>NC_064644.1:338910011-339521934 GCF_023864345.2 Schistocerca serialis cubense | reverse complement strand
AGATATTGGCTTAGGTGAAGCTGAGAGGACGGATTGTGAGGCGTACTCGGGTAGCTCAGTAGGTAGAGAGCACTTCGTGGCGAAAGGCAAGGGTCCTGAGCTTGAGTCTCGGTCGGGCAGTCAGTTTTAATCTGCCAGGAACTTCCACATCAGCGCACATTCATTTTGAGTTATAGCAGTCTTCACACTGAAGACCGAAACAACAACGACAACGTACCCAACCTGGCACCTCTGTAGATGGACTGCTCCAAAGAGCACCCCATCCGACCCACCTGCGACGAGCACCTGACGCGTCAGTATATCGTGGCGTCATGGCCCTGACCCGCCACGACGCACCGCGTCCGGCGCTGTAGCGCCTGCTGTTGGTAATTAGCTGCCCTAAATCAAACGCAGACCGCCTTCCTCCACCCCACCCCCTCCCTCCCCTCCACCCCTCACGCCACTGGTGAGCCACCGCGGCTGCACACACCTTGGCGGCTAAACTGCAACATGCAACGCGCCCCTAAATCAAACCTCGGATGGGAAGTCAATTCATCGGGTCTGTCGCCCCCGGAGCCTGATGTATGAGATTCAATTAAAGGCGCTGCCGCAGCCGAATAACTCACCGGGGCTATAACCGTAACAAACAGCTCGCGGCCCCGGCTCGCATTCCGAGTTCTATCTACTCCTCCATAAGTTAAACGAATGCCACTGCGGCACTTCCAAAGCCAGGGGCTCGTGCGCCCCGACTATTACACGAGAACTCCATATGCAACTCAGGGCGTTATCGGTAGTACGTATTCCGTAATACTGTCCTCATCCAGAACTCGATTACATCACACGGTGCGACTGTCCATAGACGGTTTCACGAATGCAGATATCTGCAGTAATAATTATGTCGCAGATAAAAGCCCGCACCGATATAGACATTCACGGAAATATCCGCAGATACCAGTGACAACAATTATTTTATGTATAAAAGTTAAAGGACCCTATTAGCATTAGGAATTTCACCTATAAGCGTTACTCTTACTCGCGATCCATAATAACAATGATAGCAACGTTACACACTGAAGCGCCAAAGAAACTGGTATAGGCACGCTTATTCAAATGCAGATATATGTAAACAGTCAGAATACGAACTGCGGTCGGCAAAGCCTATGCAAGACAATAAGTGTCTGGCCCAGTTGTTAGATCGGTTACTGCTGCTACAGTGGCAAGTTATCAAGATTCAAGTGAGTTTGAACGTGGTGTTATAGTCGACGCACAAGTGATGGGACACAGCGTCTCCGAGGTAGCGATGAAGTAGGGGATTTTCCCGTACGACCTTTCACGAGTGTACCGTGAATATCATGAATCCGGTGAAACATCGGATCTCCGACATGGCTGCGGCCGGAAAAAGATCCTGAAAGAACGGGCCCAAAGACGACTGGAGAGAATCGTTCATCGTGGCGCAAGTTGCTGCAGATTTCAAAGCTGGTCCATCAACAATGGCAAGCGTGTGAACCATTCAACGAAATGTCATCGATATGGGATTTCGGAGCTGAGGGCCGACTCGTATGCCATTGATGATTGCACGACACAAAGCTTTACACCTCGTATGGACCCATCAACACCGACATTGGACTGTTGATGACTGGAAACATGTTGCCTGGTCGGACGAGCCTCGTTTCAAATTGTATCGAGCGGATGGACGTGTACGGGTATGGAGACAAGCTCACTAACCCATGGAACATGGATGTCAGCAGGGGACTGTTCAAGCTGGTGGAGGAGGTTCTGTAATGGTATGAGGCGTGTGCAGTTGGAGTGATATGGGAGCCGTGATACGTCTAGATACGACTCTGGCAGGTGACACCAACGTAAGCATTCTGTCTGATCATCTGCATCCATTCATGTCCACTGTGCATTCCGACGGACTTGGGGAATTCCAGCATGAGAATGCGACATACTTCACATCCAGAATTGCTACATAGTAGCTCCAGGAACACTGTTTCTGAGTTTAAACGATTCCTCTGGCCGCTAAACTCCTCAGATATGAAGATCATTGAGCATATCTGGGATGTCTTACAACGTGCTGCTCCTCGTACTCTCACAGATTTATGAAGAGCCCTGCAGGATTCATGGTGTCAATTTCCTGTGGCACTGCTTTAGACATTAGACGAGTCCTTGCCACGTCGTGCTGCGGCACTTCTGCATGCTTGCGAGGGCCCTACACGTTAGTAGGCAGATGAACCAGTTTCTTTGGCTCTTCAGTATATATAGTCACTTGCTTTTGAGTCTCAATCAACAGAAAACGGAAATATATGTCCTCTGGGAAAGAGCATAAGAAAACCAGGTTACCTTGTATTATTTTGGCCAGTGATTGTTTTGAGTCACTTGAGATGTTTAAATATCTGTGTTCGACAATCCGTCACTTAAATGACACCTCTTACGAAATTAAAAAGAAATTTATGGGGGTGCATAGAAGTATGGAAACGCTGAGAACTCATTACCGAGGCTAGTACGGCGTAGGAAAACTATTGACATTCAAAACAGCGTCCAGTCGTTTCGGTTTGGTTAACACAAGTCTTGTATAGTTTGTAGGGGAATTTTGTACCACTATTCCTGCAGGATAGTGGCAACTTCAAGTAAAGTTAATGGAAATGGATCACGTATCCTTCTCCCTAACGTTGACCACAAAAAATCAACAGTATTGATATGTGACCTTCGTGGCTAGGGAGAAGCTACAGTTCACCCTTGTGCTTACAAAACCAGCCCTGGACGATGCGACCTATTGTCTTGCAACACAGCATAACCATTGGGGAATAATCATTGTACCAATGAGTTGGACACGATGAGCCAAAAAATTGTGACATAATCCTTGGCAGTAAGGCGAACTTGAACAGTAACCATGGGGCCTATGGAATAACACGATGTTTTCTTTCTTTTTAATTTTTTGGTCATCATTCTTTCGACTAGTTTGAAGCGGCCCGCCACGAATTCCTCTCCTGTGCTAACCTCTTCATCTCAGAGTAGCAGTTGCAACCTACGTCCTCTTTTATTTGCTGGATGTATTCCAATCTCTGCCTTCTACAGCTCCGTCTCTCCCTATAGCTTACCCCTACTTTTTCTCTGAATTTTGAACTTCTTGCACCATTTTACATTCTCGAACGCTTTTTCCAAGTCGACAAATTCTATGAAGGTGACTTGATATTTAATTAGTCTTGCTTCCTTTATTAACCTAAACGTCAGAATTGCCTCTCTGGTGTCTTTACCTTTTCTAAAGCCAAACTGATCATCATCTAGGGCATCTTCAATTTCCTTTTCATTTTTCTGTATATTATTCTTCTCAACAACTTGAATGCTTGAGCTTTTAAGCTGATTGTGCGAAAATTCTCGCACTTGTCAGCTCTTGCAGTCTTCGGAATTCTGTAGATGATGTTTTACCCAAAGTCAGATGATATGTGGCCAGACTCATACTTTCTACACACCAACGTGAATAGTCGTTTTGTTACCACTTCCTCTAACGATTTCAGAAATTCTGATGTAATGTTATCTATCCCTTCTGCCTTGTTTGATCTTAAGTCCTCCAAAGCTCTTTTGAATTCTGATTCTAATACCGGGTCCCCTATCTCTTCTAAATCAACTCCTTTCTTGTTTCTTGTTAAGACAAATCTTTTCCCTCATAGAGGCTCTCGATGTATTCTTTCCACCTATCCTCTCTTTCGTCTGCACTTAAGAGTTGTATTCCCGTTGCACTCTTAATGTTATCACCCTTGCTTTTAATGTCACCGAAGGTTGTTTTGACTTTCCTGTATACTGAGTCAGTCCTACCGACAATCATTTCATTTTCGATTTGTTCGCATTTTTTATGCATCCATATCGTCTTAGCTTCCCTGCACCTCCTACTTATTTCATTCCTCAGCGACTTGTATTTCTGTATTCTTGAGTCACCGGGAACATTTTTGTACTTCCTCCTATGATCGATCAATTGAAGTATTTCTTCTGTTACTCACGGTTTCTTCGCAGTTACCTTTTTTGTACCTGTTTTCCTTCCCAGCTTCTGTTATCGCCCTTTTTAGGGATGTCCATTCCCTAACTATACTTCCTATTGAGCTATTCCTTATTGCTGTATCTATAGCCTTAGAGAACTTCAAGCGTATCTCGTCATTCCTTAGTGCTTCCGTATCCCAATTCTTTGCGTATTTATTCTTCCTACCTTATGTCTTAAACTTTAGCCTACTCTTCATCACTACCATGTTGTCATCTGAGTCTATATCTGCTCCTTGGTACGCCTTACAATCCAATATCTGTTTTCGGAATCTCTGTCTGACCATGAGGTAATCTAACTGAGGTCTTCCCGTATCACCCCGTCTTTTCCAAGTATAGGTCTACCTCATTCTCTTGTTATTCCTGATCAGAGTATTCGTTACTATCAGCTGAAGTTTATTACAGAACTCAATCTTTCTCCTCTCCAACTTATTGTCTCAAGCTCACATTCTCTTGTAAACTTTTCTTCTACTTCTTCCCCTACAATTTCATTCCAGTCCACCATGACTATTATACTGGCATCTCCATTTACATACTGTATTACCCTTTCAGTATCCTCATGCACTTTCTCTATCTCTTCATCTTGAGCTTGCGATGTTTTCGTGCATACCTGAATTATCGTGGTCTTTGTTGGTCTGCTGTCAATTCTGATAAGAATATCCCTATCCTGGAACTGTTCACACTAACACACTCTCTGCCCTATCTACCTATTCATAGCGAGCCCTACTTCGGTTATACATTTTCTGCTGCTGTTGATATTAACCTATACTCATCTGACCAGAAATCCTTGTCTTCTTTCCACTTCACTTCACTGACTCCTACAATATCTAGATCGCGCCTTTGCATTTCTCTTTTCATATTTTCCAGTTTCCCTACCACGTTCAAGCTTCTAACATTCCACCCTCCGACTCGTAGAATTTTATTATTTCGTTGATTATTCAATCTTTTTTTCATGTTAACCTCCCCCTTAGTAGTCCCTGCAGGAGATCCGAATGGGGAACTATTGCGGAATCTTTTGCTAAAGGAGACATCATCATGACACTTCTTGAATCACAGGCCACTTTTCCTGTAGATACACGTTACGTGTCATTAATGCAATGGTTTCCATTGCCTCCTGCCGTTAATCTTTGATGATTCTTCTGCCTTCAGGCACAGTTTCCCAGCCATACGACAAGAGAGTGCCCTGAACCTCTCTCCGCTCCTCCGCCATCTTTGACAAGGCCATTGGCAGAATTAGGGTGACTTCTTATGACTGAAGTCTTCGACCACCAATGCTGATTATTAATTAAAATATATATCGCTGGATTTTTTTTTTCGCATTTTGTTCGTTGGTAATCGTTGTGTTTCGTCGTTGCCAAAGTCACATGACATCCGCAATAGTTAGTTTGTTGATCCTTCCACTCAGTTTTTTATTACAGAAGCCAACCAGCTCTCTGACCGAACACGCTGAGGCTTCGTGCCGGCTGTAAGGTTCAAATGGTTCAAATGGTTCAAATGGCTCTAACCACTATAGGGCTTAACATTTGAGGTCATCAGTCTCCTGGACTTAGAACTACTTAAACCTAACTAACCTAAGGACATCACACACGTCCATGCCAGAGGCAGGATTCGAACCTGCGACAGTAGCAGAAGCGCGGTTCCGCTCGGCCAAAGCGGCCGGCTTATTTTAATATTTAATTGCTTTGAGCCTGCGACTGAAGACTTTTACATTATCAGTCACAGACACTACCCCAAGACCACAAGATTACTGCCCAAAGCACCACCGAACCCTCGCAGCGTTTCACTCTTGGGATGTAAGCCCTGCCGGAACATGAAACCAGTCCAAAACGACACTCATCTGATCAAATTACTTTCCTCCACGGCTCCCTTGCCGGGTTTTATATATTCTGAACCACGTCTCTCTGTTACGGGCGTCTGCGTCTGTTGAGTGATTTTGGAATTCTAGCTCGTCCCAGTTACAGACCTGCCTTCGTGTTAATGTTGTGCTTTCTGGATTCGCGACTGCTACACTCAGCCCTGCAGTTGTTGCCCCTTATTTTCCGTCACAATCCTCTACAGTGACCATCTATCACCTCAACTATTTTCGTCCGCGTTGTCACTTAGCGGTTGATGCTTTCCGCTTTCCCCTGTGCGTTACCCCTTTTTTTTGTCATCAGTTATTTGAATGTTTTCCTCATTCCTTATCTTAGCTGTCCACTTGCTACAACAGTTCGATACAGTGCCTCTTGAAACAACAAACACTTCAGCTACAAGGATTCGGAAATACCCGCCATACTAGCACCAACAGCTTGCCAACATTCGATTTGACTTAGCTCTAACACAATGCACTCACAACTCTGTAGAGCACAGTTGAGACTGTGGCTGACAATAGCGCATATAGGGCTGTATTAATGGCATTGCACAGGTGCCATTCATAGTCACATACTACATCATAACCTGTACACTTGGCTAGCACTTGCCTTTGTGTTGATGCATCCATTTCTCGCAATGTTTCCATGTTTTTCAACCCCTGTACAGTACAGAACCGAGGTTATTTTGTGGCATAAAGCTATTTTCCCTAAGTCTGTAGCGGCACCACCGTTTAGGATAGGGGATGTTAGTTTTGTGCGATATCCTGAGTACAAGTTACAGCCAGGTACAGGCTGGATTGCAGTGAGTTACGCATACCAGCAGTTGCGAAGGCAAATAGAGGCCACAGGTGCGTAGAATTGCCGGAGAGGGCACACACAGCAGTTTTCATCGTGCAAGTCACAGGCAGAATGGGTCCTTTGGGCAACCTAAGTGTCATGCGTACGTGACCCGAGGCGGCGCACTAGCAAAACAGAGGCGCACAGCTGAGTACAAATATGTGCCGTTTTCTAACGTGATTCATTGAAGTGTAGCAGCTCTCCTGGACGTCACACCACCGGGCTCCACGCAGCGACAGATGGGGCGCCAGCGTATCAGTCCATGGCGGGTTGTTGGTTCGACCCTCTGAGGCTGACGCGGGCTCAGCAGCCAGCCAGCGGCAGGCCACTCTTCGGCTCGCTACTGTGGGCAGTCGTCTCAGCTCCCGACACGCGCCAGAGACATCTCGTGGTGAGGGCCGCAGATTCGGATGCCGGATTGCGGGCGCTTATTGCACTGGCGATCTCAGCTATGCCAGCGAGGAAGAAGCAGCAGCGGGGCAGGCCTATGGCTCCCAGTGGAGCAGTGCTGAGACAGCAAGGATGGTGGCCACTGAGTCGGATGCTGGCGCAGCCATCCTGACGTCATCGGAATTCAGAGGACCAGCCAAGGCCGGCTCAACACAGCATTGCATTGCATGGGCCACTGGGGTGCTTCCTCAGCATTGCGGGGCCTGTGATGCAGACTGAGGTGTACGAGGGCACTGTGGTTGGAAACAATAAATCTTTTGGAATGTTCTCGCCGAGTTTTAATATGGCCACTCTACCTCCTGGAAACAGCCACTACAAGGCTATTAAAATTTTTGAACAAATTACTTATAAAATACTAATAGAAGGAGTGCTTAATGTGCTTCAGAATGTCGATCATTAACATTAACAAGTACTGTAAGACTAGATGCCCTTGTGAGAAAGTTACTAGGAAAAATCGTTGACTTAACTTGAAAGAGAAGGATGAAGGGCAAAGAACAGCCATGAACTGTAAACTGGATAGAAAGAGCCATCTATTAGAAGAACAATGGCATGAGCCATACTGAGATGGGCACAAATTAATCATACAGTGGCACAAATGAGTCATACAGAAGTAGGTAAAGTATTATTTGGAGTCAATTACGACGGGCTGGACCGAGAACACTATGGGTAGATGGAGTCATGGAGGACCTCAAGAAAATCAGCTTTGAAAGATCGAACGTGGTAACTGGCAGAGACTATCTTCACAATAAGCTGTAGTGACACAGATGAAGAAGAAGTCTTATCATTACTACTAGGCCTCGTGCCTGTGCATTGGGTTGAAAGTTAAGTGCCATAGAGAGGGTAGATGCGTCGTTGACATCTGCCGGGATAAAGGACTGCGTTATTTCTTGTTTTCCGCACAATTAGACGTGAATTCTCTCTCTATTTTACAAGCCTGCTTCATTATCAGCAATAGAGGTCACTTATGCGACTAGCAAAAGCTGATACAAAGTGCCGTGTAGACTGCTGTAAAACACTCCATCCATTGGTACCTTTGGTTAATTTGTGTTTGCCATACGGCGTGAATAATACACTATCGCAAAAAATTAGTACACCGTTTTAGAGGTTTCCAATTGACTCAGAATTTATAGTTGCAACTGTGCATATGAAGTACATGAAATAATTACATTTACAGACCAATAGCACAAGCGGTTCTGAGCTATCAGGTATCGATCCAAACTGAAACAGCCGTATTAGTAAGTGGTGTAGCCCCCGCGGGAGGCAAAGCAGGCACTGATCTGGCATCCAGTCGATCGTACAGATGGCTAATACTGTCCAGGGATAAGTTCTCTCACGCCTACTCGACCTGCCCACGTAGTTCTGTAAAAGATGTAGGTTCGCGAATCACATGAGTCCCTTCTCGTCCTGTATTTTCCTACACGTGGTCGACAGGAAACAAATCCCGAGATGGTGCTGGCCAGGCTAGTTGCTTCTATTGCACCGCAGCATGGTTTTCATTGAATGCAATGTGAAAAAGAGCACATGTCGACACGAAGTTTGACCAATGTTGACATGCTGTTCTTCTTTAGACGCGGGATTCACGAGGGACTTTCCAGGACGTTCACAGGTATGCCAAGGCACATACCTCGCAATTGAATTACGTGGAGTACATGCCATCTCACGATTTAGTTACATTATTTTGCCATCAAATGAGGCATTGTGGGTGGAATAGTTGAAAAACCATTCAAAGAAGCTTACAACAATGCACGTTATACTTCGACAAAAGCTACACCAGCAGAAATTCTGTGTAACGAGGTGGAAAGTAATGAGTAGAGAAATTGTCTAATAGAGATACCGAATACCGAAATGTCTAAGGAGGCCAAAGTTTGACTAGCATTAGCTGCAATTATTGCCAAGGCCCAGGAAAGAAAAAAAAAATGTTACGACTGACAACTGAGGAGGACAGAAGTCTCCCCTGCAGGATGAATCTGCGTTTAAGACGTCACCTCAAGTTATCGTCATCAAGAGGATGAACAAGAAATTGTAACCAATGTACTCTGACTTCTATCAGATAATCGTATATCAAATCCCAGCGCACATATACTGTTTTATCCTACCAGTGGGAAGTTGAAAGGGATGTACCCACACGAGGATTTAAAGCATTATTATCCTAGAGACTGATCCAGTCAGAAAAAGAATTTTTAATTTTCAGAGGTAGTGATAAGATTTCTTTAGTCACAATTTTTTCTTGTATGAGTTAAATTTTTCTTAGTCAGCAAATGCAAAACATACAGTACTTGTGCTATAATATTGTCATGATGTATTATTATTATTACCATCATTATTATTGTTATGTTGTGTGTAATTTGTATGTAGTTTTAAGTAAAACTTGCAGAGCAGCAACAAATATTTCATTGTATATATGTACATAATTATGTTTTCTTCTTATTTTAAGGGTAGTAGCCTCAGAATATTCTCACTCAGGGCTTGAATAGCAGTACCCACACACATAACTAACACATTTCACCAGATCTCAGCATACATCAGATTTAGTGAGTATGTAAGTTAACTATTAGCAAAAGTAAAGTCCATGGAGGATGATTTTTTCAATACCTGGGGCTATACATTGTCCTTTTTAAAGTTCTGTAGGATTGGAAAAATCCATCCCCATAGGCAGAGTCAATAGATGTAGATATGAGCATATAAAAATGAAGGTACAGTCCAAAGAAAGCAAGTATCTACTGTAAAGGAATGCACTATAGTTTATCTGAATTACATCAATTATATGAAATGCGCGTAGATAAAATGAATGAGGGACTATCTTTAATCTGGAAACATTCAGACTCAATGTTTTATCATCGATCAATACTTTTCTAAGAACTATGTGTGTACAATGACATTGAGAGACATATTACCATATGTGTGAACCTTATTCAGAGACATTAGAAAATTTTAGGATTTATTCTTAAATTTTTTGTAAAGTATAATACTATATAACGTAATGTGATCCATCATGAGCGCTCAATAAGTATCAAACTATGTGCTCACGTCTGTTTGACCAAACTACAATCTGTTGTGACGATGTAGACCATCACACCTTTTAGAGTGGTGTGTGTTGCAGTTCGTGGACATTAACTCCGACCAATATTTTGACCATAGAGCTACTGAAAGCATGTTGTGTCCTAAGACTATCGCTAAATTGTGGAGACCAGATGCAACATACAGATATATTTTGGCCATACTGCTACATCAGGAGCAAAGACTGAAATTTAAATAACACAGATTCGCCATGTGAGAACGGAACATAGATTTAAAAAAATAACCCATTTCTTAGAGGCAGAGATTACAAAGTTTCCAATTTCTAGTACCGAATTAAAATTGTTCCATGTCCCATCTTCAAGCTATCCAGACATCAATCTTTTCTGTTTCTACCTGAGAGGAAGGTGACTACAGAAAACCAAGGCCATTTTTGTACCTCCCAACCCAATACAGATTCTGGCTATCACCTTTATACCACTTTCACAGCAGGTATTCGTCCATCGAGCGAGGACTACATATTGTAATTATTTGTTATCATGTTCGCAGAATAATGTAATTCACTTCAACACTTTACAACTGTGATAAAGAATTTCAAAACTGTTGTTAATTTTCGTTCATCAAAACCGACTTATTCATGTGAATCATATCAAAATATCAGTAATCATCTTGTGAATGCTGCAGTTCTTCTAATTTCTGTGCTTGCTAAGAAAATTGAACAGGAATTAATGCCAAGAACAAAATGAAACTATATAGTCACAAGATGTAGTGACGACGAAAACTATTGAGTTTGGCAAGCAATCGTATAAAATAAATGTGTAACATCAAACCAGAATAACAAACGTGTTATCTCGACACAAAAAGTAAAAACACCACAGAATCTGAAAAAGTGTAAGTATCACGCCAAACAACACGATGCATAATGATTCTCGGTCGTGAATACTTAAATGGAAAAATAAAATAACATTTCACTTTTTGCAGTGACAAGCTGTTGATTCCATAATAGACCCAACGCTACTGGCGCAAATGTCAAATAGCTCCATATGAGGTATGTAAACAAACGAAAACATTCACGTTATTCTAAATATACTACAAAAGCTGGAAACTTCAGACATACTCAGAACAAACAGAATAGAATGCCTGAGCTGTGATACATATCTCCACTCTGTACTATGTGCAAACCAATGTAAGAATATCTGAAAATAATCGATTTCATAAATGTAAATTTTTTGTACCATACGTTTCTTTAAAGTTTAACTTGTAAGATTTTTGCGGATAGAAGATAGCATAAAAATTATCAAAACATGTCTAGATGAAAACAGAACTACAAAGGTGTCTTACATAAGGCGGAATTCCGCTCTAACAGTCAGTATTTATGTTAAATTTATGAAAAGTCAATAATACATGTTAAAAACGCATTGATAAATATTGCAGCGCTTATTGCTAAAAGACTCGATGCGGTTTTCCTGTTCATCCGTGCTCGACTGAAGAGGCAAGTAATAATCAAGGGTAGTGTTTTCCGGATTTGAGAACTGCAGTGGAACGTAGTAGTTGTACACCATACCACACTATTTGAATCTTCATCTTCAGGTAAAAGCATAGATGTAGAAAACTGCGCTCAATGTTCTTTTTGTCGAATCAAAATGATACTCATGTCAACGATTAATGTCATATCCATGATTACTGATTAGTAGTTCTTGTGATAAATAATCAAAAAAACTAAAAAAAGTGAAAGCATACTTCATGATATTTCGCAGTGATGATAGAGTAAAAGAAATAAAGCTATTTCCCAATATCCAACTGAGACATGAGTGTAAGACTGTGAATGCAGATATTCAACATCAATTTGTGTCTTCATTCTGCTGTACTCCTGGTGAGGCCTAAGTAATATATCATTTTTGTAACGTGTGTTTGTGTGTAAAAACTGTGTAGCAAAAGTAGGAAGCAAAGACATTGTTTAGTGACTGCGTTCACAGTAGCGGAAAATGGTTAAATATTGTATCTGATCAATCATGATCTCTGTACATAGTAATTATGACTGTGGTTATGAGGTCTTCTTCTGTTCTGGGCTTGGTGATTATGAAAAGGAAATGGCTGGATGGACTATTAATTAAATGAAGTATTATTGTATTAGAACGAAAGTGCTATTCTCATGAAAGAAAAATAAACGTGTTTTCGCCGAAGATTATTTACTAGATGAGACTCAACTAAGAATCACTATTTCTAATCATTATTAATATCTATGAGAAAGTTTGAGCATTTACAGAGTAACGTCTGCGCGACGGTGAGGAGAATTCTATGAACCAGCAACCAATGAGATGGGATTAACACCAGTCAACAAGTCAAAATAATACTAATATTAATAACAATAATCCTTTCCAGATCACTCTGAACCACGAAATACAGGACACGACGAAATTAGTCTGTGTGTGATGAGAGCATTACATTTCATTTCACATACACACGTACACTAATAATACACAGTACGACACACCACAAAGCAATTTACATTTCTTTGAGGAGGGATGGACATCATCAGAAGGGCCATCACAGAAGTTGGAGAGAAATGTAGGCACAAGAAAGGTAACTATTAAGACACCATAGGCAACAGAAGAAATACTTCAGCTGATCGACGAAACAAGGAAGTAAAAAAATGTTGAGGGAACACAAATCACTTAGGAATGAAGCAAAAGTCACTTAGGAACAAAATAAATAGGCAGTACGGAGAAGCTAAGGCGAAATGGATACATGAAAAATGTGAAGCAATCTAAAAAGAAATGATTGTCGGAACGACTGACTCAGATTATAGAGAAGTCGATGCCACTTTCGGTGAAATTAAAAGCAAGAGCGGTAGCATTAAGAGAGCAATGGGAAATCCACTGTTAAAAGTGGACGAGAGAGCAGATAGGCGGAAAGACTACACTGAGGGCCTCTATGAGGAGGGGGACTTATCTGATGACGTGATAGAAGAAGAAACAGAAGTCGATGTGGAAGAGTCAGGAGATCCGATATTAAAACCAGAATTTACAAGAGCTTTCAAAGACTTAAAAACAAATAAAGTAGAAGGAAAAGATAACATTCCACAAGAATTTCTAAGATCGTGGGGATTATTCATCTAGGTATGCAGAATGTGTGAGACTGGCGATACATCATTAAACTCTTCGGAATAACATCAAGATTGCAAGAGTCGTCTGCACGAGAATTGTAGCACAATCAACTTAGAAGCCCAAGTATCCAGGCTGCTGACAAGAGTAATACACAGAAGAGTGGAAAATAAAATGGAGGATATATTATATGACTCTTGGTTGGGCTTTAAGCTCCTGAGAGGCAATTCTTACGTTACGGTTGGTAATCGAAGCAAGGCAAAAGAAAAATAAAGACACGTTCATAGGATTTATTAATTTGGAAAAAGCTTCGGACAATGTATAATGGTGCAAGACGTTCGAAAACCTCCGAAAAACAGGGGTTAGCTGTAGGAAAATACAGGTAATGTACAATATGTACAAGAACCAGGAGTGAAAATAATAGTGGAACACCAAGAACAAAGTGCACGGATAAAAAAGAGTTAAGACAGAGATGTAGTCTTTCGCCCCTATATTCAGTCTACACGTCGAAGCAGCAGCGATGCAAATACAAAGAGATTCGAGAGTGGGATAAAATTCAAAGTGAAAGGACATCAATATTTAGATTCGCTGATGAGGTTACTATCCTCAGTGAAAGTGAAGAAGAATTACAATACCTGTTGAATGAAATGAACAGTCTATTTAGTACAGAATATAGATTGACAGTGAATCGAAGAAATACGAAATTAATGAGAAGTAGCACAAATGAGAACAGCGAGAAACTTAGTTAAGGAATTCTGCTATCTTGCAAATATGGTACGGCTGGCTAAGTAATGTCTACTAGCCTCAAACATAGGTCTTATTTTGAAGAAGATATTCTTAAGAATTTATTTTTGAAGTACAGATTTATATGGCTGTGAGACACTGACTGTGGAAAAAGAGAAACCGTATAGAGTACAAACATCTGAGATGTGGTGCTACAGAAGAATGTTGAAATCTATGTGGACTAATAAAGGAAGGAATCATGGGATTCTCCACAAAACTGGTGAGGAGAGGACCATGTGGACAACACCAAGAAGAAGAAGGGATAGGATGATAAGATGTCTGTTAAAACATCAGGAAATATCTTCTATGGTACTAGAGGTACCTGTAGTGGGTAGAAACTGTAGAGGAACAGAGAGATAGGGATACATATGTCAAATATTTGAGGACAAAGGGTGTAAGTGCTACTCTGAGAGAGGACAAGTTACTCTCTCACCTACTATTCGTATACAGAAAATTATTAGAAATTTCATTACAGCCTGACGCACCTTGACTGAGACTCTAGAAAGTTAAAAGCCTGAGCAGACATTGATGGAGCCTGGTAGGGTGCTAAAAGCATGAGGTATTTCTATAGTTCTTAGCTCATAGGAATGGCACGCTTGGAGTTGAGAGCAATTGGCGGCGAGCCCATCCCTCAGTAAATCCTGCTGGACAGATCCAGAGCTATAAAGGGCAGACAGAGCAGCCCCACGTCGAGACAGGTCTCCAGCAAAACCATGCTGTGATTCCTGCATTGGCACCAAGACTGATGGGATGTGTCTATACAGTGCAGTTGTGAACAAGGCATTGTGTGCAGAGCTATGAGTAATAAAAATTCACAAGTTTTCCTATTCATTAATGCTGCGAACAGGCCTCCATTGTATAATATACTCCAGCCTCTGAGAAATGTTTAGAGACAGAATCATTATCTTTAAGATTGTATTTGTTCACTTGTTGCTGTGGAAAGCAACATCACTTCAGAGAAAAATATCTTCCCCCTCCACGAAAACTTAAAAAAAGCCAGTAATTGGCAGTTTCATTTTTTTCCAGAGACGCAGGTTTCGTAACTCTTGTCCTGTTTCGACATGAGTTGGTGCCGTCGTATGGGAGGGGGGATTTCGCGCCTCCAGAGCCCCATGTTTGGCTGAAGACCGAGTGAAGGCGGTGTCGTTTGTGCACTTTGCGGGAAAATGGATTTTTTTTCTTTTCTGAAGAGGTGGGAAACTCTTGGATGCTGGACATTGGTCCGGTAGAGAACTTCTCGTCGAAGCTGTGGCATGTGTGGTTGGTGCTTGGGACCTATCCTGAGACTGGCTTCACTTGCGCGTAGTTAGACTGGAGAGCCTGTGGTGAAGTTCTTACTGTACCAACAGTGTGACTTCAAACATCTCGGACTACTCGTTTGCTGAGGGCACACTTATTCGTTTTTGGCTTATGAGACTTGACGTTTGGTATCCTTGTGCACTCTGTCGTCCAAACTGGTCCTTGGTACGACCAGTGAACTGGTGTGTCACACATTATCAATCATTACATATAACAGCCCCAGGGGTTAACTTTCAACTCTGATAAGAAAGAGTTGGTGCAGACGAGTAATCCGTGGTACGCAGCATCAAACGATAGAGAAGATAGATGACTCAGAAATAAATAAATAAAAAATAAGAAATTAAAAAAATACACTTCTTCCCAGTAGTGAAGCGCAGCCTATATTATTACTCCACCGTCTATACACGAACGGAATCGAAAGAGTCTTGAATGGCTATTTACCACATCATGAGTTTGTTTCATTGGCGTATCTACAAGGGCAGCAGGATGTGCGAGTGTGACCCAGTACGATAGTCAGGGCTAATCGACGGTATCAAAAAGTATAGGATGGATCGTCCACACCCTAAGTGCTTTTGTCGCTAATAATGGTAAGTAAAGGTGTATTTAAGTCCGGTGCCAGCAGGGTAGCTTCGCTGATGTTGTTATAGCAGCTTGCCAGAATTAGTGCTGTGTTTATCAATGTGTTTCTGGGAGTTCTGATGAATTTTTATTTACAGTTCATGCAAAATATTTCGACGAGCTCTTGTGAGTTTTTCTGTTATTCATATTGGCTGTCCGGACTGCAACCAGACTGTCAGGAAGACGATTGGGCCTGTCGTCGAAATATTGTGCATGAAATGGAGACACCTATTCTGCACTCTACCCTGGAGCTAAATACTGATCAATTGCGCCTACAACTGAAAGATCACGTGGTGGTGTTTACTTCTATCGCCTCGATTGTTGGTGATGTATGTTTGTTCTGTCGCAATCTGGAATCCTTGTCCAGGATACGGCAATGCTTTGTTGAAACATCATCAGCTTCTTGGGTCAACTTTTTTGTCCACATCAACCATCTGTTGTCAGGTTACGTGACGGCTCTTTTATAAAGTTCAGTTTTCAGTATACTCTTATTTTTTACATAGGAAACCTCTTCTCGGTTTCACACTAGTCACACTGCCGATGTTTGTTCCTCTTGTGGATGAGTCATATGTATCACTGTATGATATATCTCGGAAACACCAAAAAAAACAAGCAGACTATAAGCAAATTTTGGAAATTGTGGAAATTGTCATCAGAAACGCTGTCATGTTCGATTTTACGTGCATGCCGTTTGTAAGTGGACTCAGCTATCGCTTCTTCGTGTACTTATCATTACAAAGGGTAAATGAAAGTGAACATATGGTTAAATGCAGAAGAACTTTGTAATGGATATCATTGTTGTTTTTGACAGTTGAGAGTACTTTAGGTATAAAAGTAACTCATAAAAATGAAAAAAGTAAATAAAATAATATTAAAGCGAAAATGACGTCCCTTAAAATTCGTTTTGTGGTTGCTATCGCCGCCCGAAAAAGATAATGAAGACGGTAATTTTTGGGACATCTAATGTATGAAGTAAAAATATAAGGGAATGTAATACCTAAAAGTATATTAATGTATAACAACAAATGAAATAGCTGTAATAGCGACACCGTAAGTTAGCGTAATTTTATATTTTTGCAGTTGAGTGACGAACGTTCCACAGCGGGTGAGAACTACATATCGTATAAAACAGAGAGAAAAACGACATGCAAAAGTAAGAGTAATGCCCTCCCGCAAAACTTCGTTGATAGCAAGGGCGAGCAAAGGGATATTGATAATATAGACCTGTGTATTATATTAGCTGAGAACCCCGCATCTAGTTACTCCAGTCCTCTATTATTCCATATCCTCCTTCCACTTCTCTCTTTCCCTATGCTCCTGACCTTCTCTCTGCCCACACCTTCTTCGCACTCTCTCTTTGCACGTCCTCCCTCTGTCAACCTCACCCCGCATCTCTTCCTGTCCTCCTGCTCCTCCCACCATGTCCATCTGCTACTCCCCTCTCAGTCCATCTGTTCTTGTCCCCTCTGTACGTATCCACCTTCGCCTTCCTCTCTTTGTTAATCTCCTCCTCTTCCCTATCTGTGCCCATCTCCTCCTTCCCCCTCTCTGTCTGTTCGTTTTATCCTCCGCGCTTTCCTCTCACGTTATCACCCCCACGCCAATACGAGGTTACTGATTCTTACCCCGTCAGTATTCCTTTCCAGACGGTAAGTAATACTGCAACGTCCCCTTGGAAAAATTTATGAATTACTGTGCTGATAAACCTCTTACATTATTTGCTTTTCAAACAGCTGAGCAAAACCGAACGTACTGCCATTACTCTCTTTACTTATTCTGATCAACACTAAACTCACACACAATATTTTTAGCGCAACGCAATCTTTCAAAAAACCCTACAAAAGACTGGCCCTGACTAATAATAACCTCTACCTTTCATGAATCACTTACCTCACAAAAATCTTCGTTACTCAAACTACTGCAATACAGCGAGCGTCAATACTGCCAGCTAAATAAAAGATTCTAACAACTGAAGTCACTAACTACTGATAGGCATAGTTACCAAATGAAAGATTTTGATAAAGAACAAACAATGTATTTACCGTAACAGTGTTCAAAAGTCATAATATATATATCAGTTCATGACATCCAGTCTTACAAATTTACTATCTCTGATGGACATACGTCAAGATCATCCGTTCTCAAAACTCCGCCATCTCTCTCCCCACATCAACCACTGCTGGCGGCTCACCTCCAACTGCGCAACGCTACGCGCTGTTCACATCCAGCTGCCCAACACTACAATAGCAAACAACAATGCAAACCAGTCACAGACTGCACACAGCACAGCCAGGGATTTTCATACAGAGCACTACGATGCGTTACCAATATAAAAACCTAAACAGCCTACTGACAATACGCGTACCGAGTTTCACTGAAATCGACCCACGGATTCAGAAGGAAATTTTTAGCCACAGATGCCCTCGCTTACGCTCTGGTCATACACAGTGAATACATTTCACTCATATTTCTACATATATTTCACCTGTGTCTCTAGTGAATCTCGACGTGCAATTTCGGTTTCACACAGCTCAATTTTTGTAACTTCATATCTCCTGAAGTGTGTATCATACAATAATATAATTTTGCTGGTACATCCAGTGACATATTTGGATGCTGTCTGCGAAGCCGGTTGCGAACAGTGTTAGTAATACAGTAAATAAATTAAAACGTCATACACGGTTTGGCAGTTTTTCAACAACCGCCGTGATTGTGACGTCATTTCTCTTGAACTACGTATCATAGAACAAAGGTTTTAGTAGTTATATTCAGACGTCTATATAAATACTGTCTGCAAAATGTGTTGAGAATATAATTATTAGTAAATAAGTAATAAATCGGAAGGTCATGCCTGATGTGGCTGTTTTCCAGCATGAATGTTTCTCCTTTCTTTAATTTGCCGGGGAAAAGAAGGGAGCGGGTGGGGGGTTGTTTGCAAGGAAAAATCTCGTAAAAGTTAGAAATTGTGTGTTAAGTTTGCTGCAAGCCACCAGGTTCTCCCATTCTCAATTCTCAAATACTGTCTGGCTTTTCGCGTGTCCAGATCTACGGTACTTTTCAGCCCTTTAACAGGGAGGTGGTTATTACCCCTACAGTAAGCGATAAGTGTACCTCGTTTGTTGAAATCAAGTTGGTAGATTAGGAGGAGAAACGGAACATACACACGCATACAGATCCCACTTTATGATACGTATGCGTTTTCACTTGGAAGCAATTAACGCACCATAACATGTGTAATTTACACTATCAGCGAAAAGTACCAGCAACTGATTTATACGCAGGTAGCCAGACTGGAGCTACCAGGCAGGAAATACTTTGGTTCAAAGCACATATAGCAGTTCTTCTTAAAACTGAACTGTTTTAGAATTGGTACTGATATAGTGAAGAATAGGAGAGAGAGAGAATTTTGAGCCGGTATCAAGAAATTATTTCTCTACAACCAGCTTCAAGGCTTTACCGAAAGGGCGTTTCATTCTCGTTTCCGCCCTGTACTACCAAAAAAATGAACGCCAATGGCAGCGCTGTCTCCCGTGTACTCCAGGAGGTCGTACAGCGAGGTACGGTTAGGTGCCTCTTGATGAAGATCCCTGGAGCTACGGGACTGAGCTGAGAGCCACTAACCGGATCAGGCTGCCGGGTTCCTCATTAAACTTGCAGCCACGGCTTCATAACTCGCTATGCCACCGCGGGCACCTGTCGTCGTTGCTGCTGCACTGACAATTAATTCCCGCGTTTTACACGGCACTCAAGACGTCGCAATTCCCCCGTATAGCGCCATTATCAGCCGAGAGAACTGCGCACTAATGATTCAGCGTCGACGTCGCCTCTCGACGTTGCCATTTCCGTCTCATCCTCTTCACCCACACTCTCAGTTCACTCCATACACCCGAGCGCGCGCACACACACGCGCACATGTGCACACACACAAGCTTCGTTAGTTTCCGTATTCCTACTTACTTACATGAGGCGTTGCTTGTTGATGTTGCTAACATCTGCAGTGTATCCTAGTTCCGTTATGACTGTGGCTATGAAAACTAAAAGCAATGGATTAGCCTGAAGCGCCAAAGAAACTGGTACAGGCATACGTATTCTAACAAAAAAAAATGTGTGTGAAATTTTATGGGACTTAACTGCTACGGTCGTCAGTCCCTAAGCTTACACACTACCTAACCTAAATCATCCTAAGGATAAACACACACACCCATGCCCGAGGGAGGACTCGAACCTCCGCCGTATTCTAACACAGAGATATGTAAACAGGCAGAATACGGCGCTGTAGTCGGAAACGCCTGTATAAGACAACCAGTATCTCCCGCAGTTCTGAGATCGGTTACTGATGCTGCAATTGGAGATTATCAAGATTTAATGGGAGTTAGAAAGTAAAAAATTTTTTTTCATATTTCCGGATTTTTATACCACTATAAAATTTAAAAATGTTCGAAAAAATGATATGTCTATATCACGTATAAACTCACATTAGGAGTATTTTATTTTATATATAATCTACACCGGTTGAAAAAGTTAAAATTTTTACATGCATTACTTGAAGATCTAATAAAATCGGTAGTTTTTATATAGAAGTCTGTGGATTGCTGTGTTATAAAGATTAAATTACCGGTTTGTCTTGGCAGCACTGTCAAAAAGAGTATCATATCGTTTCATAGTACAAACACGCGTTGTATATCGAAGTGTTAACGTTATTCCGAGGAAGAGTGACGAATAGAGTGGAAAATTTCTCAAAAAGTAAAATATGACGCAAAAACGAAGTGTTTTTAAGAAACATGGGTTTCATGGTAATAGATTTTCGAATAAAGGGAAGCACTGTGTACAACGTGTGACGTGTGCAGTTACAGACAATGAATCACAGGCAAACTTGTCAGTATCTAGAGAGACACCTATTAGTGCTTCGGAGATTGAAATAAAACGTTCTGAATCACAATTTTCTCAAAACAAAGTGATGTAAATGGTAGATTAGGTTATATTCTGATATATTTACAATTTCTAACAAGGGTGTTAGGCGAATGTGTGTGTTCTAAAATATATGGAGGGCCAGTTAGTTTACATGAAGACAGTGAGGTATCAAATGGACTAGCCAGGAAACTTATCATTAATTGTGCCAGTTGTAAATATACTCATTCATTTTGGAATTCTGACAAGTTTAAAGATAATTATTTTGTAGTAAATGTTAGGTTGTTTTATAGATTGACAGCTATTGGCAAACGACACATTGCAGCAGAAAGAATGTACGCTGTGATGAGTATGCCACGCCCACCTTGTAAAATCGACAAGTATGCAGGATTTATTGGAGTTGCTGTGGAATCTGCTGCATGTGAGTCAAAGAAGGGTGCTGCAAACGAAGCTGTTGAAATAAATGAGAATTCTGTTGCTGCAGTGACCAGTGTGGATACTGAAAAGGTAATGGATTTCCATATTTTAACCAAACATTGTTACAAGTGTAAATCAGAGAATGAAGAAGGGCATATCTCTGACAGAAATTATGAAGGAACAAGTGGTGGTATGGAGACCTCTGCAACTACTGAAATTTTTAGTCGATCTATGAACGAAAGGGAAGTATCTTACACTAAGTTCTTAGGTGATGGATACTCAAAAGCATATAACAGTGTAGTAGCCTCTCAGTCTTATGGTGAGAAGATTATCACAAAACTGGAATGTGTTGGTCATGTCCAGGAGAGGATGGGCACCAATATGAGGAAGTTGAAACAAAGTCTGAGAGACAAGAAAGTTTCTGATGGTAAAACCTTGATATGCAGGCCTACAGACAAAATGATTGATGAACTACAGCAGTATTATGGGATGGCCATTAGAAATAATACTGAGGAATTGTTGAAAATGAAGCAGGCAGTATGGGCTACCTTCTACCAAAGACTGTTAACTGATGAAAAACCAGTACATCACCTTTGCCCTTGTGGACCTGATTCACGGTGCAATTACCGCAATGCCCAGTACTCAAACAGTTCATACAGCCATAAACATTCCCTCCCTGTAGCAGTCATGGATATCATAAAACCTATTTACAGAGACCTGGCAAATCCTGAATTACGGAAGAAGTGTCTGTATGGTTAGACTCAATATCCCAATGAGTCGTTCAATAATCTTATGTGGACTCGCTTACCAAAAAAATGCTTTTGTTGGAATGAAGACACTAAAGTGGAGGGTCAGTGATGCTGTTATTGCTTTTAATGATGGAAACATTGGTAGGGTAGCTTTACGCCTTGTCTGGAGCCATAAACACAGACATTGGACTGTTGATGACTGGAAACATGTTGCTTGGTCGAACGAGTCTCGTTTCAAATTGTATCGAACGGATGGACGTGTACGGGTACAGAGGCAACCTCATTAATTCATGGACCCTGCATGTCGGCAGGGGACTGTTCAAGCTGGTGGAGGCTCTGTATTAGTGGGTGGCATGCGCAGTCGGAGTGATATTGGACCCCTGGTACGTCTAGATGCGACTCTGCCAGGTGACACTTATGTAATCATCCTGTCTCATGATTTGCATCCATTCATTTGCATTGTGAATTCCGACGAACTTGGACAATTCCACCAGGACAATGTGACACCCCACACGTCCAGAATTGGTACAGAGTACCTCCAGGAACACTGTTCTGAGTTTAAACACTACCATTGGCCACCGAACATCCCAGACATGAGCATATCTGAGATGCCTTACAACGTGCTGTTAAGAAGAGATCTCCACCCCGTCGTACTCTTATGGATTTAGGGACAGCCCCGCAGGATCTATCGCCTCAGTTCTCTCCAGCACTACTTCAGACGTTAGTGGAGTCCATGCCATGCCATGCTGCGGCACGTCTGTGTGCTCGCGGGGGCACTACACGATATTAGGCACGTGTACCAATTTCTTTGGCTCTTCAGTGTATACACAAAAACACTGTATTTATTCAAAGTGGTCTCCCCCTGAAGCAACACATAGCTCAAATCAGTTTAGAAGTGTTCTGAAACAGACACTAAAGTACTTTTTTTGGAATTGCATTTAAGGCTATAGTACAGTCTTCTTGTATGTCCTCAGTTTCATCGCAATTGCCTTTTTACATTGCCAGCGTCAATTCAGGGATAACGAAAAGTCGTGTGGAGACAATTCCGGCGAAAATGGCTGGCAATCCGGGATTGTGACCGATCTGCTGGCCAAAAACTCGTAACAACCTTCACTTTGTTGGTTGGGGCGTTGTCGTGGAGGAGCGATCGTGAGCATGCGTCTCGGTTTTTGGGTCGAATTCGATGAATTCTCACCCACAAACGATGGAAGACTCAAAAAACCTGTTGTCGCCACGCTACTCCACCACCATCTTCCGACAAGTGTCAGAGACGTACTGTTACATTCGCGGCCAGGACATATGTTGCACTTTGACCTCCTGCACGGTTGTTGTTGAAACTTCAAGGATCGTAATGCCACAAATAGCCACGAGATAGCATTGCAATATGGAATTTCACACAAGCAATCCTAACGGAACTGAGTCACATCGTGTACTTCACTGATGAGCGAAAACGTAATGACCAGCGCACTCTGCGGAAACCCAT
Source organism: Schistocerca serialis cubense (assembly GCF_023864345.2). NCBI lineage: Eukaryota > Metazoa > Arthropoda > Insecta > Orthoptera > Acrididae > Schistocerca > Schistocerca serialis. Next base: position 339,498,413 of record NC_064644.1, on the reverse strand, counting down.
GCCTCACGGTGGCATTGCGGGCATGCGACGCCGTTAGAAAAGTATGTAAGTGGAGCAGAGGCTCAAAGCGAATAACTCAGCGGTGATACGGCAGCAAATGAGGTTGTTCACTAAGATAAGCTGCTTTGACAGAGATACACTGTTGCCGCCCAAATTTGCGTACAAGTTTCTCGGAAAAGGTGATGCTGGTCGGCTGTTCGAGTGCTACTGTCGTCAGTGTCTGTGGAAAGTGGTTGAAGAGCGATGAAACCAGAAATAGGCGACAAGACGTTGAGCGTCCTCATCTCAGTAAGAGAAGGTGTGGAGGTCAGATAGTTTGCCTCTATGTAAAGCAGGACACACGGCGATCTGTGGCAGCCCTGACGACAGAGTACGATGTTGTTGTGGGCACAAGTAATTCGCAGCACACCGTTCAGCTCACATTATTGAACTCTGGGGTCTGCAGAAGATAATCCCTACCTCTTCCCATGTTGATTCAACGACGTCGCCCGTTAGTATTCCAAAGAATACGGGATCAGAGCCGCTATGTAGTCATCGATGGCGAGCGTTCATCAGATACAAGGGTATCGTCAGGATTGCCGCATGTAACTGTGATAGGGCCGCTATTATTTTCTGTATACATAAACAATATGGCAAACTGGCTGCGCAGCAATCTGTGGTTGTTTGCTGATGATCCTTTGACGTGGGGTGACCATACATGACTTAAACGAAACAAAATTTCTGGTTGGTTTGTTCAGTGGCTGCTATCTGTAAAAGTAGAAAAATGTAAGTTAATTAGGGTGAATAGGAAAAACGAACTAGTAGTGTTCTGATACAGCATTAGTAGTGCCTTACTTGACAGTCAAATTGTTTAAATATTTGGGCGTGACGTTGCAAAGCGATATGAAATGGAACGAGGAAGTGAGGAGTGTGTAGGAAAGACGTATGGTCAGTTTCGGTGTATTGGTAGAATTTTCGGAATGGGTGGTTCTTCTGTAAAGGAGACCGCATGTAGGACGCTTGTCCGATCTATTCTTGAGTTCTGCAGGACTGTTTGGGATTCGCATTGGGCAGTATTAAAGGAAGACATCGAAGCAGTTCATGGGCAGGCTGTTAGATTTGTTACCGATAGGTGCGAACGACATGCGAGTATTACGGAGATGCTTCGGGAACTCAAATGGGAATCCGTGGAGGGGAAGGCGACGCTCTTTTTGAGGACCGCTATTGGGAAAATTTAGAGAAGCGATATTAGAAGCTGACTGCAGAATAATTCTACTGCCGCCAGCATACATTTCGCGCAAGTACCACGAAGATGAGATACGAGGAATTAGGGCTCATGAGGAAGCGTAACAACAGTCGTTTATTCCTCCCGCTATTTTCGAGTGAAAAAGGAAAAGAAATGACTAGTAGCGATTTAGGGTACATTCCGCCATGCACCAAGCGCTGACTGCGGAGTATACATGTAGATGTAGAACACCGATGAAACTTCCTGGCAGATTAAAACTGTGTGCAGGACCGACACTCGAACTCGGGACCAGGCATAGGTCCCGAGTTGAAGTGTCGGTCCTGCACACAGTTTTAATCTGACAGAAAGTTTCACATCAGCGCACATTCCGCTGTAGAGTGAACATTCATTCTAGATCATCGATATTTGATAGCGGATCAGTGGGGTCATGTTACCTACTTTTTTTTTTTTTTTTTTTTTTTTACCGAACAGCTGAGGTCATCGGTCCCTAGTCTTACACACTACTTAAACTAACTTATGCTAGGAACAACACACAGCCGTGCCTGAGGGAGGGCTCCAATCCCCGGCGAGAGGGGCCGCGCAGTCAGTGACATGGCGCCTGAGACCGCTTGGCCACTCCGCGCGGTACCTAGTTGTAAAAGGTGGGACATATATTACGCTGTTGACATTCACTTAAGCTAAAACGGTACCTGTGGTGTTAATCGAAGGCATCATGATGATTGTGAACTATGTTGACGCTATTACCGCGAACTGTATCTCTCCACGCTTGAAGTCTTCCCTGACTGGCGATGACACCTGACAGAATACCATTTGAGACGTAAGCCCAGAGTCGTGCCATACTTGAAATGCCCTGCTTAACCCGCTGGACAGGACAGATAGAATAAATGGTGGAAAGGGACCAAAATAAGGGGCTGTTAGTTACACTCGAACACACAACTTTATTACTTGATCAAACATTACAAGCGCCCAAAAAATTTTTTAAACACACAGTTGTAATCTTTGGGACATAACTACCGGCTGAAAGCCACTTAAATTTAAAAAACGGCTGAAGGTCAATAACTTAAAACGCAAGCATAATCAGAAATTTAAAAGGCAAGACTTATCTTGAACCAGTCCTTTAGTTAGGCTGAAGTAAACAAGCTAAATTCAAAACACTTAAAACTTCAAAACATAATTTTTTTCAAAAAATACCTAAGTCCTTACGTGAAACAATTCTTTAATTTAGGCTGAAAGCCTTAAGAACGAACAACTGAAACTCAAAATCGGCTGAGGGCCGAAGACTTAAAAATTCAAAAATTTTTAAAATGCTAAAGGGCTGAAGACCTTAATAGTAAAACAACTCTAATTTAAAGCAAAATTGGCTAGAAGCCATACAAGTACAAACAACAGGAACAAATTTTAAAAAATAAGGCAGTACACACAAGGGCGCCCAAATGTTCAAGGGTCGGTCTGTAATGTAAACACTAACGCTCGCTTAATTGAGACAGGCAGTCGTTCCAAACATTCACGATCCGACGCCAACTCAACCGACCGACAGTTAGCAGACCCACCGACAAGATAACTTATAATACAGGAGGGCTTAAATCGATAAGCGCCGGTGCTGCCTCTCACGGACAGGCAAAGCAGCAACTCAGTGACACAATTAATCGAAACTAACATAACGAGGTGGCACTGCGGCCAAAACCGGATGTTAAATAGGATATGGCTCGAACATGAGCCACGCAAGGCTCATTACTGGATTCTGGAGGGTGATAGTGACCTCAAGTTGATACCTTGGTTGCCGGATTCGCCTGATCCAAACCCGATGAAACACATGTGGGACTCTCTTCAGCGACAGCTGCGTACCCACAAAACATCGCAGAATACCGTAACTTGCACGAAGACATCTTGCGCCTCATACTTCCAGCTTTATTACCTTGCAAAGACGGACGAGCACGCTATTAAGTAGGTGGTCATAATGCTTGGACTCACGATGTTTATTAGATCACTGACTTCAGACCATTGTTATATTGGCTTAAACATGCAGATAATTTTCCTCTACATCTTTGTTGGGCACTGTTACACCGGAGGAGGGAGACCTTATTGAGTGCAGTAAACACACAATGCTGAAGTAACTGAGAACTCTCGTTACATGGACTAACGTAACACTGTTTGCTAACGAATGTACAAGAACATAAAGGAACAGATGGTGAGAACCTGAATCCAAATCACAGCCCAAGAAAGTCCGTAGGAAGAGAGATGCGTCGGCAAAGATCGAGGCTCTAGGCTAGGTGATAGCGATAGGAATCTCTGTGTTATGCAAGGTTAGTGATATAGGCGGCTGGAACGGTCGCTAAATGAAACACACAGTGTGAGTCTGCTGAGGGGACCATGTATTATTCCGTGACATTATCACTGGATTTGTGGGATATAGCATTAACATGTCATTTTTATATCAAAAGGGTCATTACGAACCAGTTTATTGTTCTAGACTTTTTGATGAAAGCCCACTACGGGCTGCCAATTTATTGTTATTATTGTTGTTGTTATTATTATTACTACTATCGCTAATTCTCCTTTAAGGAGAGCGCTAAAACGCCATCAATTTTCATATCATTTTATTCTGTCTCTTTCTTTTGTCTTCCCAAACCTCTCATACATTCAATGTGTATCTTCTTCTTCTGGCCTGTCCACTTCGTTATATTTTCTACACTTTGGATGTTTCCTGAAATTTCTGTTTTCCGATTTTTTTTGTCTTCATTTTTTTCCTTCTTGTCATATCTTCTGTGGAGATGTTCACTTTCTTAACGTCCTCCATGTTTTCATATTTCTGTTGATTTCACTATATTAGCGATCATTGTGGTAAAAGTCTTCTCGGTCAATCTGTTTTGTCAGTTCATCCTATGTACAAGGGTGAGTTAAATGAATACCTTAAATTTGTAATAAGAAATCGAAATTTCGCGCAGTTGTCCTGTAAGTTGGTAAGCATGCTACAAACATCGTGCAGAATGGCCTGTAGGTGGCAGCATTGTGCAGAGCACACATACCGTAGCAGTAGCAGTATAAAGATGGCCGCCCTACTTGCGACTGGCACCAGGGAAGAACAGCGTTCTGTTATTCGGTTTTGGCGTAGTAAAGGTGTGAAACCTATTGAAATTCATCGACGAATGAAGATTCAGTACGGTGATGCATGTTTGTCACAGCAGCAAGTCTACGAGTGGAGTAGGAAGTTCGCAAATGGTGTGACTTCAGTGGATGATGCTCCTCGTCCAGGTCGGGCACGACGAGTTGTGACTCCACAAAACAAGTGATTTCCATATGTTTCGACCACTCAAAGACGCAATGGGAGGAAAAAAGTTCCGTTCTGATGAAGAGGTACGCCACGCGGTGCATGAGTGGTTGAGCAGACTACCAAAAGAATTTTTTTCTAAAGGAATTTATGCACTTTTTAAGCACTGGAGGACTTGCTTTGAGCGTGGGGGAGATTATGTTGAAAAGTGATACAGCTTTGTACCACTTCTGCACAATAAATAATATTTTAAAAAACATTTAAGGTTTTCATTTGACTGACCCTCGTATGTCTCCAAGCGACTTCGCACTTTTTTTTCAGGTTTTGTTTGTAGTCGTTTCTGCCTGTTCGTATAGCTCTTTTGTCGGTCTCTTTATACAGATCCTCACTTTCTGAATCGCCCCGAAGACCTATCTTAGTATTTTCGTGTCTTTTTTTTCGATCTCCTTGATTTTCGTTCTTCTGTTGATTACTGTTGTTTCTGAGGCACAGAAGGCCTCTGGTAAGAGTATTGACAATAGTGCATTAATTTGGCATTGATGGAAATACTTATTTTGTTGTAATTATTCCATGTAAGGCTGTATGTAAGTCTGAATGCATTTTGTAGTTTTATGTTCCTTTCTTCATTCGATGTCGAGTTCAGTCCTATTCGTATTTATCAGAACTAACTTCTTGATTCTTACACTTACACAGGTTGTTTCAGAAGAAACTGTAAACATGTAGTAGGTGACACTATAGTGGCTCCATTTAAAAATATATCCCACGGCCTTACTACCTGCTTAATAACAATGATACGTATGAAATTTTCCTGGAGTGAGACGTTACTACGTCGGACATGCTGCCAACGCGAGTTTTTCCTCAGAAATCACTGTGTGTGGAATACTACCACGAACAGCTGGTAAAGAGAAGGTCCAGCACACCAAGGAGGAAATGGCTTACCTGGTGCCTTGTAAAGCTGTCTCGATGTCCCTATTAGTCTTCTTCTCTGCCGGTTGTGAGTCATAACATGCATACAGTCAACTCTGAATGATAGACTGGCAAGTCGGTAACTCTCAGTACTAATTCACTGAAAGTCTCGAAATGAAAGGGTGTCACTTGACGTTGAATAAATTGAATCGAAACTCATGGGGTCTAATCTTCACCAATGGAACACCACTGCAAGCTCACGAACATCTCCATACGATTTTAATGATCACCCGAGATCGCTCGCAAGCGAGATCCTTCATAACCGTTATAAAGGTATGACAATGCTTTCAGTTAAGTTGAAGAAAGTAAAATATTGGCTTACATTAAGTACACGTTTTTGGCCTGAATGCTAGTCGAAGACTGTCTGTTAGTGAACTGCTGGAAATTTCATTAAAAACTGCATGTCGGTGTACTGCTTCAAATTTTTCTGTATTACTTCTTCAAAATTACAGCCTATTACCTGAGAAGCAAATGTAGGCCATACAATTCACATCTTCGTGGATAATGATAATTACATATGCTATATTAATTATTTAGTCCTGGTACTTAATAAAAAATTATTCCGTAATAAAAATGCAGTTGCTACAAAAACGCTAATACTACTTATACTTTTTACCACGACTAAATTACAATAAAATCATTAATCAGTTAACGAACTACTATTACTTTCGTTAGTTCTACAGAATCTGTTCTCTTTCTGTTCATCTATTGTGGTGCATTTAACTGTAGGTGAGTGTCACATTTACGGGATTGGCCCTCATGTAACCTCGATCAGCAGCCATTTTCTGCTCGTTCCTTGGGAGTACGGCAGCACGTTAGCAGTGTTTCCACTATAACGATCTGTTTTACTATCCAGGGTGCTGGTCTTAGAATACACAATTTAGTGATCATTTTGATCATTTGCACCAACGTAGTGTACGATCTTGAGAGACCATTTCAGTCAGTGGTAACCGATACGCAGATTATACTCTCTAGTAAGGACAGTATCACGCTGATGTGTGGCTGATGGCCTCATGAAGTCATCTCTGGCCTTCCTGGATACTATAGCGGCAGTATCGCCCAAGATGTGCCAGGTTGACTCGCACCTCAGTGCTCATTGCCGAACAGCCATTACCCATTGTGTCCACGTAGAGTGCGCCTAGTCTCACAATGTGTGTCCTCGCGTGCCCACATTGCTATAGGCGCAAATACCATTCATCCATCTTTTGATTTTGTTTAGATACGTAACGTACGGACACTCACCGGTGAGATAATGCCTCAATCAGTCCACTCGACGTTCTTCCTGATATTAGAGAGAAATTCGCATATGTTTCTGTCTATGCCTGGGAGGGTCCACATATTTGGCGATGATGTGCGATCTTGCGGAATCAAGTTGAAGAATTCTTTAGAAACAATTTGAGAATTTTGAAATGTAAGGTAACTGACGACATTATAATATATTGAAAAGATGGGCACAAAGAACCGCCTCTCTCCCCACCCCCACCACCCACCCTCACCGCTCCAGGCGCATCCTGTGGTATTGCGAGTGCTAACAAACAAAATAATGTGTTTGCCGAACACACCTGATAATGTGAATCACGACATTCTCAGTATGACACGCAGCTATTCCCATTTCTGTTCTCACGCTCGGTGGCAACCTGTCGTTTTATGACATGGGGATAGGTACTCATCCTAACTGCCTGCTGGCGTATAGCGGCACAAGCCTTTCTACACTGTATGATGAAATCTACTAAAATGTTATTCGACGTGGGGCGTAATTGACACATATACCCCAATGAAAAATGTTTTCTTAGGATTTTCTGTTTCTATTAAAAAATTAGAAAATTTAATAAATGGAAAATTTCAAAAAAATAAAGGAGCGTTCAAATCTCCTGGGAACTTATCCATACTGTTGCGATATAGGTCCCCTAATACTTTTGTATCATCGGTCTTCTCAGTATTTCAAATTTATTTCCTTTCCTAAGGTGTTCGTCACTACTTCCAGTAAACATTTAAAGTTATTTTGAACGATATTCAGTATTTATTCTCTGACTCTGATATTTCATTTTTCAATTGTAATAATTTAATACGCTTTTACAATTTCACTATAATGAATTTTACTAACCACATTTATGATGCAGCCACATTACTGATTCATCTGCTCATGTTTGCCGTGTTTGTTGATCCATCTGCGGAATCAGCTCTCGATCCACAGACTGATCACGGCATTCAAATTTTGATGGAATTCCTTTGTCATCATCCTCCAATCACCATACCACATTTAACATATATTAAACTCGACACTCATAAGGTAATACAACGGAAAAGTCTTCCAGAAAACGAAACGCCATTTACATTATTTTTAAAAAATATTACCTAATTTATTATAATATAATCCACACGTTGTCTAGCAACTCATTCCATAAAGTAGCATTAGCCTGTTCGTTAGTAAACTAAGCATACTCTTACATCACTCCGACGCATATCATTCTCACTAGCAAGTGCATCACTCATGTTTGGCGGTCGCGAAAGCGATCTTGATCACCACAGTTGTCGTATGTCGATGACTCAATCAATACACAGCACTGCTCTGCAGTCCAGACTCCTCTCCCTTTAGCAACACATAGCACATCATAATGTTCGCGGCCAACACCACACAGGATATTAAACAAAACGTTAATATGACTTCACAATAAACATTAAATTAATATTTACATGTTTTAGAATTTACCTGATCTTATTATTTACGGTTTCTTACGCTACTATTACATGATCAGAAGCCGTTGACTGAAAACGTTATTGTCCTGTACCTCTAACTGCAAGCATAATCTTTCCAAATAACACGATTTTCAGAATTTTAACAGTGCTTCATTTTCATCATACCCTTTTATCTTACCTATTTGTTCATTAATTATGTCATTAATAGTTTCCTTACACTTTATTCTATGAATCTTAGAGTCACTATTCTACTTTATCACCTTAAAAACTGTATTTCTTCCTCAAAAGTCGGCTTATTTCCGTAATCCTCGTCTGTGTTAGGTGTTTTTTCCAATATTCTACTACCACTTCCCTCTATATAACAATTAACCTCTTTTTCCATTACTTCATCATTAACACTACACTGTTTCCCTTCTTGAAAACATATTTCTCCATATTTTTCACCTCTGTTTCTCCTTAATTCAATTCTACTTCCATATTTTCACGTGACATCGAAGTCTGGTATCAGTTAACAATACTGCACCTCACAATTCATAATTTTATTGTCGTATACCTATACATTATTTGTATCACAAGCAACCTATCCTAACATTTCGTATTCACTATTTCGCTCATCATTTTCAGTATTTAAGCTGCTTTCAATTAAGACATTATTCATATCTGTCAATTCAGTATTAATTTTTTCATGTGACTCTTCAGAATTTTTGTTCATCTGTTCAAGTTTCTCCATGGATCGCCAGTCTTATTTGATAAATCATCTATAAGTTGTTTACCCATTTGTGTAGCCCCCTTACTCAAATTCTCACAATCCTATTTATTTTGGCTGTAATACACTTAATAATAAATCATATTCAGTCTGCATGAGGTCTACAATTATTTCTGTTGATTACTAATCTACTTCCACTGTATTACACAAGCTATTAATTACTTTCACTTTCCCTATCGCGTCAACTGTGTCATAGTCTTCCAGTCCCTGAGATTCACCCAGTAACATCAAGAACTTTAACACATTTATTATTAACTGACAATGTTAGCAATACTATCCACACAGACGCGTTTCCCCGAATGGGCATATCATCATCTATATTCTTACTGACATCAATCACGTTGCTTTAGTTACTCTATAGCAACAGTTTATACTGTCCTCATTATTACGCAGGTGACAATCTCAGCACATCTATTTGTATTAACTGAACTCATTTAGCACGATTTTCAGTAGCAATTATTTACAAAACATAAAATCTATTATGCTTAAAACTTTCAGTACTGAACCCTCCAGAACAATCTTGTAAGTACAACTTAAGGTAATCACACTGACATCAGGTGCTGCCACCACGTTGTCACGAAGCTGAAGCTGCACGCGTCAAGCTTCTAACGTGGTCGGACCCCTACCACCCGCTGGTAGTCGGCCGCTGCCACGTATCACTCTCGAATTCACGTAATGTCCGAGTAAACGGTTGACGCCCACCCACCTAGCCGCTCGGTCTAACGATCTGCTTTCCGAGCGGGAAGACTTGGCGGTCCGAGGCACGAATCCGCCCGGCGGATTACTGTCGAGGTCCGGTGTGCCGGCCAGCCTGTGGATGGTTTGTAAGGGGGGTTTCCATCTACCTCGGCGAATGCGGGCTCGTCCCCCTTATTCCGCCTCAGTTATACTATGTCGGAGATTGCTGCACAAACACTGTCTCCACGTACATGTACACAATAATTTCTCTACCACACAAACATCTGGGTTACACTTGTCTGGTATGAGACGTTTCCGGGGGGGGGGGGGGGAGGGGGGGGCGTGGGAGGGGAGGGGGGGGATGCTATGGCCGGTTGTGGGGTTTTGAACCTGTGAGAGCTACAGTAGGACGAAGCCTCTCCGTCCTTTCCAGGTCCCCAGTTGACATCCAGCGCAGTGGCTGACGGTAGCGACCGTAACTGGGAAATGCCTTTATGGACAATCCCATCACCCAATGGATCAAGTGCCTACTTACTTTGCTCCTATAGTACGCCACCTGCGAAGATCCGTCTATGTGACCAAGATGACAAAGTGCGCAACCCATCGAGAGCCGTTCATTCGACCAATCGGCGTCCGCTGAGAGCCGTTAAGTACCACCAGGCTGACACAGTGCTGCCAAATCACCTTCAGTCGCTCGTAACTTGCCGCCTACCACAGTCGAATTCACGCATGCCATCCGATGATCACATGGTCTTCACTCGTACAGTTTCGCTCACAGTTAGTACTCCATTATCACATTAATAGTGTGGTAATAAATATCCACTCAAAGTTCGTATCACCTCAGTGTTCTACAACAACAGTCCACGATCAATGTCCTCTACTAATGTTTTCTGTCTACAATGAACTTTGTCAAACATCAAAACGGAGCCCGTCATATAGACTTGCTTACGCGAGACTTCAAGGCTGTAATCGGGTTATCAGACGCTATTATGGGATCAGTTAATTCGGTAAGTAATTGAACATTATTGACAACGATTGATTTCTAGATGTGGCTGGTGGATGAAGGCATTTTGCTGAGTGTAATACCGCTTGCTGGGAAGAGAGTGAGTATTTATTTAATTTATTTACTTATGAACATTACAGGTGACTTGGTAACTATGGTGGGACGTCTGCTACTACAAACAAGAGAGTTTTGAGAATTTTAGTACTTTTCTTGTTTTTTATGTAATTAAATTGTTAATTAAAAACAAGGTATACATAAGAAACAAATGGGAAAAAAGCAAATTTTACTATATTCTTTAGCAGAAAATAATGTACCAAAGGAAAACTTTGGATAACAAAAGAGGTCCCTAGCTATCTCAAGTAGGAGGGCTTTGGTAAACACTTCGCGCCTGTATCACCTGAAGTAGCATATTCTATTCTGCTATAGCTACTGCTGTAGGTATAAATGTTGTCGTATTAACAGTAAGTGAATTGTGTATAGGCTGTGACAGTACTATTTGTTAGTACAAGTGCTTCCTCCACGTAATCGCGCCGTAAGCGGGAGAGGAGCCGCGAGAGATGACCTTGAGTCTCGTCTCCCCGAAGGGCGCTTCTTACCTGTGTTGCGCGCTTGTGTTTGTGTATTTACGCCTTATTGTAACTGTATATGTACGTTTATGCACAATTTTATAAAGTTCACATGTTTCACAGTTTGCATTTTATACATTTCACAAATTACACATTTACATGTTTGAAAATAATGACCGAAAGAACTAAATAATTACTTGTTTTACTTGTACAAAGAGGAAAATTCGTTGTTTTATTTCTTTTGCTAACTTACCTCTAAATTACATGCTTGTGTTGATTGTAGTACTACTGCTGTCGTGTGATCTGCTACTATGCCGTGTTCATGTCATCATCTGTGTCTACACGTACATCTGTTTCCATGTCAATGTTTGAATCTCTTTTGTGCCATGCGTCATGTTGTGGTGTGGCGTATGTTACGTGTCGAGTTCTTCCATATGGTCGTTGCTGCTTATTAGCCTTGAGTAGCGCACTTGATATTCACCAGCAATGCGGATAGTCGTGCACCAGTTATCTAGGTCTCTTAAAGCTTGTCTTATGTGTTAGATTCCTGACATAGGTCTTACATGTGTAAGCGTGGCACATTTCAGTGTTACGTGGTCGTGGGATCAATGTTGCACACATTCACACCTATCACTTTGACTAAGGCCAAATAGGCGCAGGTGTGTAGGGTAAGCGCCACGGCCCGCCAGTAAGTTTACTATACCACGACTTGGGTCAATGAGTTTGAGCCTCAACCGTTCCCGGATGTTCGGAAAGAAGGAGGAAACATGACGGTCCTTGTCAGATGTGTCCCACTCTTCTTGCCATGTCTCAAACATCCAAAGATTTAATTGGAGTTTTTCTGTAATATTCTCTCTTGTTATCTCATGTACCTTATCCATTCATCCCCTTTTAAGCCAGCACGCTGCTGCTCTGTGTCTAACGGTTATGTTAATAGGGTATGTTGCAAGTACAATGCATAGAGCTTCCACCGACGTGGTGCCTGATGCCCCTGACATTCTGAGCAAAACACCCCTTTGTCCACTCCTCACAAATGGTTTCTTGGGTCCTGAGTGACAGTCATTGTACCCAGGCTCTTGCTGCGGAACACATTATCGATTCAAAGAGGGCTATATGATGCATTCGCAGGGTCTGCAACGGTAAATGCCATGTCCCGTCTGGTAGACCGTTCGCCTTGTGCAAGTCTCTCGAGTTGACGCCACTTCAGCGACTTGCGTGTCGATGGGGATGAAATTATGATGATAAGGGCAACACAACACCCAGTCCCTGAGCGGAGAAAATCTCCGACCCAGCCGGGAATCCAACGGGGCTGTTAGGTATGACATACCGTCGAGCTGACCACTCAGCTGCGAGTGGCGGACGCTGCAGTGGTAATCTGTAGTGAGCTGAGATTAGAGTGGCGATTTTGTGGCATTAGTCTTGTCGCTTTCTCAGTTGTCTCATGTGCTCGTTTAATGTCATTCGTTCGTCGAGGTGCATTCTTGTGTATCTTGTTATTTTCCTCTGTATGCAAATGTTGTTCAGTCTTTCCTTAGTTATGATAACTCAGTGGACCAGGGGAGTTTCTGTTTCAGTGCACGGTCGGTCTTTGAGATAGGTAATTGTTGTGCTTTTTGAAGCAGGTCCATCAGAATGTGAGCTTTAGACTCTATGCTACCATTGACTGCATGGAGGGAAAATTCTTCAATCAAGTTGTAAGAGGTCCGAGCAGATGTAATTTCGATGTATTGCTCACGCGCTGCCTGCGATATGTAAGGTATAAGAGAATCTCAGACCAGAGAGCAGTGTTGACTGCAGTAGGAACTGTGTAGCTGTAACAGTAAGTTGTTGCTAGTCTGCAGTCTGCTCTGGTCTGGTCTGGTGTATCGTGTTGGCTGGACCGGCCGCGGTGCAGCGATGCCGGAGCCCGAGTATTATTGTATAAGGTAAAAAGCAGCCTCGTGCATATGTAGTAATGTCATCTCAAGTCCCATGTAAATGTTCTAAAAATCTCCTAATAATAATCTTTCTCATAAAAAATAACTTTTAACAAGCATTCAGTTCAATTTAAATAGTTTACTAATTTCTTCAATCCATGATCATCCCGATTATTGCAAAAGAAAAATCAATTGTTTCCTTTCATAAATGACAAATCTATCGGCCAGCATTGAACGGGGCTGTGCCAGAAAAATTTATTGTAAGAGCAGACATATATGCGTTATCCGGCGACTTCACTGAGGTAAGAATTTTTCTTCTTTTTTTATTCAGAAAGATCTTTCAGAGCCATGACGCAGCACTGCTGACGTCCAAAATTTACCAGGTTAAATTCACAGTCAATTATTGAAAAGTTATAAGTGATGACAATTTAATTGAGAGGTTAGTTACACTGTATTATTACCAGGTTGCTGAATTTATTTTTTGTTGGGACGTTACACTGAATGTGAACGACATAATTATAATTTTTACTGTTGAGAAGTTTAGGAATTTTTCTGTTTTGAGGTTACACTAAATTAGAATATTATTCATATTATTTATTATTTTTCTGTGGGGGGGTCACACTTGGCGACCCTTTTGCAATAATCGGGATGATCATGGATTGGCGAAATTAGGAAATTCTTTAAATTGAAATGAATGGTTGTTAAAAGTTACTTTTTATGAGAAAGATTATTATTAGGGGATTTTTAGAACATTTACATGGGACTTGAGATAACATTACTACATATGCGCGAGGCTGCTTTTTTACCTTATACAATAATGCTCCGGCTCCGGCATCGCTGCACCACGACCGGCCCAGCCAACACGATACACCAGACCAGACTGCTCGCTAGCAACAACTTACTGCTACAGCTACACAGTTCCTACTGCAGTCAACACTGCTCTCTGGTCTGAGATTCTCTTATACCTTACATATCGCAGGCAGCGCGTGAGCAATTCATCGAAATTACGTCTGCTCGGACCTCGTACAAAGTCCCTTAGTTTTTGTCAGTCAGCCTTGCTTACAGAAAGTCGTTGTTTTTGTTGATGTGACGTTTGTGTGTTCGTGTTTGTGTATGTTTCTGTGTGGATGAGTATGGCGTAGTGGTCACTGTGTGTGACATTCTCTAGTTGTTTGTTGGGCCGGCCGAAGTGGCCGTGCGGTTAAAGGCGCTGCAGTCTGGAACCGCAAGACCGCTACGGTCGCAGGTTCGAATCCTGCCTCGGGCCTGGATGTTTGTGATGTCCTTAGGTTAGTTAGGTTTAACTAGTTCTAAGTTCTAGGGGACTAATGACCTCAGCAGTTGAGTCCCATAGTGCTCAGAGCCATTTGAACCATAATTTTTTTGTTTGTTGATGTATATTTTGAACTTCGCATCTGCTACTGAGATGTTAATATTGCTGGATCCCCCTGCATTGTTGCAGTATGTAGGTTTTCGTCCTGTTTTGTTTAGAACAAAGAGGCTGGATACATTTATTTTCTCAACTACGATTTGTCCTCTATCGTCTGATCTGTCTGCCCACCACAGAGTCGACCGTGCATTGATGTCAGTCACTAAGGATAAATAATCTTTTGTCCCTAGAAATTTGTGCTACATCTCTTCTTTGGTCAGCAAAGGGCTCTACGTCATATGGATATTGTGCATACACGGATGTAATGATCCAAGATTTTCGTCCATGTGTAACTTCAGCTGTAGCTACGCTTTCAGAATAAAGTTGTGTTACTTTTGTGACTGTGTAATTTATGTTGGCTATTACATTTTTTGTATCGGTAATTATTATGAGATGTTTTGCAAAGCCTGGAAGTCTCCCGCCACTTATATAGGCTCTTGTAGACAGATCATATCTGCCTGTACTTCCTTCAGATGCCAACCTAGTTCCACTCCAACCAAAGTGCTCCTATTGCAGTTTAGTATTATATTATATCTTCACAGCGGGGGCGGGGGGGGGGGGGGGAGCGATGATAGCTAGTAAGAGCACAGTACTTAGGTGTTGTCTCTTTAGGGTCATAGTAAATACGCCCATGCTCCCTGACGAAGTCCTTATAAACTTTGTGTATCTGGAGAACTCATGATGGTCTGTTGTCAGGATCTCTGTTGTATGTGTCAAATGTGTCGGTCCGCTCTGTTGTAGGGAAACATTTTTCCCCTTCAGGGTGACTAAGGCCTATCACCAGACGCAGAGCAGTCAGGAAAATTTTCTGTGTTCCAACCTACTTATGTACAAATTACTCTCAAGATTATCATAATCAATTACGTTATTGTTGTGTTGTTTGGAATTCCTTTGTGTGTCCTGTGTAGCATCATGACATTTGTCTTCCTACGTTGTTTTTGCACACTGGGAACTGTGTGTGAATGAAGCAGTTTTAGCTGTATTATTAGGTAAATTGTTTTTATTTAGCATTGGACTTTCACTATCTCAATTTTTTGTATATTGTTTGCCTATCTCGAGGATATTAAATGAGAGTTTTTGTATGGCTATTTATCTGTCGTCTGTGCTATGTAAAACGTACGGGCTTTATGTACGGTCTGCATTTGCTATAGTCATATTCTGAATGTAATTCTGACGATGTGTTTTGACTTAGTGGCCTGTTAACAGGTGTTGTATCTTTTTGTGTATCTTGCAGGTGTCTCAATATGTTTATCTATTCGTTATTTTTCGTTGTTGTAAGATGAGTATGTGTTGGTATGACTGAGGCGTCCTCGGGCATCAGTTTGTGTTTGTTTCCTGATTGTTTGTTACATTCCTCGCTACAGTGGTAGAAACATCCTCTTCCAACTCTTCCACTCGTAGCAGAACCCCAATGGAGCATAAGCGTTTTATCTACGTACCTACGTGGTAGTAAATGGCACCCTGTACACACACGTCGTCTACGTAATCAGTGATGCTAAAATATCTTTGCTGTATTATGTCACATGTTTGCAGCGATGTAAGATTGTTCGTTTCTAGATCTGTTAATTGTACTACACCCACATGCTGCGTCAAGCGACTGCACACCTCCAATCTCTCGTTTTAATTGAAGAAGACGTATGTCTGCGCTTTCGTATATTGTTTCTTTACATATGTGTACCTGTATTTAAGGAGCAATTTAGTGTCTGACCGTTGTAGTTGTACTCCCTGTTAATGAACGTTGTTGGCAATATTGTATTCATTGCGCTCTATTGGCCTCACGTACAACTGCCTGTAGATTGGGCAGTCAAGTCCCCCTGCCTTACAACATGTCCTCTTTCTCTATTTGCATGTTATACATCCAGTTGTGGCTTCCTCTCGGCATTCTGACGTTTTGTGTCCTGGCTTCGCACCTTTTCCACAGATTAGTTCTTTATCATAACGTTTTGGTGGGTGGCCTAGGCTCCAGCAATTGAAGCATTTCTGAGCAGCCACAAAATCGTTGATGTATAATGACTCGAACTGAATATAAACTCTTTCCCTTCGCAGCAGCAGAAAACGAAACCTTGGAGTGACTTCAAGGACGTTATTTATTGTTCGTTTACCTTTTGGGCCCTTTTGAACTTTAATACGACTTCTTCGTAGAAATGTTACTTATAGATGTGTTCTGTTAGGTTGCTCTCATAGAATTTCTCTAGGAAGTCCAGATCAGTTGAAGAAGGTGCGACCTGATACACTCACTGCAAGGAGTGGTCGAAATTTCCGCGTCTCTTCACATCTAATTTCTTTTAGTTTTGCTATCTTTTCTATGATTCGCATTTTATCTGCTTGTGTTTCCTTTTCTAAGAAAACATTGTTTGCTGTGGATCTAACTACTTTTCTTGGTACTTTGTCTTCTCTGGAATTAATTGTTTTGTGATTGTTTCATGTATGTTCTTGGCGTGTTGATTGTTTCCGAATTTGAAAAAGAGAACACTCGACTGTATTGATTCGGCTTACTGTATGCATTTTTCTAGTTTGTTCCTCGGTTTTGAAGCTGGGCCTATGGCCGCAACTGTCGCAGAGGACATTGGAGTTGACTTACTTTCTGTTATTTATCTTTGGTTTTCTGATATGAGATCGTTTATTACTGATTCCAGACGGTGAATTGGTTCCAGGCCATCTGGTGCATTGGCGTTCGCTAATTCTGCACGTAAACGCTTATTACCTTTACTTAACTCCTCATTCTGCCCTTGTAATTTTGCTTGAATAATGACGAGTGCCAAAATTTCGCTTATCACTGTTGCTGGTACTGCTGTTAAGGCTATTTTATGCCTCAGTTCGTTCTGAAGCTCCGTAAGAATATCATCGACTACGGCTATCTCTTCCGCATTCGACTCATCTGAAGGTGTTACCGACGATGACATTTCAGCAGAGGTACTTCGTTATCTGCCGCTCGGTGTGCCAGTCATTTTGTTTCCCAACTGAAGTAACCGTGATCATTATTTTTTGGTGACCCTCTGCCGCTACAAGGACTATCAGAGGCCAATTAGTTTTCTCCAGTGTTCACGATGTAACGAGGATGCGGAGATAGCGCAATCAGAGAGGCACAAAAGGCGCGTCCCAGATTCTTCACAATGTAAGGTGATGGGAGCATAAATCACTTCAATATTTCTAAAATATAGTCAGTTTCTAATCTATTTGCCGCTAGCGTAGAAACAGAGAACACAGTGCACAGAAAAGTCACACGCCGAGTGAAGGAGTTCCGTGGCGCTGTTGTTACTTTGTTTGTTGCTATTCACATACCTCGGTGCTGACTCGTCTGCTGTAGCCGACGTCACACGCGGCCTCAGCTGCTGAAGCCGATGCTCCCGGTAACCGGTGATGTTTCAGCTGACGCTGTTGCTGATTTTAGCAACGCTGATGGTTCACAAACCGACGCGGCGCACCACGACCCGGGCGGCGTAGGCGATATCACGGAGTATTTACACCTCTTTTGTGATTATAGTATCAAACCACGGACTACACTTACTCACAGCGGCATCACTGGCACTACATGCACTCGCCAACCGGGCGCAATAGATAATGGATTCCATTTTCCATAAGATAAAACTGGACGGGACGTTAACGCACATGGCGGCCATTTTGGAAAGCCGTGTGTACGTTGCCTCACCAGGAACAGAAAAGAATTTACAACCCCTAGTGGAGGCAGCGGCACTCTTGCAGCCAGACAGTGGAAGGATGGTTCAAATGGCTCTGAGCACTATGGAACTCAACTGCTGAGGTCATTAGTCCCCTAGAACTTAGAACTAGTTAAACCTAACTAACCTAAGGACATCACAAACATCCATGCCCGAGGCAGGATTCGAACCTGCGACCGTAGCGGTCTTGCGGTTCCAGACTGCAGCGCCTTTAACCGCACGGCCACTTCGGCCGGCCAGTGGAAGGACGTCGGCCGCACATTCTAATAGCAACAAGTGGCTCGTTCGACGGATGTGTGGGGAGCAGGCGTTGCGTCTGCCACACAGGAAGTCAGAATTAGCATAGCGTCTTTGGGTGGCCAGTACAGTGGGAAGCTATTCTACTATAGTATGTGTACTTTGTCAAATGGTCCCTGGGACACCGGCATAGCGTCGCCAGCAAAATTTTATGGTCTGAACACAGAGTGAATATTCCTGAAGTGAAACATCGACGCTACATCTCCTCACCTCAGCTGGGCGTTGGTCACGAGAAGTGAATGCTTGTTACAGTGGCCTGGGAAGCTCTGTGGTGTCTGCCGTGGGAATGGTCGGCTGCAAGAGTATTCAGGGCAGCGTCGGCACTCGCTAGCGTCCCTCTGACAAAACACAAAGGGGACGCCCTGCGATTGGGTACACGCAATGCCATATTAGAAGCAATGCTTCAAAATTGTATGGAGGTGGATTTTCGGATGCTAGGAGGTGTTCAGTAGGCGCACAGATGTGGAACAACGCTGGGACTGGTGTTCCAACATATTTCTCTCAGTGCTCCACGTGGAGAAATGCCGAAATTTTATTGAGGGAACATAGAGTAGGGAAACTTCGACAATTTTTTTTTTCAAAGAAAATTACGCACTGGCTGTATGAATGTTGCTATTCACATACATCGGTAATGAATTTTCTTTGAAAAAAATGTGAATTTTGGCTGTGGTTGCCCACCCTACAAAATAACATGTTAAGGAAACTTCGCCTGTGGGCAGTATGCAGTAAAGACACTACGACCGCGGCAGCCAGTGACCGAGGACTTCGCCCGCGGGTCTCGTAGAAAAAGGAGACACTGGTGAGTAGAGCCGTTGAGTAAAGACGCCACATACGGGCACCTACCTGGGTAGGTTCCGGAACAGCCATCTGCCCGTTCGAAATTACGTATGTGACAACGCACTGCGCGTTTTATCAGCTATCTTGCAGCTTGTTTTGGGTGCACGTGAGATCCTCGCAGCCTAGTCACAGCAGTTTCACCTTTTGCATTGACGTGTTAGATTCTGCTATCCGGTCATCTCATCCAGGGAGGAGTCGCGGAAATCCTTCTCAACTTTGCCAACGCTAGTTAGTTTTACTCAGTGTATGGTGGTTAAGTTTATCAGGCAATGTACATATCACTATCGAAACTTGTCTTTGATTGGAAATAAAAATTTTCGTGATCCTTAATACGGTCTGTTATTCAAATAGACAGTATCCTGATAACATTGTTTTTGAGATTTCGTGTTACTGCGTGAAATCATTCGAATAGTTTCATAATTCGAGAGAGATGTGTGAAGTACTACAATCAGTGAGCCTGGCGATATAAAAATTTGCATTTAATTTGGTCGCGCACAGGTTATAGTTCATTATTTGTCGTGTGTTTTTCTGTCTCGGAGTAAATTCCAGGATAGAAATTTGTAGCAGATACGCCCCATGCCTCATATTAAACACTGTCCGCCTCCGGGTAGCTGAGTTGTCAGCGCGATAGAATGTAAATTCTAAGGGCCTTGTTCGATTCCCGGCTGGATCGGAGATTTTCTCCGCCCAGAGACTGGGTGTTGTGTTGTCCTAATCACCATCATTTCATCCCCATCAACCCGCTAGTCGCCGAAGTGACGTCAAATATAAAGACTAGCACCCGCCGAATGGTCTACCCGACGTGAGGCCGTAGTCGCACGACATTTACATTTTAAACACTGCACTTCCCAACGTCAAATACGAAGATATTCAATGTCACCGTTCATAGCAATGTAACCCTAATAACACTTGAAAATCAAAAGTTTTTCCTAACATTTAACGTCATGAATGTTGCCATATGTATTATTAATTATTCAAAACTGTTCCTAACACGGAAACTATTTATTTTTTACTTATAAAATTCACTGTAGATTATTCTGTGTAGATTATTGAGATGATTATCCCCGAAAACTGCGCATATGTGTCAACTAACGAAAATATCTCCCTGTATCTAGGATACCCTGAGAGTATAAAGGAGTTGGGCAGCTACATATTTGATTCCCTAGCCTTACCTAAGACTAGTGTAGACCTCTGCCAGTAGTTGTAAGTGCGTCTTGGAATACGCAACGCGTTTCAAAATTAGTGAATTAATGGGTATGTCAAGGTTCATAATGTTATGCCTTGATGTTCCTGACGTACTGACATCAGAGAAAAGTAATCATGCAAATTTCGGCGAAGGATAACACAAAAAGTTTTCTTCGATAGGTCATTGCGCTGGTTTCCATAAACTGCATTTGAAAGACATTTAAAATCAAATCATAGTGAGAATCTAAGCCCTTTCTTTTAGACCGCTTACAATATCTTTGAAACGACCTCTAATCGATGATTATCTCATTCGATTGCGTTATGAGCACGTTTTTCTGACGGGAAAATTTAAATTTTTCTATCAACACACAATTTCAGCGTCAGTAAAGTGTCACGACTACTGCGGCTGGTATAACCTCGAACATTTGGTTTCCGGTAATATGCTTTACGTAAAAATAATTAAACAGTCGGGTCATGTAAATCAACCGTTACAAATAATTTCTTTTTGATAACGGATATTCAGCAACAAATCAGTATTACATTTAAATTTTATTAACCCTATTATATGATGTCATGCAGCTACTGGTGGCTAAAAACAATTGCATATTTATAGGAAGTAGGGTTAGGTCCACAGCGTTTTGATTGCTGCAGCTGTTCCTTATTCTATATCGCTGAATATCAGCTCTTTGTTCGTATATTCTGTGCGTACCAAGTTCTTGTTTACACAGGAGAATATACGAGTGTAGTGTGTAGCGCAACATTTGCAACAAAGGCCACATTCACGTCTAGAACAAGGTCTGATTCCACTTTTCATTTTGTTCTCATTTGTCTGTGTAACCTTATGCTAGCGATATGGTCCACATCTCATAACTTACGGTGTCCAATAAATTTCTTGTCACACTACCCTACCACCCAGTAGTGACTAGTTTAGTACACGTTGTAGCATGATTGTACAGTTTCAGGTTCTCCCTACAGCATTCTGAGAAAATCAGAACTCCGTGTTTCACTCAACTTGTAGAATCTCTTTCTCATGCAAAATATTTCCACCAATTTACCGTTGTTGTGTTCCAAAACTATTGGTCATAATAATTTTTCTTCCACAGTACTGGAAAAACCTGCACTTCACATTCCTTATAGTGAACACAGGTTTCTTCAGTATCCTTATACGGAACATCTTGTCGGTTACTGATATCTAAAACTGTATTATTTTTATTTTAGCTGCAGTATGTGCCTCAGTACTCACGGTCTCTCTGCTATCCGTGACCTTTACACCAGTTCTGCGCTCACCACCCTTTCGATTAAACTTAACATATTAGGGATTCAGCTGCCCCTATCGATGCCATTTTATGGAACACCACTGACACAGTGATGTTATTGGCCACTCTAGAGATCTGAAGCACATTGTCAAAATATCGCAGTGTGAATGGTAAAGTATGTGACGATGTCTTAGACCTACTGAACAAATTTGGTTTACAGAACTACTTTACTTCGTATTAACACAGCGAGTCATACATTAAACTTTTCATTCGGTTATATATTGGAAAACTGTTACTTGCACGCTTCCCATTTTAATATCTCTTGTTACGTCCGTTACTTCTGATGCTGAAACACGCTGTGCGAGGTAACATTTCAGATCCACTTACGAAAGATGAAATACTGTAAACGAAATAATCGTACAGTTGATTTGAGTGATGAAACGCACAATATAAGACAACATTACTAAACAATTTACGAAAGATTACATACTACAGAACAAACTTACAGAGACATCCAAAATCTGTATAACTATGCCGCTAACTAAAGAAAGAAAAATTGGAAACCGTTGTGTAATTATGACAGAAATAATTACTATCTTGATCCGAAAATACCGCTTAACTCGTAGCTAAATATTACTTATATTTTTTACGGTATGATTCTTCTTGTTAACAGTCGCCCAAAGCTCTGAGAGGAAATTATGTCCACTACACGGCTGTCACCAGTCTGGATAGCGTTCCTGATACAAACGAAGCGCGGATTGCATAAAATGATATCAGTATGGGCATATGCCTCTCTCTGTATGTTTTATGATTCCCTGACTCCAAAAGACATAGTTACAAGGGGTACCTCTGGAAGATGGTGTTTGCTGTTCAGTGTATTAACTCACCTAACAAAATGGTTCAAATGGCTCTGAGCACTATGGTACTTAGCATCTAAGGTCATCAGTCCCCTAGAATTTCGAACTACTTAAACCTAACTAACCTAAGGACATCACACACATCCATGCCCGAGGCAGGATTCGAACCTGCGGAAGTAGCAGTCACACGGTTCCAGACTGAAGCGCATAGAACCGTTCGGTCACTCTGGCCGGCTCACTTAACTAACATCTATCACTTCAGCAATAAATTTTAGGTAGGTTAATACACTAAACAGCAAACAACATCTTCATTTATAGTGTCAATTAAAAAACTTATTACATAACTTACTTCGACGGATTAACGCCATAGTGAACAAACTAGAAAATTCACGATTTGAGATAATTGAGTTTTAAGTTACCGACAATACTGTAAATCGGATAATTTACTATGGGATTCAAATTGGAGTAAATTACATTCATTATACATATTTATCAATATGTATTGCTTTTTCAAACATAAAGCACAAATAATTAATTGCAAATATTTTTGTTATTGTAGTTCATAAGCAAAATCTGGTACATATTTTTAAAGTTATTTGTTTCCTTACAGTACTGTGTTAATACTAGCCTTTTACAAATTTAAATAATCACAACATATTCAAAATATGTTGATATTTAAACGTTTCAAACCAATAGTAATTTATTTACAAGCATTGAATATTATTTTGAAGTACTCCTTAAACATGGTCTAAAACGTCGTCCACATAGTCATCATCACTAGAGTCTCTTGTTTCTTGAGTGCTGCTTGGTAAACTATTATAAAATTCATGGTATATTGGAGGTATTAGACAATGCATAGATTTAAGGTCTTTTATCTTTGGAGCAATCAATGATTTTCTTGCAGGGTATTTCAGTTTTAGAACTATGTTATGAAGGTCTGTTACTCGGCCTCTAATCCTTTTTGGAAAGCTGACCTGGTGAAACTCCATTTCCTCATTGTGAGTAGATTTGAATTCTATAACGTTTAGATTTTCCTTACAGAAACGAATACATCTCATATTCACCCACGACACAAGGTGACCTTCAACCTTTTTTCTGATATAATGCCGATGTCACGTTTTCTGAAGAATAAAAGTCTTTTGTTTCCATCTCTATTACTTCAAAACCTTGCTTTTTAATCCTGCAAGTTTTTATTATATTTTGAAATTCACTAGGCTGGTAAATATGTTGATGCTTCCTAATTTTGTTCTCAATATGGCCAAAGTCAGTATCGTTGGGCAAATAACTATGTCCTGGAATTTTTAATTTTGAACAATCTCCTTGATACGGTTGTTGGGATCTCGTATGAAATGCGTCAATAAGCTTACTAGTTTTATACTTCTATGTGACCACCACATGAGTCAGACCACAGTGTAAGCTTTTCCAAGTCATGTGTGCCGAGGTTGAAACAAGATAACTGTCGTTCATAGTATACAATAGATTTTGGCACTTTTGGAAGAGAAAAAGTCTTCTGGAGGTTTAAAGAAAGCACATTACATTCTCCATTCTTTGCCCTTTCTATGTCTCTTTTCCTGATTTCTTGTGCAGTATCAACCTTCCGCTTTCTCTGTTTGCACATCCTGTTTTTTCTTCTGTCGTAAGTGAACTTAATTTTATTTCAAACATAGCACACGTCTTGCAAGTACCTTTTTGAGGAGGCTTGAATCCCAAGTTGAATTCTGTTCTAAAAAGTTTTTCATAAAAACCTTGAGACACAATTTCAGTTTCTAAATTGTTGTCTTGCATCTCCTGGTTGTAGAAGCTGTACATCATGCTTAAATGAAAAGTCTGTGGCAAATATTGCTTATTTGGACTCTCTTTCCTGCCGTAGTGACTTTTATATTGAGGAAATGAATTTATGTGGTTCTTGACATGTTGAATCTTTTCCTCTGGGAATTTCTTAGTTGGTTCATGTCTACCCCTTTTATCCTGTACATCACCTGATTTAACTTTCTGAATGGATCTGTGTACTTAAGCACTATCAATATACAGTGTGTTGAGAAACATACACTCCTGGAAATTAAAATAAGAACACCGTGAATTCATTGTCCCAGGAAGGGGAAACTTTATTGACACATTCCTGGGGTCAGATACATCACATGATCACACTGACAGAACCACAGGCACATAGACACAGGCAACAGAGCATGCACAATGTCGGCACTAGTACAGTGTATATCCACCTTTCGCAGCAATGCAGGCTGCTATTCTCCCATGGAGACGATCGTAGAGATGCTGGATGTAGTCCTGTGGAACGGCTTGCCATGCCATTTCCACCTGGCGCCTCAGGTGGACCAGCGATCGTGCTGGACGTGCAGACCGCGTGAGACGACGCTTCATCCAGTCCCAAACATGCTCAATGGGGGACAGATCCGGAGATCTTGCTGGACAGGGTAGTTGACTTACACCTTCTAGAGCACGTTGGGTGGCACGGGATACATGCGGACGTGCATTGTCCTGTTGGAACAGCAAGTTCCCTTGCCGGTCTAGGAATGGTAGAACGATGGGTTCGATGACGGTTTGGATGTACCGTGCACTATTCAGTGTCCCCTCGACGATCACCAGTGGTGTACGGCCAGTGTAGGAGATCGCTCCCCACACCATGATGCCGGGTGTTGGCCCTGTGTGCCTCGGTCGTATGCAGTCCTGATTGTGGCGCTCACCTGCACGGCGCCAAACACGCATACGACCATCATTGGCACCAAGGCAGAAGCGACTCTCATCGCTGAAGACGACACGTCTCCATTCGTCCCTCCATTCACGCCTGTCGCGACACCACTGGAGGCGGGCTGCACGATGTTGGGGCGTGAGCGGAAGACGGCCTAACGGTGTGCGGGACCGTAGCCCAGCTTCATGGAGACGGTTGCGAATGGTCCTCGCCGATACCCCAGGAGCAACAGTGTCCCTAATTTGCTGGGAAGTGGCGGTGCGGTCCCCTACGGCACTGCGTAGGATCCTACGGTCTTGGCGTGCATCCGTGCGTCGCTGCGGTCCGGTCCCAGGTCGACGGGCACGTGCACCTTCCGCCGACCACTGCCGACAACATCGATGTACTGTGGAGACCTCACGCCCCACGTGTTAAGCAATTCGGCTGTACGTCCACCCGGCCTCCCACATGCCCACTATACGCCCTCGCTCAAAGTCCGTCAACTGCACATTCGGTTCACTTCCACGCTGTCGCGGCATGCTACCAGCGTTAAAGACTGCGATGGAGCTCCGTATGCCACGGCAAACTGGCTGACACTGACGGCGGCGGTGCACAAATGCTGCGCAGCTAGCGCCATTCGACGGCCAACACCGCGGTTCCTGGTGTGTCCGCTGTGCCGTGCGTGTGATCATTGCTTGTACAGCCCTCTCGCAGTGTCCGGAGCAAGTATGGTGGGTCTGACACACCGGTGTCAATGTGTTCTTTTTTCCATTTCCAGGAGTGTATCTTTAGACACTTTCACATTACCTGAATCTTTAGGAATAAAATAATTTCTAGATATATGTCTTTTGAAGTTGTCAACACAAACCCTTCTGTCCGTCACTGGCATTGCTTTCACAGATAGTCCAGGTATTGTACTTTGTGTATCGAAAGATCCCTCTTTGTAATACAGATCGAAAAATCGTCTGGGATCTTCCATAGAAACTTTTTCTAAACATTTATTTTTGCAACTGCAAGAGTATTCTTTAAAAAAATTTTCAGGTATATTTCTTCCTGTTGTTGAAACATACGATTTCCCAATGATTTTTCGTATTTTTCTTTCATTCTTCTTCAGCTGCGAAGGCTTACCTTTCTTCTTGAATTTTCTTTTTCTGGATTTACTTACATCTCGTGAAATTAAAAAAAAATCGAAAATTAAACTAATTTTTGTAAATGTTATTCCAGCACTCATATTTCGTGACAGATCATTGATGAGAACAGCCCAAGTCACATGTATAAGCGAGCTAATAATGGGCAGCTTTGTGTTATTAGTTAAAACTTAATGTTTCATTCACGCTATCCCAGAAGATAATTAATACGATTTCTCATATGCCAGACTAATCCGGCCCCTGTGACCGAGCTGTTCTAGGCGCTTCAGTCCGGAGTCCGGAACTGCGCAGCTGCTACGGTTGCAGGTTCGAATCCTGCCTCGGGCTTGGATGTGTGTGATGTGCTTAGGTGAGTTAGGTTTAAGTAGATCTAAGTCTAGGGGGCTGATGACCTCAGATGTTAAGTCCCATAGTGCTTAGAGCCATTTGAACCATTTTGAGCCAGACTGAACCAACTCCATTCGTGCGTGTGTCTAAATACGTTATGTTTCACTGGACATCACATAATGCCCTCTATTGAGCATAGTTCGTAAATTAGTACTTAGTTGTATGCTTAAGACATAGATGGTAGCACCTCGTCGCTTCGAGTAGTTGGTTCATTCTACCATATGCCAAAATGTGAAATTTACGAGTATATGTTAGAATCTGTATATCATTATTTAATAACAAAATTTCGAGAAATTCTGTAATTTACATACCATCACTACTTGAGATATCTGATAGGGCTAGTAATCATCTCTTGAACCACTTTCTACATCCAAATCACTGTTATTGAGCACATCTGAACAAAGTCAAAATGATGGGCCGCCATTTTGGCAACTGACATAGTTCACTTTGCTGAATGAAGTGTCTGTCAATCGTTCAGGCACAAGTAGTGCGGGTCCAGGCGCTACATTCTGGAGCCGAGCGACCGCTACGGTCGCAGGTCCGAATCCTGCCTCGGGCATGGATGTGTGTGATGTCCTTGGGTTAGTTAGGTTTAGTTAGTTCTAAGTTCTAGGCGACTGATGACTTCAGACGTTAAGTCGCATAGTGCTAAGAGCCATTTGAACCATAAGTAGTGCCAACATAGTATATTGAGGAGTGCAGTGCCTGGAACATTAGGTAGCTCTGGGATGTGAAAGATAGAGTATCGATTATGCCAAATACGTTAAAAATAGAATTTCGCCAAATTTGTAGTTAGTTCACTCTGGCGTAAGGCTGTCCACTTGTAACTCTGTTTTATTCACTTCTCTAGGATTGTTATTAGGGGAATCAAATGAAAACGAAGCGTGTCGGAAAAAGTAAAGAAACTGTTCATTGTTTCAAAAGAAGTCGCCGTAACTCTTAATAGATTTACGCCAGAGTGAGACAAGACGGTCAATGCATATGTTGTAAAATGTTTTTCTGTTATCTACGTAATCACGATTTTACCCAGCCGTGTACCTCTTCGTCTGAGGAGTCGACGGACACGACTGTGTTTCCTCACGGCACAAAAACATGGAAATCGCTTGGGGAGAGATGGGACTGTGTGGAGAATGTGTAAGGGCTTCCCAGCGAAATTTCTGTCCCTTTTTTATTTGACTGTCCTTTATACTCATTATGTACTTTAGTGTGGCAGTAGGAATTTCTTTCCAAACTACAACGGGCAATCAATAAGTTTCCGTTTCATGTTGAGAAAAACATAATTAGTATGTTCTGCAGGAATGACTAGCATTTGAACCACGTCTACCCGCGTGTTCAAAGTCATCATTGATATCGTTGCACAACAGAACCTAACGGTAAAAAATGCCTGCGAGTGTCGCTGTCGCTGTAAGCCGAATGCAGTGGATCGGTGTAACTTGAGCAAACGTGCAGGATGCCTCGCAGAGGTATGCGCGAATCGTACCGTCCGATCAGTGATTTTGGAAGGCGGCGCTTTATTAGCACGAGAGAATGTGATTCATCCGTCCGGGCTGCTCGTGTACGTCGAAGAGTTTCAGGAATGCAACGGGTGTGTGCAAAATGGTTCACGGAAGGCTGTAGAACACAAGATGGGCCAAGTCGCACCACTCAGGCTACCCCTACAAGGACATCGACACATCATCCTAATTGCACTGCAGGAAACATCTGCGTCCTCCTCGGCTCTGGCGCAACAGTACAACAGTGTAACACATCGTACACTATCAAATGTGATAGTCCGCCGCTGTTTAATACTGCATGGGTTACATGCGCGTCGTCCATTTTTCCGCCTACCTTTGACGAATGTGCAGAAACATGCTAGAAGGCAATGCTGTGTGGAACGAAGTCAGTGGGGATAGGAATGACATCAGATAGTGTTTTCGGACGAATCCCGATTCTGCTTGTTTAAAAATGATGGCCGCAGTTTGCTTCGCCACAGAGAGGGGAAGCGAGATCACAGTGATTGCATTCGCACAACATATACAGAGCCAACTCAAGGCCATATGGTGCGAGGTGCTGTTGGGTGCAACCACAAATCACAGTTGTTGTGTCCAGGGCACTGCCACCAGTATGACCTATGTGAATGACATATTGCTACCCGTAGCCATATCCTTTTTGCACAACATCCCAGACGCCATTTTCCAGCAAGACAATGCACGACCACACGTTGCTGTTCAAACACGTACCTTCTTGGTGTCACAGGATGTCAGCCTTATACACCCGCCCGCCTGATCACCAGGCTTGTCGCCAGTCGAAAATATGTGGAATATGGTGAAACAAGGGTGTAGCGCTGTGACCCAATGCCAACCACCACAGATTAACTTACGGAGCCAGTTTACTGCAGCATGGACAGAAACAGCCAGAAAGCTTGTGGGGCTGTTGCAGGACAGGTTGTGCTAAGCATTAATTCTTACGAAAAAATCTGATATGTTGCACCGTTTCCTAGTTAACTAGCACTGAAGTCAGTCAATCAGGCCATTGCGTGTGCAAATTCAAGCGACCTGCTAGATACATTTAGTGTTAGTTCTACAAATATCATATAAATAGCGCGAAATTAGTCACCCTTTGGCTGGTGTTTAATACTTGCTGCCGTCCCATATTCAAGTTTTGCATAGCTTTCTTGTTCCGTTTCGGGAAAACAAAGAAAGGATGGACTTCTTCACCTAGGAGAACACGGCCCTTTATCAAATTTGTATCTTCAGCCGAGCGCGTCATTGGGTTGAGTGCCTCAATGATGACGGCGATTTTGCCTAATTGGCATACCGAATCTGGAATCGAACGGAATCATTTTGATCTCTCGTTGTAGGTGTTGCTTTGGACTATAAAAACACACTATTTAATGTGCAAGCAAGTATTGGTGTACTGAAATCTATTCAACTCCAGTAGCAGGTATAACCCCTTGGTTTTGTCTTTGGATCATCAGTCATTTGACTTGTTTGATGTGGCCCGCCACGAATTCCTCTCCTGTGTTCATTCTGGAACCGAACGACCGCTACAGTCACAGGTTCGAATCCAGCCTCGGGCATGGATGTGTGTGATGTCCTTATGTTAGTTAGGTTTAAGTAGTTCTAAGTTCTAGGGGACTGATGACCTAAGATGTTAAGTCCCATAGTGCTCAGAGCCATTTAAACTTCTTCTGTGCGAACCTCTTCATCTCAGAGTAGCACTTGCAACCTACGTCCTGAGTTATTTTCTGGGTGTATTCCAATCGCTGTCGTCCTCTACATTTTTTGACCTCTTCGGCGCCCTCTAGTCATTCCCTGATGTCTTAACAGTTGTCCTATCATCCTGTCCCTTCCCATGTCAGTGTTTTCCACGAATTCCTTTCCTCTCCAATTCTGCGATGAACCTCCTCATTCCTTACCTCATCAGTCCACCTCATTTTCCACATTCTCCTGTAACATCAAATCTCAAATGCTTCGATTCTCTGCTGTTCCGGTTTTCCCATAGTCCATGTTTCACTACCAAAAAATGTTGTGTTCCAGACGTACACTCTAAGAAATTTCTTCCTCAAATTAAGGCCTATGTTTGATACTACTAGACTTCACTTGGCCAGAAATGCCCTTTTTGCTAGGGGCTAGTCTACTTTTGATGTCCTCCTTACTACGTCCATCATTGGTTATTTTGCTGACCAGGTAGCAGAATTCCTTAACTCCATCTACTTCGTGACCATCAATCCTGGTGCCAAATTTCTTACTGTTCCCATTTCTGCTACGTCTCATTACTTTCGTGTTTCTTCGATTTACCCTCAATCCATATTCTGTACACATTAGATTGTTCACTCCATTCAGTATATCACGCAGTTCTTCTTCAGTTCCATTAAGGATGGCAATACCATCAGCGAATCGAATCATTGATATCTTTTCACCTTGAATTTTAACTCTCCTCCTAAAGCTTTCCTTCATTTCCATCATTATTTCTTCGACGTACAGATTGAACAGTAGGGACGAAAGACTATATCAAAGACTATATCCCTGTCCTACACCCTTCGTTCTTGGTCATCAAGTCTTATTATTCCTTCTCTGCTCTTGTACGTATTGTGTATTACCCATCTCTTCCTACAGCTTACCCCTATTTCTCTCGGAATTTCGAACATCTTGCGTCAGAATTGCCTCTCTGGTGCCATTACCTTTGGAATGGCAAACTGATCGTCATGTGGCATATCTTCAATTTTCTTTTCCATTTTTTTTTGTATATTATTATTGTCATCAACCCCGTATGCATGAGCTGTTAAGCTGATTGTGCAATAATTTTAGCACTTGTCAGCTCTTGCTGTCTTCAGAAAATGTGTGGACGATATTTTTCCGAAAGCCAGATGGTACTTCCTAAGATTCATACACTTTACACACATCTGTGTAGAATATTAATCGCCTTCTTTTCAAATGTTAGTTCCATTTGTATTAGTTTAGTTTGCTTTAGCACATACATATGAGGTATTTATATTGAATGTCGCAGAATCTTGGCAGATTCGATTTTTTCTATTCTTGAACAGATGGACGATTTCTTAGAAACTATGAACATAGACTATTTACAAAGAACAGAGTTAAAGTTCATTGAAATACGTTATTAATGATTTCTTTTGTGTCGGTCTCAATCTGACATGACTAATTAGAAGACCAGCGACGTCCTCGCAAGGTATTAACTTTACTTGATAAATACTAACGGAACTAGTTCACATATATGTGGGATAGCAGTGGACTATGAATCACCATAACTCGTGATTTCTTCCACGTCACTAAAACTGTCTCCCATTTTTGTGTGAATTAATGTGTACAGTATGTTGCCCTTATTTGATATGTCTTCAGCTATTCAAAACTTAAGGTCCTACAGCAAGTAACTGAGATATACACAGTGGTATGGAGGAATCACATAATGGTACTAATTCATGATATATTGGTGTCTAAGAATTGTCGAGTCTGATCGTCTCATGATAAAGGTCACAGTGTCGAATCCAAAAAATTCAAATGTGTGTGAAATCTCACGGGACTTAACTGCTAAGGTCATCAGTCCCTAAGCTTACACACTACTTACCCTAAATTATCCTAAGGACAAACACACACACCCATGCCCGAGGGAGGACTCGAATCTCAGCCGGTACCAGCCGCATAGTCCATGACTGCAGCGCCCTAGACCGCTCGGCTAGTACCACGCGGCAGTGTTGAATTCCAGTCATACCAACAATATTTCTTTCTGACAAGAAAACTGATCAGGAATGACACATAGTTCCCTCATAGGAATTCTACGGTAGGCCGAAGAGAAGTACAACTGAAAGACTTGCACCAAGCCATTAAGCCACTCCCAATTTTAATACTGTTTAATAATTGTAGTATTTGATTATTTATTGACGGAGAGCTACTATAGAGTATATCTCTTAAGAAAATAACTACATTTTGCGAAGAGTCACGAATTAGAAAAGTTTATACGTATTTGTACCATTACAAGACGATATGAACATAAATATGTTTTTCTAGCTACAGTGATCTTACAGGATGTGCTGTGTAGAGAATATGAACTTGCGTCAGTCCAGGAGTTTATCAAGTATTGGCCGACGCTCAAAGCGTTAATTAGCTTCCCGGCGACTGAGCAGCATTTGCACGACATCACCGCCGCGCGGCGCTAAGTTGTCCCCCACCCTCTCCGACCACCCCCAAGCCCTCAGCCTCAGCGAACGCTTCGGCTCCTCTGCAAGTATCTGCTGAGAACCTCCGCGCTCCTTTTGCGCCAAATTCCAGATGCTCGGCATTCCTGGCAAGCACATCGAGGGCCCGAGATATATTCGCTTCGACTGGGAAGGGGGGGGGGGGGGAGGGCTCTTTCTCCTGCTCCGCCCTTTGCCATATTCTCGAATATAAGTTTCGGCGCTGTTCGAACGCAGATAAGATGCTCCCCGGAGAATAGGTTGTTAAGAAACAAAAGGCCGCGCAAGTTTAACTGCGCCAGGAGGAGCTCCGCGGAGAGATTGCTGCGTGGCAGATGATCCCGCGGCGGGCGCCCAACTTCAGCGGCGCCGAACCGAGCTGCGGCAGCGCCAATGGCCGAGGAGAGAAAGAAGAAAAGAAAAGCACAGCGGAGGGAAGAGAGCGCGCGAAAGAAGTTTGTTGCGGCGGCGTCCCGGTCCAGCGTCCGCAGCGCCAGGCGCCTCCCCCCCCCCCCCCTTCCTCTCTTCCCCTGCCCTAATGATACTCAACAAGTTACGCGCACACTTGGCGAGAACCTCCCCCTCCCCCTTGCCCCCCACCCCCTTTCACGAACCGTGTTTTCCATTCCGCCCGCAACATAATTTAGGGAGTGTGCTAATACAAGGCACTCCCCTCGTGTCCATTCATGTTCTATCTCCACCGGCTCGCGGAGAAATTTGCTTGCATTCGTGCTCCGGCACGGGGGTAAAAGACGGTGGTAGCACTGAGAGAAGGGAAAAAAATCTGTTACTCAAATGAAGTTCAGCTACCAAATCAAATGTAATGTGCCATTATTAACTAAATTACGTTTTGAATGGCGTTTCCTGTAGCAGCAATTTTTTAAGTTCTGGTGACCAGTCCTCGAGTTGTCACAAAGTACGTTGCAAGCTAATTATTCTGCTGAATTTGCGACTGGAATCAGGGAAAAGCATTAAGCAATATTCCTCCGCCAGTTCTTTAGCTTTTCGTAACATTATCCGATGGTCCCTACGAAATTTATATGCCCGACATGTCCCAATAGTTACATTTTTTTAAGAATGTGAGTTATCTATAAGTGGCAATACAGAAGTTTCCATTTAAGGGCTCTGCTACAGCTTATATGCAAGGTAGCGTGACTCAGATGCGGATATTTAAGCACCGACATGTAGGCAAGGGACTAGTATGCAGAGAAGGATGTAATTCCGCATTCGTGTCTTTCCGAACTGCCTGCGGTAAATGTGGAAACGTGAAGTATGGCGACGTTGTTACCAAATGCATCCAAACAGGAGCAACGTCCTGTTATTCTTTTCTTGGCTGCTTGAGTACAAACACTGATAGACATTCACTGGAGACTGAAGGGTGTGTATGCAAAAGTATGTCTCTCCAGAACTATCATTGTTGAATGGTGCGCCACGTTCAGGGCTAGTCGCAATCTGACACAAGACGCCGGTCGATCTTGCAGGTCAGCCTCGTCCAAGTGAGAGACACAAGAGCACCCGTCCTGATGTCCACATCTCTCCCCATGCCATTATAATGCCTTCAGTTCCTTAAGAAAAGGGCTCCAAGGGTCGACGATTTCCGCCAGACGGATGTGTGTAGCAGGAAGTTGCGGACTTCTTCGCACAGCAAAAAAATGGTTCAAATGGCTCTGAGCACTATGGGAATTTACTTCTGAGGTCATCAGTTCCAAAGAACTTAGAATTACGTAAACCTAACTAACCTAAGCACATCACACACATGCATGCCCGAGGCAGGATTCGAACCTGCGACCGCAGCAGTCGCGCGGTTCCAGACTGTAGCGCCTAGAACCGCTCGGCCACCTCGGACGGCTCGCACAGCAGGAGATGGTATTTTACCAAACGGGGGTCTTCAACATGGTGCATAGATGGGAAGATAGTAGTCTGGTACAGTTGAATGTAGCGAGTGGAAGGTTGTACTGAGCGGGCGACGCCATGAGTCGACGGCGTGCTGTTCTTCCGAATCTGGTCAGGATTGTGGTGGACGATGTGTATTATTGTGGAAGGTAATGAAGCAGCATTGCGCTCAGCTAATAATGTATGGTAATTGTAATTAATTTGTTCAAGAAATGCCCCAATAATAATTTTTTATAAAGTAAATCCTTTAAAGAAAAGTAATCATTTCAATTTAAAGAATTTTTCCACTCTTTTGAAGAAAAAGCATTCATTTCAATTTAAAGAATATTTCCTATGCATTTCCTCCAAGAATCAGAATTAAATATACGCCAGCATTGCACGAAGCTGTGCCAAAAAATAAGAGCACGTATAGATGCAGTTTTACTGAGGTAAGAATTTATCAGGTTTAATTATTTCACAGGGCCGAAGGTCAGCGCTGCTGCCCTTATATGATTTACCAGGTTTAATTATTTGTGTTGAGATGTTACATTCAGTTCATGGTTCATTATTTAATTAACATTATTGTGGGTTTAATGAGCAATCTTTATTCTTTAATTTTGCAAGGAGGTTACACTTGGCTCATTTTTATTATTCCCTTTTGTGGGAAGACAACATTTGGCACATTTTCTATAATCATTGACATTTTCAAATTTATTGCGGGGAGGTTACACTTGACGACATCCGGACCAGGATCGTATTTCTTTGTGAATCTTCTGATAAGTAGTCAGATATCTGCTCTTATTTACTTAAATGTAATTAGCACTTGGCCAACGCATTTACTAATTTTGTCACTTTCCTTCACAGATCATCGGCAATTCGTTGCTCTTTGTTGTATTTGTGTTTGTTGCATTTTGTATTGTCTTTGTTTCATTATTGAATAATTGTGATTTGTGTAAAAATGCCGCGAAGAACTGTTAATAGTACATCGCGAGGTATAATGAGTGAAATAACCGACCTAAATAACTTGACCGATAGTACTTGCGACATGCAGTATAATGATGACAATCCTCCGTTTGCAGACAATCAGTGTGTACCGACCACTAATGTTGATTTTGATCCTAGTGATGAACAGACAATTTCAATTGTGTCGTCTGTTAATTTAACAACAATTGATGACGCAAGGGCGTTCTGTTGTAATGAGCGCTGTCCAGCTCAACACAACCGGTTTGCAAAATTTAAGTAATGAACAGACCAATTTTTCTAATGAAAATGAACAGTGTAATAAGAATGCGTCGGATTTATTTAATTCCGATTTAGTGAATAACAGTGCACATCCGACTGGCGAACCTTTTCAGAAATTACAGAAAGTCCAAATGGATACACAAAATGCGACAATTGTAGGTACGCCCATAAAAAGCACAGAGAATAGAGTAGGTAATGTTACTGTGGATCAAATTATAGCATTAATACTACAAATCAATGAAAAATACGACGAACATAGTGAAATAATTAATGAAAGTTTGAAACTGACGAATGGAAAACACGACAACCTTGACGAACAGAACAAACAAGTTAGTGAACAGATTACAGCCATTAACGTGCAACGTGATGATACTAAAGATCAATTACGTGACGAAACTGAGGTTTGTGCGAATAACAGTAGTGAAGAAATTAGATCTGTTGCACGTGAATTAAGTAATACTGATGCAGCCGCAACAGAATCACATAGAGACGAAATTAATGCAGTCACTGAACAATGTTCTAACAACGCAACACAGATACACGACGAGTTTAATTTAAAATCACCAGAACTGTCACACACGCTGGATACGGAAGTCGATGAGAAATTTGCGCAACAGATCGGCCAACTTGACGAAAGTATTAAAGTAACAGAAATGAAAAATGTTTCAGTTACTAACGCGTCACAGCGTGCGGCACATTCCGAACGTTTGTCGCACTCGTATAGTCAGTCTCACTTAAGCAATCTACAGAGACTTCGCGACTTGAAATCTGAAAAACTGCGCGACTTAAAATCAGAAAAGCTACGCGAATTAAAATCCGAAAAGATACAGACAAACAGATTCTTATGTAATCGTGAACTTGTTCACACATTCAGTGATGAGAACGTTGATTATAAGCGATTTGTATCTGTAAAAAAAAAGTAAGAAATTTAATAATGACAGAGCACAGGTACACGCTTTGAACTGGATACGACAATTTATTTTTGTACTTTCACCAGCATTGCGTGTAATACAGGAACTACAATTAGCATGGATGTTGTTTTTGTGATCTTCAGTCCTGAGACTGGTTTGATGCAGCTCTCCATGCTACTCTATCCTGTGCAAGCTTCTTCATCTCCCAGTACCTACTGCAACCTACATCCTTCTGAATCTGCTTAGTGTATTCATCTCTTGGTCTCCCTCTACGATTTTTACCCTCCACGCTGCCCTCCAATGCTAATTTTGTGATCCCTTGATGCCTCAAAACATGTCCCACCAACCGATCCCTTCTTCTAGTCAAGTTGTGCCACAAACTTCTCTTCTCCCCAATCCTATTCAATACCTCCTCATTAGTTACGTGATCTACCCACCTTATCTTTAGCATTCTTCTGTAGCACCACATTTCGAAAGCTTCTATTCTCTTCTTGTCCAAACTGGTTATCGTCCATGTTTCACTTCCATATATGGCTACACTCCATACAAATACTTTCAGAAACGACTTCCTGACACTTAAATCTATACTCGATGTTAACAAATTTCTCTTCTTCAGAAACGATTTCCTTGCCATTGCCAGTCTACATTTTATATCCTCTCTACTTCGACCATCATCAGTTATTTTACTCCCTAAATAGCAAAACTCCTTTACTACTTTAAGTGTAGCATTTCCTAATCTAATCCCCTCAGCATCACCCGATTTAATTTGACTACATTCCATTATCCTCGTTTTGCTTTTGGTGATGTTCATCTTATATCCGCCTTTCAAGACACT
This sequence comes from Schistocerca serialis cubense, assembly GCF_023864345.2. Lineage (NCBI taxonomy): Eukaryota > Metazoa > Arthropoda > Insecta > Orthoptera > Acrididae > Schistocerca > Schistocerca serialis. The sequence goes on along the minus strand of NC_064644.1, from coordinate 339,461,038 downwards.
GTCCATTCCGTTCAACTGCTCTTCCAAGTCCTTTGCTGTCTCTGACAGAATTACAATGTCATCGGCGAACCTCAAAGTTTTTACTTCTTCTCCATGAATTTTAATACCTACTCCGAATTTTTCTTTTGTTTCCTTTACTGCTTGCTCAATATACAGATTGAATAACATCGGGGAGAGGCTACAAACCTGTCTCACTCCTTTCCCAACCACTGCTTCCCTTTCATGCCCCTCGACTCTTATAACTGTCATCTGGTTTCTGTACAAATTGTAAATAGCCTTTCGCTCCCTGTATTTCACCCCTGCCACCTTCAGAATTTGAAAGAGAGTATTCCAGTTAACGTTGTCAAAAGCTTTCTCTAAGTCTACAAATGCTAGAAACGTAGGTTTGCCTTTTCTTAATCTTTCTTCTAAGATAAGTCTTAGGGTCAGTATTGCCTCAAGTGTTCCCACATTTCTACGGAATCCAAACTGATCTTCCCTGAGGTCTGCTTCTACCAGTTTTTCCATTCGTCTGTAAAGAATTCGCGTTAGTATTTTACAGCTGTGACTTATTAAACTGATAGTTCGTTAATTTTCACATCAGTCAACACCTGCTTTCTTTGGGATTGGAATTATTATAGTCCCCTTGAAGTCTGTGGGTATTTCGCCTGTCTCATACACCTTGCTCACCAGATGGTAGAGTTTTGTCATGACTGGCTCTCCCAAGGCCATCAGTAGTTCTAATGGAATGTTGTCTACTCCCGGGGCCTTGTTTCGACTCAGGTCTTTCAGTGCTCTGTCAAACTCTTCACGCAGTATCTTATCTCCCATTGCATCTTCTTCTACATCATCTTCCATTTCCATAATATTGTCCTCAAGTACATCGCCCTTGTATAGACCCTCTATATACTCCTTCCACCTTTCTGCTTTCCCTTCTTTGCTTAGAACTAGGTTGCCATCTGAGCTCTTGATATTCATACAAGTGGTTCTCTTCTCTCCAAAGGTCTCTTTAATTTTTCTGTAGGCAGTATCTATCTTACCCCTAGTGAGCCAAGCCTCTGCATCCTTACATTTGTCCTCTAGCCATCCCTGCTTAGCCATTTTGCACTTCCTGTCGATCTCATTTTTGAGACGTTTGTATTCCTTTTTGCCTGCTTCATTTACTGCATTTTTATATTTTCTCCTTTCATCAATTAAATTCAATATTTCTTCTGTTACCCAAGGATTTCTATTAGCCCTCGTCTTTTTACCTACTTGATCCTCTGCTGCCTTCACTACTTCATCCCTCAGAGCTACCCATTCTTCTTCTACTGTATTTCTTTCCCCCATTCCTGTCAATTGTTCCCTTATGCTCTCCCTGAAATTCTCTACAACCTCTGGTTCTTTCAGTTTATCCAGGTCCCTTCTCCTTAAATTCCCACCTTTTTGCAGTTTCTTCAGTTTCAATCTGCAGTTAATAACCAATAGATTGTGGTCAGAATCCACATCTGCCCCAGGAAATGTCTTACAATTTAAAACCTGGTTCCTAAAACTCTGTCTTACCATTATATAATCTATCTGATACCTTTTAGTATCTCCAGGATTCTTCCAGGTATACAACCTTCTTTCATGATTCTTGAACCAAGTGTTAGCTATGATTAAGTTATGCTCTGGGCAAAATTCTACAAGGCGGCTTCCTCTCTCATTTCTTCCCCCCAATCCATATTCACCTACTATGTTTCCTTCTCTCCCTTTTCCTACTGACGAATTCCAGTCACCCATGACTATTAAATTTTCGTCTCCCTTCACTACCTGAATAATTTCTTTTATCTCGTCATACATTTCATCAATTTTTTCATCATCTGCAGAGCTAGTGGGCATATAAACTTGTATTACTGTAGTAGGCATGGGCTTTGTGTCTATCTTGGCCACAATAATGCGTTCACTATGCTGTTTGTAGTAGCTAACCCGCACTCCTATTTTTTTACTCATTATTAAACCTACTCCTGCATTACCCCTATTTGATTTTGTATTTATACCCCTGTAAACACCTGACCAAAAGTCTTGTTCCTCCTGCCACCAAACTTCACTAATTCCCACTATATCTAACTTTAACCTATCCATTTCCCTTTTTAAATTTTCTAACCTACCTGCCTGATTAAGGGATCTGACATTCCACGCTCCGATCCGTAGAATGCCAGTTTTCTTTCTCCTGATAACGACGTCCTCTTGAGTAGTCCCCGCACGGAGATCCGAATGGGGGACTATTTTACCTCCGGAATATTTTACCCAAGAGGACGCCGTCATCATTTAATCATACAGTAAAGCTGCATGTCCTCGGGAAAAATTACGGCTGTAGTTTCCCCTTGCTTTCAGCCGTTCGCAGTACCAGCACAGCAAGGCCGTTTTGGTTAATGTTACAAGGCCAGATCAGTCAATCACCCAGACTGTTGCCCCTGCAACTACTGAAAAGGCTGCTGCCCCTCTTCAGGAACCACATGTTTGTCTGGCCTCTCAACAGATAGCCCTCCATTGTGGTTGCACCTACGGTACTGCCATCTGTATCGCTGAGGCACGCAAGCCTCCCCACCAACGGCAAGGTCCATGGTTCATGGGGGGAATTAACATGGATACAGCAATTTATTTTTGAATTTTCACCGGCATTGCCTGTAACGCAAAAGCTGAAATTAATTTGTAGCGCGTAATTGACCTCAGGGGATTCATTACACTTTAATGATTATGTGCCGTAGCGTGCACAGGGCCCCGAGATGTAGTAGTGCTGTTTCATCTTTAGTTTTCTGCACTGCTGCCTTCTCTTCTACTATCCTTTATATCTATCAAAACAGCTCTTTAACTATTGCTCTACCTAGGATTAAGAAATGAGTCAAGAAAACCAGATATGACAAATTTTACTGAAAGTGACAGTACTATTTAGACACTCCCGAAATGACAACTATCGCCGTAACATTAACAACAGATAAAATTATAATCATCAGTATGTGTACAATTATCAGCAACAGGAACCATATTTTAGTAATAATAGACGTTTTTCACCGCAACAGCATGAAAGCCAGCCGGTTAGCATACCTAACAAACAATGCAGTCTACAAGGTCAACCAAGCTGTAATGTTTCGCCGCGTGCACGTATAGTCTCAGCTCCAACAAATTGTAACGCAAAGCAGCAAGGAAATCAGTACGTACAGAAAACACACTATTTCAATCCCTATCGCAATGCGCTGTATAGAAATGACTGTCATGACAGACGTAAAAATAATGAGCACAATTTTCAGCGTACATTTAATGACAGTCTATCTTATCAGCAGCAAGAACATCCGCCACAACAAATTATCATGAATGAACCAGACAATAGGTATCATCCAGAACGTAATACGTCAGGAAGAAATAACAGAACAGTTCAAATAGTCGAAATGCCACAGCATCCTCCCGAAAATAATAACACGTCAGATAGAATTTGATTAAATACAGTACAGGTTGCATATTCCAGTAACGCAAGCAATAATTTTGACACGCAGAATCTTGTTCACGAGCATGTTATTTGAAACATGCTTTGTTGAATGAACCACTTTTATCGCATGCAGATTTTACCAGAAAATTTCTATGGCCACCGACAGCTCTAACACCGTTTTAGGCGTACATATTTTTCAGGAAATAGAAGAAGATGGCTTTACAGTAATTAAAAACATCGCATTTGCGAGTCGCATTATTCTGTTACAGAACTGGAAACATTATGTGTTGTTTGGGCTTTTACGAGATTTAGGCAATTTCTTTATGGAAGACATACCACCGTTTACACAGACCACAGAGCGATACAATTTTTACTTTCGGCTAAATTTACACACGACAGATTAAGCAGATGGAAACTTTATCTACAGGAATTTAATTTCACAATTGTTCACATTCCCGGCACACAAAATATTGTAGCAGATGTACTATCTCGTTCTCTCGGCAACAATCAGCAAGACATCGCAACCAACTTCTGCAAAGCAAATTTCAGCATCATGTACATTCAACAAGTTGCATTTTAAAATTTCATTTCTTCGTCATTACAGGACATAGCACAAGAGCAGAATAAAGACAACGTGTGGACAGAGATTAAACACCTTTGGCAAGATAGGAATAATGTTACCATTAGAAACCAATACACTGTACGCAATGACATTCTGTTTCACCGCTCTCATCCTGACAGCAACAATTGGTTATTATGCATTCCTGACGAGCTTGTTAACGAAGTAATCTGGTATACTCATTTAAGTTACGCACATTACGGAGCAAGAAAATGTTTTCTTATACTGAGACACAACTGTTATTTTACCAACATGGAGAAACGTATACGACGAGTTTTAGCGTCATGTAAAATCTGCCAGAAAGCTAAGTCAGACACAACTTCTCATATTCCTCCATTAAATCCCATTGTACCTGTTAAATTGAGATATATGGCCGCTGTAGACATTTTTGTTCCGATTCCCAGAACTAATAGAGGTTTTTGCTACATATTTGTCGCTGTTGAACTCACTTCAAAATTTGTTACCTTCACCCCGTACGCAAAGCTACTGCTAAAACTCTTTCGAAGGCATTTGTAAAACATTTTCTATTTCATGTAGGGCATGTGTTGAAAGTAATTTCCGACAATGGACCACAGTTTCGATCTGCTATATGGACACGTATGTTACGAGCTAGAAACATTTCTCCGATATATATATATATATCCAGGTACCATGCTTCTTCGAACCCTTGTGAACGATTAATGAAAGAAATTGGTAAACTGCGTAGAATATACTGCCATAAAAGACATATTGATTGGGACACACACATACACTCATTCCAGGATGTAATTAATTCCATACCAAATGAATCCACGATGCTATCTCCGTCTGTTATACTGAAAAATGTTGAACCACATAACAAAATTAAAGAATTAGTAAACTTTCCTACATCTCGTCGACTACGACACCATGAAATAATTGACATAGCGCTGAATAACATCAAACGTGCCGCAGAGCGGCGGAGAAGACAACAAAAACAGGTTTGTATACGCCATGACTTTCACGTTGGACAGAAGATATTAGTACGTACACACTGTTTATCCAACAAAATAAAAGGTAGGTGCAGTAAATTTGAACTTCTATACGCAGGTCCACATCGGATTCGCAGAATTCCTCACCCCAATGTTGTACACGTCGAAACTTTGAGAACCAGAAAATCCAAAGGATTTTATTGAATGAAGATACTTTATGATTTAACATGCTTAGTGCCATTTCCTAATTTTTATGACAACTTATGCAATTATATTCATGCGAATACTTACTGATGATTGTCGCATTTTTCTTGGCAAGTGCCCAGCAAGGTAAGGTTAGCAGGTCGCTTTTCTTGTCGTTACACATCAGACCGTGCACATTTTTCCAGATAAACTTACGTATCTTATGAATAATTATGCAATTTTGCCTAGTGACATATTAATTGTATTAAATTCTCTCCCCATTAAAGTCTTTAATTCTCGCCTCTATAAACTACACAACATACATGCTCAACACAAAGAAGGTCACATTTCTTGTCATCATTTTTTTATGTATGTACGATTGTTTTCATGTTTTGTTAGTTAAGATATAGCAAACACCAGTTGACTTTGACATTTTTGCCCTATGATATCTCAACATCGTGACTATTTTACATTTTTTGCTGCTGCATTGTGATATTCTGTGTACATTTTTGCATCTGAACACTGTCTATTTTTTTTGGACATATTACGTTTTCTGTCATGCTATGCTGTATGCTCAAATTATGTTACTATAACCCAGTTTTTATTTAATAGGTACATGATTTAAATGCAAGACATTAATATTTGTTCATCATTTTCAGAAAGAAATAACGTGTAAAGGAAATAAATTAAACAGAAATAGAATTTCACCTACGGAATAAACGAAAGAAGATGCAAAAACCTTATGAGGAAGAGTAAATGGATCAGGATTAACAAGCATTAACAAGAATATACTATACACATCGTAGAATAGCAGTCTTAACTAATTTTTTCTTTCAGATTACGAAGCGATTGATGCAGGCTGTCGGACAGAACTTCACATCTTAGTTTTAGTGATGAAATATGATAGAAATAAGGAATAATTGTATAATGAATAATTATGTGACTTTTTTGCAGATGATAATGAATGATGATGAATAATGATGAAGAATATGCTACTATGAATAATGTTTTTCTTTACAGGTGATGATAATAAAGGAGTTATGACAATATGGATAATGAAGTGATGGATAATGAAGTGATGGATAATGAAGTTTTTTTCTTTACAGATGAAGATGATGTTAAAGTTTGTGTATTTATGCTATGTAGTTATTTAAGTATTTGTTGCAGTTCGTTTTGACAGTATGTGTTATATTGCATAGTAGGATGACTGAAGGTTTTGGAAAGGACAGCTAGGGAACACACAAATTTTTTATACACATTTCACTATCTGTTAATTCGAAGTTCACTACTTTTCAGCATAAAATGCGTTTCTTCTTTCAGCTTAATAATCCATTTTTGTGTATTTTGCAGGAGAAATTATTTATGAAGTTAATGTGCTATAAACAGTTGTTCTTTATACCCATGTCATTTATGAATGTGATTACATATACTCTACTTGTTTCGTAATCTTGCTACAGGTGACTCAAGACGAATGACGTTACACATCTTCATTTGCAGCGATAATTTAAAAGCAAATATTTTCATTCCCCAGTAATTACCTAAAGCAATGCATTGCTATCAATATATATATATATATATATATATATATATATATATATATATATATATATATAAATTAATGGCAATGATTACTTTAATTAGATTAATTATGTGCATTATTCTGCAATACTATCATGACTTCTGATGATTTGTAACTAGGCAATGAGTGCCAATGTTCTGTGTAAATGACTTCTGATGGTTTGCAATTAGGCAATGAGTGCCAATGTTCTCTGAAAAAACAATTCATGATTATTATTCTGTAAAAATTATTCTGTATTACTATGATGACTTCTGATGGTTCACAATTCGGCAATGAGTGCCAATGTTCTCTGTAAATGATTTCTGGTGGTTTGTAATTAGGCAATGTGTGATGTTCTCTGTAAAAAACAATTCATGAATATTATTATGTAAACATTATTCTGCAATACTATGATCACTTCTGATGGTTTGGAATTAGGCAATGAGTGCCTATGTTCTCTGCAAAAACAATTTATGAATATTATTATGTAAACATTATTCTGTAATACTATGATGACTTCTGATGGTTTGTAATTAGGCAATGAGTGTGAATGTTCTCTGTAAAAACAATTCATGAATATTATTATGTAAACATTATTCTGTAATACTATGATGACTTACGATGGTTTGTAATTAGTCAATGAGTGCTAATGTTCTCTGTAAATGACTTCTGATGATTTGCAATTAGGCAATGAGTGCCAATGTTCTCTGTAAAAATAATTCATGAATATTAATATGTAAACATTATTCTGTAATACTATGATGACTTCTGATGATTTGTAATTAGACAATGAGTGCCAATTTTCTCTGTAGATCACTTCTGATGGTTTGTAGTTAGGCAGTGAGTGCCAATGTTCTCTGTAAATGACTTCTGATGGTTTACAATTAGGCAATGAGTGCCAATGTTCTCCGTAAAGTTACTCATGAACATTATTCTGTAATACTACATACATGGTACAGAAATGATCAATAACTGGGCAATGAGTGCCACCCATTACTAGTGTAATTCTCAATTAAGACTAGTATGTGACTTAATGTCCTTCACCTTCGAACCTAATTACCTGGAATTACTGCAATATCCGTTTGTCCTGTATATCCTCATGATCATGGAGCACTATATTTGGTTTTTGCACTAATTCTAAGTTGTTGTAACAGACGAGAACGTGGTGTTGACACGACATGCTGTCCACCACCATGAGCGATGAAGATGCTATTATGGTCCCACTGTTTGGTGTACCTAATGTACTATCATAAGGATAATATGGAATATTATTACGGCATTTTAGTGTCTTGGCTACGCTGATTAATACTTCTGGGAAAAGAACTTTAGATTGCCTCACTTGGTGTTGTGCTTCTGTAGAAAGATATGGACTTTCAGTGCAGCTGCTTGCAACCTAAAGTGCTACAACCATGACGCAATCCTTCCCTTTCCTATCCTAATTCTTGTGACATAGTGAAAAAAATCATTTTGTTATCATGATTTGTGTTTATGGCCTATACATTTTTGTGATTTGTAAATATGTTCTAAACTACAGTGCATGTGCACTTTTGTCATTTGTGATTTCTACACATTGCATATACATTTTTGTGATTTGCTCTCAACCACAGTGCATATGCACTATTGCCATTTGTGAATATGTTCTGTACTCATTGTATATATATTTTGTCATTACCTGATATGTTCTGTACTCAGTGCATGTGCACTATATTTACTTCATGTTCTACACCTATATATCTGTATATTCTGTGATTGTAAAGTTAGTTAGTTAAGAAAAAATTTGTTGCTCATGGCAAGTCCAAATGACTCACCATCGCTGCCACATTTTTGCCCCCCCCCCCCCTCCCCCGCCCAGTGGAGGGTTATGAAACACGTATGTATTCATTACCAGCGATGGCGAGGCATGACAGAATCTCTGACCAGAGAGTTATTTATCGTTGCTAGTCTGCGCTTGACCGCGCGAGTGTTCAGTTGCGAGTTGCACTCTGTCTGCAGTAGTAGTCAGTCGGCAGTAGTTGTACCGAGCGGACGGTTGTACTGAGCAAGCGTCGCCATGCGTCGACGGCATGCTGTTCTTCCGAATCTGGTCGGGATTGTGGTGGACGATGTGTATTATTGTTTAAGGTAATGAAGCAGCATTGCGCTCAGCTAATAACGTGTGTTAATTGTAATTAATTTGTTCAAAAAATGCCCCAATAATAATTTCTCTATAAAGTAACTGTTTTAAAGAAAAAGATTCATTTCAAGTTAAATAATATTTCCTATGCATTTCCTCCAAGAATCAAAATTAAATATGGGCCAGCACTGCACAGAGCTGTGCCGGAAATTTTTTTAATAAGAGCAGATATAGATGCAATTTTACTGAGGTAAGAATTTATCTGGCTTAATTATTTCACAGGGCCGAAGGTCAGCGTTGCTGCCCTTATAAAATTTATCAGGTTTAATTATTTCTGTTCAGATGTTACATTCAGTTCATGCTTCATTATTTAATTAACATTATTGTGGGTTTTATGATCAATTATTATTCTTTAATTTTGTGGGACGTTTACGTTTGGGCCATTATTATTCTTTAATTTTGCAAGGAGGTTACGTTTGGCTAATTTTTATTATTCAGTTTTGTGCGAAGACAACATCTGGCACAATTTTTTTTATAATCATTGATTTTCAAATTTCTTGCGGGGAGGTTACAAGTGTACTTGATGATCTTCATCTTCTAACTCTGTTTATTCTGTGTTGTGATGGGTTTTAGGTGCACTTGATAATGGGCAGCGCCAAAACCAGACAGTGCAAATAAAGTACACTGACAGAAAAAAAGCAACGTCGCTGTAATGATTAATGATTGATCTTCTAACTCTGTTTATTGTGTGTTGTGATGGGTTGTAGGTGCACTTGATAATGGGCAGCGCCAAAACCAGACAGTGCAAATAAAGTACACTGACAGAAAAGAAGCAACGTTGCTGTAATGATTAATGATTGATGTAAATAATGTGAATGTTACTTACCTCTAAGGATGGACTTGATGAGTTGATGTTAGTTGAAAACGCCTTTAAGGCGACTGACATGCCGCTATCAACACCTCACAGAGTTCTGGAATAGGGCTACGAGAAACTCGATGTTCCTTCTGTGATACTGCAGAAGCACTTGAAAGGAGTGTAACCACTGTATATGATTGCTGGCAGCTGTGAACAATGTACGGTCACTAGATGACCGAACTCCGGACGGCCTCGTAGCATTGTTGTTGTTTTTGTTGTGGTCTTCAGTCCAGAGACTGATTTGATGCAGCTCTCCATGCTACTCTATCCTGTGCAAGCTTCTTCATCTCCCAGTACCTATGCTATCTACATCCTTCTGAGTCTGCTTAGTGTATTCATCTCTTGTTCTCCCTCTACGATTTTTACCCTCCACGCTGTCCTCCAATACTAAATTGGTGATCCCTTGATGCCTCAGAACATGTCCTACCAACCGATCCCTTCTTCTAGTCAAGTTGTACCACAAACTTCTCTTCTCCCCAATCTTATTCAATACCTCCTCATTAGTTATATGATCTACCCATCTAATCTTCAGCATTCTTCTGTAGCACCACATTTCGAAAGATTCTATTCTCTTCTTGTCCAAACTAGTTATCGACCATGTTTCACTTCCATACATGGCTACGCTCCATACAAATACTTTCAGAAACGACTTCCTGACACTTAAATCTATAATCGATATTACCATATTTCTCTTCTTCAGAAACGCTTTCCTTCCCAATGCCAGACTACATTTTATATCCTCTCTACTTCGACCAGCATCAGTTATTTTGCTCTCCAAATAGTAAAACTCATCTACTATTTTAAGTGTCTCATTACCTAATCTAATTCCCTAAGCATCACCCGATTTAATTCGACTACATTCCATACGTAGCATTACCGGGAGTAAAGACGATCACGTTCGGTGCATGTCTCTGGTGCATTTTACTGCATCTGCAGCAGCAATTCGAGCCCTAGTTGGCACCACATTGACATAACGAATTGTAAAAAATAGATTACTTCAAGGACAGCTCCGAGCCAGACGCCTTGTAGCGTGTATTCTACTGACGCCAAGCCAACACCATTTGCGAATTCAGTGGTGTCAAGCGAGAGCTCATTGGAGGGCGTGATGGAGATCGGTGTTTTTTCTGATAGTAGCTGGCTCAACAAGGTGGCAGTCACGGCCATGTGTTGGTTACATGGACGCTAGCTGAAGGCCTTCAACTCACCAGCCTGCGTGCTAGACACACTGGACCTACACCTGGAGGGCGATTTCGTATGACATCAGGAGCATATCGTGGTCATCTCAAGCACCGTGGCCGCAAATTCGTAAATCAGTCTGCTGATTCGACCTGCTGTGTTGCCATTCATGAACAGCATTCCAGGGGGTGTTTCCCAACTGGACAACTCTCACCTACATACCGCTGTTGTAACCCAACACTCTCAACACAGTTGCGTTTTGTTGCGTTGGGCTGTATCATCCACAGACAGCATTCACCGTCCGGTAGTGACAGGCATCGAACTCCATCCCACAAAGTGATATTCTACACCAGTGTAACACAATGCATGCACGTTTGCATACTTGCATTCACGTTCTGGCGGTTACACCATTTATTAATATAACAGCATTTCACGTTTGCAGTGGCTCATCTCGTGCTTAAATTAACGTGTGACATCGCTATGTTAATCACTGACATATGTTAACTAGACAAACGTATTCGCAAAATTTCGTTATTCTACATTAATTAATTTTTTGCTATTGTGACTGCTTTTCCTACAGTATATATTAAACACAGATGGGAATTATATTGTCCTTCTTCGAACTATACCATCTTGTTCGTGTAATATCTGAAGGTGCTTTTTTTTCTTTTTTGTTTTTCACAAAATAAACATTTTGCTGTGATTATCAAAAACAACTGGTTCATGTATCTGAAGAATAAGAACTGTCAAGTCGGATACATTAAATTAAATTCGTATGTCATGATTGTCTGGATGCGGCGAGAGATATTTTGATCCTGTTGGACAGGTTTTACGTTCCTTGACGTGCTTTGACGTTATTCCATCCATAAAAATGAAAGTTTTACCTTAAGTGAACCTACTTATTGTAGCTGACAGTGTACGAAACTTGTGATACGAAAATCTCTAATGCCAGCATGTTTTGGTGTCAGCAACCAGGAATTGCGCTGATTTCAGCACATTCCAGTGTCAGCTTTCCTTGTGCTGAGGCACTTGCCCAGGTTAATTCAGGGTCACTGACCGACTTTCCCCTCCCTCCGTTTTGCTCTCGGCCACTTCCCTAATGTAGACCTCATCCTGCTTCCAACCTGTCACCACTATCATTTGCAACTGAATCTTCCCCCGTTCTTGGTAGAACTATATTGTAGTAAATGAAAAGTACTAGTAGAAAAAAAACTAGTGCTTTTCATTTATTATTATTCGCTATGCTATCAAAAATGCAGTGAAAAAAATTATTTATTTACGTACACTAGTTTTGGACATGAAGACCGTTATCAAATCATCACCTTCATCGTATGTACTGACACGTTATGCAACCAGTACATTTGCAAACAGCCACAATCCGTAATGTACAACGAATGTACATTAAATTATTATTGCTTCCCGCCCAACATTTGATGCTCTCTCATTGCAACTTCGACAGGATTTTGCAAATAATATTGTAGTGTTAATATACGTTAGCTAGTGATCCATTTTTCCTGCATCATGTTGGATGTTCATAAACTTGCTTTTTGTTATAGATAACAAATTAATGTTACTGTTATTATTCCAACTTTTCGAGTTTCGTCATTCGTGGTCCGTATGCTGTAGTGAGAAGACCATTGGCCACAGAGTTATCCTACCTGTAAAAATTACCGATATGTGCGAGGTGAGATACTATGATACCATATATTAATAACGTCACAGCATATTCTTCTAAATGGTAGCAAATGTTATTGTAAGATACTTTGACAGTGTAAATCAGAGATGTGATTCCATATTCCGCGAAACGGCGGTAAGTATTAACGCGAGCTACTTTGATAGTATAACAATGGCGTGTGGCTAGGGCCTCCCGTGGGCTAGACTGCCCGCCTGGTGCAAGTCTTTCGACCTGACGCCACTTGGGCGATTTGCGCGTCGATGGGGATGAAATGATGATGATTAGGACAACACAACAACCAGTCCCTGAGCGGAGAAAATCTCCGAAGCAGCCGGGAATCGAACTCAGCTACCGGGGGCGGACACTTTGATAGCGTAAAGTAATGATGTAATGGCATATCCTCCAAAATAACGATAAATATTATCACATAGCATTTTGAAGTTACAGTATGCATGTTAATTAATGATGCCAGAGCAAATCCCAAAAAATGTAAGTCCTCTAGGCTAATTATGTGTTTATGTCGGGGTGCTAGCCCACCTAAGAATGCTAACCCATAGTACCATAATAAATTCATCGTCCGTAGTTTTCTATAGTTGTTACCTTACAGAAGTGGGTATAATCTTAGGCACTGCTGGCATTTTTTTATAACTGGAGGATGTGTGAATACCTAACATCCACTTACAAGTTCTGTAAGCAAGAGGAAGACTAGCAGTTGATGTGGTAATGCTATTGTTAACAGCAGTAAGACCGTTACATCGCCTTGGCTAAAGATCAAGCTATTACCATACTAGAGGCTATGATTTCTAACTGTGGAATATATTGTATGTTTGACCCTGTGGGGGCCTGTTTAAATGTGTTAAATGCTAGTGATGTGGAGGTGTTACATTAAAGCAGGAGAAATATTTTCCTTGTGTGAATCAATAGGATTGTGCATCACATTACCACCAAATACAGGAACGTAGTTAAATTACACAATGGACATGTGTGACAACCTAACATTGAACCACGACATTTTGTGCAGTGATATTGTAATGTTAGTGTACGTAACTATAAGACTGATAAACGTCAATGAGCTCTGACTGTAGAGAGGTTTACAAACTGCTTTAAACTACATGTATTTAAAAAGTCTGGATACTGTAGAGGAAGTACAAGATATCCACAGTTGGAGAGTAGTTGTAAACTGGAGTTTTCTCACGAAGTAGGTGTTTTTTGTGTAGAATAATATTATGGCAGAATGTGGTAGTTTTCATTTGTAGAGGAATGTTTGGGATAAAGTGAACAGGGTGGGAAAAGATCACAATCCATCCCATTTATGACCATTTTTACCCTTCTGCAGGTGCGCCATTTTCCACAATACGGGCGGGCATGCAGCATACTTTCCACACATGCAACGATTAGCAGTCTTTGTGTAACCAAGGTAAACATACATGAACAGAACTACAGTTCAGTCTTAGTTTAATTAAAAAAAACGACAAGATAAAGTTACATCATATGAACTAATCACTGTTTAATTAAACAACAGTAAAACAAACCTTGCACTGCGTCACTCTGTCGCCACACAAAAGTGTAAGTGTTTCCCCATAGTAAGGACTTACTCGAAGCATTAAACAATGCAGTTGCTTAAGATCCCTGCCAACCATTTATCTCGTAGATAAATGCCACACTGTCAGATTGTGCGGATAGCTCCGAATCTGGATTATTTTATTGCACTGATCTCTTATTTTTTATGTTATGTTACTGCTTTCCACTTGAAAGTATAAAACACCACTCATTACTATATTAGCTGAGGCAATAATCAAGGAATAGGTAAGGGCTTGCAGTTGCAAAACAACAATGGAATGGTACAACACAAAGTTATTTGTAAGTGGGGCACTTTATACACAGGCATGCCTGCTCTAGTTATAAATCAATTACACGCAGTCAAAAAAAAAAGAAAAATAACATAGGGTATCCACACAAAGCCATATGCACACTATTTTCAGAACCCATTCAGCTCAGATTAGCGAAAGAACACTTATCCAGCCAGTTATATGACGTTTTGATAACACAGACATGCAATTGTATATTGATTGGGAAGCAACAGCTATCATTTGCAGGGAGACGTGGGTGACAAGTGCGGGTGAAAAAGAACATCAGTAAATCTACCACAATTCGTGCATACTATGTCTAAAATAGAACTCCATGTATCTGACTGTACATAAGCATCTTCTCTGACAACAAGCATTGTGTTGATGATGGCTCATCTGAGAGAAGTGTCAGAATTTAAAAGCAGTAAGACCATACAGTCATGCCTCCCTACAGTTGAACCCATTTCGACTGTGTCAAATATATTAGAGTGGCTTGTAACACTTCAGTGTGACACTAACATTGCAATCTGTATTATCGATTACCGTAGTTGATGTGTTAGTCTTCCAGAGGTAAGGAATCACAAATAACATCCATGGTTATGTGCTGGCATCAAATACAATTGTTCCGTAAGTCATCTTGTTAAAGCAAAATTGTGTTATGGCACCACATATTATAGTGACCCCACATTAGGTAATTGTTGACAATAATAGTTGGCTTACAACATTCTATTGTTTTTTTTCTTTGGTTGCTCTATATATTTGTCTGGATGGAATATAGCTTTTGCTAGGAGATGACATCTCACATATAAAAGGACACCAAGAGTTAGAGTTTAATAAGTACATTACCCCTAACATCCTCCGCTAAGTAGATGATTGGTGGTAAAGAATAGCAGTGTGTGTACAGAACAGATGTGGTTGTCATGATATGTCGAGTCACTTTATTACCCATGTTAGGTTAAAGGGATATGCTTTGTCATTTGAACCATCTTCTTCTTAAAGAAATGGAGTCTATACCTCTTTTGTAACCAGAGGAATATCTGGTGTCTTATTATCACCCTATAAAAAATAAAAAGGCAGAGTTGTGTGTTCATTGTGGGATCACACTTCAGACTGAACCGCGATAACCAACAAAGAGACAAGGGTATCGTCAGGAGTCCCTCAGGGAAGTGTGATAGGACCGCTGTTGTTTATATACACATTTGGCGGACAGAGTGGGCAGCAATCTGCGGTTGTTTGCTGATGATACCGTGATGTACGATAGTGTGTCGAAGTAAATCAAAGAAAGACGAAAGTAATGGGAAGCAGCAGAAACGACAAAAGTGAGACACTTTAATCAGAAGTGGGGATCAAGAAGTACACAAAGTTAAAGAATTTTGCTACCTAGGCAGCAAAATAACCTGTGATGGACAGACATAAAAAGCAGACTAGCACCAGCAAAGAGGACATTCCTGGCCAAGAGAAGTCTATTAGTATCAAACATGGGCCTTAGTTTGAGCAAGGAATTTATGACAATGTATGTTTGGAATTTTTTTTCATAAGTTCCTATGGCACCAAACTACTGAGGTCATCGGTCCCTAGGCTCACACACTAAATACTCTAACTTAAACTAACTTACGCTAAGGACAGCACACACATCCATGCCCGAGGTAGGACTCGAACCTACGATGGGGGAGCTGCGCACACCTTGACAAGGCGCCTAAAACCACGTGGCTATCCCACACGGCTCTACGTTTGGAGCACAGCATTGTGTCGGGTGAATCATGGACTGTGGGGAAATTGGGAGAGAAGTGAATCGAGGCATTTGGGATGTGGTGCTACAGAAAAATGTTAAAAAGTAGGTAAACTGATAAAGTAAGAAATGAGGAGGCTCTCTGCAGAATCATTGAGCAAAGGAATATATGGAAGAGACTGACAAGAAGAGGGGACAGGATGATAGGACATTACTTAAGACAACAGGGAAGATAGGTTGCAACTGCTATTCTGGGATGAAAATTTTGGCAGCACAGGACAGGGACCAGTCAGAATTCTGAAGGTTTAAAAAAAAGTGTGCTTTGTGCACGATCGATGATTTCCACATTATGTTAACATTAAGCTGGTCTGCATGTTGTTCTGCGCAGTTTAAAGATATTGAAAGAACTTTATTTTGTTTTGCGGAAGACAATTTTTTTAGTTATTTTTATTTCTAACCAGAAGCCTGCATCTTATTTGGACATTGTCTTTGAGAACCAGTATCCTCCTGGTTGTGGAATAATTTTAAAATTTTCTTTTGATTCTGTTATTCTGTTCGACGTAACGAGAATTAGAACAATCGAAGGTATATTTAGCACATTCACAAAGACAAGAGAGTTACAGAATTCGTGGCATTGTTGTTGGAAAATCGAGAAATAACTGCGAATTTTACTGTGCACCTAATATGTAATACATAATCGCAGGCCATCTGAAAGATAGAAAATCACGAAAATACCTAGAATAAATATGACAGGCATCAGATGTCTGTACAGGAAAGCTATCACATACAAAAATGAAACAAAAAATAAGAACTGCTACTAAACAACCAAGTGAATCTTAGAAAATACTTACTGTTTACACTAAATGATTACACAGTAAACAAACATCCCAAAAAGTGATGACAAATCCCGTCCCTCTGCTAAGTAAAATACAGAACCACTCACTTAGTCACATGAACGAACACACACACACACACACACACACACACACTTAAGAAACACACATTTTTCTTATTATTTTCGTGCTTTGACCCACATCTGTGCAGGTTCAGGTTGCTGATTAAAGAATCGTAAGTTGACTGCGTGCAGCTACGTGCTAACTCACCTTCCTACGGACTTTCCAGCAGGCTGGTGGCCTCCGCCGAACAAAACTCCTGTGGCTGTCGTGTCTTGAATGTTTGCGTACGCCAGCCTCGACTATTTAATCTCAGTGTGCACTTGCGATTTATTTATTAGATTTCAGTATGGATTAAATGGAAGTAGCAGTCGGCGTCAGGCAGTAGTAGTCGATGTCAGGTAGTAGTAGTCGACCGAGATAGACGCAGCAACAGGCAAGTAAATGCTTTTGTGTCATTTACGATTTCCTAACCAGGAGCGAATTTTATTGTGTCATCTGTGTCCTTTATTAGTTTGGTTCCTTGAGTTTCTGCGTCTAAATTTAACACCTAATAGCCACAGTACTCGCGTTTACGTTTGAGTCAAACAGTAAACCGATTTTGTGACATATTAAAAGTTCCTAGTCAGGGGCAAATTATTTAGTTTCACCTGAGGGCTTCGGTAGTCAGGTTATTGAATACCTGCGTATTACTAGAAACAGTTCCTGCGTTTCCGTCAGGGTCTATAGTAGAGCTGCGCAGCATGAGTCGATAGTCCGTTTATCTAAATTGCTCAGTTTTCCACGGTCTTTAGTATGGACAGGGACTGCGATTGTTGTCTGCGGATGCGAGCCGAGTTGGTGCCACTTAGCTCTCAGCTTCAGGCTGTGATGGCTTCGATAATAGTTGGTGGCGACTTTAGTTTACCCTCGATATTCTGGCGGAAATTCGTGTTGAATTCCGGAGGTAAGCCTAAACTATCATCCGAAATTGTGCTAAACGCATTCTCTGAAAATTATTTCGAGCAGTTAGTTCATGAGATCACGCGAATAGTAAACGGTTGTGAAAACAAACTTGACCTCTTAGCAACAAATAATCCTGAGTCAATAACGAGCATCAAAACCGATATAGGGATTAGGGAACGCAGGGTTGGCGTAGCGAGATTGAATATTATAATCCCCAAATCCTCGAAAAATGAGCGAAAAAAATACCTATTCATAAAAAGCAGATAAAGATTCGCTTGACGCCTTCCTGAGAGAAAATCTCCCCTCATTCCAAATTAATAATATAACTGTAGAACAGATGTGGCTTAAATTCAAAGAAATAGTATCGGCAGCAATTGAGGGATTTATACCAAATAAACTATCAAACGACGGAGCTGATCCTCCTAGGTACACAAAACGGTTTAGAACACTGTTGCAGAAACAACGAAACAAACATGCCAAATTTAAAAAGACACAAAATCCCCAAGATTTACGATCCTTTACAGAAGCTCGAAATTTAGCGCGGACTTCAATGCGAGACGCCTGTAACAGGTCCCACAACGAAATTTTGTCTCGAAACCTGGCAGAAAATCCAAAGAGATTATGGTCGTATGTCAAGTATGTTAGCGGCAAGAAACAATCAATGCCTTCTCTGCGCGATAACAATGGAGATAAACACTTCCGTCCGAAATGCCTTCAGAAAGGAAGCCGAAGTAAATATCCCGGAATTCTAATCGATAACAGCTGCCAGCTTGAGTAACGTAGAAGTAAATATTCTCGGAGTAGTGAAGCAACTCAAATCACTTAATGAAAGCAAGTCTTCCGCTCCATACTTAATCATATACAACCAGTCGCTCGACGAAAGATCCGTACCCAAAGACTGGAAAGTTGCAGAAGTCACACCCATATTCAAGAAAGGTAGTAGGAGTTATCCACAAAATTGCAGGCCTATTTCGTTAACATCGATATGCAGTAGGATTTTAGAACATATATTGCGTTCGAAGGAAACGGTCTATTGACACACAGTCAACAAGAGTTTAGAAAACATCGTTCCTGTGAAACACAACTAGCTCTTTATTCACATTAAATGCTGAGTGCTCTTCACAAGGGATTTCAGATCGATTCCGTATTCCTGGATTTCCGGAAGGCTTTTGACACTGTACCATACACACGGCTTCTAACGAAATTGCATGCTTATGGAATATCGTCTCAGTTATGTGACTACATTTGCGATTTCCTGTCAGAGATGTCACAGTTCATAGTAATTGACAGAAGTTATTTCAGGAGCTCCCCAAGGTAGTGTTATAGGCCCTTTGCTGTTCCTTATCTATATGAACGATTTGGGAGACAATCTGAGCAGCCGTCTTCGGTTGTTTGCAGATGACGCTGTCGTTTATCGACTAATAAAGTCCTCAGAAGATCAAAACAAACTGTAAAACGATTTAGAAAAGATATCTGAATGGTGCGAAAAGTGGCAGTTGGCCCTGAAAAGTGTGAGGTCATCCACATGAGTGCTAAAAGGAACTTGTTAAACTTCGGTTACACGATAGATCAGTCTCACCTAAAAGCCATAAATTAAACTAAATACCTAGGTACTACAATTACAAAGAACTTAAATTGGAAGGAACACATAGAAAATGTTGTGGGGAAGGCTAACCAAAGGTTGCGTTTTATTGGCAGGATACTTAGAGAATGTAACAGACCTACTAAGGAGACTGCCCACACTACGCTTCTCCGTCCTCTTTTAGAATACTGTTGCGCGGTGTGGGATCCTTACCAGATATGACTGCCAGAGTACATCGAAAAAGTTCAAAGAAAGGCAGCACGTTTTGTATTATCGCGAAATATGAGAGAGAGTGTTACAGAAATGATACAGGATTAGGGCTGGAAATCATTAAAAGAAAATCGTTTTTCGTTGTGACGGAATCTTCTCCCGAAATTCCAATCATAAACTTTCTCCACCTAATGCAAAAATGTTTTGTTGCCACCGATCTGCATAGGGAAGAACGATCACTACGATAAAATATGGGAAATCAGAGCTCGTAAGGAAAGATATAGGTGTTCATTCTTTCCGTGCGCTATACGAGATTGGAATAATAGAGAATTGTGAATGTGGTTCGATGAACCCTCTACCAGGCACTTAAATGTGATTTGCAGAGTATCCATGCATATATAGCTGTAGATGTAAAATTGACTCTACCCTATCGAGTTTGGGCTCGAATGAAATTGATACGCAGAATACGATGGTGAGGTCTTAATATGTGAGAAATGAAGGTCAGGAGAGCACGCCACCTTACAGAATTTGATACGGTTTTGTTTATACGGTAGATGGACAGCCTTTCTGTTGACACCACTTACCTCCGGAACGGAAAGAAATACACGAAAATATATAGAATAAATCATGACAGGCATCAGCTGTCTGTCCAAGAAAGCTATTACATACAAAAACAAAAGAAAAAGAACAAAAAATCTGAGTCCCCAACTGTCTATGCGTAGTGTGATTCATGTGCAAGTGTGCGAAAATTTTTCTAAATGTTTGCATATGGTGTAACTGTGGGGAATTTGGGTACCTGCTCGGCATACACCTTGTCGAAATGGAAAAGGAACTAAGAAACTCTACATTGAGGCTAGCTGGCACATCGATCCTTGTCGTTCGTCAGCCGTGCGGATCGGATCCGTCCTGGTGCAGCGCATCTCCACGACGCGGAAGCGGCGCCGTAACATTCACACCTATCCTGGAGGATGCTCAACAGACACACATAAGAGACAGAAAAAATGTAAAACAAAAAATCTGGATGACTTCAGTTGCAATAATATATGACTCGCTAGACACTTAAATAGGCTGTTAAATGAAAATTACAGGAGTATAAGATTAATTGGAATTTTCACCCGGGTTTCCTGAGGAGAAAATTGTATGATTTTCAGATAATGAGTCATGTGTATCAGCGTAACGACATTTTCATTTTACTAGAAAATATTTCCGTGTAGTGTTTCAAATCTGTGAGCCAGTATGTGAAAATGAAAAGGGATGCAATATTCCAGGACATCCGTGAAGATCCCTTGTTAAAAAGAGGGATCATGTATGTATACATAAACAAAATTAAAAATTCGAGTGGAGCGTGCTAAGATGTATTTTCTTTTTCGAAACTACAGTACTTGCTGTTCCGAAAAAACCACACAATGCAGCTTTCAGAACCTTAAATGTCGTTCAGGAAAATTGTTCCACTTTCAGTTTAGGGATATAATATAGCGTCGTTAGTCACTTTTTTATTTTCTGACAGCTGTCTATCGCGTTTCGGAGCTACAGATCCATTTTCAAGGACTCTGTGGATATAAGGGGCGCTAAATCCACTTCAGCTTTTCACCTAACTGAGATAGAACGATGCAGTTATTATATGTAATGAAATAAATCATGCCTCAGGCAGAAGTAATGAGATACAGAAAAGAAATGATAGAAAGAATGTCTAGTAACTAATTACCGGCTTTTGGGAGCCTGACTTCAGTCTTCTTCGTTGGTGAAAAACTTTTATATTTGTACTGACATTTTCAAACTTTTAAACGTGTTTATTACAGTACTACAAGATTCAAACGGTACATATTAGCCTGTATTACAGTGATGTGATGGAGTATTAGGTTTACTGTTATTTCCATTTGTATTATTCAGGATACAAAATAAGATATTGAAAAATAATGCAAAGTTGTGACAGTTAACAATTGTAACAAAGAAAACAGTGTTCAAACAGATTGAAATGTATTTATTGCCCATGGTGTTAGGTAATAGAAGGACTGAGACCGAAAGAGAGAAAAAAAGAGTGAGAGAGGCGAGGGGGAGGGAGGGAGGCTGGGGTAGGTGGAATGAGATGGGGATAAGAGGGTGCATTTATTTTTTAGTCAGGCGTAAGGAAATAGTGTTTATTGCTTCTTGTGGAATTGTTCTATTGAGATACACTTACTACTGAACACAGAAAGTAATCTGGTGTATTCCCTATCTGTCATTTCGTTCAACATGTCAATGGGATGGAAACTATGTTGTCTGTGTATTTAAAGTGGCTCTAGTCTAGTGAGCTTTGTGCCTTAAGGTTGCCTATGACAGATTGTTAGTTCTATATTGATGTCTAGAATGCTGTGCTCTCTCTCATAAAGGTGAGTTTCTACTGCAGATTTATGATGTAAATATAACTGATGAGCGAACATGTGTTCATTATGTGATATGGCAAATGATCTACCTGTACTAACTACGGCGCCACTGCTGTTTCACATATATACTAATGACCAACGTATCGGATAAAATATCAAATCTTTTACTTACGCACATGATAGGAAAATCGCGTACCAAGCAAAATTTTTTATTGGTATTGGAAATGGCCTGAGCGCAGACCTCACAACGCTCACAAACTACTACAGACGTAATTATCTAAAACTAAAAACTCCAGTAAAACGCAAGTGTGCCTTTTTTCATAACCACAGGGAGGCAGGTAAGGAGCTTAATGTCATCTGCAGTAGTGCGCACTTGAACAGTGGTCCCATCCACCCTGTCTCGGCATCATTCTCGACATGAATATACAGTATAAGAAACATACCGAGAAAATAAATGTTGAAATACAAACACGTAATCGCATACTGAAAAAACTGACATCTGCAAAGTAGGGCTCCAGTGTGGACGTACTTCATTCCACTGCACTCCAGCCTGCTTCTCTGTTGTTGAATACGGATGCACAGTTCAGAAAGATGTCGTCACAGTAGAAACGGACGCGGTCGTAAACGCTGCTGGAAGATACATGTAGCAGCCTGAGACGTAGTAGAATAAACCATTTATAATTATTAACGACTATTGCTCCACCAGATATGAGAAGAGTATTCCAGAGCTTGAAAGAAAGGAACAGACAGATGAATGGCTAGCTTAACCAACTACACAATCACCAACCCACGCCTAAAAGACAGATCTAGACCAAGTTTCATATACTCAGTGCAGCCGACTGAAACTTCTATAAAATCATTGTGGTAAGAAGAATATCCGCTCCCACTTAGACAGGTGATATTGGAAAACGTTGATCCGACTTCGTGCTGGGACAGGCCGCTCGAAACGACTTATGAAAAGGTGGGACTACATAGACTCTGGCAAGTGTTAGCGTTTCAGACATACACAATGCAGCACCTTCTAAAATTCCCGTTTGTGGATGCACTCAGAGAGTCTATTCAAGAGAAGCTCCGGGAATTATACTGAGACAACTGCAGCTTTCACCGAACTCTGGATGACCGAAATTTGATATAACTTCTGAATGTGTATTTCTGTACCTGATTAGTATGTTTCACACAAAAATCACTATTCTGCATTTTAAATTATGTAAATGGTTTTTCATAGTTGCTACACAGAGTCATTTTTTTCCAGTGTGTACAGACTCCAGATACTGATCGGTGAGAGGTATAATGAATTTGTATCCGGAAGTGTATGGTTTCCGTGCTAGAGACCACTTCTTCAGTCATACTTTGTTACAAAAACTGCGGTCTAACACTCGATGTATCAAGCAGCCAAATTTACAATATACATGCTTTCCTGCTAGAGGGTGGTACTGCTCGTCATGCCCTAGCGCCCTCTCCTGCCATAGTAATTGGTAATGTCATGTCCGATTCACTTCTCTTGGTGACTCACCTTGTAGCGGATGTGATACAGCGCTGTAAACAATGGCTCCGTATTCGAATCGAGCGCTTTCCGACATGGTGTTTACTTACGGAAATGCAAATGCCAACATGCGGCGGGCACTAATGTTCTATCTGTAGACCCATCTCCGCCGACAACAACCACAGCATTCAACAGCATTCAATGTCTGCGACAATGTTTCATCGCTTGTCTGAGACAGGGTCGTTTCAGGAAGCAGAAATGATGAAGGACGTACCCGATATGTTCGGAAACCAGAGTTGGAGGAAAACGTCATTAACACTGTGGAAGACGACAGCCGTCTCAGCACCAGGCCTTTGGGACGCCAGTACAGAGTAAGACAGACGACCATGTGGAACATTCACCATCGCAAGTGTTCCTACCGGTATCACTTACGGCGTGCGCTGGGCTCACTAGCTACAGACTACCCACATCAGGAGCAGTTTTGTCACTGGTTTCTTCGCCAGGCAATCACGATTCCAGGATTTGTGTCATCCATCGTAGTCGCAGAGTAGGCCACCTTTACGTGGAGTGGTATCTTCACCTTTTATAATAGTCATATGTGGGACGGATCAGACGAAAGGGTCCAGTTGCAGGGCCTGCTCGTTCACCGTATCTCAACCCATGCGATTTCTGGTTATGGGGTCATCTCAAAAGTATCGTGTATGTAGAGCCCATTCCAGACGTGGAGACAATGGAGCAACGTATTGATGCTGCCTTTGACGCTGTTCGGATGCAACCCGGCTGATGTAAACGTGTGAGACAGATTATGTTACGGCAAGTACACGCATGCGTTGAGCCACATGTAAACCATTTCCAACAACTACTGTAACTGTGGCTGTGTGGTACAATCGCATTAGGCCACAGCCCCTGTAACAATGTTGTTGTTGTTGTTGTTGTGGTCTTCAGCCCTGAGACTGGTTTGATGCAGCTCTCCATGCCACTCTATCCTGTGCAAGCTGCTTCATCTCCCAGTACGTACTGCAGCCTACATCCTTCTGAATCTGCTTAGTGTATTCATCTCTTGGTCTCCCTCTACGACTTTTACCCGTCACGCTGCCCCCCAATACTAAATTGGTGATCCCTTGATGCCTCAGAAGATGTCCTACCAACCGATCCCTTCTTCTAGTCAAGTTGTGCCACAACCTCCTCTTCTCCCCAATTCTATTCCACACCTCCTCGTTAGTTATATGATCTACCCATCTAATCTTCAACATTCCTCGGGAGCACCACATTTCGAAAGCTTCTATTCTCTTCTTGTCTAAACTATTTATCGTCCATGTTTCACTTCCATACATGTCTACACTCCGTACAAATACTTTCAGAAACGACTTCCTGACACTGAAATCAATACTCGATGTTAACAAATTTCTCTTGTTCAGAAACGCTTTCCTTCCCATTGCCAGTCTACATTTTATATCCTCTCTACTTCGATCATCATCTGTTATTTTGCTCCTCAACTGACAAAACTCCTTTACTACTTTAAGTGTCTCATTTCGTAATCTAATTCCTTCAGCATCACCCGAGTTAACTCGACTACTTTCCATTATCCTCGTTTTGCTTTTGTTGATGTTCATCTTAATTCCTCCTTTCAAGACACTGTCCATTCTGTTCCACTGCTGTTCCAAGTCCTTTTGCTGTCTTTGACAGAATTACAACGTCATCGGCATGTATGAATAAATGGTCTCTAGCAAGGAAACCATGCGTTTTCTGACATAAGTTCATTAGCCATTTTTTGTTCCGTATTCTCTCATCCATCAAGTCTGTACACGGCGGAAAAAATCACCCTGTATAATTTGTGATGTAGTTCGTAGACGAATTAGTAAAAACCTACATAAAAACTTGGGCGGCCTAGACATGTGACCTGGGTTCACTCTTCCTGTAATCAAGCACAGAAGCTATTGAAGCTGTATACAAAGCAGCACGAGAGAAATCAATTCTCTGAAGTGCCAGTCTTTATGCGTCTGAATCAATCTGTTGCTTTCGGCTTCCCATACACCGGAGAAAAGGAGAAATGGGCGAACGCAGGCGAGATAACGACGGAGGCGACGGCAGCCATGCGGCACGTCGGGCGGCGCCGGCTGCAGGTGCCAACGGCGGGCGGCTGCGGAATGTGGACGCGAAAGGAAACTCGCCGTCCGCCCGACATCCGGTTATTGGTTTCGTTAGCGTCCGCGCCCTCGCACCTCGCCTCACCTCGCTGCCCGAGTGCGCCTCCTCCAGCGCCGCGGTTCCTTTCGCAGCCGGCGCGAGCCTCATTACGTAGCGACGGGGGCTCCCCCGGCTCTGCCGGAGCGCGCTATGCGCTTCAAGTGCAGGCAACTGTTTCTTCACCGGCGGCGCAACGAGTGTCAGGGGCGCCGTGCCCAAGAGGCGCCGCTGGAGCTGGAACCACGCTGCGATGAAACGGTCTGGCGACCAGGACCGCCTCATGGGTATGCGGGTCTGATGCCTCACTACGCCCAGTACTATTCTCGCGATGGATTTCAGCAGGCGTCTGACGATTTTCGTTGCTCTGAGGCGAAGATTCTGCAATTTCATTAGAAATTACCTAGAAGACAAACATACTTCACCTGCTCCATCAAAAACCATCAACCGCTCCCCCCACCCCCAAAAACTCACAACATTCTCTCAGTCCACATTCCCAAAGAAAACCACTGTTTTCCTACGAAGCTGTGATTAGAGTACACTACTGGCAATTAAAATTGCTACACCAAGAAGAATTGCAGATGATAAAAGCGTATTCATTGGAAAAATGTATTATACTAGAACTGACATGTGATTACATTTCCACGCAATTTGGGTACATAGATCCTGAGAAATCAGTACCCAGAACAACCACCTCTGGCCGTAATAACGGCCTTGATACGCCTGGGCAATGAGTCAAACAGAGCTTGGATGGCGTGTACAGGTACAGTTGCCCACGCAACTTCAACACGATACCACAGTTCATCAAGAGTAGTGATTGGCGTATTGTGACGAGCCAGTTGCTCGGCCACCATTGACCAGACGTTTTCAATTGGTGTGAGATCTGGTGAATGTGCTGGCCGGGGCAGCAGTCGAACATTCTCCGTATCCAGAAATGCCCGTACAGGACCTGCAACATGCGGTCGTGCATTATCCTGCTGAAATGTAGGGTTTCGCAGAGATCTAATGAAAGGTAGAGCCACGGGTCATAACACATCTTAAATGTAACGTCTACTGTTCAAAGTGCCTTCAATGCGAACAAGAGGTGACCGAGGAGTGTAACCAATGCCACCCCATACCATCACGCCGTGTGATACGCCAGTATGGCGATTACGAATACACGCTTCAATTGGTGTGAGATCTGGTGAATGTGCTGGCCGGGGCAGCAGTCGAACATTCTCCGTATCTAGAAATGCCCGTACAGGACCTGCAACATGCGGTCGTGCATTATCCTGCTGAAATGTAGGGTTTCGCAGAGATCTAATGAAAGGTAGAGCCACGGGTCATAACACATCTTAAATGTAACGTCTACTGTTCAAAGTGCCTTCAATGCGAACAAGAGGTGACCGAGGAGTGTAACCAATGGCACCACATACCATCACGCCGTGTGATACGCCAGTATAGCGATGACGAATACACGCTTCCAGGGGGCGTTTCACCGCGATGTCGCCAAACATGGATGCGACCATCTTGATGCTGTAAATAGAACCTGGATTCATCCGAAGATATGACTTTTGCCATTCGTGCACCCAGGTTCATCGTTGAGTACACCATCGCAGGCGCTCCTGTCTGTGATGCAGCGTCAAGGATAACCGCAGCCACCGTCTCCAAGAGGATAGTCCATGCTGCTGCAAACGTCGTAGAACTGTTCGTGCAGATGGTTGTTGTGTTGCAAACGTCCCCATCTGTTGACTCAAGGACGAGACGTGACTGCACGATCCGTTACAGCCATGCGGATAAGATGCCTGTCATCTCGACTGCTAGTGATACGAGGCCATTGGGAACCAGTACGGCGTTCCGTTTACCCTCCTGAACCCACCAATTCCATATTCTGCTAACAGTCATTGGATCTCGACCAACGCGAGCAGCACTGTCACGATACGATAAACCGCAATCGTGATAGGCTACAATCCGACCATTATCAAAGTCGGAAACGTGATGGTACGCATATCATCTCCTTACGCGAGGCATCACAACAACGTTTCACCAGGCAACTCCGGTCAGCTGCTGGGTTGGAAACTTTCCTCATGTCAGCACGTTGTAGATGTCGCCACCGGCGCCAACCTTGCGTAAATGCACTGAAAAGCTAATCATTAGCACATCACAGCATCTTCTTCCTGTCGGTTAAATTTCGCGTCTGTAGCACGTCATCTTCGTGATGTAGCAATTTTAGCGGGCGTTGTTGTATTTTCTTTCCTTTGACTTTGCTGCAATTACATCGTCGTTTTCAGCCATACACTGACGGGAAAAATTGCATAACCTAGAAGACGTTATGTGACATTAACGAAAATTCGTTGGCGTGTTTATACACCTAAGAGATGATGTCTGTTCAGATTTCGCCCCAGCAGCATGAGGATACCAATCAGGTTTGCTTTGTACCCGGTGTAGCGATCGTGAGCTTTAATTACCTTTGACACTGGACATGATGAGTTGATATTTAAAGTGGACTCCCTTTAAGGTGACAAAGATGCCATTGTCAGTACCCCACTGAGTTTGAACGAGGGCGCGTAAAAGAGTTACGAGAAACTGGATGTTCCTCCTGCGATATTGCAAGAAAGACTTGGCAGGAATGTAGCCACTGTACATGAGTGCTGGCAGCGGTCGTCACGAGAAAGTACGGGCGAAAGTTAACAGGGCCCCGGACGGCCACGTTGCACTACCAAAACGGAAGACCATCATATTCGGCGCATGGCTCTGGCACGTCATATTGCATCTGCAGCAGCATTCTGAGCAAAAGTTGGCATCATAGCGAGTCAACGAACTGTTGCATATCGGTTACGTCAAGGACAGCTCCGAGCCAAACGATCTGTAGTAGGGTGTATTCCACTGACCCCAAACAGACGCCATGTGCGACCTCAGTGGTCTCAAGCGAGGGCTCAGTGGAGGGTAGGGTGGAGATCTGTTGTGGTTTTTAATGTAATCTGGTTCTGCCTCGGTGTCAGTGATGGCAGTGTATTGGTTAGAAGAGGTCAGCTGAGGGCCTGCAGCCAACCAGTCTACCTGCTAGAGGCACTAGACCTATACTTGGAGTTATGGTCTGGGGTTCGATTCGTATAACAGTAGGAGCACTCTCGTTGTTATCTCACGTAACATGACCTCAAATATGTACATCAGTCTGGTGATTCGGCCAGTGGACTTGTCATTCATGAAAAACATTCAAGAGGATGCTTTCCAACAGGACAACGCTAGCCCAGTTATTGCTGTTGTAACCCAACTTGCTGTACAGAGAGCCGTCATGTTGCCTTGTACAGCTTGATATTCAAATCTGCACATATGGGGCATCATCGGACGACAACTCCAGCGTCGTCGCCTGACAGCATTAACTGTTCCTGTATTGACCGACCAAATGTAATGGGCATGGAACTCCATCCCAAAAAATGACATCCAGCATCTGTGCGACGCAGTGCTTGCACGTTTTCATGCTGGCGTGCAACATTCTGCCGATTACACCAGCTATTAATGTATCAGCATTTAACATTTGCAGTGGCATATTTCGCGCTTTAAATAACCTGTGGCCTTGCTAAGTTAATCACTTAAATATGATACCTAAACAAATGTATTCCTGAAATTTCATTGCACTACATTAATTATTTTAGGTGTTGCGATTATTTTACGTAAGTATTTTTGCGGTGGTTTATCACATATTGATTACAGCCGAAGAGGACGTCGTACATGCTTCGAAATGAAGAAACAAACAAATGCTCAACAATAAAGTCAGGTGTAGCAAAAGCAGTGTTTCACATCAGGTCCACCTGTTACGTGAAACGCTCTTTTTTTATACGTCCCATCCATGTTTCAGCACAACTGTGTGATCATCAGTGGGGTTTCTTTACTCAGACCTTAATTTTGCATCAGGTTTGACTCCATAAGAATAATTGTGCCTAATGACCGTGACGAAGTCCAGGACAGAATGAGGGTCAGCGACGACAGTACTATCAAATGTATTTAATAGCAGGTGTAGATTTCAGCTAATAGCGCAGCTATCATAGGTAGTCACGGAAACTCTGCACAATTCTAACCGCACATATTACAATACAAATTTGGCATGCACAAGCATCAGTAAAACTCAGTCTGCTGTTTATAGATCAATATAGCGAATCTCTGTTTACGCCATGCTGAATGGCCAGTGGCCTCTATTTCCATTATCTATATACAGAAAAGGGTTAAGATAAAATTTATACATCGCAATAAAATTAATGCAAATAATAATTTACTGTAATAAAATCAATTTATTTGAATATAAGTTTATCTGAATTCATTTTTTTGTATGTATGAATTTTATCTTATCCGACTTTTTTACTTATGGGTAAAGGATATAGAGGACTTTGGCCATCCAGAATAGGATAAACCGAGATTAACGGTACGGATGTCTAAACAGTAGAGTCAGTTAGACAGATATTGTACATGCCAAAGTTACATTGTAATATGTGTCGTTATAATAATGCTGGGTCTACATGACTACCTATGACATTATCTAACTGTGTAATAGATATTGTGTATAACTGTGACGTTGTGCTAGGCCAGTGTGATGTTTCGGTGTCTGACTCCTGTATTACTTTCGTATTTGTAACACTGAGGACAGCTGCGCTCTTAGGTAAATGTACATTTACAGTAAAATACAGGTGGTATTACAGCCGATGTAATTCTTTCTGTCCTTAATTTTACATATACAGTTATGGAGGGCAGTTTTTACGTCATCACGTACTGGTAGCTTGTCACGCTTTTCTTTGCCACATACTTGTTCTAGTGAGTTACCAAGAGTTACTGAGAACCAGACAAATATTATAAATATTTTTTTTCAGAATTTGGTTTGAGGAAAACACTTTTCGCTTTTCCAAAACACACTGTAAAAGTTTC
Source organism: Schistocerca serialis cubense (assembly GCF_023864345.2). Lineage (NCBI taxonomy): Eukaryota > Metazoa > Arthropoda > Insecta > Orthoptera > Acrididae > Schistocerca > Schistocerca serialis. Next base: position 339,430,292 of record NC_064644.1, on the reverse strand, counting down.
TACTCGTATTATGTGCCTACTCAGTTGACATAGACATTTTTGTGTCTTATGAAAAAACAATGTTTTGAATAACACGTGGACCTTATACACAATCAGTGTAACTGCAAATACGGTAAATGCAAGAGCAGCAAATTCAAATTACAAATATTTAACAATTGACGACTCCTACTTCCACTACTATGGAAGCAACAAAGTGATAGCATACCCATCCGTCTACTCGTCGTTGTCGCTATCGGCTTCATCGAGCTCCTTTTTCTCCACTTCCTCCTCCGCCTCCTCCTCTTCCTCCTCCTCCTCCTCCTCCTCCTCCTCATCGACGGCCTCTTGCAGCGCTCCTTCTCATCCTCCTCTGTCTCCTCTTTCTCTCCAGAATTTAGGAAAGTTTGTGTACTTCGAAACGAAGTACTTCCTGTTAGTTACGTGGGATAGGGAGGTAAAAGAAGGAATTACAAAACTGTTCAGGAAAACAGAGAAAAGAAGCTATATCATCACTTAGGATAACTCGCTCAGGAAAGAAATAAACTGTAAGTACAGGGAAGCTAAGGCAGAATGAATGCAGTAAAAATGCGAAGATATCGGAAAAGGAATTGTTGTCGGAGGGACTGATTGAGCATGCAGGGGAGTAAAAACAGTCTTTGGTGAAATTAAAAGTATATGAGTCAACGTTAAGAATGTGTTGTAATTTCACTGTTAACGTTCAGGGAGAGAGTGGATAGGTGGAAACAGTACAATGAGAGAGCATCTACGAGACTATCTGATCAATTAATAGAATAGGAAGTAGGAGACGATATAAAATATACAGATGAAACACTTTTAGAGTAAAATTTTAACAGAACTTTAGAAGACATGCGACCGAGTAAGCCGGAACGCACAAACAACATTCTCCGAAATTTCAAACTATTTGGGGGAAGTAACAACCAAACGACTACTGGTTTGCAGAATCTTTGGGTCCGGAGATAGACCGTAAGTCTTTCAGAAAAAATACCATCGATACAGTCCCGAAGAAAACAAGAGCAGATATGACCGAGAATCATCGTGAACTCTGGTTAACATCTATTGCTATATTACGGTGTATTGCTAATTTTCTCTTTTTGAGCCGTCTGATTGTAACTGAATGAAACACAATTTTCATGTCACACGCATTTCGCCTTCATTCTGTGCAAGGCATCTTCAGTGGCCTGGAATATGTACATATTTTTATTATTTAGTTTACATTTTGGGCAAAGGACCTATAGTTTATAAACAGTTCTGGTGGTTGGTTTTTCCTATTATGTAGTAATATTTAGTACTGTACTTACAGGTTGCGTGGATATTTTCTACATTTTACGCTTCTGTTCCATTTTTCGTGCCGTTCCTCATCTTACAAATGCCACTTGCGGTTGCTTTTCCCACATCTCACAGCACTGGGAACTCTACACTTGTTTTGATGCACTATTTTGGTTTGGTTATCGACTGTCGGATGTTATTGCCAAGGATCGAATCTTATTGCCAACTTTTGAGTACACGTTTTGAAGTAACTGTGATCGGTTTGTGTATGCATGTGTGTGTGTGTGTGTGTGTGTGTGTGTGTGTGTGTGTGTGTGTGTGTGCATGTGTGCGTCCTGAAGTCGAAGGGGGGCGAGATACATATTTTCTCTGCTTGTGTGAGTGGGACTAATTTTATCTTATCATTTGTTTTATTAAGTGTGGAAGGGATACTATTCTGATGTGTGTTTGTTCATTTATCACATGTTTGTTTTCAGCGATGGCTTTATGAATGTGGAAGTTTTCTTGCATTTGTAGCCTGTAAGATGTTTGTCGTGGTTGCTTATTGTCATTATTTTCATTTCTTGTTCCATGTTTGTGGGATGATGGTTATGGTGTTTGCAATGTTCTGCAAATGTGGAATGATTTGTTTCGTACTTCTAACTCCTGATATGTTCTTTGTACCGTGTTTTATAATTTCTGCATGTCATGTCCATGTATACTGCATCACAACTTTGACGTTGACGTTTATATATTCCTGCTTGCTGGTATTTATCTCTCTTGGTAGCTGGTAGGCATAGGTGTGATTGGAGGGTTTGCCCAGTCTTATATGCTATTTGGAAGCCCTGTATTTTTAGGATGTTTGCAATTCTGTGTGTTAATTTATGTGTGTAAGTATAGCGTACCATCTAATTCTTTTCTGTTGGTGTTGTCATTGTGTGTGTTTGTTGAGGGTGTTTGTACATTTGCCGCTTGTGAGTTCTTTTGAATTCTGGATGTGTTGTGTTTGTTTTGTAATAGTGTTTTTATTTTTTGATTGACCTTTTGTACTACATGTGTGTCACACCCATTCTTCCTAGCTATTTGTATGTTTGTACTCATTTCTGTTTCATAGTTTCTCTTGTTCTGTGGGTTTCTGGTTATTCTATGTAAGATAAGTTGCAAATAAGAAAGGTATTCCTGGTATTCTGAAACACGGTAAAGAAAATAGAGGATGTGTTAGACGACTATCAGTTTATCAATTTGGATAGAGGAAGACAGAAATAGCTGTGACGTTGGGCTTGATAATGGGAGTAACACTGAAGAAAAATCAAGACAATTTCATAGAATCTGTCGACCTAGAAGAAGAGTACGACAAAGTAAAATGGTGAAAAATGTACGAAATTCTCAGGAAAAAAAGAAGTGTAGCTGTACAAAACGAAGGAGAATACACAATATGAATAGGAACCAAGACCATGAACTTAGCGCTGGGGTTAGAAAGAATATAAGAAACCAATGCAGTCTTTTGTCCCTATTGTTCAATCTATATTTAAAACGAGCAATAACGGATATAGAAGAAATGCTGAAGGGTGGGATTAAAATCCGGGGTGAAAAGATATCAATTCGCTGATGACATTGCTATCTTTGGTGAAAGTAAGGAAAAATTTTATGTCCTGTTGAATGGAACGAACATTGTAATGAACACACACTATTAATTGAGAATAAACCAAAGACTAACGAAAGTAATGAGGTGTAGCAGAAATGAAATTAGTGATAGGCTTGATATTAAAACAGGGGACCACGAAGTTCAGGGTTCCCTGCCAGTCCTATCTGGTGCGGATCGCACACAATCGAGCAATATACTAGGATGGGTCGCACTATTGGTTTGTAAGCAATCTCTTTTGTGGGCTTGTTGCCCTTTCCCAGTATTTACCAATAAACCGAAGTCTACCATCGACTTTACCAACGACTGAACCTGTATGATCTATCCATTTCACATCCTTACACAATCTTACAGCCAGGTCTTTGTCCATCCCCAGTAGGTGAGTGGTGCCAGCACGGTAGCTCAGCGTATTCGGGCAGAGGGTTAGCTGCCTCTGTAATAAAAAAAAAAAGAAAACCTAAGTCAACAGTTTAACACTGAACTTAAACGGGTCTCCTGGGACATCCGTACCGAACAAATGCAACGAACAATATCGAAAAAAAGAAAGTGGTCAGCGCGCCAGAATGTCAATCCTAAGGGTCCGGGTTCGATTCCCGGCTGGCTAAGATATTTTCTCCGCTCAGGTTCTGAGTGTTGTATTGTCCTAATCATCATCATTTCATCCCCATCGACGTGCAAGTCGCCGAAGAGGCGTCAGATCGAAAGACTTGCACTCGCCGAACGGTCTACCCGACAGGACGCCCTAGTCACCGACATCCTGGTATTTGTATGAGTTTATAGATTCCAATTGTGATTCACTAATATTATGTTCTTAGGATTCTACGTTTGTTAATCATTTGTAAAGTATATATATATATATATATATATATATATATATATATATATATATATATATATATATTGTAACCTCCCCACAAAATTTTCTAAGGAAAGACAATACTTAATAGAAATGGGAGCCAAGAAGCAATACCGTCCCCACAGAAATATTTAAATAAAAAAATATAATAATAAATGGGACCCAAGCGTAACCTCCCTAGCAATTAAATTTAATGACAAAGGCAACAAATATGTGAAATTCTCAATCTGACTCTGGTGTAAGCTCTTCACAAAAAAATTAAAGTCAATTCAGTGATAAGAAAATCTCAGAAAAATGATAATTTAATTAAACCGAAATATCTGTCTTTGGCCCTGTGCAAAAATCAGAATTAAATTCTTACCTCATTGTAACTGCTAGTCAAATTTCTGCTCTTATTCTTGCGCACAGCTTGGAGGAACTGTATTGCAAATAATAATATTCTTTTTTTTATTATTTAACTGAAAACTGAAACTTTTCTTTAAGAGAAGTGGAACGAAATAGTTACTTCAATTAAATAAAATTTTTATGTAAATTTTTATGTAAAATTGCTTTTGAAATCAAAATTATTATTGGGGACACTTGTTGAAAATTAATTACAATAAATAAACTTTACATTATCCGATGATTATCTTAAGTAACAGTATACCTCATTCAGCATCTTGACCAGTGTTGCCGACAGACTACATCACACAACCGCACTGGGCTGCTACTACTGACCTTCCGCTCTGCATGACGACCACTAGCGTACTCCTCTCGCAACTGTACTGCACGACTACTACTAACAGACTGCTGACAGAGTACTGCACTGCATGACGACTATAGACCGACTGCTCTGCATGACGACTACTAGTCGCAACGACTACTGACAGAGAACTGCTCGCAACTGTACTGCACGACTACTACTAACAGACTGTTCTACATGACGACAAAACGCGAACTGCTCGCAACACTCGCGCGGTCAAGCGCATACTAACCACGATTATAGGCTCTCTGGTCAAAGATTTTAACGTGCCTCACCATCGCTGCTATGTTACATACGTGTTTCATAACCCTCCACTGGGGGGGGGGGGGGGGGGCAAAAATTTGGCAGCGATGGTGAGTCATTTGGACTTGCCATCGCAAGAAATTTTTACAATTCAAATTTAGTACATAAATTAAATGTTGTGCACATGCACCGAGTACAAAATATATCAGACAAAGACAAAATGTGAGTACAAAACATAGTAGTAAATCAGAAAACTGTATATACAAATTATTTGACAGAAAACGAAGTGCACAGGCACTGAAAAAATTCTTTAGCATAAACATAATGGCAAAAAAAAAGATCATATCGACAAGTGACATAAGTGTACTCGCACTGGAGTTCAGCAAATCGAAAAAAAAAAAATGTATAACCCATGAACATAAATGATGTTAGCAAAAATGATTTTCACTATGTGACAAGAATTAGGATAGGAAAGGGAAGGATTGCATCATGGTTGTAGCACTTTAGATTGCACACAGCTGTTCTGAAAGTCCATATCTTTCCACAGAAGTACAACACCAAGTGACACAACTTGAAGTTCTTTTCCCATCAGAATTTATCAGTGTAGCCAAGACACTGAACTGTCGTAGTAATGTTCCACGTTTTCATTTTGGCAGTACATTAGGTACACCAAACAGTGGGACCATAATAACGTCTTCATCGCTCACGGTGGTGGACAGCATGTCGTGTCAACACCACGCTCTTATAAGGCACACCAACGTAGAATTAGTGCAAAACCAAAGATAGTGCTCCATGATCACTAGGATAGATAGGACAAATGGACATTGCAGTAATTCAGGGTAGTTAGCTCATAAGGTGAAGGACATTAGTAGTTTGCGGCATTCATAGCCCAGTTATTGAACATTTCTGTACCAAGTATGTAGTATTACAGAAAAATGTTCATTAATTGTTTTACATAGAATCAGTAGCCTTCTCGTCCTAGTTACAAAACATTATGAAATAATCGCGTTCTTTTCCAGTTACAAAGTATAGCATAGTTAATTAATCATTTGTCATTCCAATAGTATTAATCATTAGCCTTTTCCTAATTACAAAGCATTATTAAACAGTCACATTCCTTTCCAGTTACAAAATATGGCATCGTTAATTAATCATTTGTCATTTCAATATACTAAAAATCATTAGCTTTTTCCTAATTACAAAGCATTATTAAACAGTCGCATTCTTTACCAGTTACAAAGCATAATTAAGAATCATTAGCCTTCTCCTAATTACAAAGCATTATTAAACAATCACATTCTTTTCCAGTTACAAAGCATAATTAAGAATCATTAGCCTTCTTCTAATTACAGTTAATTAATCATTTGTCATTCCAATATAGTACGAATCATTAGCCCTCTCCTAATTACAAAGCATTTTCATTTCCAATTACAAAGCATAGCATAATTAATTAATCATTTTCCAAGTGACATATTATTCATTGCCGTTCAGCATTACTCAGAACTTTCTCAAACTGGTATCACTATTTGGGACTGGTAATACATTTTTTTTTTTGTTAGCAATGCATTGCGTTGGGATCGATAATTAAATTGCTGAGGCATAACACTACTTGCTTTTGACCTATTGCTGCAAATGAGGATAGGTAACGTCATTCGTCATGAGTCAGCTGTAGCAAGGTTATGTAACAAGGCAGTATATGTGATCACATTTATAAATGATAAACACAAATGGGTAAAAAATAAAAAAGCAAGTACTAGAACAGGTATAATAGGTAACAGGTTTAGTAAGTATCATGACAAGCATCTCCTGGAAAAAATACAAAATGGATTATTGACCTGAAAGAAGAAACGCACACTATGCTGAAAAGTAGTGAACTTCGAATTAACAGGTAGTGAAATGTGTATAAAAATGTGTTCCATAGCTGTCCTTTCCAAAACTTTCCGTCATCCTACTATGCAATATAACACCTGCTGTCAAAACAAACTGCAACAAATACTTAAATAACTACATAGCCTAAATATAACTTCAACATTATCCTCATCTGTAAAGAAAAAACTTCATTATCAATCACTTCATTATCCATATTATCATAACTTCATTTATAAAGAAAAACTTCATTATTCATAACAGCATATTCTTCATCATTATTCATCAGCATTCATTATCATCTGCAAAAAATCACTTCATTACTCATTATACAACTATTCCTTATCTCTAGCATATTTCATCACTAAAACTAAGATGTGTAGTTCAGTCTGACAGCCTGCATCAATCACCTTGTATTCTGAAAGAAAAAATTAGTTAAGACTGCTGTTCTACGATGAGTATAGTATATTCTTGTTAATGCTCGTTAATCCTGATCCATTTACTCTTCCTCATAAAGTTATTGCATTCTTTCGTTTATTCCGTAGGTGAAATTCCCATTTCTGTTGAATTTATTTCTTACACGCATCATTTCTTTCTGAAATCGATGAACAAAGATTAATGTCTTGCATTTAAATCATATACCCACTAAATAACGACTGGTTTATGGTAACATAATTAACCATACAGCATAACATGACAGAAAACGTAATATGTCAAAGACATTGACAGTGTTCAGATGCAAAAATGTACACAGAATAATACAATGCAGCAGCAAAAAACGTAAAACAGTCACGATGTTGAGATGTCATAAGGCAAAAAAAATGTCAAAGTCGACTGGGGTGTTATATCTTAACTATTTCACAGTGCATACAAACAAAACTGGAGTACAATGATATACACAAAAATGGAAAATGTGCACGGTCTGATATGTAACGACAAGAAAAGCGACCTGCTAACCTTACCTTGCCGGGCACTTGCCAAGAAAAAATACGATAATCATCAGTAATTAGTCAGGTGAAATAATTGCATTAGTAAATGACATCATAGTGTGTTGAATCATAAAGTGTCTTCACTCAATAAACGGTTTAATGTTTGAGATATGGTGGTTGCCTTTCGATTTTCTGGTTCTCAAAGTTTCGACGTGTACAACATTGGGGTGAGGGATGCTGCGAATCCGATATGGACCTGCGTATAGAAGTTCAAATTTACTGCACTTACCTTTTAATTTACTGGATAAATAGTGTGTACGTACTAATATCTTCTGTCCAATGTGAAAGTCGCGGCGTCTACAAACCAGTTTTTGCTGTCTTCTCCGGCGCTCTGCGGCACGTTTGATGTTGTTCAGCGCAATGTCAATTATTTCGTGGTGTCTTAGTCGACGACATTTAAGGAAGTTTACTAATTCTTTAATTTTGTTTGGTGGTTCAACGTTTTTCAATATAACAGACGGAGATAGCATAGTGGATTCATTTGGAATGGAATTAATTACGTCTTGGAATGAGAGTATGTGTGTATCCCAATCAATATGTCTTTTGTGGCAGTATATTCGGCACAGCTCACCAATTTCTTTCATTAATCTTTCACAGGGGTTCGAAGAAGCATGGTACTTGGATATATAAATCGGAGAAATGTTTCTAGCTAGTAACATACGTGTCCATATAGTACTACGAAATTGTGATCCATTGTCAGAAATTACCTTCATCACATGCCCTACATGAAATAGAAAATGTTTTACAAATGCTTTCGAAACAGTTTTAGCAGTAGCTTTGCGTAACGGAGTGAAAGTAACAAATTTTGAAGTGAGCTCAACAGCGACAAAGATGTAGCAAAAACCTCTGTTAGTTCTCGGAATCGGACCAAAAATATCTACAGCAGCCATATGTCTTAATTTAACAGGTAGAATGGGATATAAAGGAGGAATATGTGAAGTGGTGTCTGATTTAGCTTTCTGGCAAATTTTACAAGACGCTAAAACTCGTCGTATACGTTTCTCCATGTTAGTAAAATAACAGTTCTGTCTCAGTATAAGAAAACATTTTCGTGCTCCGTAATGTGCGTAACTTAAATGAGTGTACCAAATTAATTTGTTAACCATTTCGTCAGGAATGCATAATAACCAATTGTTGCTGTCAGGATGAAAGCGGCGAAACAGAATGTCATTACGTACAGTGTAATGATTTCTAATCGTAACATTATTCTTATCTTGCCAAAGCTGTTTAATTTCTTTCCACACATTGTCTTTGTTTTGCTCTTGTGCTATGTCCTGTAATGACGATGAAATAAAATTTTCAAATGCAACTTGCTGAATGTACATGACACTGAAATTTGTTTTGCAGATGTTGGTTGCTACGTCTTGCTGATTGTTGCCGAGAGAACGCGATAGTGCGTCTGCTATAACATTTTGTGTGCCGGGAATGTGAACTATTGTAAAATTAAATTCTTGTAAATAAAGTTCCCATCTACTTAATCTGTCATGAGTAAATTTAGCCGAAAGCAAAAATTGTATCGCTCTGTGGTCTGTGTAAACGGTGGTATGTCTGCCATAAAGAAAATGCCGAAATCTCGTAAAAGCCCATACAACACATAATGTTTCCAATTCTGTAACGGAGTAATTTCGTTCAGCAGTTGACAGAATGCGACTTGCAAATGCGATGTTTTTAATTACTGTAGAACCATCTTCTTCAATTTCCTGGAAAATGTGTACGCCTAAAGCGGTGTTGGAACTGTCAGTGGCAATGGAAAAATTTCTGGTAAGATCTGGGTGCGATAAAAGTGGAGCATTCAACAAAGCATGTTTCAGGTTCACAAATTCAGAATGTGCTTGCTTATCCCAAGACCAAATACTGTTTTTACCTGTTAATTGGCATAGTCTAGGCGTGTCTAAAGCGGAGTGATGAATAAATTTACGAAAAAAGTTAATTAAACCCAAAAAACTGCGTAGTTGTTTCTTCGTCGTAGGAACACTAATGTCACGTAGAGCCTGAAGTTTTTCCGGATCAGGTGCAATGCCTTCTGCTGAAATCACGTGTCCAAGAAATTTTATAGAAGTTTTGCCAAAATGCGATTTACTGAGGTTAACTGTAAGTCCTTGTGCATGAAAGGTTTGTAACAGTTGTTCAAGAATGAGATTGTGTTCAGACCAGTTAGCTTCTGCGATAAGAATGTCGTCTACGTACGTCGTAATTCTGTCTTTAAGTTCTGTCGGAAGTATTGCGTTCAAACCGCGAATAAAAGCTGCAGAAGAAATAGTTAAGCCGAACGGTAATTTGCAAAATTGATAACAGTCGCCGAATCAGAGAAAAGCTGTGTATTTTCTGCAGTTCGGATGAAGTTGAATTTGCCAAAATCCCGATTTCAAATCTAGGGTAGAATAAATAGCTGTACCATGAAATTTCTGTAAAAGTTCCTCTAGTGTCTGTGGTCGATCTGTTTCATTAATAATAATGTCATTAATGTGACGTGAATCAAGTACAAGGCGAAGTGAGCCATCTTTTTTCTTAACAATATGCAACGGGTTTATGTACGGACTAACTGCTGGTTCAATAATTCCTTGGTCAAGCATATCCTGCAATTCTTTTTTAACTTGTTCTCTATGAATATACGGAATAGGATAATGCTTAGCTTTAAATGTATCGTGCTGTTTGACTTGAAATTCATACATAAATCCGGACATAGTACCAGGAATATTGTCAAAAACTGGAGCTTGCTGTAAAAGAATTTTGTGTAATTGCGTTCGTTCGTCGTCTGTAGTTGCACTGCTCTCTTTAACCTTATCAGAAATCAATAGAATTATGTCGTAGTCAGCTTCGTCTGGAGTATTATAGTTGTGTACGTACGTATCCGTGAACAATGTGGGATTACAGTCTATGTTACGTGTTGCGGAAATGACCTCTGTGCGGTTAATTGTTTGCTCTTCCGCAGATAGTGAGTGCTGAAATTCTATAGCAAATTGTATATTTTCATCCTTTAACATTAAATAAGAATTCTGAAAATCAATAACTGCGTCGTGTTGTACCAGAAAATTCGTACCTAAAATAACGTCTGTTGTCAATAAAGGAACAATCCAAAAATTAGAGTGGAAAGTATGACCTCCAATACAAAATGATAAATGCGTCTGTAATTTAACGTCTACACCTTTACTCGATACTGGTCCCTTCACTTTGGTTTTGCCTAAAGGTAATGTCGGATAAGTATTCTCTTTGTTACACTCGTTAAAAGTCTCCTCATTTATTACTGATATAGGTGAACCGGAATCGATTACTGCTGAGAATTTCGATGAACCAATTTTAATTTCGATAACAGGATGTGAAATAGTTTTCTGAACAACTGGTCTTTCCTGCAAGAGAGTGTCTCTGATATCGTCAAAAGTAATTACATTTTCGTGAATAACATTTTGCGTGTCAAAGGTAGTGCTTGTGTTATTAGAAGATGCGTCCTGTGCAGTATTTAGTCAGATTCTATCTGACGTGTTATTATTATTAGGAGGATTCTGTGGCATTTCTACTATTTGAACAGTTCTATTACTTCTTCCAGACGTATTACGCTCTGGATGATACCTACTGTCGGGTTCGTTCATGAGAATAGGTTCTCGTGCATAATTTTGCTGTTGGTATGACCGATTGTTGTTAGATGTACGCTGAAAATTGTTCTCATTATATTTACGTCTGTCGTAATAGTCATTCCTATACGGTGTATTGCGATAGGAATTGAAATACTGTCTTCTTTGTACGTAGTTGTTTCCTTGCTGCCGTACGTTACTATTTGTTGGATCTTGAACTATACGTGCACGCGGCGGAACATTAAAGCCTGGTTGACCTTGTGCATTACATTGTTGGTTACGTATGCTAACCGGTTGACTTTCATGCTGTTGTGGTGGAAAACGTCTATTATTACCAAAATGTGCTTCCTGTTGCTGAAAATTTTGACGATATTGATAATCTGAATTTTGTCTGTGATTTAAGTTCTGGTAGTTGTCGTTCCTAAAGCGTCTGTTACTTTTCCTATTGAAATTACGTCCTTGATCATAATTACCGTAAGTTTGTTGACCTTGGTTATTATACGAAAAGTTTTTGTTTACAAAAGAATAATCAGATTGCTGTACTTCCAAGAGCTGTAAAAGATCTCTGAATGCTGAAATGTTTTCTTTTTGCTGACCTGTTAGAAGTCACACTCGTAATGACCGTGGTAATTTAGAGATGCATAATTGAATAAGTGCAGATTCACTGTACGGCTCACTTAGGTACTGGTTCTGTTGCACCATGTGCTCAAAAAATTGCGTCACACTGGGAAAATTGGAGTTCTCATAATTTGGTAAGCTAATTAACTGATCTTTAATTCCGCGCTGTGTCGTCTTCGACCAGTACGCTGACAGAAAAGCATTCTGAAATTCCTCTACCGAGTAACACTGTCTCGCGATCGGTCTCATACGAGTTGCCGGTTCGCCTTCCAAAGAACTGCAAATAAATTCAAGTTTGTGTGTTACAGCCCAAGTCGGTGGAAGGGCAAAGCTAAATTGTTGAATCCAATCCAGTGGGTGAATCTGCGTTCTATCGTTTTTGAAAACCTTAAACTTTCTCACTGACAGAAAATGTTTGTAGTCGAAATTATCATCTCTGTGTAATGGAACAGGTTCAGGATCGTAAGAGAATCTATTGAACTGTGGTTGATCGGAATCTAAGTCCCGCACTCTCTGTAGATTACCCAAATTATACGCGCTGCGTGAGTCTGACAAATGTTCATAAAGTGGCGTCTGTTGTGGTATGTTATTAACTGAAATGTTTTTCATCTCTGTTACTTCTTGTTGTAAATTTGACAACTTCCTACGTAACGTGTTGTTAGATGAATCGATCTCATTAATTGTCTGCTGTAAATTTTGAAATTCAGGTGTTTGGTTAAATGAAACCGGTGCAGTATCGTCTGATTTATTGTCATTAGTATTTTCGATAACATCCATACGACTGGCCAATTCATCACATTTTTCAGTCAATATTTTAACCTGATCATCGGTTTTAGAATCAGACGCATTAATCTGTTTTTGCAACTTACGCGTAGTTTCGCTCAGTTTTTTAACATCAGCTTTGATGACATCGTAATCCTGTGTTAGTTCTAATTGTTCGAATCTGTCTGTCACTGTTTGAATATTTACTGTGTGTGTATCTGTTTTTGATTTAAGATCAGAAATTTCATCCCGTAATTCTGCGTTCAATTGTTCTATGGTATTAATTTTGTCGGACACTGTAGTAATATTATTGTCTACATACGTCTTCGCTTTCGCGAACATTTTACGTTTGTCCTCTTGTCTTTGTGCAGTGATTGTTTCCATGACTTGTCGTTTTACTTTGTTTTGATCTTGAATAAATTTGCGGAAACGCGTATCACTGTTTTGTATGTGAAGATTAAAGCGTTCGTCAATTTGAGAGTTCTGTTGTTCGAATTTCGCGTCTATCTTTGCGTCCACTGTGCGCGAAAGTTCTACCGTCATTGCTTTAAACTCGTCCCGTAATTGTGTAGCTTTTTCAGAGCATTGTTTAGCGACTCCGCTAATTTCGTCTCTGAGTGTTTCTGTTGCGGCTGTTTGCATTTCCCTTAATTCTTGCGCAACAGACTTAATTTCTTCGCTATTTTTTTGTGAACAAGCCTCAATTTCCACGCGCAACTGTTCCTTAGTGTCATGGCACTGCGCGGCAACGGCTCTAATTTGTTCACTAAGCTGCCTGGAATTGTCGTCTAATTTTTCATTCTTTTGTCTGACCTGTTCACTAAGTTGTTTGAGATTTTCGTCATTATTGTCAAGTTTCTCATTTAAGTGTTTGTTATCTTCCCTAAGTTGTTTGACCTGTGCATTAAGTTGTTGTTTGAGATCTTTACTACTGTTGTCTTGTTTTTCCATCATTTGGTTAATTCGTTGCAGGAATAGTGTCATAATTTGATCCGAACCAAAATTAGCATTTTTATTCTCAGTACTGTTTAATGGTGTACCTGCAGTTGTCGCGCTTTGTGTGACCATTTGGTCATTTTGCAACTTACAAAAAGGATTATCAGTCGGATGTACACTGTCACTCACTATTTCGGAATTAAATAAATCCGTCGTACTTTGTGTATCCTGTTCATTTTCATTAGACAAATTTGTCTGTTCGTCACTTAAATTTTCCCAATCGGGTGTGTTAAGCTCGGCAGCGCTCATTACAATAGAGCGTCCCGCGTCATCAATTGTCGTCAAATTAACAGACGAGACAATTGAGTTCGTTTGTTCATCATTAAGATAAAAGTCATCATCAGTGGTTGTAATGCAGTGATTGTTAGTGAACGCACGATTGTCATCATTACACTGCGTGTCACATGTCCTATCGGTAAAGTTGTTTGGGTCGGTAATTTCATTCATAATACCTCGCGATACACTATTCACAGTCTTTCGCGGCATTTTAACAATAGTCAAAATTATTCACAAAATAAATAAGCACAATGCAAAAGCAACACACAAATACAACAAAGCAACAAACTGCCGTTGACCTGTAGAAAGAAAGTCACAATATTATTAAAAGCGTTGCGCTAAATCCTAATTATATCTAAGCAAATAAGAGCAGATATCTGACTGTCGCTCAAAAGATTCTCAACGAAATTCGATCCTGGACTGGGTGTCGCCAAGTGTAACCTCCCCACAAAAATTTTAAAGAAAATGACAATATTATTTAAGAGTGCTAATGGACATTGCGCTAAGTGTAACCTCTCCACTGAAATTTTAAAGACAGTATTTAATACAGTCCTGGAAATTGAAATAAGAACACCGTGAGTTCATTGTCCCAGGAAGGGGAAACTTTATTGACACATTCCTGGGGTCAGATACATCACATGATCACACTGACAGAACCACAGGCACATAGACACAGGCAACAGAGCATGCACAATGTCGGAACTAGTACAGTGTATATCCACGTTTCGCAGCAATGCAGGCTGCTATTCTCCCATGGAGACGATCGTAGAGATGCTGGATGTAGTCCTGTGGAACGGCTTGCCTTGCCATTTCCACCTGGCGCCTCAGATGGACCAGCGTTCGTGCTGGACGTGCAGACCGCGTGAGACGACGCTTCATCCAGTCCCAAACATGCTCAATGGGGGACAGATACGGAGATCTTGCTGGCCAGGGTAATTGACTTACACCTTCTAGAGCACGTTGGGTGGCACGGGATACATGCGGACGTGCATTGTCCTGTTGGAACAGCAAGTTCCCTTGCCGGTCTAGGAATGGTAGAACGATGGGTTCGATGACGGTTTGGATGTACCGTGCACTATTCAGTGTCCCCTCGACGATCACCAGTGGTGTACGGCCAGTGTAGGAGATCGCTCCCCACACCATGATGCCGGGTGTTGGCCCTGTGTGCCTCGGTCGTATGCAGTCCTGATTGTGGCGCTCACCTGCACGGCGCCAAACACGCATACGACCATCATTGGCACCAAGGCAGAAGCGACTCTCATCGCTGAAGACGACACGTCTCCATTCGTCCCTCCATTCACGCCTGTCGCGACACCACTGGAGGCGGGCTGCACGATGTTGGGGCGTGAGCGGAAGACGGCCTAACGGTGTGCGGGACCGTATCCCAGCTTCATGGAGACGGTTGCGAATGGTCCTCGCCGATACCCCAGGAGCAACAGTGTCCCTAATTTGCTGGGAAGTGGCGGTGCGGTCCCCTACGGCACTGCGTAGGATCCTACGGTCTTGGCGTGCATCCGTGCGTCGCTGCGGTCCGGTCCCAGGTCGACGGGCACGTGCACCTTCCGCCGACCACTGGCGACAACATCGATGTACTGTGGAGACCTCACGCCCCACGTGTTGAGCAATTCGGCGGTACGTCCACCCGGCCTCCCGCATGCCCACTATACGCCCTCGCTCAAAGCCCGTCAACTGCACATACGGTTCACGTCCACGCTGTCGCGGCATGCTACCAGTGTTAAAGACTGCGATGGAGCTCCGTATGCCACGGCAAACTGGCTGACACTGACGGCGGCGGTGCACAAATGCTGCGCAGCTAGCGCCATTCGACGGCCAACACCACGGTTCCTGGTGTGTCCGCTGTGCCGTGCGTGTGATCATAGCTTGTACAGCGCTCTCGCAGTGTCCGGAGCAAGTATGGTGGGTCTGACACACCGGTGTCAATGTGTTCTTTTTTCCATTTCCAGGAGTGTAGAAATGGAGCCAAGAAGCATAACCTCCCTGCAATGAAATATACTAACTAAGGCAACAAAAATGGGAAATTCGCAATCTGACTCTGGTGTAAGCTCTTCACAAAAAAATTAAAGTCAATTCAGAGATAAGAAAATCTCAGAAAAATGATAATTTAATTAAACCGAAATATCTGTCTTTGGCCCTGTGCAAAAATCAGAATTAAATTCTTACCTCATTGTAACTGCTAGTCAAATTTCTGCTCTTATTCTTGCGCACGGCTTGGAGGAACTGTATTGCAAATAATAATATCTTTTTTTTTATTATTTAACTGAAAACTGAAACTTTTCTTTAAGGGAAGTGGAACGAAATAGTTACTTCAATTAAATAAAATTTTTATGTAAAATTGCTTTTGAAATCAAAATTATTATTGGGGACACTTGTTGAAAATTAATTACAATAAATATACTTTACATTATCCGATGATTATCTTAAGTAACAGTATACCTCATTCAGCATCTTGACCAGTGTTGCCGGCAGACTACATCACACAACCGCACTGGGCTGCTACTACTGACCTTCCGCTCTGCATGACGACCACTACCGTCTCTCGCAACTGTACTGCACGACTACTACTAACAGACTGCTGACAGAGTACTGCACTGCATGACGACTATAGACCGACTGCTCTGCATGACGACTACTAGTCGCAACGACTACTGACAGAGAACTGCTCGCAACTGTACTGCACGACTACTACTAACAGACTGTTCTACATGACGACAAAACGCGAACTGCTCGCAACACTCGCGCGGTCAAGCGCATACTAACCACGATTATAGGCTCTCTGGTCAAAGATTTTAACGTGCCTCACCATCGCTGCTATGTTACATACGTGTTTCAATATATATTACATTTAAAGGAAACGGCTAGTGATTGCACCACTTTCAAATCTTGCCAAGGTCTGACTGAATGGTTGTACAGCTTCGTTCATACTGTATTTCGTTGTACATGACTGCACCATCTGCGAAAAGTTTGTTGTTACTATTAAAAATGTCAGCAAGATCTTTAATAAACAAGATGAAAAGCAAGGGACCCAACTCGCTTCTTTGGGGTACATTAGAAGTTACTTCTACATCTCTTGATGACTCTCCATACAAGATAACTTGCTGCATCCTCTTTACCAAGATATTCTGGCACAGGAGAGGAATTCGTGGCAGTACGCATCAAACCACTCATAGGACGGTCGATCCAAAACCAAAAATTAAAAAAAAACAGGATAACAAGGAAAGTTTTGACCAGGTTAAGGATTTCTTGGTAGTCAAGAAGCAGCACATTATTTCAGACAGATAGTTATCCACAGAAGTGGAGACACTTCTGGTGTTTAGCAGGAACGTTTGGTATGACACTTGTTGTTCAAGTTGTATATTAAAAAATGTCAATAGCAAACAGAGATTTTCGCAGGTGATGCAGTTATAGTAAATTACTGTCTCGAAACACCTATGGAAGTATTCAGTCTGATCTGTACTAGATTTTAAAGTGATGCTATGACGTTCTTTAAGTAAGAAGCTTCTACGGTTAAGTTGAATGAATGTCTGATCTGTGGAGTGGATACTAAACTCGAATTATGGTGTAGCATGTTGTAAACGTAAGTGGTGAGCTTATTTTGTGTTATTGTTATCAAAAACTTTATACAAACTGTCTGTGCAATGTAAATCCAGATACCAATAAACTAAAATAGTAACTGCAAAATACATTCAGACCCTTACGCACTTAATCTTTTGGCCCTGTTCAAAACTTATATCATTGGTCCCTGCTCACATAACAAATAAATTGAACTGTCTTACCTCGAAAGCAGCAATGAAGTAACGCGATATATTCTGGTCTCTTACAAAAAATATAAATATGCTAGCTACAGGCTCAGCAGAGTACAATGCTGGCCATAATACTTTGGAATTTATATGAAATTCTTTTGAATGATAAATGAAAACATTTCAGAAAATCCAACTTCTCTGAGAAATATATTACCTGGACAGGGAGGCGGTATTGCTTACGGTGAATTACTAACACTGAATTTTCGTAACAAAATTGGAAGTTAAGTTTGTCTTTCAAAAACATCTGACAGCTGAAGTTATATTACTCACAATTGATTAACGAACAATGAGATTTATACAGCAAGTAGTATTGTAAGTAGGCTGTTTCTGTTTTCTTATTGGTAACGCCACGTAGCGCTCTGTATGAAAATCACTGGCTGTGATGTGTGCAGTCTGTGGCTAGTTTGCATTGTTGTCTGCCATTGTAGTGTTGGGCAGCGGCAGCTGGATGTGAACAGCGCTTAGCGTTGCGCAGCTGGAGGTTAGCCGCCAGCAGTGGTGGATGTGGGGAGAGAAATGGCGGAGTTTTGAAATTTGTAAGACTGGATGTCATGAACTGCTATGTATATTATGATTTTTCAACACTATTAAGGTAAATACATTGTTTGTTCTCTATCAAAATCTTTCATTTGCTAACTATGCCTATCAGTAGTTAGTGCCTTCAGTAGCTTGAATCTTTTATTTAGCTGGCAGTAGTGGTGCTCGCTGTATTGCCGTAGTTAGAGTAACGAAGATTATTGTGAGGTAAGTGATTTGTGAAACGTATAGGTTAATGTTAGTCAGGGCCATTCTTTTGTAGGGATTTTTGAAAGTCAGATTGCGTTGCGCTAAAAGTATTGTGTGTCACTTTAGTGAATGTTTGAGTACGTTCAGTTTTGCTCAGTTGTTTGAAAAGCAAACAAAAGGTCACATCCGTAGCAATTCCGCGATGAAAGAAATAATAACTGGACACAACAAGGCTATTCTCACAACACAAATCGTGACCAAAACAGACACCACCCGTATGACAACCGTTGGCAGAGTAGTAATAATTACAGGGAAGATCACCTCTCCACGGTAATGACTATCACAGAGACAATCAGAGAAACAGGCAATGTGGGAACGAAAATAAATATTATTAGGGGAGACAGAATAAGTTTAGACGCAACGGTCCAGCACGCAGTTACGATTCAGGGAGAGATTCTCCACCACGTGACCGACAAGAAAGAAACCATGGAATCTACTGACATGACGACAGACGATATGATCGTAACGACAGGCCTGAATTGCATCAGAACTGGCGGGATTTAAACAGAGCAGGGCCCTCTCGACAAGGTGAATTTGTAGAACTTAGGTCTCCAAATCCCACTAACGACGCGCGCCAACAAAGAGACAATGGGCAATGACTCATAGCGCTGGCAGCCACAAAACGTACGTATGAAACTAACGACACAGCTGCCGTAGCTAGTAATTACGTAAAAATGGAAGACATTTGGGACATCTTACTCCAGGAACACGACGTAAAACATAACAACATTGCATATCCTGTGACTCACATTACAGTAAATGACGTAAAATTTATTGCAGTACTTGACTCTGGCAGTCCCATTTCAGTAATTAGTGAAACAGCCTTTAGCAAATGCAACAAATCGAACGATTGCCCCACACTTCCGTTACGTAAGATTAAATTACAAGGTGCAATCGTTGGAAAAAGTGTAGATGTACACCAACAAACCAACTTAGAATTCTTTTGTCAAAGCCACAGTTTCTCTAAGAACTTCTTTATTGTTCCATTATTGTCGACGGAAATTATATTGGGAGTAGACTTTTTGAATGAATACAAAGCAATCTTAAACTTTCACGATGCTGAAATAAGTAGAGAAAAGAAGGTAAGTCAATAGCTTTGAAATTTGAAGATTGGCTCTCAAACCATGACGAGGAAATTAATCGGCTTTACCTTCTGTTAGACAACAGTTCGGAATTTTCTACAGAACTAGACACTAACAATCACCCTGCAAGTACTGACAGGGATGATATCGACGACATATTTGATACTAATGAGTTAATTCAGAATAAAATTCAAACAATTGAGAATTCTAATGACACTCATAGGCAAGATCTATTTGAGATTTTACAAGCACATTCCACAGTTTTTACTTACAAAACAGGAACAATCAAGGGATTTCAATACCAATTTCGTGTTCGTGAGCATACTAAATTTAGTGTTAGACCATGCGTAATTCCGGCGCATTATGGGGACCGTGTTAGAACAGAAATACTATCTATGCTTAACGAGGGCATTATTGAGCCTGTAGTAAGCTAACACAACAATCCATTACATGTTGTTGAGAAGAAAAATGGATCGATCAGGCTTGTCTTAGATTCGAGACAAATCAATACTATCATCATTCCCGAAAGAGACAGGCCGCAGACGATGGAAGAACTTCTTCGAAATTTTAATGGTGTGAAAGTGTTGTCTTCTATTGCTCTCAGATCCAGCTTTTATCAGATCGAACTTCGTCCAGAATGTAGAAAATACACAGCTTTTCTTTGTTTTTGCGTTTGTTATCAATTTCGGAAACTTCCTTTTGGTTTGAACATTTCTTCGGCAGCGTTCATTCGCAGGCTAAATTCCATATTACCTGATTTCTTAAAACGGCACATCACCTTATATGTGGATAATATTCTAATAGCAGAAGCCTCATGGGAACAACATAATCGCATCCTCAACAGTTTGTTATGTATTTTTGCAGAATCTGGAATTACAGTTAATTTGGAAAAGTCTGAATTCGGTAGGTCAAAGGTGAGGTTTTTGGGACACATTATTTCTTCTGAAGGCATTCAGCCGGATCCTGAAAAGTTAGAAGCAATCAGAGCCATTCCAGTTCCATCCACAAAAAGACAAGTCCGCAGTTTTCTAGGTCTCGTAAATTTTTACCGTCGTTTTCGAAATATGCAAATTTTAGTTACACCAAAACTTTGTTCTCTCACTGGAAAAAATACTATTTGGAACTGGGACGAACAAGCACAGTTATATTTCAATTCTTCGAAAGAATCGCTACTTAACGTGGCAATACTAGCTCATCCAGATATCTCACAAGATTTTTGCCTTAGTACGGATTCTTCTAAAGTCGGTCTTGGTGCTCATTTATTTCAAGAAGCCATAGAAAATGACACTACTGTTCAGAAAACCATTGCTTTTGCTAGCCGAGTGCTAACAAAATCTGAAAAAAATTATTCCGTTACTGTATTAGAAGCTTTAGCTATCGTTTGGGCATTTAACAAATCCCGTTTCTTTCTTCCTGGTAAGCACGTAAAAGTATACAGTGGTCATCGTGCATTACAATTTCTTATGTCTTCAAAATTAAATCATGACAGGTTAAAACGTTGAGCATTGTTTCTGCAAGAATTCCGCTTCACAATAGTCTACATTCCCGGCAAGGAGAACATTGTTGCGGACGCACTGTCACGCGCACCGGCTGGGCTTGAGAAAAGTAACACAGAAGGCAACCTCGAGAAAAATTTCAGTATTCTTTACATTCAGAAAGTCGCCTTTGAAAACTTCCATCACCACATCTTTAAAGGACATTGCTAATGAACAAGATAAAGATCCGATTTGGAAAGACATCAAAAGTAAATGGCATGAAAAGCCGCACACTCAGATTCGGCAATATTATCTGGTTAGACACAAAATACTCTTCAAACGCTGCACTGTTGATGACAAGGTATGGGTACTTTGCATTCCAGACGATTTTGTTAATAAGCTGATTTGGTACATTCATTTCAGCTACGCACATTTTGGTCCACGAAAATGTTATCATATTCTTCGAACGACTTGTTATTTTAACAATATGGAAAAGAGAATTCGAAGAGTCTTGTCTATTTGTAAACTTTGTCAAAAGGCGAAACCATCTACTATCTCACATCATGCTTCGTTGTTTCCTATCATTCCTTCCAAATTAAAAGAATTTGCTGCTGTTGGTCTCTTGGGACCCGTTGTCAGAACATCTAATGGATTTTCGTACGTTCTAGTCGCTGTTGAACTTACTTCAAAATTTGTTTCTTTCATACCGTTACGTAAAGCCACTGGACGGTCTGTATCCAACGCCTTTGTTAAAAATTTCTTACGTGAAGTTGGACACGTTACTAAAGTCATTTCAGATAATGGACCGCAATTCAGATCTGCTGTTTGGTCACGCATGATTCGGAATCATAAAATCAAACCTGTTTTTATTTCATTGTACTCACCACATTGTAACCTGTCTGAACGGATTATGAAAGTAACCAATAAGCTTTGCAGACTTTATTGTCACAGAAAGCATCAGCATTGGGACAGATATTTACACTTATTTCAAAAAGTGATGAATGAAATGCCTCACGACTCCACTGCTTTACCACCTACTTTTGTACTAAAGAATGAAGAACCACCGAACAGAATCAGAGAGCTTGTACCTTTTCCGAATACACGTAAACTTCGACACAAAGACATAATTGATTTAGCTGTTAAAAATATAAAATCTGCAGCAGACAAAAGGAGAAAACTACACGACAAAGCAAATGACAAGAAATTATATATTGGTCAGAAAGTTCTCATTAAAGCTCGTTCATTGTCAGATAAGACGAAACACTTGAGTCACACATTCTTTCTAGTTTACAATGGACCTTACAGAATCCGACGTATACCACACGATAATTGCGTTGAAGTTGAAACTCTGCGTACTAGGAAGAGTAAAGGTTTACACCACATTTCACATGTAAAACCGTTTATTGAAAGATAATCTGCTTTTTAACTTCGTCTTTGCAATTAAACTTTTCACTTCACATTTCTAGTATGCTTTGTCAGACTTAAGAAACTGTTAACATGCAACAATGTTTGAAGCTAAATATCCAGTCTAGAACCTAGGGAACATTTTTAAACAGAAATTACGAATGCATTGTTATAGTGAACAGACGACACAGTGTTGTATTTGTACATTCTTGCTTGTTAGTTGCACGATTATGTAACGACTATCAGGCTTACATACTTAGGACGTATACTGGTACTGTTAATGAGATTTTAATGCAACATTTTGGTTTACTTGAAGATACATTCTGGATTTAAAGTACTTTCTGTGAGATACCAGATGACACAGTGGTTAGTTTATGTGACAACTACACGACTTTATCACGACGCTACTAATGAGTGACAATTTACTATGTTGCTTTATTCTCAATTATTCTGGAAAGTATAACATGTGTCAGTAATAACTTTTGTGGTATAGCTACAATGAGACAGCCTTTTCCGTAGCACAACAATACGTTACAGCAGAGTACTTTTTTCATCACGGCAATAAGCGTAATAACTAAGATATCTATACGCAAAGCATTTCACTTTTGTTTATCATGAGGTAAGTACATTGACTTCTGCAGAACTTAGCTTTCGGAGGACGATAACTATGACAATTCCACAGAGATTATCTTACAACATGACGCACAGTTTAGCGCTACAGTACACGTATTTGAGTGATTAATTTTGTACTTAAAACATTTATTTTTAAAGATTTTAGAAGTACAATGATACAAAGGTATTCCGTAATACATTTCATTGCATTGCTGTAATCTGTAACACCTGAGGGTATAATTACATTAATCCTCAGGGGGGTACACACTTACTTTGTGTACCATGTGTGTGCAAGCACAAGGAGCCCTATCTAATATGGTATTTGCTTATACAACTTTACACATCGGTACCATATTTCTCCAACACAGAATTAAGCAGCTACCTGATTATTTAACAGAGAAACAAATATCTTTGTTTACTACGTCAGTGACAGATGTTTACGCAATTACACAGTTGGATAACTTCACACTTATGAAACTGTATTTTGTATGTACTTTGTGAACTCTTCATATTTTTTCGGAACCATTGTGATACTATGAGAGCGTTGAATGATGTATTTGGTATGGGATCATGATTTTTAAAGTACGTTTGAGGCAGATGACACTTTTGACATGAGCAGAGAATTTTTTTTAGGTTTTGAAATTATTGGACGAAGCTACGACGATTTTGAGAGTTGACTGAGGAGTTATGGTGTTATTATTACGACGACGATGTGTTTTATGCTTTTGAGGAATGTTTATGATCAATAAGCTGTTGCTATATGAGTTATTTGATTATGCTATGTAGCTGTTATGATGAAATATTGAAGAAGTGTCGACGAATAAGGTAAGGAATAATGAGTAGTGGTTAGGGACTCTGGTTTGTGAAAAAGGTTGTTGGAAACGAAGAATCGTACTTTAAGAGTTATGAAATGTATGTAAATGCGTGAATGTATTACAATGCTGACAAAAATTTTTTGGACACTGTTATATTTATAGGATTTTGTTTCTACAGATTTGTAACGCAAATTCTTGACCTGTGAAATACTTTTATGTGAGACTGTCAGTGTAGCGGAAACTGCTGTCGTAAATATTTCGGTAAGAAAGTTAAGTGACCACCTTCATGTAATGCGTCATGGGCACCCAGCTGCATGACAGACACCTGGAAAAAAGCCATTAGTGTGTGCCTTTCAAAGGCACAGGTGGAGAAAAAATGAGAGACTATTAACCTCGCTATTGACAGTTCTTTGTCGAAAGCATCGCAAATACGACACGCTCAAACTTGAAAACATGATTACACTGTGGAGCTCGTAATTTATGATATTTACTAAAATGTCTCATGAAATGATGAGAAACATTTCACATCTATTGTCTTGCTAGTTGAAAGATTGTTTACTGCATTATGAAATGCCATATGGCTAGTGAATGACATTTCACGCCTTGCTTTGCCTATTTTGTTTAATATCTAGTTTCTAGCTGCACTGCAGCATTGGTTAAAATAAAATTTTATAGATGTACTGATATAGATATTTTATGCCTACAGATCCAGTAAATAAATAATTTAATGATCTAATTCCAAAAAAAAAGAGGGAGCCCAAAAAGACATTTCCCTTCACAGGAAGCGCATAGATAATTTTTGTCAATGACTTGGTACATTTTTGGTAGAGTAAGTAAAGGTGATGCCTCACTCTAGTGTTAAGACATGACATAGGTATTAGACATGGCCATTTTAGTGTAATATTCTTTCTGTTTGAGCTTTGTCATGTTTAGATATAAGTTATTGCATTTGCTGCTGTTGTTTGCCAGGCATAATGTTACTGAATTTGACTTTGTATTACTCTGTTAAGCCTCTTTTACTATGGGTCTATTTTTCTTGTTTGCTGCGCATTGACTTATATTAGTTGTAATATTGCATTTGCTTTGCTAATTTATGCTGCTTGCATTGCAAATTTGAATTGCTGTGATTGCTGTTTGTGTTAATTTGTTATGTGCTGCTGCATTGCCTCGTCCCTTGGTATATATCTCTGAGCTCAGTAGATTTAAGTTAGCTTAAGAGGGGGTAGACTATATGAGAGAATGAGTTGCGATGCACTAGAAGAAATGCATTGAGAAGTTATACGAAAAAAGTACAGAAAGCAGGTATAGATAGAACATTTTGGAAATAATGAAGAACGAAGGGAGATCTCTGAGAAGTAAAGAAAGTTTTGTTTGCAAAATACTGCAGTAAAACAAACCTTGTCCTTTCCTTGTGTTATCCCACTATGTGTTTGTGTACCCTTGGGTATTTGTGTTCTTCCTGTCTTTATGTGTTTCTCTGATGAGAGTTACATTGTATAATTTTTCTGATAATATGTTATTTACTTTTTAAAGATGTTTAGACATTATTTATTCTGTATTGTTTTAATGCTGATGTGTGAAGTTGATGTTTCAAAAGTTATTCTGATCTTTTATGTATTTACTTACGTCATAATTCCTGTAACGCTGATGTATATGTTTATTTCTATTCTTTTGTAAAGCCCCTATTATTACAAATGTTATCTGTATTGCTATGTTCTTTAATGATGTATTCTGTATCTTTGTAATTGTATTCTTATGTTATAAAATTGTAATGGACACCAGTTCATCAGCTTAAGTAACTTGTAAATTACATTTCACTGCACACGTTTCTGTTGGTCATAGTATATGGACAATATGTGAGAATTAGGGAGTGATAGTGTTTGCATGTGTGTTAATAATTCAGCAAGGGACTGGTTAACAGCATTGCTGGTTCTAAGGACAATTCCAAAAACTTTGTGAGTGCACTAGTGGTGGTTTATGGACTTGCTATATTATCCGCAAGACTCTTCGATGGTGATTGTGCACCTCCACAGTCGCAACAGATGGCTGCTGGCTGTCTCTACGTGGACTACAGTGGGTCTGCATCATTGATGGCCCACCAATACCATAATCTCTACCAGGACTACAGTGGGTCTACTCTGTGACGACCTGCCTACCAATATTCTTCAAAACTTCGACTGACTCTGCTGTGGGTTTGCTCTGTTGTGGCCCATTACCTGTCAAAATGTCAAGAGTCAGCACTGTCTTTCCGTTGGAAGGACAACACTACTTCTTCAAGACTGCATGGAAATCCACTACTTCCGTGTGCATTGTCTTTTACTGCTCAGACTTTGAGAAACGAAACGGCAGTTTTACTGTAATGAATGATCAGGACTGTCTTTATGGACTGTGAGAAAATTTTAGCATTTGACCAACTTTGTATCAATAAGTGTGTGCATTTGATTTCTTTGTTACTGTAATTGTGAAAAAATTTTTATTAAATATGTATTGGCTAGCGCCCAAAACAATTTGTAAAATTTTTTGTGAGGAGCATGGGGGCTATGTAAGTAGGCTGTTTCTGTTTTCTTATTGGTAACGCCACGTAGCGCTCTGTATGAAAATCACTGGCTGTGATGTGTACAATCTGTGGCTAGTTTGCATTGTTGTCTGCCATTGTAGTGTTGGGCAGCGGCAGCTGGATGTGAACAGCGCTTAGCGTTGCGCAGTTGGAGGTTAGCCGCCAGCAGTGGTGGATGTGGGGAGAGAAATGAGGGAATTTTGAAATTTGTAAGACTGGATGTCATGAACTGCTATGTATATTATGATTTTTCAACGCTATTAAGGTAAATACATTGTTTGTTCTCTATCAAAATCTTTCATTTGCTAACTATGCCTATCAGTAGTTAGTGCCTTCAGTAGTTTGAATCTTTTATTTAGTTGGCAGTAGTGGCGCTCACTGTATTGCCGTAGTTAGAGTAACGAAGATTTTTGTGAGGTAAGTGATTTGTGAAACGTATAGGTTAACGTTAGTCAGGGCCATTCTTTTGTAGGGATTTTTGAAAGTCAGATTGCGTTGCGCTAAAAGTATTGTGTGTCACTTTAGTGAATGTTTGAGTACGTTCAGTTTTGCTCAGCTGTTTGAAAAGCAAACAATGTAAAAGGTTTATCAGCACAGTAATTCACAAATTTTTCTAAGGGGACGTTTCAGTATCTAACCTCACAAATCCAACACAAATAAAAATCATCAAATTAGACATAGCTCTGTTAACAAATATTAGAAACATTGCAAAGGTGAAATACCTAACTAGCCTTTTTATCATTCACTTCACGTACATTCTGGGGTTACTCAACAATTACAAATTATCAGTCAACTCATCTATACCAACGCGCTGGCAAAACAAAAATCATAACTATTTAACATCTCTATCTTTCTTGCATGAAGCCTTCTGCTTCCATGTTCAACAATAGTGACATACCTAAATTAATCTAACACTTGGTGGCCTCACGCGGCACATCACAAAAACTGCCTACTCCATCGTCCTTCGCTCAACGACAGCTACCTACAACTGTGCGCCAAGCTCTCAAACTAAAATCTCAGACCATAAGCAGTACCTTTGGTTCTGCGGTCGTGCAGTCAGCGATCTGCATTATAAAGCCTATCAGAGATATATATCGTTTATAATAATCGGGTGACACATACAAATGTGCCCCAATAGACACCTTCCAATGCAGATGTTGGTAACTTGCTTTAAATGTACAGAAATGAAATAGCCTGCGTTTCACAAAGTGATAGAGCGTAATTATATATGGCTACAATATCAATGATTCACGACTGACATCAGTAAACTCATGCGGTTTCCTTACAATTAGTAATAACATGAAGTACAGTGATCACATAGTTGCAGGCGCTAGTTAGGCAGGTGATAGGCGTCTTCTAGGTAGCAAAATATTGGGAAAATGCATTCCACAAATCTAGCAGCAAAGGAGTCACTTTTGTGTCCCATCTTTGAGTACTGCTTAAGTGTGTGGAACCCGCAACAGTTACAAATAGCAGGGGTATACAAAGAAGGGGGCTACAAATGGTAACTGGTTTTTTGATTCACGTATCTTTGTTGAGGTTTCAGGGAGCAAAACAGCTAAGATTGAAAGCTCTCAGAATTGACCAAAAATTTGCCGCTTGGTAGGGAAATCACTCCATGATCCTTGAAGTTAGCCGACACTTAGAACCCTAAATGACATTGTCTGGTTGGCAAAACTCTAATGAGTTACGACAGTCAACGTAAACACTAGTTAAAAGGCAAGAAACGTAGGTGGGGAAAGGTAAAATAAGTAATTATGACCCTCCTTTTAGAAAAGACTATTCGGAAAGTGTCTGTAACACATTCGGTGTCCACGTTCGAGAGTTAAATCTCTTTTGCCATTTTGCTACGGCGAATAAACTGTAGAGCGCGTTTCACAGCCGTTGCTGTATCCGCTGTGGCCGCGGGAGACTCAGATGACAACGCAGCGCAGTGGATTAGAATGACGCTGGGTTAGAAAGTACTGCGCAAGCCTTGATTCGCTACACTGAGAGCAAAGTGGTTCTTCGTCGTTTCTTAACACATGATAGTGGCTGAAAATACCGCACCCTATACGTAGTCTAGATAAAATTATCTCCTTGTGTTGGGTTGGACGAGTGAAGGTCTGCCAAGCAGCTGAGAGGGGTTAAATCTCCCTGAGTTTATTCTCAAGTAGAGACATCCAAGAGGATGTTCCTACGTATAGCAACGCTTGGACCGTCCGAGGGACAAAAACGCATGTGTAATAGAAGTGCAGCATTGACGGTAGCGCCAACCAAATCATTCGCCCACACGCCGACATGTTCAGGAATCAGAGAGCGAGAGAAGCCGTTCCTGGATCCGTTTTACTAAAGGATGGTAAGGGTTCGTTGCAAGGGGCTCTGGCGACCACAGAAGAGCTTAGAGTTGAAGAGAACCCGGGTCGGCAATCTTTCTTGCTCTCTCTAACCTGCCTTTAGCAATTTTATGGCAAGCTCAATGTAACGCGCATAAATCGTACCATATCCACAGATGAAAATATTTTCATATTTCATATTTAAGCGAAAGTGGTCGCCTCCTGCTTTGCAATGGAAAACCGTCACAGTGAGAGTAACAAATTAGGAACGCATGCGCTATATTTGTTTTTAGTGTGTCATCCAATCATTTACTCGAAGATCTCGACACGTTTCCTGCTACAATGGCAGAGAACAAGTTTCCAACGGAATGAACATAAAGTCTCGTAATATAGGCTGATAAACAACTCCAACACAACAAGCACAAGTCGCCTAAAATACTAAACAAAAAGCTCCCTAAAAGCTCAATTTAATCATCAATATCCCTCTAAAATTCTAGGGAGGTACCTCATCTAATTGCAAGACTCCTTGGGAAATACTACGAACAAATTGCAAATTCAAGGCAAACAAGTCCAAGACCAACCACACAATAGAATTAATTAGGCGACGTAAGTTGCATAGCAAATACGGCAAATTGTGAGCTGCTCATAAAAGAATAACACTGATGCGGAATGTGACACTCAAATTTCGGTAAACGCGCTCCCCAGTCAGCGTCAGGTCCCGAAGTCTCCCTCTGTCTGTGGCAGGTCTGAAATTCTCTCTCCTTCTACTGGAGGACCGCAAGATCTTCAAATAATCCCTCCCTAAATTATACTTCCCGCGTTTTGAAAAACTCTACGTGGGATAGATGACACCCAGCCTCTGCTGTAGTTACGAAAGAGAGTTTCGCTTACTTTACAAGAATATAGGGGAATTCAGTTGGTATTATCCATTCTTGGCTTACAGAAAATATATTAATATTGGTATTGACTGCTTAGCCACGTTGCATTCATTCGTCGAGCCTTCTGCGCCTGAGCATGATGTTGCAAGTACTCATCTAAGTTGATAACTAAATTCGCAATGTCCGGAAGCGTCGCCCTTGCATGTTTTCATAAATCGTTTCCAAAGCGTTATATTGGACTCATGGACCTGCACCTTGGCCGGCCCGTTCCCCGGATTTGAAGCATGTAGGCTTTTTTTAGTGGGGAAAGCTGAAAGATGCTGTCTACAAGGACATACCAACTACACACGATGACCTATAACGACGTATTAGTGCAGCCTGCTCGGACATCTACAAGTATGCGCGTAGCAGTCGTTCCGTAGGAGACCGCGTGCGTGTATTGCCGCTGCTGGTGGTCATTTGAACACAACCTGTTAGTATTCAGAATCCATGTAAATAGTGTATGCACCTGTATTGTGCCTCAGTGTGCGCTATCACAGGTGTACAATTGTCGATGTTGGAACTTTTCAAAACACGATGTCTCGTAAACGACTTGCACTAAAATCGTGCAACAAACTACACTGATATTCTGATTTACCGACTTGTAGCTTCTTAATGCCAATACACCCTGTTCCGTAGAAGAAAGTTCATATTTGGGCAAAAACTCGTTTTCTAAGTATTATTATACTCTGTTTACTGGCTAAAATATGAGCCTCTGAGTACCAATCGATTCTGTAGAAACCAAACATCTGTAGCATCTTGCACTTCCACACTATTTGCGGTTCATTTTTTACGTAATTCATCATGCATAATCATTTCTCAACACAGTCACCCTGGCGACGAACTCATTTGTCCCAAACACAGCCCATTTTGTTGGCACCGTCACTGTACAATGTTTGACGTAATTGACGGACCACAACCTCACTTGTACCGCTTCATTAGTATGAAAGTGAAGTACTCGAGGTTCTGAAAACAGGTGAGGGTGTTGAGGGGTGACACTGAACCAAAATATCTTACAGTTTACATTTTAGGTTGTACACAAGAGACCTGCCGAATATGAGCCGAAATGGTTGGCGTGTCTGAGGCTTATCCCCTTGTCAGTGCGACGGCTGGTAGCGGCAGCGCACAAAGTGTCGGCACCAGAGAGGAATGGCGAACATGCACGCACGAGCGACCCCGTGCCGACGTGTCGCGATCCGTGAAACGCGGCGCCAGTCCATCTGTGCCCGCAGGACCCGCGGGCGCCGGGCCGCCGCGCTCTGTCACCGATAAATATGCTAACTGCGCCTATCGCTCGTTGCACGCGCCATTAATTAGTCCGTCCGCGACACTGGGCGCTGCCGACTGAGGAAGAATGAAGCACGGGCGCGCCGCGTAATTAGCATCGAGGCGCAGTCGCCGATTACTCGCGCTCCACCCACCACGGTCCGCGGAATTCTCCCTCTATCCACATTCCCATCTCCCCCTCTCAGGCTCCCAATTTCACTCTGTGAACTCCAGCCCTAGAATACTGCAATTTGTTGCATAAACGATGTAAACAGTCTCTGACGACAACTCCTCTGATCTTCTTTCAGCTTGTTGGCTTCGTAATGTAAACCACAACTTGTAACGCTATCGACGACAGTTACTTGGATACTATCGCAATTAATCGCTGTTTAACGGAATTTTCCCCGCACAAGGAATGCCAAGTCCAACACTGTTACAGCAGAGAAGAGAGCGAATGTTCGAAATAGCGTCTGCCACAATATGTACTCGGGGACGCACAATGATTTACAGATGAAAGTCCAGTGCGTCCGCCTCCCACTTCTCGTAACTGAACTGTAGTCAGCTTGCCTACCTCGCATCTCGTAGACATTGGCCCAATTCTTCTCCGTCGGTCGCGAGATCTAACGCTTGTACCATAAACAGTG
This sequence comes from Schistocerca serialis cubense, assembly GCF_023864345.2. Taxonomy (NCBI): domain Eukaryota; kingdom Metazoa; phylum Arthropoda; class Insecta; order Orthoptera; family Acrididae; genus Schistocerca; species Schistocerca serialis. Next base: position 339,398,794 of record NC_064644.1, on the reverse strand, counting down.
CATAATAGTGAGACAAGTGGATGGAGAGAAGTATTCCGAAGTAAGAGTGATTTCAGGTGTGCCGCCGGGGAGTGTCATAGGACCGTTGCTATTCACAATATACATAAATGACCTTGTGGATGAGGCTTTTTGCAGATGATGCTGTGGTGTATCGAGAGGTTGTAACAATGGAAAATTGTACTGAAACGCAGGAGGATCTGCAGCGAATTGACGATTGGTGCAGGGAATGGCAATTGAATCTCAATGTAGACAAGTGTAATGTGCTGCGAATACACAGAAAGATAGATCCTTTATCATTTAGCTACAAAATAGCAGGTCAGCAACTGGAAGCAGTTAATACCATAAATTATCTGGGAGTACGCATTAGGAGTGATTTAAAATGGAATGATCATATAATGTTGATCGTCGGTAAAGCAGATGCCAGACTGAGATTCATTGGAAGAATCCTAAGGAAATGCAATCCGAAAACAAAGGAAGTAGGTTACAGTACGCTTGTTCGCCCACTGCTTGAATACTGCTCAGCAGTGTGGGATCCGTACCAGATAGGGTTGATAGAAGATATAGAGAAGATCCAACGGAGAGCAGCGCGCTTCGTTACAGGATCATTTAGTAATCGCGAAAGCGTTACGGAGATGATAGATAAACTCCAGTGGAAGACTCTGCAGGAGAGACGCTTAGTAGCGCGGTACGGGCTTTTGTCAAAGTTTCGAGAACATAACTTCACCGAAGAGTCTAGCAGTATATTCCTCCCTCCTACGTATATCACGCGAAGAGACCACGAGGATAAAATCAGAGAGATTAGAGCCCACACAGAGGCATACCGACAATCCTTCTTTCCACGAACAATACGAGACTGGAATAGAAGGGAGAACCGATAGAGGTACTCAAGGTACCCTCCGCCACACACCGTCAGGTGGCTTGCGGAATATGAATGTAGATGTAGATGTAGGCTTAAATGCTAAGCATAATATGTGGATTAAAGCTGAAGAAACTGCAAAACGGTGGGAATTTAAGGAGATGGGACCTGGATAAACTGAAAGAACCAGATGTTGTACAGTTGTACAGAGTTTAAGGAAGAACATAAGGGAACAATTGACAGGAATGAGGGAAAGAAATACAGTAGAAGAAGAAGGGGTAGCTTTGAGGAATGAAATAGTGAAGGCAGCAGAGGATCAAATAGGTAAAAAGACGAGGGCTAGTAGAAGTCCTTGAGTAACAGAAGAGATACTGAATTTAATTGACGAAAGGAGAAAATAGAAAAATGCAGTACGTGAAGCAGGCAAAAAGAAATACAAACTTCTCAAAAATGAGATCGACAGGAAGTGCAAAATGGTTAAGCAGGGATGGCTAGAGGACAAATGTAAGGATGTAGAGGCTTATCTCACGAGGGGTAAGATAGATACTGCCTACAGGAAAATTAAACAGACCTTCAGAGAATAGAGAACCACTGGTATGAATATCAAAAGTTCAGAATGAAACCCAGTTCTAAGCAAAGAAGGGAAAGCAGAAAGGTGGAAGGAGTATATAGAGGGTCTATACAAAGGCGATGTACTTGAGGACAATATTATGGAAATGGAAGAGGATGTAGATGAAGATGAAATGGGAGATATGATACTGCGTGAAGAGTTTGACAGAGCATTGAAAGACCTGAGTCGAAACAAGGCCCCGGGAGTAGACAACATTCCATTACAACTACTGACAGCCTTGGGAAAGCCAGTCCGGACGAAACTCTACCATCTGGTGAGCAAGATGTATGAAACAAGCGAAATACCCTCAGACTTGAAGAAGAATATAATAATTCCAATCCCAAAGAAAGCAGGTGTTGACAATTGTGAAAGTTACCGAACTATCAGTTTAATAAGTCACGGCTGCAAAATCCTAACGCAGATTCTTTACAGACGAATGGAAAAACTAGTAGGAGCCGACCTCGGGGAAGATCAGTTTGGATTCCGTAGACATATTGGAACACGTGAGGCAATGCTGACCCTACGACTTATCTTAGAAGCTATATTAAGGAAAGGCAAACCTACGTTCCTTGCGTTTGTGAACTTAGAGAAAGCTTTTGACAATATTGACTGGAATACTCTCTTTCAAATTCAAAAGGTGGCAGGGGTAAAATACAGGGAACGAAAGGCTATTTACAATTTGTACATAAACCTGATGGCAGTTATAAGAGTCGAGGGATATGAAAGGGAAGCTGTGGTTGGGAAGGGAGTGAGACGGGGTTGCAACCTCTCCCCGATGCTATTTAATCTGTATATTGAGCAAGCAGTAAAGGAAACAAAGGAAAATTGCGGAGTAGGTATTAAAATCCATGGAGAAGAAATTTAAACTTTGAGGTTCGCCGATGGCATTGTAATTTTGACAGAGACAGCAAAAGAATTGGAAGAGCAGTTGAACCAAATGGACAGAGTGTTGAAAGGAGGGTATAAGGTGAATATCAACAAAATCAAAATGAGGATAAGGGAATGTAGTCGAGTTAACTCGGGTGACGCTGAGGGAATTAGATTAGCAAATGAGACATTTAAAGTAGTAAACGAGTTTTGCTATTTGGGGAACTAAATAACTGATGATGGTCGAAGTAGAGAGGGTATGAAATGTAGACTGGCAATGGCAAGTAAATCATTTTTGAAGAAGAGAAATTTGTTAACATCGAATATATATTTAAGTGACAAGAAGTCTTTTCTGAAAGTATTTCTATGGAGTGTAGCCATGTATGGAAGTGAAACATGGACGATAAATAGTTTGGACAAGAAGAGAATAGAAGCTTTCGAAATGGGGTGCTACAGAAGAATGCTGAAGATTAGATGGGTAGATCACATAACTAATGAAGAGGTATAGAATAGAATTGGGGAGAAGAGGAGTTTGTGGCACAACTTGACTAGAAGACGGGATCGGTTGGTAGGACATATTCTGAGGCATCAAGGGAACGCCAATTTAGCAGTAGAGGGCAGCGTAGAGGGTAAAAATCGTAGAGGGAGACCAAGAGATGAATACACTAAGCAGATTCAGAAGGATGTAGGTTCCAGTAGTTACTGGGAGATGAAGAAGCTTGCACAAGATAGAGTATCATGGACAGCTGCATCATACCAATCTCAGGACTGAAGACTAAAGCAACAACAACAACAAGGAATGCCAAGTGCAACACTGTCACAGCAGAGAGGGGAGCGAATGTTCGAAATATCGTCTGCCACAATATGTACACGGGGACGCACAATGATGTGACGTGCGATCTACAGATGAAAGTCGAGCGCATCCGCCTCCCACTTCTCGTAACTGAAAAGTAGTCAGCTTGCCTACCTCGCATCTCGTAGACGTTGCCCCAATTCTTCTCCGTCGGTCACGAGATCCAACGCTTGTCCCATAAACAGTGCGTAATAGTGAGACAAGTGGGTAGGCTTAAATGCTAAGCATAATATGAATCGTGAAACGTTAGGGTGCCAAGTCACTTTCTTTTAGTTTTATAGTCGCAATATTAGTAAAACGATTTCTAGAGATGGTCTGTCATTAATATTCATGACAAGTTTCCCGGTCATTAATCATGATTTCCCGAGCACCGCAAGAGTCACCATCGTTCGGCCAACGTGATATAGGTTTCCCGTGATTTCCCTAAATCGCTTGAGGCAAATGCCAGGATAGTTCCCTTGTAAGGGCACGGCCGATTTTCTTCTCCATCCTTCCCTAATCCGAGCTTGGCCTCCGTCTCTAGTGGTATTATTGTGGACAGGACGCTAAACACTAATCTTCTCCTCCTCCGCAAAAGTCGCAAAAATGCTTAGCATGATATTAAACTCAACATGACATCGCACAAATACGTATATTTTCCGAGGCAACTTCAAAAATTAACTCCGTTCGTAGGTTTTCACGGGGACGCACAATGATGTGACGTGCGATCTACAGATGAAAGTCCAGCGCATCCGCCTCTCACTTCTCGTAACTGAAAAGTAGTCAGCTTGCCTACCTCGCATTTTGCATACAATAATTTTCGGTACTGGGACGCGTCATTGTAACTACTAAAACAGCCGAATTGCTGGCATTTCGATCAATTTTCTGCTGTCCTCTTCAGGACGGTATTAGTTGTCTTAGCAGTTACAATGACAGGGCGCAATACTCAAAATTATTTTATCCAAAATTAATCCCGTCTTTACGCACGGTTGCACTCCACACACTAGTCCGGATGTTGCCACTTCGGAAACCGATCGTAGACTCCCTTGGACTGACACATTATAGCGCAAGTACTTCACTCGAGGCAGTTGTTCAACAATCTGTTCAGTCAGAGGTTGAAAATGGTGCTACAGTCGTAAAGTTCTTTTATTGTCACACGACCGGTTTCGGGCTCTTCTACGCCCATCTTCAGGTGTCGTAACTTGGTGCTTTGACCCCTGAGCACCGGAGTGGACGTGCACAAGGCGCGGTGTGCTACCTACGTCTTTACATGATTTTATACACTGATTAATGTAGTACCACCTCGGAAACTGAACGCAGACTAGTAGTGAGCTACCTTAGCAATTTGGCACCTGCCCTCTCAGAGCGCACTTGTGATTCGTCCACCCTTCCCATCAATAAGCATTTACAGTAACTAAAATTTGTAGCCGGCCGCGGTGGTCTTGCGGTTCTAGGCGCGCAGTCCGGAACCGCGCGACTGCTACGGTCGCAGGTTCGAATCCTGCCTCGGGCATGGATGTGTGTGATGTCCTTAGGTTAGTTAGGTTTAACTAGTTCTAAGTTCTAGGGGACTGATGACCTAAGATGTTAAGTCCCATAGTGCTCAGAGCCATTTAAAATTTGTAATTAGAATTTTCTGATGAACTGATTGATATTGAAATTATTATTAGCATGTTCTCAGTGCAAGTGACATTATCAGTATAGTAGGAGCTGTATATTAATATTTAAAAAGGAAATACAAACAATAAAAGATTCCCTTTTTGGCGCCCTCTGTTCCAGTGTGACAAGGTTCTCACTCACTCGGCCGTTCTCAAGCTATCTGACCAGCTGGCGAGGCTGCCTTGTAATCCTATCAGCCTGCTAACCTTCCGTAACAAAACCTTCCTATACTGTCCATTAAAACATACCAATAAAAATGTAATAAATGCAGGCAGGGATGCATAAAGACCACTGAGTGTTAAATTACACACCTGTGGTTCTCACACGTGTTATCTGCTTGGTCCTTACAAATTAGCAAGAAACATCTTCTTTTCTCCAACTACTATGCTTATGATGATGAGGAACACAATATGTTAACAAATATTTTCCTGTGAAATCTGTCTCAGTCTTTCGCCAGTATGCTGCTTAAGCAATTTCACTTTGATTTAATAAATTTTCTTTGAGTGTATGACCACCTCAAAATGTAAAATAAAATAACCGTTGATGACTCGGCTACTGATGCGTCATCATGTCGTTTAACTATATCACTGCAAAGACATACGGGCTGCCAATTTCCCTGTTTACAAATTAAAACATTTTTTGCGTAGGCAAATTTCGAGACAGAAACATGAAGTTTATGTGAAAATGGGACCTGTATACTTATCGTTATGTCCCAGTTGAAACACCGGAGGGGCACCATTAGTGACGCATAGTAGATTGAGATGGTACTCGTTTACTTGTTACGTTCCCTGCAGCAGACTTCGTCGGCGGCTCCAGTGCTCTTACTGAACAATCTGTGTAAGCAATAGTTAATAATAAAATCAACATTATACCTTTCTCAGTTGTATGGTCCTTTGTGTCGACGTCTCACTCCTAATCCGTAGCATACAGAAACATTTCTGAACGCCTTCTTGCATTCACAGCGCCAGATTTTCACCTGATGACCAAAATTCGAAATAATTTATTTCCAGTGCATATCAGTACTGCATAAATGCATTAGAAGACATACAAGCTTCGCTCCCATATGGTAATTACAGCCCACAATGTACCTTTGTGAGTAGCTGCACTTCAATCACAACCATCCAGTGTTAGGGAGATATTTCAACTTACCTGCTATAGACTGACAGACTCAAGTGGATATTAGGTAATACGTCTGGACTAGGACTAGGTAAACAGAACTCACTCCCAGGTAGACAATCAACAAGAAAACATATTTATAAACAGCAAAAAAATCGTTCAAATGTCTCTGAGAACTATGGGACTTAACTTCTGAGGTCATCAGTCCCCTAGAACTTAGAACGACTTAAACCTAGCTAACCTAAGGACATCACACACATCCATGCCCGAGGTAGGATTCGAACCTGCGACCGTAGCGGTCGCGCGGTTTCAGACTGAAGTGCTTAGAACCCGTAGGCCACACCGGCCGGCGCTATAAACAGCATAACATATCACTGTGCTACATGTGTTGCGTATAATTAAGTCAGCAGGAAAAGTCACGACAGCTCTTCTTGGCACAGTAAATTGTGTATTGTCTATTTGTAGATAATATGTGAAAAGTTCATCTTAGCTGTCTGCAAATAAAAGAGTTCATTGAATGTCACATGGTCAAAAAATCAATGTAGGAGATCGCTCCCCACACCATGATGCCGGGTGTTGGCCCTGTGTGCCTCGGTCGTATGCAGTCCTGATTGTGGCGCTCACCTGCACGGCGCCAAACACGCATACGACCATCATTGGCACCAAGGCAGAAGCGACTCTCATCGCTGAAGACGACACGTCTCCATTCGTCCCTCCATTCACGCCTGTCGCGACACCACTGGAGGCGGGCTGCACGATGTTGGGGCGTGAGCGGAAGACGGCCTAACGGTGTGCGGGACCGTAGCCCAGCTTCATGGAGACGGTTGCGAATGGTCCTCGCCGATACCCCAGGAGCAACAGTGTCTCTAATTTGCTGGGAAGTGGCGGTGCGGTCCCCTACGGCACTGCGTAGGATCCTACGGTCTTGGCGTGCATCCGTGCGTCGCTGCGGTCCGGTCCCAGGTCGACGGGCACGTGCACCTTCCGCCGACCACTGGCGACAACATCGATGTACTGTGGAGACCTCACGCCCCACGTGTTGAGCAATTCGGCGGTACGTCCACCCGGCCTCCCGCATGCCCACTATACGCCCTCGCTCAAAGTCCGTCAACTGCACATACGGTTCACGTCCACGCTGTCGCGGCATGCTACCAGTGTTAAAGACTGCGATGGAGCTCCGTATGCCACGGCAAACTGGCTGACACTGACGGCAGCGGTGCACAAATGCTGCGCAGCTAGCGCCATTCGACGGCCAACACCGCGGTTCCTGGTGTGTTCGCTGTGCCATGCGTGTGATCATTGCTTGTACAGCCCTCTCGCAGTGTCCGGAGCAAGTATGGTGGGTTTGACACACCGGTGTCAATGTGTTCTTTTTTCCATTTCCAGGAGTGTAGATATGGATGACTGCGCCTCCTAGGAGCGATGTGGTGTCCAGCTGTCAGGGACGCGAAAGCCTCTGGTCACAGCAGTGAAATCCACAGTTGCCATCGGAAACAGTTTAGTCGTCCAGAAATATTATTATTTTTATACATGTAATGTCTCTTCTCTCAGACATGTCCGAGAGTACAGACAACACACATAAGCGTGTTGCTGGCAAATTTGCGGATGCTCTTTTCGTTCGACATCTAGCAGGAATCAGATTACGCTAAGAGCAGTGAGGATATGTAGTGGTTGTGACATACGAGGAATTTGAGTTTGACGGGAAGCGTGCTCAGATTGCCGAAGTGGTTAAGCAGACTGCTCGCTATCAGCGGAATTCCTGGATCTGAGTTGTGGTCCAGCACTAATTTTCATTATTGCCATGGGATTTATTTCAGCGCCCGATTGTAACTGATGTTGGAATTTCTCTTTACTCACGTATTACTATTTCCAGTCTCTCTGCCATGGCCTGTACAAGCACTTGTTTCAGCTACCAGCGGTGCTGTCCTGTCATGCTCAGTGCTATGTGATCCGGCACAGCGTCTCTTCCCGTCCAGGAAGATAGATGGTTGATCACCTCTATGTCATGGACGCTAGACTAGATGTCATCACCCATAGTAAACAAACACACGTGCCTTCACCGTCGACGTCCATCGGCATCAGTGGCAGACGATGTTCGCCTGAGGAAGCTGGTTTCATCTTTGCCAAAGGGTGTCTATTCTGGGGGCGTTTACTATGGCAACTGGAGGAGATTGCACAAGGATCCCAGTTACAGAGGGCTGAAACAGAGATAACACCAGTCAAGGCATCTGGACCCCCGAAAGAATGTAGCAGACTTAGATATTTACGGGATTGCTCAAAATGGCTCTGAGCACTTTGGGACTTAACTTCTGAGGTCATCAGTCCCCTAGACTTAGAACTACTTAAACCTAACTAACCTATAGACATCGCACACATCCATGCCCGAAGCAGGATTCGAACCTGCGATCGTAGCGGTCGCGCGGTTCCAGACTGAAGTGCCTAAAACCGCTCGGCCATGAAGGCCAGCCTGTGGGATTGCGTCACGTCCAACAACTGTACCTCGACCACAACTCTGTCGAGGAGGTAGGGATGGGCGCTGGAACCCATCGGTGCCTACTATGGGAGAACGTCAGGGTTGCGGTAAATTGTCTGGCTAAGGGGTTCTGGGTTAAACGTTTCACAGTCAATAGCTAGGAGCGCACTGGTCAGTCATGCAACGTGCACCAACTGTCTAGCTCAGTTCTCGCGTCCCGGGCGGCATAACTTGCCCCGGTTCTCAGCGAGATAGATATTTATGGACTGTCGTGTCCTCAGAATAATTTCCCATCCGGCATGAGACAATAGGAAGGCATGCAGGGGGACTTATTTGCAGGAAGCCACTGATTTATATGGGCACTGGGAAAAGGTGGTAGGAATTGCAATATTACTTAATAAAAGATGTAGGAACTACAACTACTGAATTGTATTCCGAAATCAGAACCCAACAAGGTAGTTTATATTCGAGGGCAGACTCCACTGACGTTAATACAACCAAAAAACGACATAGAGAGTGACTATTGTAGTAAATCTACACACACATTACGCCAAGCACATCGGAGAGGGAATGCTGAACCATGAGAACCAGGCAAAGGCCACAAAAGAGAGAGGTGAGTAGAATTCAATGAACCTTACCCTATGGCTGACACTAATGCTTTGCCGTTGTGTCGCTAAATAATCGCGATCACCAAACGACCGTTGGGATCCAGCATGGCGTTCCGTATTACCCTCCTGAACCCACCGATTCCATATTCTGCTAACAGTCATTGGAACTCGACCAACGTGAGAATCAATGTCGCGATACGATAAACCGCAACCGCGATGGGTTACAATCCGACCTCTATCAAAGTCGGAAACGTGATGGTACGCATTTCTCCTCCTCACACGAGGCATCACAACAACGTTTCACCAGGCAACGCTGGTCAACTTCTGTTTGTGTATGAGAAATCGGTTGGAAACTTTCTTCATGACAGCACATTGTAGGTGTCGCTACCGGCGCCGACCTTGTGTGAATGCTCTGAAAAGCTAATCATTTGCATATCACAGCTTCTTCTTGCTGTTGGTTAAATTTCGCGTCTGTAGCACGTCATCTTCGTGGTGTAGCAATTTTAATGGCCAGCAGTGTACATTAAAATAAAATTAATGTTCGTTTCGGCATATGGGATTCTTGGGGGAGTTCGTAACATGATGCGTCACAAGCTTCTCTGCTAGACTCATGTGGAGTAGAATGATATGAGACCAGGAACAGTGTAAGCGCATCATCAATACTGTGGTCATGTTGCAATTTCATCAGTTAGGTCATTAAATCTATGAAGTGTCTTTCCGCACGGGGATTCTGGGTGAAACGGGGTTATGTCAACCAGCTAGATAACATTGTCTACACAAGAGTGGCGGAATTCGGCGTATGTTAAGTTGAGAACCAGTCTCAAACTCAATAGTCTCACGTATGTCTTGAGTAGCGATAACTCGAGACAACGCTTGGATTGTCTTCGCTGCCATTACGAAATGCATTTGCGAAGCAAAGAAAATCTGTTGCTGGTGTCCACTAGTATCAAGGAAGATGAAACCAGAAATGGACTGACAAAGTCAAGTTGAAGTCTGGACCGCTGTCATCACAGCAAGCCAAGGGAAATATTTGCACAATGGGGTTCTTGATTGCGCTGGAATAGCTGGTAAGCTGCCAATCGTGCGTTCATCTTAATCGCTGCATTTAAAAAAACTAAAAGAAAAAAATGCTGGCAAGCAGTCCATTTTGCGGCAACTGTACCCATATAGCTTTGATGGAGACAGTTTCACACAACGCATTACAAAACTTTGTCTTTCCGTTTTCCCTGTGGAGGGGGATCGTCCCAATCAAGGTTGATAGTTCGTAGCAATGGTGAAAGTAAGCCAGATGTTCCTGGAAATTCTTATTTATGAGAAACGTAATGATGTACATAGAATGGACTCGTGTGCTAACAGTTTTAAGATTGTCATCTCAGCGATTGGAAATCGCCCAACAACAGCGTCCGTGCAGCGTCTGTGTAGAGATACACTTCAAAAGTGCATGTGTGTTTGTATGGTGCATCACTGAATGATATTGAATATCGTATGTTTATCCAGATAAAAACGCGGCCCAACCATGGGGTCACCTCGCCGCTTTAGTAGGGTCAACATGACCAGTGGCAGTTTGTCATAGGAGAACTAACCATTGAAAGTACAAAGAATTGGGCACACACACAACCGTGAAATATTTTTACAGCAAAGGTAATGGTTAAAGCCTGTTTCACGATTTAGTTATAACTGTGTTTAGTTAGCGTCACGGTTTTTCATGCAAAAGTAGTCGATCACGCAACGTCATCCGCCTTATGGGAGAGCACTGCGCTGAGGCCAAGTCCGATGCATCTTCTGTCACAATGACTAGTATGGTAGGGTGATATATCGTTAATTGCGCTACTTCAACTCTTCTAATGCTTTGCTGCAGTAGTTCGAGTAACGAAGATTTTTGTGAGGTAAGTGTTTTGTGAAAGGTATAGGTTAATGTTAGTCAGGACCATTCTTTAGGAGGGATTATTGAAAGTCAGATTGCGTTGCGCTAAAAACAGTCACGTACATAATTTTTCAAAAGGGGACGTTTCATATGTCGACCCTTAGCCGAGGATACCTCACTGGAATCTTCTGATTTTTTTCTTGTAGTTTGTGTAATTAGTGTAGCTTTAGTTTATTGCTAGCGCGTAATCATAGAGAGAATTTCCTTTGTAATTGTAGTTTTTCATTGTTTTACAGTAAAACAGTTGTGACATGCATGTAGATTTGCACCATGTATTTCGCAGCTGCGCTTGCAATTAAGTAGACATTATTTCCATTGCTATTTTATCTTATTTTGCTCTTCAAATTGTGCTTTTCTGTGTTATCGTGTGAAATATTGTGACAATTATGGCGTGTGAAAAACGTAATACTAGGCTCCAAAGTAAACTGAGAAATGACAGTGAAGACGAAAGCAGTGTGTTAGCGCCACCATGTAATGAATTAACTAATGTCCAAAGTAGTAATTTGGTAATTGTGCATAGGGAAATGGAGCGGGCGGCAAACAATGGTGTAGGCAGTGAAACAATTAGTGAACACGGAAGCATTATCGATCGATCGCTCGGCAACAGCTCGCCTCAGGAGTCCGAAAAGACAAGACACAATTTTGCAAATACTGCAGATTCAGGTTTTGCGTCCTCACCGTTTTCTCAAATAAGTCAAGACACATTTTCTGCTTGTCAAAATGTGAATGTTGCCGGTGCAAATGCACTGCCGAAAAGCGTAGAGGAACAGATTCCAGACACTAATGCATTGTTATTACAGCTAATGCAACAAATGGAACAAAATCAGAGACGAGACAAAGACAGCAAAAGCTTCAAAAGTTAGACACAATGGAACAACACCAGAAACAAACACAGCAACAGTTACACACAAAAGAACCAAATCTTCAAAAGTTAGACACAATGGAACAACACCAGAGACAAACACAGCAACATTTAGACACATTGGAACAAAATCAGAGACAAACACAGCAAAAGCTTCAAAAGTTGGACACCACACTTGAACAAACACGTGAAGATTTAACTACTGAGTTACATAACGTTGAATGGAAATGTCAAAAAGTCTGTAATGAAGTAAAAACATAAATTTGTGAGCATTTTCAACCTATTTTTTCGCGGCATGAAAATGCATTACAGAATCACGAAGCAGCCATAAAAGAACTGCAAACCATTGTTCATGAAAATCACGACACCTTGCAAGCTAAAATTGACTCAGTTGCATCTACCGATTCGGTTACACAACTTGCAAAAACTCAGGAAAACTTAAAGGACACAGTAGATACTCTGAAACTTGGTTCAGAAAAACACACTGAGAAAATAAGTACACTATCGGAGAAAGTAGCCGAACTTTCGGATCAGTTCACTAACTTATCTACAAAGGTAGATGATGATCTGAATGACTCAAGACCTGTAGCCATCACTGACACAGAAGAGTATGAACAAATTAAGAAATTCAAACAAAATCAGAATCAAATTAATACGCAACACAAAAGAGAAATCCGGGAAGTACAAGATCAGTTGGCACAAGTAATACAAGAATTACATATTTCAGAGGACACTCGCGCTCCAACACGGCAAGAGGGACTTAGAAATACGGAACAACCACAAAATAATAACACAGGACACTTCGGAAATGATGAAAGAAATTGGCAAGGCACACCGAATTTTGAGATGGAACCACCGAAACGACGTAACAATGACCGACATGCGACTTGCCGACATGATGATTTTGACTATAAGCTGTTCATTACTACACGTAAATTCAAAACATTTAAGAATTCTGGCAACAACATTCATCCACAAGCATGGCTCCATCAATTATCTCATTGTTTTCCTCCCAACTGGTCGTTAGAACACAGATTAGAATTTATGTGTGGCTACTTAGAGAATGAACCAGCTGTAAGAATGCGATCGGTCATTCACGATTGTCACAGTGAAGGAGAATTTTATCATGCTTTCCTCTCAGCATATTGGTCTCAAACTACACAAGACCAAGTAAAATATAACATCATAATGATGAAACATTTCGAACAATCTGAATTTTCCAGTCTTGTGAAATATTTTCAAGACAAGTTGCACATGAATCGTTACCTGTCAAACCCATACAGCCCCTCAGAACTCATCCGCATTTGCTTAATCAAATTACCTGAACATGTACGACATATTATTTTGGCAGGACGTTGCAAAGACAAAATTGAAGCTTTTCAGGGACTCTTACAAGACATAGAAATTGACACTGACAATCGCGGAACGCGAAAACAGGAACACAACAATTACAAGTGACATCCGTCATAATTCCGCGATGAAAGAAATAATAACTGGACACGACAAGGCTATTCTTACAACGCAAATCGTGAACAAAACAGACACCACCCATATGACAACCACTGGCAGAGTAATAGTTACAGAAAGAGATCACATTTCCGTAGTAACGAATATGACATAGACAATCATAGAAACAGATAATATGGCAACCAGAACTATTATTATCAAGGGAGACAGAATAACTTTAGACACAACGGTCCTCCATGCAGTTACGACTCAGGGAGAAGTTCTCCACCACGTGACCGACAAGAAATTAATTACAGAAACTACCGACATGACGACAGACGATATAATCGTAACGACAGACCCGAATTTCATCAGAACTGGCGGGTTTCAAACAGGGCAGGACCCTCTCGGCAAGGTGAATTTGTAGAAGTTAGGTCTCCTAATCCTAATAACGACGCGCGCCAACAAAGAGATTGCAGACAATGACTCGCACCGCAGGCAGCCACGTGCGCCGGCTGGCTCAAAGAAAAATAACATAGACGCTGACCTTGAGAAAAATTTTAGCATTCCTTACCGACGTATACCGCATGATAATTGCGTTCAAGTTGAAACTCTGCGTACTAGGAAGGGTAAAGAATTGCACCACTTTTCACATGTAAAACTGTTTATTGAGAGATAATCTGTTTTAACTTAATTTTTGCTACAAAATTTTTCACTTTACATTACTAGTGTGCTTTGTCAGACTTAGAATCTGTTAACATGCAACAATGTTTGAAGTTAAATATCCAGTCAAGAACCAAGAGAACTTATTGAAACAGAAATTACGAATGCATTGTTATAGTGAACAGACGTCACAGTGTTACTGTGTGTGTACATTCTTGCTTGTTAGTTGCACGATTACATAACGACTATAAGGCTTACATACTTAGAACATATACTGGTACTGCTAATGAGATTTTAATGCAACATTTTGGTTTACTTGAAAATACATTCTGGATTTAAAGTACTTTCTGTGAGATACCAGACGACACAGTGGTTAGTTTATGTGACAACTACACGGTTTTATCACGACGCTACTAATGAGTGACAATTTACAATGTTGCTTTTGCAGTGTTTCTGTTTTATATCTGCAGAGTTTTTCTGCATTATTCCAGAAAGTAAAACATGTTTTAGTAGTAACTTTTGTGGTATAGCTACAATGAGACTGCCTTTTCCGTAGTACAACAATACGTTACAGCACAGTACTTTCATCATCATGGCAATAAGCGTAATAACTAAGATATCTATACGCAAAGCATTTCACTTTTGTTTATCATGAGGTAAGTACATTGGCTTCTGCAGAACTTAGCTTTCGGAGGACGGTAACTACGATACTTCCACAGAGATTATCTTACAACAAGACGCAAAGTTTAGCGCTACAGTACACGTATTTGAGTGATTAATTTTGTACTTAAATCATTTATTTTTAAAGTTATTTGAAGTACAATGATACAAAGGTTTTCCGTGATACATTTCATTCCATTGCTGTAATCTGTAACAACTGAGGGTATAATTACATTAATCCTCAGGGGGGTACATGCCTACTTTGTGTACCATGTGTTTGGCAAGCACAAGGAGCCCTAGCTAATATGGTATTTGCTTATACAACTTTACACATCGGTACCATATTTCTCTAACACACAAATTACACAGCTACCTGATCATTTAACTGAGAGAGACAAATATTTATTTTACTACATCAGTGACATATGTTTACGTAATTACACAACTGGATAACTTCACACTTATGAAATTGTATTTTGTCTGTCCTTTGTGAACTGTTCATATATTCTTCGGAACCATTGTGATACTATGAGAGCTTTGAATGATGTATTTGGTAAGGGAGCATGATTTTAAAGTACGTTTGATGTAGATGACACTATTGAAAGGAGCAGAGTATTTTTTTTAGGTTTTGACATTATTGCAGAAAGCTACGACGATTTTGAGAGTTGACTGAGGTGTTATGATGTTATTATTACGATGACTATGTGTATTAAGCTGTTGCGATATGTTTATGATCAATAAGGTAATGCTATATGAGTTATTTGAGTATGCTACGTATCTGTTATGATGAAATATTGAAGAAGTGTCGACGAATAAGGTAAGGAATAATGAGTAGTGGTTAGGGACTCTGGTTTGTGAAAAAGGTTGTTGGAAACCAAGAATTGTACATTAAGAGTTATGAAATGTATGTAAATGCGTGAATGTATTTCAATGCCGACGAAAATTTTTTGGACTCTGTTATGTCAATAGGATTTTGTTTCTACAGATCTGTAACGCAAATTCTTGACCTGTGAAATTTTATATGAGACTGTCACTGTAGTGAAAACTGCTGTCGTAAATATTTAGGTAAGAAAGATAAGTGACCTTGACGTAATGCGTTATGGGCGACCAGCTGTGCGAGTCGCCTGGAGAAAATGCCATTAGGTAAAAAAAAAAGAGACCATAAACCTCGCTATTGACATTCCATTGTAGAAAGCATCGCAATACGACACGCTCATTACTTGGAAACATATCATACTTTGTGCTACTTACTGAAATGCTTATGAATTGATGGGAAATATTCTTGCATCTGCAAACCTGATTATGACAAGTGTCTTTCAATGAGAGTTGAGACCTACTGATTTACGAAGTACCACATAGCTACTGAATGATGTTTTTATGCTTAGGTTTGCGTAATTGCTTATTTCATTTGATATCTGTTTTCCAGCTGTGTTGCAGCATTGGTTTTATAAAATAAACTTAAATGCATCTGCTAATGTGAACACTTTCTGTCAACAGATCTATTAAATAATTATTTTCTGATCCACATTCTTCGAAAAAGGAGCTCTTGGAATGGAAACAACAATAAGAAGGGACTAATAACAGTAACTGCATGTATAATTTTTTTTTCAAGTACTTGGTAATTTTTTGTAGAATTAGTTTTTGTGGTGCACCACTTTAATTACATAGACATTAAGATGTGAATAGACATTTCCCTTATCTGCATTGTTGTCTTTAGTGTACTATTTTTTCTGCTTGAGCTTTGTCATGTTTAGGTATAAGTTATTGCATTTGCTGCTACTGTGTGCCAGGAATAGTGCTACCAAATTTAACTTTGGATTACTCTGTTAAGCCAGTTTTACTACTGATTTATTTTTCTTGTTGCTGCACGTGGGCTCATATTAGTTGTAATGTTGCATTTTATCTGTTGATTTAGATTTACTGCTGCTTGCTTTGCAAATTGGCATTTTTTTTGTCATTGCTGTGTGTGTTAATTGTTTTGTGCTGCTGCATTGCCTCGTCCCTTTGTTTAGCATCTGAGCTCAGTAGATTTAAGTTAGCTTAAGATGGGCTAGGCCATGTAAGAGAACAAGTTGTGATGAAGTGGAAGAAATGCATTGAGAAGCTATAAGAAAATGGTTTGGCCAAAAAAGTATTTTGAAAGAGGATATGAACAAAAAAAGTTGGGTTTAGGGACAACAGGTTTAGGTAGGAATTTCTTGGAAATAAATGATGAGGTAAGATAATGGAAAATAAATAATAAGGTAAGAAATATGTGAACATATACATACAGAAAGCATGCTTGGATAGGATTTTTTTGGTGGAAACAAATGTAGAAATAAGACGAAAGATCTATGGAATGAAGTTTTGGGTGGACTGCAGTACCAAATGTCACACTGAAAACAAACCCTGTCTTGTATTTTTGTGTTATTACACTATGTGAATTATTGTTTTTCCTGTCTTAATGTGTTTAGATAATAAGAGTTATGTTGTAGAATTTTTCTGATAATATGTTATTTTCTTTGTAAAGATGTTTAGACATTATTAATTCTGTTCTCTATTAATGCTCATGTGTGAAGTTGATGTTTCAATAATTATTCTGATCTTTTATGTATTTACTTATGACATAATTCCTGTAACACTGATGTATATGTTTATTTCTATTCTTTTGTAAAGCCCCTATTACTACAAATGTTATCTGTATTATTATGTTTTTAATGATGTATTTTGTACCGTTGTTATTGTATTCTTATGTTATAAAATTGTAATTGACACCAGTTCATCATACTATTAACTTGTAAGTTCCATTTCACTGCACACGTTTCTGTTGGTCATGGTATATCGACAATATGTGAGAAGTAAGGACTGTTAGTGTTTGCACGTGTGTTAATAATTCAGCAAGGGACTGGATAACAGCATTGCTGGTTCTAAGGACAATTCCAGAAACTTTGTGAGTGCACAAGTGGTGGTTATGGACTTGCTATATTATCCACAAGACTCTTCAATGGTGATTGTGCACCTGCACAGTCACAACAAATGGCTGCTGGCGATCTCTACAAGAACTACAGTGGGTCTGCATCTTTGATGACCCACGAATACCATTATTTCTACAAGGCCTGCAGTGGGTCTGCATTTCTGGTGGCCCACCAATACCGTAATCTCTACCAGGACTACAGTGGGTCTGCTCTGTGATGACCTACCTACCAGTATTCTTCAAAACTTCGACTGACTCTGCTGTGGGTATGCTCTCTTGTGACCCATTTTCTGTCTGCATGTCAAGAGTCAGCACTGTCTTTTCGTTGGAAGGACAACACTACTTCTTCAAGACTGCATGGAAATCCACTACTTCCGTGTGCATTTTCTTCTACTGCTCAGACTTTGAGAAAAACACTGCTATTTTACTTTGATGAACGATCAGAACTATCTTTATGGACTGTGAGAAAATTTTAGCTTTTGACCAACATTGTATCAATAAGTGTGTGCATTTGGTTTCTTTGTTATTGTAATTATGAAAAAAATTTTCAAATCTGTATTGGCCACTGCCCAAAACAATTTGTAAAATTTTTTGTGGTTAGCATGGGGGCTATGTAAGTAGGCTGTTTATGTTTTCTTATTGGTAACGCCACGTAGCGCTCTGTATGTGCTGTGTGCAGTCTGTGGCTGGTTTGCATTGTTGTTGGAATATCTGCCATTGTAGTGTTGGGCAGCTGGATGTTAACAGCGCGTAGCGTTGCGCAGTTGGAGGTGAGTCACCAGCAGTGGTGGATGTGGGGAGAGAAATGGCGGAATTTTGAAATTTGTAAGACTGGATGTCATGAACTGCTATATATATTATGACTATTAAGGTAAATACATCATTTGTTCTCTATCAAAATCTTTCATTTGCTAACTATGCCTATCAGTAGTTAGTGCCGTCAGTAGTTAGAATCTTTTATTTGGCTGTCAGTAGTGGCGCTCGCTATATTGCAGTAGTTCGAGTAACGAAGATTTTTGTGAGGTAAGTGATTTGTGAGAGGTATAGGTTAATGTTAGTCAGGGCCATTCTTTTGTAGGGATTATTGAAAGTCAGATTGCGTTGCGCTAAAAACATTGTGTGTCAGTTTAAGCCCAGTCACGTATATAATTTTTCAAAAGGGGACGGTTCACTGCTTCTGGGAGACTAGGTCAGTTTGATGTTGCGCGCAGCAGATGGTCGAGGGAATCAGCGATCGTAATAGTATGAGGAATGAACTTTCGGTAGTACCTCAGCTGTCAGAAACTGACTTCAACTGTTTGGGGTCCTATAGTGCTGTTAAGTTTTAGATGACTTCGGCAAGATATCGAGTAGGGCAGATGGCAGAACCACTGAAAATATTCTACTTGTGCCTCAAGTATTCTACTTGAGAGGCAGGAACGATAGACCTCACCCCGTTGCATTTCGAGTCGTCTGTTTCTAAAGCATGGAAGAGGGGTTTGCAGGTTTACAGCGAGCTCTTGGGTGTTCCAGTCCATTGTGAGAATGCTGGTATGGCAGTTAGCCATACCACGGTCTCCCTGGGTTGGCTGCTCCAAGTACAGCTGAAAAATGGCCAGTACAATGGCTAAGAAGAAAGACTGTCAGTTGTATTGGAACAGGCCGAAAGGGGCGCATCCATAAGGATGCGCTGTTATCCTCATCCAACGTTAATTCAAGACAGGCTTTCCGGAGCTCGGTCCTTGCGAATAAAGTGCCTCCAGTAAGCTACTTCGTCATGTCCTCCAAGTTTATAATGGGACCAGTGAACATGAATGATTGTGCATTCACTGCTGATTTGAAATCTTCATAAATCCTGAAAGATCCATCATATCTTTCTGTTAAAATAATAAGCGTGATCCGTGGAGTGCTTGAGAACTGTGTCAGAATCTATTCATTTGCAGAAGGCTTCATAATTATGTGACCCTCGTAGTTAGTGACGCATTTTCAAGGAAAATATTGAAGCGCCTATCGCAAAAGTTCGTAGAGTTGAATATGCGTCTATAAAGTCTGTATCCGATGAGTCCCGCTAGGTATCTCCAAGTCAAAGATACTTGTAGCTCCATGTGTGCTGATGATGCGACTCCACAGGGAGAACTTGCGATGTTTAACCGTGGAACTAAATTTTCCCATCAACTCGGTGTTGTCGTTACTATATATTTTAATTGTTTTGCAGGAGACTGAAACGATGTTGAGCTAAGTGGTCTGTAAGCTGTCAAATTAACAGTCATGCTGGAGGAGCCAATGTCAATTAGGAATGTAACAGGAATGCTGTTAATTAATCCTTCTAAGGTTAATAAGCTATCTAAAATAGGTGACACTGCTTGCAAATGAAGGACAGCCGGCCCTGCCGGGCTTCATCGGCTTGTGAATTGGAATGTAAGTTTCCAACCTGGTTACGAGCTATATTCTTCTTGAGTGCGAGTTGATACAATTCAGTTTTGTGTCCTCATTTACTACAGAATTTACAATTAGCTCGATGAAAATAACATTGTTACCTTTTGTGAGTGATTAGACACTTGTCACTTGATTACAGCTTCTGAGTACGATGCCTCTCATGAACTTCTTTCTTTTTAATGTAGCCTTATCTGGATGAGTTGTGGAACTTATTCGGTGTGGCTGGGTCTGTCTATTAAAGTGTGAGAGGGCAGAGAAAATCTAGAGATGTTCGCTGAGGACCGTACTGTTTGTTCGAACACCCCAATGTGAGGAAGATATGTTGAAAATGAAGCGTCGTTAAGTTTCACAAGATCATTTCTGAGTCTTTCGCTAGAGCTGGCGTAAGATGATTTATATTTGGAATTAGTTCACTGAAAACGAGTCTGTGGAAGTTTCTGCTACGGCACGATTCATTCCCGATGAGACTATTCATTCTATGGCAGCTAAGGAATTTATGCTGCCAGAGGCCCACATGAATTTGAGAATCGAAATATTCCATCAATTCAGTCGCAAGATGAACATGGGACAAGTCATACGCTTCTGCCTCCGAATTGAACTTTTGAAGGAGGCGATAGGCGTCGACACTTGTATAAGCTGAGAAGAATGCATATGGCTGGATATCATCTGCAACTTCACGTGCGATGATATGCTTTCCCAAACAGGGTATACACTTGACTCATTATTCCGTCATCTTATCAAATGCCGGAAACAGTGGTGACAACACTCTGAAGCCTTTCACCATGGAGTCGATTCGGGGTAGCTGATTCGAAAACTCTGATTACGTGGAGATTGTGGCCATTTTCTTTCAACACGTTCCTGAACCTGTTGCATGTTTTGCTAGAGTGAGAACACCTGTATTGACAGTAAACATACTGAAACGAGAGTAGTACACCAAATACTTGGATGGGTATCTTATAAGCGTCATCTACCTGGGGAGCAGCACAAAAGATCAGTTCTAAGTTTCGCAAATCTTTGTCGCCATTATCTGAAGTGCACGGAGTGATGCTCAGTAAGCAAGAACACACTTCCAGGTGCATAAATAACAAGAAAACATTGGTTGTAAACAACAATAACACCGAACAATGCTCTATGAGTTGTAAATAATTCATGTATCAGGGAAGGTCAGTACAATTCTTGTAGGCACAGTAAAGTGCCTAATTTCTCCTTGTAAGTAGTCCGTGAAAAGTTTATATTAGCTGTCTGTAACTTAATCCGTAACTTAAGTAGTTCAATAAATGCCACGATGACAAAAATCAATGTCCCGAAAAGGACAACTGTTTTTAGGTGGCTGTCCAATAGCACTAACACGATACCAAGCCTGTGATATATCAGAGACCTGCCACCACAACTGTGTGAACCCAAACTTGCAGCAATGCTTCACGGTTGACAGCTGGCAGCCTTAAGATCGACTGAATAAGGCGCTGGTCTCCAGATTAGTGCGTTGGTTTCGACTGCTGGTCACTGGCCGTACCGTATCTCAAATAAAGTGCCAGCAGAAAAACGTGTTGTGGTATATAGCGCAGAAACAAATAGATTCCGAATGGCTCCACCTCCTGGGGCCTATGTGACTGTCACTTGTCAGAGAAGCGAGCACTTCTGATCGCAGCTGCAGTGTCTGGAGTTACCCTTCCAACATGCCATCGTTGCTGTTGTCGTCCAAAACTGTTATTATGCTTTTCTCTGCCGTGGCCCCTGCAAGCTGGTGTTTCGACCTACCGTGGTACTGTCTCGTCATGCTGATGAGCTATGTGGTGCGACCTAACAGTAGGGACAGCTAATCTTTCGCAATTGTTTTAATCGCTTTATCCAATAATTAATTTTAACAGTTAATCAGGAAAGGAACTCGTGTGGGTAGAATCTTATATCTGTTAGTTTTAAACAGATCTGAACATTACGAGTCAGTTATCATAAAGCAAGGAATAAGTCGTCATGAAGACTTTATAGCAATACTGGCAACGGGTGCAAATAGGAATATAAAGAGACGGAGAAAAATGTATTTCTACTTAATGAGTGAAATGACATGTAGAGTTCAAATTACCTGATTGAGAATAGTTTAACGTTTATGTTTGATACTAGAAATTAGTACAGTAAAACGTGGGATCAGGAACGTGCGTAATTCAGAAATCTGTCCAAACCAAACCAGTATTCCAGTCCTGAGGCACTCAATTTATTTTTATATGTTAATTTTTTTACACAAATCTCAACGTACCTAACGCAGAAACGGAATGCAAATTTGAAGACTTAATTAGTAATTCATTGCATAATGTAGGAAAGGTCTGATACAGTATTAGTGTATCACGGTACATATTGGTTATTCACGACTAGGGATGCAAACGATACATCGATGTTCCCAAGACGTCAAGGCATCGTCCATAAATATCGAGGTTAACACCGATGATATGAATGACAATACAACGCCGAACCGTCGATGAAAAAATTCCAAAAATATCGCCATCGTTGAACAGTGGATCATGCAGTCTGTTCTTGGATGCTCAGCCTTCGACGCGCCGAGTCTCGTAATTTGTGCAGTGCTACATTTACTACTATCCTCGTGATTTTTGTAGTTTTGAACTAGTAGATAAGAAGAAAGGAAGTCCACGTGATTATCAGTTAATTCAAATGGCCTCCATTGAATTATGCACTGCAATAACAGGGTATAATGCAAGTGGTTCTCATTGTCCCAGTGTACATTGTACAAGGTACCGAGTCGAGAAACTATACAGTGTGGTCCATTGGTCGTGACCGGGCCAAATATCTCACGAAATAAGCATCAAACGAAAAAACTACAAAGAACGAAACTCGTCTAGCTTGAAGCGTGAAACCAGATGGCGCTATGGTTGGCCCGCTGGATGGCGCTGCCATAGGTCAAACGGATATCACAGCGTTTTTTAAAATAAGAATCGCTGTTGGTGAATGACGCTTCGTCGCTAAATAGAACGCGTGCAAAAAGTCTGTCATCGTCCCGTAATTTCTCTTGTGCCCAGTGGCAGAACTGTTCACGACGTTCATAGTCGTCGCCATGCAATTCGTGGTGCATATAAATATGGTACGGATGCAATCGATGTTGATGTAGCATTCTCAACACCGGCGTTTTTGAGATTCCCGATTCTCGCGCAAGTTTTCTGCTACAGATGTGCAGATTAGCCGCGACAGCAGCTAAAACACCTACTTGGGCATCATCATTTGTTGCAGGTCGTGGTTGACGTTCCACATGTGGCTGAACACTTCCTGTTTCCTTAAATAACGTAACTATCCGGCGAATGGTCCGGACACTTGGATGATGTCGTCCAGGATACTGAGCAGCATACATAGCACTCGCCCTTTTGGGGATTCTGATCACAATAGCCATACATCAACACGATATCGACCATTTCCTAAATTGGTAAGCGCTCCATTTTAACACGGGTAATGTATCACGAAGCAAATACCATCCGCACTGGCGGAATGTTACGTGATACAACGTACTTAAACGTTTGTGAAAAAAATGGTCCTTCTAAAACATTCATATTTATTTACGTACTACACGAAATGTAACAAAAAATGGGGGTACCTATTTAAAAAACGCAGTTGATATCCGTTTGACCTATGGCAGCACCATCTAGCGGGCCGACTATAGCGCCATGTGGTCTTCCGCCTTCAAACTTGACGAGTTTCATTCTTTGTAGTTTTTTCGTTTGATGCTTATTTCGTGAGACATTTGGCGTGGTCACTATCATTGGACCACCCTGTATAAACCAGGGTTGGCGATAGGCAGGAGGCAACGAGTGATATTTTTGAAACATACATAAGGAATGATGAAAACTATTGCATTACCTACGATATTTGGACAGAAACAATGCAAAATGAATCATTTGCGGGTATTACTATTCACTTTTTAGACAAGATTAAGCTCCTCAGACGAACGTTATGTGATTTTAGCTGACAGGACACAACGAATCATAGTACCCCACTGAGAAACAGACAGGTATATTCTGCGGGTGGAGTACTTCCTCTGTAAAAGCTATAATCACAGACAATGACAGTATTGTTATGAAGGTCAGATGAGACGCGTTTGGAAAGATTATCCCTTGTTTTACACGTAATTAAGTTCACTTATGATGCAAAACACTACACTGAATTGGTAAGTACTTGTATTGTCAAAAATATTAAAGGTAGCGTCAATGCAAGTGGGTTACGGAAAACACAAGAAGCTACGAGACTGTAAGAGGGCCAAATTAAAAAAAAATGAAACTTGAAGTCCACAAACGGAGACTGTAAGATTAAAAAAAATGAAACTTGAAGTCCACAAACGACGTAATTCGTGTTTTTATACGTCGGAACTATTCCTGGAAGTAGTGTCCGTTGTTAGAGAGATTTTTTAACTAAATCTGAGGCTCCTCCAATGGTTTCTAGCAGCGAGTTAGACTGTGTCAGTGAAAAGGTGGAATTACTACACCTATTTGAAAAATTAACAAAAAAAATTTCAGGATGCAATGCCATCCTCTTAGTTGCGTTCGGCATGCAGCCGAAAATACGAAACCTACAAATGAAATTTAAAAACCAACAGTTTCAACAATTCTTCATCCAAGATTCAAGTTGACGCATCTCAAAGATGCCGTCGTTGAATCAGCGGTAATTACTAGCTTAAGTAAATATGTACGGGAATTCAACGTATCTACAAACACGGACCACACATCCAATAACTTCGATAAAGAAGCATCAGTCTGACCACTTGCAATTGGCACACAAAGACATGGCAGGTAAGTGACCAGCAGCTGCTGGAAACATTAGTGAAAATGAGGCTCAGATGTACCTGTCGTCTCCCGTTGAACCAATGAAAACAGACAACATTGAAATTTGGGAGGAGATGAAGTCACTTCTCCCAATACTTTCAAAAATTGTGAAGGTGTATCTCCCCGTTGTCGCCCCATCTGTGCCAAGCAAGCGCTTGTTCTCGAAGGCCGTGACGACCATAACCCAGGAAAAAACAGGTTGCTGGGGACTACATAAACTAAGCTTCTTTTCCTAAATTCAGTATTAAACTTCTTAAATACAAAGAAATGAAAATGACAAAAAATTAATTTTCTTTGCTAGATATATTTTATTTAGTTTTACTGTCTGACTTATACCAAGACAGTTAACAATCTCATTGGTCAGTATCTATACGCTTAATGTAACTTAATGTTATGAAGGGTAGGTATATGTAGGTGGATTTGTGAAAAAAATAGTTCCTTTGCGTTTTAAAATATATCTGGTAACTGAACTGACGATCTTTTATGATACTAGTTACAAATAAAATTATTTCGGTATGAGTTTTCTAGTATTTATACAATAAATATATAGAAAGATCGTAAAAACATTGATGAATCGTTTTTAAGAGCGGTGTTCTTTTAACATCGATATTTTTGTGTGTGGACATCGATGTCCCAGTATCGATGTTTTTAAGAGCGAAGTTGCAAACCTACTCATGTCTTTATAAGAGTGTTATTTTAACACAAAGACTTTGTTAAATGCTGTTAAGCGGCGCAAAAACAAGAAAGAAGATTCAGCGCAGGTGAACATCAAACAGTGCCGCTGTGTGAAGTAACGAACAAGCTTCGCGCACTGACGTTACATCAAAGGAAATGGTTCGTTTGTGACCGCTCTGTTTGTTGGAGTTTCTCGTTTTCCGTTATTACTGAGCGTGCGGGTGCACACCGGAACATTGAAAAGCACTTACGTAACCTCCGCTGTACAATGAAGTGATGGGTATTGTTCCGTTAAACAATGGTTTTACCCAGGAAGGTCAAGCAGTCCTAAGATATACCCTACCTGCATTATTTTCGGCCGGTTTCAGTTGACTAGTATCACTTTTAAGCGGTATTATGATGTCGATCAAAAAGTGTGTGCCGGTAACACTTAACGAAAAGAGTAAGGTAATCGAGGCGAGTGAGAAAGGGAAACATTCTGTTCTCGAAATAACGTAAAACACAAATTTATAAAATTTTAAGAAACAAGGTTGAGACAATAGATGAATGGATGAATGGAAACAGTCAAATGAAAAGAAAGGCGAAGAAGACGGGAAATGAAGAACTTAGCGAGATAGTGTGGAATGGGAATGGTTCGTACGTGCAGGGGCAAAAAAGGAACCTTTGCCTGGACCCATGTAGCAAAGTGAGGCTCTTACAGACGTCAAAGAGTTTGGAAATTGGGAATTTAAGGGTCCCACAGGATGGCTGGACAATGTCAAAGCTAGACACAACAAAATGTGTAATGAAATTTTAGGGGAACCTAAGGATGTGCAGAAAAGCGTAGCAGCAAAATGGAAGACCAAACTGTGCAATTTAATTGCAAATTATGACTCGAAACACTTGTTTTTTGCCTATGGAACGGGACTATTTTATCTCGCAGATCTTCAAAATCTCTACAATTAAAGGTGAAAAGTGCACCGGCGGAAAAATGTCCAAGGAAAGACTCACTTTACTATTGTGTGGAGACATGTCAAGTCAAATGGTGAAGCTAGTGAAGATTGGACGGCGAGAAAATCGCGTTGTTTCAAAAACATACACATCAATAGGCACCCAGTCACATGCAAAGCAATAAGAAGGCGTGGAATAAATAGGAAAAGCTCTGAAGCACCGTACACTACGCCTTTGGCAGCTATGTAGAAGGAAAGTTGTGATGAGAAAACACCCCGTTGTTTCGATAGCCTTTTAGGAAACCGATCCGAAGGGCTTCAGTCACAAAGGGTGAAGGCGGAACATAAGAAAAACGTAGATACAGGAACCATTGGCATAACAGTTGTAAATTGTAGCTGTGTTGTGAAAGTACCAGAGCTCCAAGTGCTAATAGAAAGCACTGATGCCCAAATCGTTATAGGCACTGAAAGCTGGCTAAGGCCAGATATAAGCTCAGCCGAAATTTTTGCGAAGAACCTAACGGTGTTCCGAAAGGTTAGGCTAAACACGGTTGCCGGAGGCGTGTTTCTTGCTATCAGAAGCAGTTTAACTTGTCGCGAAATTGAGGTAGATACTTCCTGTGAGATAGTATGGGCAGAGTTCATTGTTGGCAAGCGGAATAAAATAATAATTGTATCATTTTACCGACCTCCCAATTCAGATGACACAGTTGCTAAAAGGTTCAAAGAAAACTTGAGTTTGATTTCAAACACGTACCCGAATCATTCGATAATAGTTGGCGGTGACGTTAATTTACCCTCGATATGTTGGTGAAAATACATGTTTAATTCCGTAGGTACGCATAAAACGTCATCCGAAATTGTGTTAAACGCATTCTCTGACAATTATCTCGACCAATTAGTTCATGAGTCCACGGGAATAGTAAACGGTTGTGAAAACACGCTTGACCTCTTAGCAACAAATAATCCTGAGTTAATAACGAGCATCAAAACCGATTCAGGGGTTAGTGAACACAGGGATGTCGTAGCAAGATTGAATATTGTAATCCCCAAATCCTCGAAAAATAAGCGAAAAATATATATCTATTCAAAAAAGCAGATAAAAATTCACTTGACGCCTTCCTAAGAGACAACCTCTACTCATTCCAAATTAATAACATAAGTGTACACTAGATGTGGCTTCGAGTCAAAGAAATAGTATCGGCAGCAATTGAAAGATTTATACCAAATAAATTAACAAACGACGGAGCTTATCCTCCTTGGTACACAAAACGGGTTAGAAGACTTGCAGAAACAACGAAACAAACATGCTAAATTTAAACAGACGCAAAATCCCCAAGATTGGCGATCTTTCACAGAAGCTCGAAATTTAGCGCGGACTTTAATGCGAGATGCATATAACAGTTTCCACAACGAAACTTTGTCTCGAAACATGGCAGAATATCCAAAGCTATTCTGGTCGTATGTGAAGTATGTTAGCGGCAAGATACAATCAATGCCTTTTCTGCACGATAGCAATGGAGATACCATCGAAGACAGTGCTGCCAAAGCAGGGTTACTAAACACAGCCTTCCGAAATGCCTTCACACAAGAAGACGAAGTAAATATTCCAGAATTCCAATCGAGAACAGCTGCCAACATAAATAACGTAGAAGTAAATATCCTAGGAGTATTGAAGCAACTTAAATCACTTAATAAAAGCAAGTCTTCTAGGCCAGACTGTATACCAGTCAGGTTCCTTGAAACGTCCCCTTTGAACAATTTATACACGACTGTGCTTAAACTGACACACAATATTTTGTTAGCGCAACGCAATCTGACTTTCAAAATTCCCTACAAAAGAATGGCCCTGACTAACATTAAACTATACCTTTCACAAATCACTTACCTCACAAAAATCTTCGCTGCTCAAGCTACTGCAATACAGCGAGCGCCACTACTGCCAGCTAAATAAAAGATTCAAACTACTGAAGGCACTAACTACTGATAGGGATAGTTAGTAAATGAAAGATATTAATAGAGAGCAAACAATGTATTTACCTTAATATCATCACAAGTCATAATATATATATCAGTTCATGACAAATTAGAAACCTCCGCCATCTCTCTCCCCACATCCACCACTGCTGGCGGCTCACCTCCAACTGTGCAACGCTACGCGCTGTTAACAGCCCAGCTGCCGCTGCCCAACACTACAATGGCAGACAACAATGCAAACTAGCCACAGACTGCACACAACACAGCCAGTGATTTTCATACAGAGGTGGCGTTACCAATAAAAAACCTAAACAGCCTACTTACATAGAGAAAACATAAACAGCCTACTTACATAGCCCCCACGCTCCCCACAAAAATTTTTACAAATGGTGTTGGGCACTGGCCAATACAGATTTGACAAAAATTTTTCACAATTACAGTAACAAAGATATAAAATGCACACACTTATTAATATTATGTTGGTCAAAAGATCAAAATTTCTCACAGTCCATAAAGACAGTCCACATTGTTCATCACAGCAAAAATGCAGAGCTTTTCTCAAAGTCCAAGCAGTAAAAGAAAATGCACATAGAAGTAGTGGATTTCCATGCAGTCTTGAAGAAGTAGTGTTGACCTTCCAACGGAAAGACAGTGCTGACTCTCGACATGCAGACAGGTAATGGGCCACAACAGAGCAAACCCACAGCAGAGTCATTCGAAGTTTGGAAGAATATTGGTAGGTAGGTCATCACAGAGCAGACCCACTGTAGTCCTGGTAGAGATTACGGTATTGGTGGGCCACCAGAGGTGCAGACCCACTGTAGTCCTTGTAGAGATAATGGTAATGGTGGGCCATCAAAGATGCAGACCCACTGTAGTCCTTGTAGAGATAGCCAGCAGCCATCTGTTGTGACTGTGCAGGTGCACAATCACCATTGAAGAGTCTTGCGGATAATATAGCAAGTCCATAACCACCACTTGTGCACTCACAAAGTTTTTGGAATTGTCCTTAGAACCAGCAATGCCGTTATCCAGTCCCTTGCTGAATTACCAACACACGTGCAAACACTAACAGTCCCTACTTCTCACATATTGTCCACATACTATGACCAACAGAAACGTGTGCAGTGAAATGTAACTAACAAGTTAATAATGTCATGAACTGGTGACAATTACAATTTTATAACATAAGAATACAATTACAAAGGTACAAAATACATCATTAAAACATAATAATACAGATAACATTTGTAGTACAGGCTTTACAAAAGAATAGAAATAAACATATACATCAGTGTTACAAAAATAGTGACATAAGTACATACATAAAATAATGAGAATAGTTTTCGAAACATTAATTTCACACATGAACATTGAAACAGAACAGAATTGTAAACAACTTTACAAAGAAAATAACATATTATTAATGCCAATTATATTCGAGGATAACAGTATTCCTCATCATAGTGAATGTAGCTTAATATTAAAAGAAGAAAAAATTCTATGAAACTACACAGAGACAGGAAGAAAACAAATACACAAGGGTACACAAACACATAGTGGGATAACACCAATGGGAAAGGACAGGGTTCGTTTTCAGTGTAACATTTGGTACTGCAGTCCAACCCAAAACTTCATATATCTTTCCTCTTATTTCATCCTTTGTTTCCACCAAAAAAAATTCTAACTAAGCATGCTTTCTGTGTTTATATGTTCACACATCTCTTACCTCATTTTTATTTTCCATTATCTTACCTCATCATTTATTTCCAAGAAAATCCTACCTAAACCTGTTTTCTCAATGCATTTCTTCCAATTCATCGCAACTCATTCTCTTAGAGGCTACCCCCTCTTAAGCTAACTTAAATCTACTGAGCTCAGATGCTAAACTAAGGGACGAGGCAATGCAGCATCACATAACAAATCAACACCAACAGCAATGCAAAAAATTCAAATTGGCAAAGCTAGCAGCATAAATGAGCAAAAGTCAAATTCAATAACACTATGCCTGGCAAACAGCAGCAACTTATACCTAAACATGACATAGCGCAAGCAGAAAAAATATTACACTAAAATGGCCATGTCTAATACCTATGTCACATCTTAACATTAGAGTGATGCATCACAAAAACTTACGCTAGTAGATAAGTTACCAAATCGTAAAAAAATTATTTATGCAATTCCTGTGAAGGGAAATGTTTTATTTTTTTTTTGTGCTCCCTCATTTGTTTTGGATAGATCATAAAATTATTTACTGGATCTGTAGGCATAAAATATTTATATTAGTACATATATTAAATTTTATTTTAACCAATGCTGCAGTGCAGCTAGAAACTTGATATTAAACAAAATGTGTAAATAAATACATTAAGCAAGCCATATGGCATTTTTCTTAACTAGCAAGGCAATAGCTGTGGAATGTTTCTCATCGTTTCATTAGGCATTTCAGTAAATATCATAAATTACGAGCTCCACAGTATGCTTTCAACAAGGAGATGTCAGTAGCGCGGACAATGGCCTTCCCTTTCTTTTTTTTTTCTACCTGTGCCGCTGAAAAGGGCTCGCAATAATGGCTTTTTCTCCAGGCGTCTGACACAGCTGGGTGCCCGCGACGCATTATGTGCAGGTGGTCACTTTGGTTTCCAACATCCTGTTTCACAAGTCAAGAGTCCCTACCCACTATTCATTACTCCTTACCTTATTACACATATACGTATCCATCGACACTCGTCAATATTTCGTCATTATAAATATGAAGCATATTCAAATAACTCGTATAGCCTCAGCCTATTAATCATAAACATACCTCAGCAGCATAATACACATCGTCGTCGTAAAAATAACCTCATAACACTTCAGTCAAATCTTAAAATCGTCGTAACTTCCTCCAATAATTAAAAAAAATTCTCTGCTCAAACGTACTTTAAAAATCATAATCCCTTTACCAAATACATCATTCAAAGCTCTCATAGTATCACAATGGTTCCGAAAAAATATGAACAGTTTACAATGCACAGACAAAATACAGTTTCATAAGTATAAAGTTACCCAACTGTGTATTGCGTAAACATCTGTCACTGATGTAATAAAAAAATGTTTATCTCTCAGTTAAATGATCAGATAGCTGTGTAATTTGTGTGTTAGAGAAATATGGTACCGATGTGTAAAGTTGTATAAGCAAATACCATATTAGCTAGGGTTCCTTGTGGTTGCCACACACATGGTACACAAAGTAGGCGTGTACCCCCCTGAGGATTTATGTAATTATACCCTCAGGTGTTACAGATTACAGCAATGAAATGAAATATATCACGGAAAACTTTCTTTGTAATTAAAAAATCTTTAAAAATAAATGTTTTAAGTACAAAATCTCTCAAATGCGTGTCCTGTAGCGCTAAATGTGCGTCTTGCTGTAAGATAATTCTGTGGAAGTGTCGTAATTATCGTCCCCCAAAGCCAAGTTCTGCAGAAGTCAATGTACTGACCTCATGATAAACAAAGTGAAATGCTTTGCGTATAGATATCATACTTATTACCCTTATTGCCGTGATGAAGAAAGTACTGTGCTGCAACGCATTGTTGTGCTACAGAAAAGGCTGTCTCCTTGTAGCCATACCACAAAAGTTACTACCAAAACATGCCTTACCTTCCAGAATAATACAGAAAAACTGTGCAGATACAAAACAGAAACACCGCAAAAGCAACATTGTAAATTGTCACTCATTAGTAGCGTCGTGATAAAATCGTGTAACTGTTACATAAACTAACACTGTGTCATCTGGTATCTCACAGAAAGTACTTTAAATCCAGAATACATTTTCAGGTCAACCAAAATGTTGCCTTAAAATCTCATTAGCAGTACTGGTAAATGTTCTAAGTATGTGAGCCTTATAGTCGTTACGTAATCGTGCAACAAACAAGCAAGAATGTACAAATACAATACTGTGTCGTCTGTTCACTATAACAATGCATTCGTAATTTCTGTTTAAAAATGTTCCCTAGGTTCTAGACTGGATATTTAACTTCAAACATTGTTGTATGTTAACAGATTCTAAGTCTGACAAAGCATACTAGCAATGTAAAGTGAAAACTTATGTGGCAAAGACAAAGTTAAAAAGTTGATTATCTTTCAATAAACGGTTTTACATGTGAAATGTGGTGTAAACTTTTACTCTTCCTACTATGCAAAGCTCGAGCTTCAACGGAATTATCATGTCGTATACGTCGGTAAAGAATACTGGAATTTTTCTCAAGGTTAGCGTCTATGTTATTTTTCTCTGAGCCACCTGGCGCACGCGGCTGCCTGCTGTGCGAGTCATTGTCTGTCTCTTTGTTGGCGCGCATCGTTATTGGGATTAGGAGACCTAACTTCTACAAATTCGCCTTGCCGAGAGGGCCCTGCCCTGTTTAAATCCCGCCAGTTCTGATGGAATTCAGGTCTGTCGTTTTGTCGGTAGTTTCCGTAGTTTCTTCCTTGTCGGTCATGTGGTGGAGAATTTCTCCCTGAATCGTAACTCCGCGCTGAACTGTTGCGTCTGAAGTTATTCTGTCTCCCTTGATAATAATAGTTCTGATTACCATATTGTCTGTTTCTATGGTTATCTCTGTCATATTCATTACTACGGAAATGCGATCTTTCTCTGTAACTATTACTCTGCCAATGGTTGTCATACGGGTGTTGTCTATTTTGGTCACGATTTGTGTTGTGAGAATAGCCTTGTCGTGTCCAGTTATTACTTCTTTCATCGCGGATTTGCGACGGATGTGACCTGTAATTGTTGTGTTCCTGGTTTCGCGTTCCGCGATTGTCAGTGTCAATTTCTAATTCTTGTAAAAGTCCCTGAAATGCTTCAATGTCGTCTTTGCAACGTCCTGCCAAAATAATATGTCGTAAATGTTCAGGCAGTTTGATTAAGCAAATGCGGATGAGTTCTGAGGGGCTGTATGGGTTTGAAAGATACTGATTCTTATGCAACATGTCTTCAAAATATTTCATAAGACTGGAAAATTCAGATTGTTCGAAACGTTTCATCATTATGATGCTATGTTTTACACGGTCTTGTGTGGCTTGAGACCAATATGCTGAGAGGAAGGCATGGTAAAACTCTCCTTCACTGTGGCAATCGTGAATTACCGATCGCATTCTTACAGCTGGTTCATTCTCTAAGTAGCCACACATAAATTCTAATCTGTGTTCCAACGACCAGTTGGGAGGAAAACAATGAGAGAATTGATGGAGCCATGCTTGTGGATGAATTTCGTTGGCAGAATTCTTAAACGTTTTGAATTTACGTGTAGTAATGAACAGCTTATAGTCAAAATCATCGTGTCGGCGAGTCGCATGTCGGTCATTGTTACGTCGCTTCGGCGGTTCCATCTCAAAATTCGGTGCACATTCCCAATTTCTTTCATTACTTCCGAAATGCCCTGTGTTATTATTTTGCAGCTTTTCCGTGTTTCTAAGTCCCTCTTCCCGTGTTGGAGCGCGAGTGTCCTCTGAAATACGTAATTCTTGTATTACCTGTGTTAGCTGATCTTGTACTTCCCGGATTTCTCTTTGGTGTTGCGTATCAATTTGATTCAGATTTTGTTTCAGTTTCCTAATTTGTTCGCTCTCTTCTGTGTTATTAAAGACTACCGGTTTTGTGTCATTCAGATTATCATCTACCTTCGTAGATAAATTATTTAGCTGATCCGAAAGTTCAACTACTTTCTCTGATAATGAACTAATTTCCTCCATGTGTCTTTCTACTGTGTCCTTTAAGTTTTCCTGAGTTTTTGCAAGTTGCGTAACCGAATCGGTAGATGCAACTGAGTCAATTTTAGCTTGCAAGGTCTCATGATTTTCATGAACAATAATTTGCAGTTCTTTTATGGCTGCTTCGTGATTCTGTAATGCATTTTCATGCCGCGAAAAAATAGGTTGAAAATGCTCACAAATTTGTGTTTTTACGTCGTTACAGACTTTTTGACATTTCGATTCGATTTTATGCAACTCAATAGTTAAATCTTCACGTGTTTGTTCAAGTGTGGTGTCTAACTTTTGAAGATTTTGTTCCATTGTGTCTAACTGTTGCTGTGTTTGTCTCTGGTGTTGTTCCATTGTGTCTAACTTTTGAAGATTTTGTTCCATTGTGTCTAACTTTTCAAGCTTTTGCTGTGTTTGTCTCTGATTTTGTTCCATTTGTTGCATTAATTGCAATAATAATGTATTAGTGTCTGGAATCTGTTTCTCTACGCTTTTCGGCAGTGCATTTGCACCGGCAACATTCACATTTTGACAAGCAGAAAATGTGTCTTGACTTATTTGAGAAAACGGTGATGACCCAAAACCTGAATCTACAGTATTTGCGAAATTGTGTCCTGTCATTTCGGATTCCTGAGGCGAGCTGTTGCCGACCGATCGATCGATAATGCTTCCCTGTTCACTACCTGTTTCACTGTCTACACCATTGTTTGCAGCCCGCTCCATTTCCCTATGCACGATTACCAAATTACTACTTTGAACATCAGTTAATTCATTACTCGGTGGCGCTAACACACTGCTTTCATTTTCACTGTCATTTCTCAGTTTACTTTGGAGCCTAGTGTTACGTTTTTCACACGCCATTATTGTCACAGTATTTCACACGACAACACAGAAAAACACAAATTGAAGAGCAAAAATAAGAGAACACATTAACATAACACTGAAAATAATATCTAGTTAATTTCAGCTGCGAAATACTTGGTGCAAATCTATATGCATGCCACAACTGTTTTACTGTACAACAATGAAAGGCTACAACTACAAAGGAGATTCTCTCTACAATTACGCGCTAGCAATAAACAAAAGCTACACTAAATACACAAACTACAAGAAAAATCAGAAGATTCCAGTGAGGTATCCTAGGCTAAGGGTCGACATATGAAACGTCCCCTTTGAACAATTTATACACGACTGTGCTTAAACTGACACACAATATTTTGTTAGCGCAACGCAATCTGACTTTCAAAATTCCCTACAAAAGAATGGCCCTGACTAACATTAAACTATACCTTTCACAAATCACTTACCTCACAAAAATCTTCGCTGCTCAAGCTACTGCAATACAGCGAGCGCCACTACTGCCAGCTAAATAAAAGATTCAAACTACTGAAGGCACTAACTACTGATAGGGATAGTTAGTAAATGAAAGATATTAATAGAGAGCAAACAATGTATTTACCTTAATATCATCACAAGTCATAATATATATATCAGTTCATGACAAATTAGAAACCTCCGCCATCTCTCTCCCCACATCCACCACTGCTGGCGGCTCACCTCCAACTGTGCAACGCTACGCGCTGTTAACAGCCCAGCTGCCGCTGCCCAACACTACAATGGCAGACAACAATGCAAACTAGCCACAGACTGCACACAACACAGCCAGTGATTTTCATACAGAGGTGGCGTTACCAATAAAAAACCTAAACAGCCTACTTACATAGAGAAAACATAAACAGCCTACTTACATCCTTTCAGAGTATGCTGATGCACTAGCTCCATACTTAACAGTCATATACAACCGTTCGATTGACGAAAGATCCGTACCCAAAGACTGGAAAGTTGCACAGGTCACAGCCATATTCAAGAAAGGTAGTAGTAGTAA
Source organism: Schistocerca serialis cubense (assembly GCF_023864345.2). Taxonomy (NCBI): domain Eukaryota; kingdom Metazoa; phylum Arthropoda; class Insecta; order Orthoptera; family Acrididae; genus Schistocerca; species Schistocerca serialis. The sequence continues at coordinate 339,362,821 of NC_064644.1, read as the reverse complement.
TCCAGTAAATTACAGGCCCATATCGTTTACGTCGATATGCATCAGGATTTTAGAACATATATTGTGTTCGAACATAATGAATTACTTCAAAGAAGACGGTCTATTGACACACAGTCAACATGGGTTTAGAAAACATCGTTCCTGTGAAACGCAACTAGCTCTTTATTCACATAAAGTGCTGAGTGATATTGACAAGGGATTTCAGATCAATCCGTATTTCTGGATTTCCAGAAGGCTTTTGACACTCTACCACACAAGCGGCTCGTAGTGAAATTGCGTGCTTATGGAATATCGCCTCAGTTATGCGACTGGATCTGTGATTTCCTGTCAGAGGGGTCACAGTTCGTTGTAACTGACGTAAAGTCATCGAGTAAAACAGAAGTGATTTCTGGCGTTCCCCAAGGTAGTGTTATAGGCTCTTTGCTGTTCCTTATCTATATAAACGATTTGGGAGACAATTTGGGCAGCCGTCTTCGGTTGTTTGGAGATGACGCTGTCGTTTATCGACTAATAAAGTCATCAGAAGATCAAAACAAACTGCAAAACGATTTAGAAGAAATATCGGATTGGTGCAAAAAGTGGTAGTTGACCTTAAATAACGAAAATTGTGAGGTCATTCACATGAGTGCTAAAAGGAACGCGTTAAACTTCGGTTACGCGATAAATCAGTCTAATCTAAAAGCCGTAAATTCAACTAAATACCTAGCTATTACAATTACGAACAATTTAAATTGGAAGGAACGCACAGAAAATGTTGTGGGGAAGGCTAACCAAAGACTGCGTTTTATTGGCAGGACTCTTAGAAAATGTAACAGACCTACTAAGGAGACCGCCTACACTAAGCTTTTCCGTCAACTTTTACTATGCTGTTGCGCGATGTGGGATCCTTACCAGATAGGACCGACTGAGTACATCGAAAAAGTTCAAAGAAAGGCAGCACGTTTTGTATTATAGCGAAATATGGGAGAGAGTGTCACAGAAATGATACAGGATTTGGGATCGACATCATTAAAAGAAAGGAGTTTTTCGTTGCGACAGAATCTTCTCACGAAATTTCCCCGCGCTATACGAGATTGGAATAATAGAGAATAGTGGAGGTGGTTCGATGAACCCTCTGCCAAGTACTTAAATGTTATTTGCAGAGTAACCATATAGGTGTGGATGAAAGCAAAATGAGGTCCACCGTAGAGTTAAACTTAGCGAAAGCCTTACAGACGAACAAATCCTTATGGAAGCGAACATTAAAGTAAGGAGAGCCGAACGTGAGACTTTCATTGAATAAAATTTTATCCACTAGTCTGACAGAAGTTCCCAGGAGAGCCGAACGTGAGACATCCATTGAATAAAATTTTATCCACCAGTCAGACAGAAATTCCTAGGAAATTTTGATATTACATTATATCAGTAAATGGATCAAAGCCAATCTACTAGACAATTTTTGACCATTGTGGCATCGGAACGGATAATGACACATAGAAGTTAGAAATACTACGTTCCTTCTTCCAAAATTGTTTCGCCGAGGACAATATTACTAGGTTCCTCCTATAAATCGTCGCGTGAACGATATCGAAATAAGCATACGGAAGCAGAATATCGTTCAAACGAGGTAAGGTGACTGGACTTGATGGAATAACTATGCAATTCTAAACCGCGTGTGCCAAAAAACGTACTTCTCTTCCAATAACAGTGTGTCATAATTAGGTACTGTCGATCACTGGACGAAAGAAGCATTCGTAGTGATTGTGAAAATGTGCAGGTCATTCCCGTTCTCAAGGAAAGACATCTAACAGACGGACACAACTATTTGTCTACATACCTATCGTAAATTTGTTGTAGAAGCTTTCAAATGACAGCAGTATTGTAAGGGCTGAATCTGTGTTACTCAACATTCGTTTATTCTCACTTAAATGTTTAATAAATGTAGAGGTTCTACTCTCCGCGTAAAATGTTCCTTAAAATTGTCACTAAATGCACACACTCAGTTTGTCCAATGTATCTACTGTGCATGTGCTTCAATTTATTCTGTATACTGCCGATGTCTTAAACTGGTTAGTTCTGACGTTGCTGTGTGTGATTTTCTTACATAATGTATCTTCTATGTGAAAAATGACCCCTACGAATACTTTGCGATTCTATCCGAGACTGCACCTAAGTATGGTAATTTAGCAAATCAAATCCCTTTGCATTTAGCCTTTTCCCTTCCTAGCGTAGTTTGATCAGACACAGCACTGGTAGAATAAACCACGTTACAAGATCAGGGTACACTAAATAGAATGTGGCACATGCACAAAATGTTGTATCTGACAATAATGCTGCTACCTAGAAGCAATGATCAAAATATGCAAGTCCTTTTGAATTTAACTGTAAACTGTGAATGATAAAATAATTTTTATCTACTGTGGAAGGCTACAGATAATTTGTATCAGCTATCTGAAGTGGGTATTTTAAAAATAGAAGTCCTTACTGACTAGACACAGTACGTTTCGTCTTGTATAATGTTCATGGATACAAAAGTTTTTATTTGTATCTCATAAACTCTTTCTAAAATATTTATATATATGGCGTAACTAAATTCTCTTTATAGACTAAGAGAACAGTTTCCTTACAGCAAATGAAAAAATAATGTCTGGTAAACATGGGCTCCAAAATGAGAGAACTTGTTCAGTAGAAGAGGTGTGTTTCACAGTATCAAAAAGAGCAAGGTTCATAGTTCTTAAATTATGGATTTTAGAGCCCCTGATCATTGGAGTTTTTTTTTATTGTTCGATCGATACTACCTTGTCCAAAAATTTGGAAAATAAGGGATCTGCAGGAGAAGAGATGATCGGAAATATTGAAAAGGTCTAGAAGATAATTATATGGTTGTTTGGAAGGGAAACGATAATAAACGGTAAGTCCGAGAAGGGGAAATTTTCTAAGTATTTGAAAGATGGTCTTATCAGAGCAGATTAATAATGAAATATATAAATAAAGGACGAATGGTTCAAATGGCCCTGAGCACTATGGGACTTAACTGCTGAGGTCATCAGTCTCCTAGAACTTAGAACTACTTAAACCTACCTGGCATAAGGACATCACACACAGCCATGCCCGAGGCAGGATTCGAACCTGCGACCGTAGCGGTCGCGCAGCTCCAGACTGTAGCGCCTAGAACCGCTCGGTCACTCCGGCCGGCTAAAGGACTAACTTAGGAGATTTTGGACGGAATATTCGGTGAAAATTATGAGAAATTGTAACGAGTATGAGAATCTACAACACAGGAAAGGTTTGTTGGAGTGTACAGTGACTAACATATGGAAATCGTCTTCTATTTGAAGTTGTAGTTTGGTAAAGATGAAAAGGCGGAATGGACAGACGTCAACGGATAATTCTATGGCCTCAAATTACGTTTTAAAAAGGGTGTTAGTAATTAGTAAACAATAACACCTAATATAATATAATATCTAAGAAAAAACTAAGTAAGACAATCTTCCCTCCAATCTCTTCTCAAAATCCGATGAATATGACGCTGCTTACCACACTTGTTTAGCTCGTGTAAGACTCTTCATCCCCATAACGCGTATTCGTTTCATATGGCTTACTGTAGTCAAGCCCTCAATTATTTGCTGGATGTACTCCAATCTCTGTCTTGCTCTACAGCTCCCTCTTGTACCATGGAATTCATATGGTCTTTTCCTTGCTGATTCTGTGGAGAACCACGTCATTCCTTACATTATAAGTGCACCTAATTTTCAACATTCTTCTGCAGCACCACATCTCATGTGCTTCTATTCTCTTCTGTTCCGATTTTCCTCACATTCTATGTTTCACTACCATACAATGCTGTGCTCCAAACGTACATTTCCAGAAATTTCGTCCTCATATTAAGGCCACATTTGATACTAGTAGTTATCTCTTTGCCAGGTACGCCCTTTCTGCAAGAGCTAGTCTGTATTTGGCATACTCCGTGTTCCGTCCGTCATTGGTTATTTTGCTTCCTAGGAAGCAGAATTCCTTTACCTCATCTACTTCATGACCATCAATCCAGATGTTAAGTTTTTCTCTGTTCTCATTTCTACTATTTCTCATTACTTTCGTCTTTCTGCAATTTACTCTCAATCCATGTTCTGTACTCATTAGACTGTTCATTCCATTCAGTAGATCATGTAATTCTCCTTTGCTCTCACTCACATGGAAATGTCACCAGCGAATAGTATCATTGATATCCTTTCACCTCGAATTTTAATTCCACTCCTGAACCTTTCTTTTATTTTCATCATTGCTTCTTCGATGAACAGATTGAACAGTAGGGGCGTAAGACTATATTCCTGTCTTCCACCCTTTTTAACCCGAGCACTTCGTTCTTGGTCGTCCAGTCTTATTTTTCCTTCTCGGCTCTTGTACATATTGTATATTACCCGTCTCTCCCTGTAACTTACTCCCATTTTTCTCAGAATTTCGAACATTTGCAGCATTTTACATTGTCGAACTCTTTTTCCAGGTCGACAAGTAGTACGAACGTGACTTGATTTTTCTTTAGTCTTGCTTCCATTATCAACCGCAACGCCAGAATTGCCTCACCGGTGCATTTACCTTTCCTAAAGCAAAACTTATCGTCATCTATCACTTCCTCAATTTTCTTTTCCATTCTTCTGTATATTATTCTAGTAAGGAACTTGGATGCATGAGCTGTGAAGCTGATTGTGCGATAATTCTAACACTTGTCAGCTCTTGCAGTCTTCGGAATTGTGTAGATGATATTTTTTCGAAAGTCAGATGACATGTCGCCAAACTCTACACTCTAAACACCAAGACGAATAGTCATTTTTTGCCACTTCCCCCAATGATTTTAGGAATTCTGATGCAATGTTATCTATCCCTTCTGCCTTATTTGATCTTAAGGCCTCCAAAGCTATTTTAAGTTCTGATTCTAATACTCGACCTACTGTTTCTCATAAATAGAATACTGTTTCTTCTTATATCACATCAGACAAAACCTCCCCCTCATAGAAGCTTTCAATGTACCTTTTTCACTTATCCGCTCACTTCTCTCCATGTAACAATGGGATTCCCATTGCCCTCTTAACGTTACCACCCTTGCTTTTTGATTCGCCAAAAACTCATTTGCTTTCTTGTATGCTGAGTCAGTCCTTCCGACAATCATTTCCCTTTTCGATTTCTTCACATCTTCATGCAGCCGTTTCATCTTAGCTTAGCCGCATTTGTTGTTTATTTCATTACTCAGCGACTTGTATTTCTGTATTCCTGAATTTCCCCGAACATTTCTTTCATCCATCAACTGAAGTATTTCTTCTGTTACTCATGGTTTCTTCGCAGTTATCTTCTTTGTTCCTACGTTTCTCTTTCCAACTTGTGTGATACCGTTTCCAGAGATTCCCATTGCTAGTAAACTGTACTGCCTATTCAGCTATTTTCTTCGTCACTGCTACATTGTGATCTGAGTCTATATCTGCTCCTGGGTACGCCTTACAGTCCAATACCTGATTTCAGAATCTCTGTCTGACCATGATGTTATCTAACTGAAATCTTCCGGTATCACACGGCCTTTTCCAAGTACACGTCCTCCTCTTACTATTCTTGAACAGAGAATTCGTTGTTATTAGCTGAAATTTATTAAAGAAATCAATTAGTCTTCCTCTCCTCTCATTCCTAACCCCCAAGCACATGTTCTCCTGCAAGTCTTCCTTTTACTCCTTCCCATACAACCACATTCCCGTCGCACATGACTATTCGATTTTCATCTCTCTTTCAATATCCTCGTATACCTTCTCTCTGTCAGCTTACTCCTTGTTTTAGTCTGGTTGTGCCATATACTTCGTCTTACCGGCCCCCTTCTCCGCTGGCGAGCTCGTCACTTTCTTACCTGTCTTTCGGTCAACGTAACTAATTTTCACGGCACTTAAAAATTTATTCTCGTCGTGTCTGTACTACTGATTGTCAATGTTTCACCTCCGTAGAAGGATGCACTCCAAGAAATGTCTTCAGAAAAGTCCTAATAACAACCAGATTTATATTCGATGTTGAGAAATTTACGTTTCTCGATTTACCTTTTCTTGCTATTGGCAGACTGTATTTCATATTATCTCTTCCTCGGCCATTATCACTTATTATACCATTCAAGTAAGAAAAGTCATCTATTTATTTGCATGTCAGATTTGTCATATTTCCTTACTGAATTCCCTGAGCTTCGCCGTATACAATTTATCAGCATTACATTTGCCTTGTCTTACTTTTCTAAATATCCTTCTTACATTCTCTTCTCACAACAGTATCCATTCTGCACAACTGTCTTTCCATGTTCTATGCCGTCTCCAGTGAAATTACGTCATCAGAAAACCTTACAGTTTTAATTTCCTGTTCATGAATTTCTATTATCTTCCCAAATTTCTCATGGGTTTAGTTTATCACTCGCTCATTGTAGAGGCTATATCAAAACAATATGATACTACTCGTGAAGTTATGTGCATTGCACTACAGTTGCGCCAACATTTTCTCAGAAAGTTAAGCAAGTCAAAAGAAACACTGTGCATTTGTTGATAAGCAATTTTAAAAGGCTGGTGAATTATGGAACAGGAGCGTGTCAAGTTACTGCGACAAGCGTCTCTGGCCTGTTCGCTCATTACCCAGTGTTCCGGAATAACGGAGTAGAAATATTTGTTGGCCAAATGTAGTGTTATCAAATGAAGCATTAGTTCGGGAAGCCCTAGCGATAACTTTCTAGGACGACCTTCTCCACAGAGACTATAGAAGGTTGTCACACATTGTCATTAATATACATTTTTTCTAAGTTTCAGTATCTAAATTAATACTTGAATTTGCCCCTGAACTGAGAACCTCTCTCATGTAACTCTTTCTGAGTACCATTCAAGAGAATCATTCGGGAAAGCGGAATTATTTATTTCCTTTATTTATTTTCTTTTTTTATGTGGGAAAAGCTTGTATTGCTACTATGAAACCCTGTGTGGTGTTCACGTGATTAGGGAGTGATACTTTGGTGTGAACAGCATGCTGTATGGATGTCAGTGTGTTAGTTGCGTCAGCTGCAGAGTTCGGAGTGTGGAGCTGTGTGAAGACAGCGACCGTCAGAGACGGACGTAAGAGAGATTGGGATGTGGTTACGGTCTACAGCAGTGGTGGTCAAGCTGCAGCTAAAATGAAGTTTTCGTGCGGCCCGCGGTTCTCAGTCATATTTTATAATATTATGCGTTGCCTTAAAAAAGTCAACTAACATTAAGATCTTCCTTGTAGGCTCCCTGTTCAGTAGCAAACAAAAATACTTACAGGGACAGTAAAATTTTAAGACGTGTTTAATTTTAATGGACGTTCGTGACTGCGGACGTGAGCGAAATAAAGTTGGACGCTTACCTGAAGGCCAAAGGGGCTAGTAGCGGGACGATTGCGCAATTAGACGATGTAAGAAGGGGAATGTTTTATTGTCTTACCGTACTGACAACTCAAGGACGTGCACGGCTCGTGCCTACAAGAGGCAATGGTAAAAAGTTTGACTCGTAAATAACACGGACTCGTGAACGGACATTACAGAGATGGATCAACGAAACGCAGTGAATCGCCGAGAAATTACATTCTAAACATTTAGTAAATATTTATCTGATATTTAGTAATCCATTTATGTCTACAATTACTGTTAATAATTATTCAGCTGTTCACACAGACAACACAACAACACTTCGTCAGGTATTTACAGTGCCACAACTTTGAGAGGAATCATGGGCAATTTGAAAACCAGCACAGAGAGGAATCACAATGTTTGAGATGTGCTACAGAAGAACTTTGAAGATCAGGTGGACCAGTAAGATAAAGGATTACGAGATTCTAGACAGTATCGGCGAAGAAAGGAGAATATGGGAAACACCGACAGGAAGAAGGGACACGATGACGGGACATGTATAACATTCTGCGTGGTTTCTGTTTGTTCTAAGTCTTTTTTTTTTTAGGGAATTGACCAGTTTGAACGTGGGACCTGTTGCTGGTAAGGAGATGCCACACATGACATGTAGAGTTCAGAAGAGTTCCGTGAGACTAGCGATGATATAATCAAATACTTAATAATTTCAGCGTCAGCTCTACTGCACTCCCCGTAAAAGAATCTTAATGCTAACTAAATTTAGTGGAAGGGGTTCAACGCTTTCCTATTTTTAGTTAGCTGGTAAAATAACGTCGAAAAAGCAGTTAAGTTTACCACTGGAAATTTTATTCTACTCACAAAACATTGTTTATAAATTGCACTATTGATAAAAGGAAATATTTTAATACAGGATGATAAAAACCAACTGCATTCAACAAAAATGTGAACGAATATTCCCTGAATTGGTTTTCAAGTTCTATAATGGATGGAAGGATGACCTATGTCATATCACATCTATAATCTAGGTTTAACTTAAGTTTCATGAAAGAGAAAACTATCAAAATGGTCTACAGTGACCCTCAATTATCTTTAATTACGTATTTAACTTGTCGTAAATTACAATGGCTGATATGGCTTCTCAATAATTACATAACAGAAAAACCATCGCTTTTCAGATTTTAACTTCAAGTGGCAAATGTGAATATCATGAGGTTTAATTGACGATCGCCACTAGTATTATGCAAAAGGAGATGTAACAGATGAGAATTCTGCAGTTCTGAGTGAAGCCTTATGCGCTCTTATGCGGCATCGCGTGCGTTCATTACCTTGTCGGTGGTTAGTCAGCGTCAGGGGGTGGCAGGCGGTGCAGCTCCACACACCTCGCCGTCTCGGTAGCAACTCTCTCTAACTTCTCCTTACTACAATTTACTGAAGTTGGTTTAAGAAAAAGGTATCTCGCTATGTTTTCAACTGACCAAGCAGGGTCTCAATATTAACCTTAAGGTCCGCCTACAAAAATGTCTATCCAATGAGAAACGTTATACTTTTCGTAGTAGGGCAAAGTTTTTAATGTTTGCAACGTAACAGAGACGCGTATAGTCTCACGCTAAAACTTGCAGCTGGTGTGGCCCTTATAGTGTTATCGTAAGATCTATACTGTTCTTCTGGAGGGCTCTGTCTTTTAACATGGTCTGGGGGTGGTCTTGGCGGTCGGCCGGCGATGTGCGTGTCCTTTATAGTAGGGCCTTCTAGCTTACATGACTCTGCTCTTGGCTTTTGTTCTCGTTTCTCCCCTCGGAACTGCGTCTGTTTCACGGTGGGAAGGTATGACATGCATTTAGGCGTTCTTGTGTTAGTCTGTGGTATTCCATTTGCTCACTCGTTGATTGTATTACTTTGGTTAATTTAATGTCAGGATTTATTCGGAGCTATGTGACATACTCCCGGATTTGATATCATGTCAGGGTTTTCATGGAAGGTGTTGGATTTGCCTGACACCTTACACATGTGTTAAGGCATCGGTGAATAACCTCCATGGTACTAGAACTAGAGGGAGCTGTAGATCGTAAAATCTTTAGGGGAAAACAGAGGTTGAAATACATCCAGCAAATAACTGATGAGTTGCATCAAACTAATTAGAATACTGACAAATAAAAGAGAAGTCTTCTATCTCCACTCCACCTAAACATAGATCTGAAGTTTTAATCTGAGATGTAACCACAGCAAATGCTGCATTCTACGAGGGGTTGCTGAAAAATAATGCCGTTGAATTTTTTATTCTCTTCTCAATAAATTTCATGTATATTACTCACTCTCGCTTCGCAGACGCAAGTGGCAACCATGCGCAACTAGGGGTTCCCCAAATTGTAGCGCGTAACAGAACATAGTGTAACGTAACTATGTCGGAATGCCAGACCATACACGAGCTCAGCGACATGGGCGACAATGGCTTGGTATCATTGCTATCGATCGTACACCATACTGTTCCGTCTTCGTGCCATCCGATTTTCATCTTTTTCCAAAACTTAAAGAGCATCATTGAGAACTTCCCATTGATAGTGATGAAGCGGTGCAGCAGAGGTAAGGCTGTGACTCCACCAACATAGTAAAACATTTTACAGTGAGGGTATCAACAAACTGATCTCTCAATGGGTGAAATGCATTCGTAGCCAGGATATCTGTGTTGAAAAATAAATATGTAGACATCAAGAATAAAGGTTTACGATGTTAATAACATTTATGTAATAAGGTTTAAGAGCTTTCACACCAAAAATTCTGAGGCATTTCGTTTCAGCATGCTCTCGTAGCCACGAATATTATTAAATTACTTCTTTGATTTCTTTTTAATAATTCGCCCTTTTGAGGCGAGTTTTTAACACAGCGCATTTAAAAATTACTTTTATGATAACGGCGGCAAATTATTCTTATCGTTAAGACAGCATAATGTGATTGCCATTTGTATCACATAAAGGTCGCTCAGATGTAAAATACTTTGCATTACAAAGTCTGGACCGTAAATTCATCAAAGAGGAATTGTAACTATGAAAATTATTTGAAATGATGCTCAGTGAAACTGAAATGTATCTTTCAAAACAACAATGGAATTCTCATTGTCAGTGACCGTATTATTCCTATTAATTTCTCTACGTAAGAGTTGTCACTCTCTAGCCCTTTGTTTTCCAGTCTGACCCGTCAGTGTTCTTGTTCGAGACACAGCCAAAAAAATATATAGAGTTTCCATATAGAAAGGGAACTCATTGCTATGCAAAATGAAGAACCTGAAAATTAGGAACTTACTTAAAACTTTGTGGTAACGGCGAAAACAAAGTTCCCTTTCTCCATCGTCAAAAATAAGCAAAATAACGACACCAATAAAGCACATTATATACATTCTGTGTTGCCCCCGAAGGATTCGTTCATACGATGTTTCGTTTTCCACTGTTGACATTAACGACCTAGAAGCTGTGGCACTGTAGCTCCCCACTGTGCGTGTATTTCTGCAAATGAACCACTTGCAACATTTAAAAATGAACATCTCTAGAATTCAATTTCAAGGAACGTTGTTAATTTAATGTTTCACTTCTAATATAGCACTTGATCGGTATGTGGGGCTGTAACATGGTATCAACGTGAGAGACAGAGGAAAATTATTCTCATGTCTCTTTCCTTTTAGATCTTCAATTTTTTATTATTGTACGTCTTTGCCAAAGTATCTTCCGAAGTAAATGTTCCATTGACCTAATTTTATATTAAATTTTAAAAATCGGCACTTCAATTTTCGATGTCCACATATTAACATTATGATTCGTAATTCACTAATGGAAACATTTGTGCTTTTTTTATTTAATACAATCAGCTTCCCCCCAAAAGTTAAAATTTTGGGGTGACGTCACAATGATGAGAGTGATGCAGCCAGTCATGCTTCATCGTCATGATAAGGGTAAAACAGAGCAGATTTTTAACATGCTTAGAAACCATAGCTTCAGGGGTAGAGAAGGGGTCAAGATACCCTTTCAATATAAAGAGAATGGTATTCAGTACTGCATTATAGCTACTGCATGCCACTGATTCTTTTATTAATACCACGCAGACAGATAACATAAAAAATAAACCTTGAACGAATGACAATTAAATTGCTTTACACAGTGAAAAACACACTTTTATATTTGAGGCTTAATATCCAAACATAGTGCCATTAATTTGCAATATCTTACTAAAAATATCCTGATACCAATCAGAGACCAACTTGCCGCAGTGGAAACACCATTTAAAGTCGGATCGTCTAAGTTAAACACTGTCGGGCATATACTGTATTCGAACATTATGATGTGCCTCGAAGAAAACGATTTATTGACACATAGTCAGCACGGTTTCAGAAAACATCGTTCTTGTGAAACACAACTAGCTCTTTATACTCATGAAGTAATAAGTGCTATCGACAGGGGATGTCAAATTGATTCCATGTATTTAGATTTCCAGAAGGCTTTCGACACCGTTCCTCAGAAGCGTCCTCTAACCAACCGCCTCAGTCGTGGACTGGATTCGTAATTTCCTGTCAGAAAGGTCACAGTTCCTAGTAATAGACGGAAAGTCATCGAGTAAAACAGAAGTAATATCCGGCGTTCCCCAAGAAAGTGTTATAGGCCCTGTGTTGTTCCTGATCTATATTAACGAAATAGGATACAATCTGAGTAGCCGTCTTCTTTTTCAGATGGTGCTGTCATTTACCGTTTTGTAAGGTCATCAGATGATCAAAACGACTTGCAAAATGATTTACATAAAATATCTGTATGGTGCGAAAAGTGGCAATCGACCCTGCATAAGGAAAAGTGTGAAGTTATTCACATGAGTACTAAAAGAAATCTACTAAATTTCGTTTACGCCGTAAGTCACACAAATCTGAACGCTGTAAATTAAACTACATACTTAGGGATTACAATTACAACTAACCTAAACAGGAACGATCACGTAGATAATATTGTGGATGGAGGAAACCAAAGACTGAGGTTCATTGGCAGAACACTTAGAAGGTGCAACAGGTCTACCATAGAGACTGCTTACACCACGCTTGTCCGCACTATTCTGGAGTATTACTGTGCGATGTGGAATCCGCATCAGGTGGGACTGACAGATGACATTGAAAAAGTACAAAGAAGGGCAGCTCGTTTTGTATTATCGCGAAATAGGGGAGATAGTCACATACATGATACGTGAATTGCAGTGGCAATGATTAAAACAAAGGCGTTTTTCGTTGCGACGGGATCTTCTCATGAAATTTCAGCCACCAGTTTTCTCCTCCGATTGCGAAAACGTTATGTTGGCTCCCACCTACATAGGGAGAAATGATCATCACGATAAAATAAATCAGGGTTCGCCCAGAAAAATTTAAGTGCTCGTTTTTCCCGCGTGCCGTTCGAGAGTGGAACGGTACAGAGACAGCTAGAAGGTGGTTCATTGAACCCTCTGCCAGGCACTTTATTGTGAATAGCAGAGTAATCACATAGATGTAGTTGTAGATGTAGATGTAGACAAAGCAGCCAGAACTTTGAAGTCCGACCCGATTGACTACGCGATCTCACAGTCACCAAATATTCTATAATTAATACAGAATACGCCACGCGGAATTTTCACACAGGCCGAAGGTTCACACGCGCCTAACTTTCCAAGAAAACAATTCTAAAACATCCAAGCTTCGCTAAACTCTCCGTAAATGCAACTGCTATTACAGCCACACAATCTGGACGTGAGAAGCTAATTATTTCTTCATTTTGCACGTAATAAAGACGGAAGCGTTTAAATGACGTGCACGTCCGATAGCTGACTAGCAACTCCTCTTCTGTCTGTTTCGCTCCCAGTATAACTACCTATCAGCCAGTACTGCTTAACTCTGATTGGTTGATTTGTTTGACTGACCAATCAGAATCATTGTTCGAGATTATCCTCGCGCCAGAACTGTCCTGTGCCAATCTATATTCACAGATACATTTACGTCATTCCAACATGCAAATACTAATATAATGTTTAACAAAAACAAACAAAAGGAAAACTAAACTTGAAATAAATTTAGAAACTTATTGCTCGGCAATCGGCTATTCTGACTGCCTTCTTACAAAAATAAGTACACTTAGACGTACGTCATCAACGAAGTGGGTACAAACATCTTTCCCACGCTATGATTACGTAATGTATTACATAAAATTAATCTTGAAATTTAATGTATGTTCCACATGCGCACTCTCACTGACTCTCATTTACTCCCACATTAATATTAGACACAAATAATAATTTTGCCTGATTTTTATATTACGAAAACGAAAAGTAATTAAAGATTTAATATGAAAATCTCAAGTAATTAATTCTGAACACTGAGAGTTCTGTTTATGTTTTCAAACGATACAAAAAGATAATCTATTATAGTTACTAACTGAATGTAATTCCCTAAGTCTCGGTTTTTGACTTTTTAAGTAATTATTTCTATCTCCGAAACTATGATAGTTACAATGTTGAAATTTTTATACAATCTTCTGCTGAATAACAAAAGGCAGTTTACTGATTTTGGAAATTATTGAATAATATTTATTATCGTTCATTGAGGTTCATAGGTGGCATGAATATACAGTCTCTCGAAGCGACACAGGAGGCGTTCTCGTACTGCAGTAGCAGCAGGTGCACATGACTAATTGGCGAAGAAATAAGTTTGCACCTTCCTAAGCTCCAATAGAGCGGGCTATATAGCAACCAATATTATCGCGCATTAACTCGCAACGTTACAATAGGAACCTGTCACAAATTTTCAAGTTGTACATTAGGTGTTCTGCACACCTTGAAAGGTGGCTACACTGAGCCACAGCGCAAGAGATTGCGCCAAAGAGTTTTATTCCGCCGCCTCCACTGGCAGTGCTTATCGAGAAGTCGTGGTGGAGAGCGCTTATGGAGAAGTAGCAGTAGGCAGTGTTTGTTGAGATGTGGTAGTGGAGAGTGCTTATCGAGAAGTCGTGGTGGAGATGTAGCAGTGGTGAATCGTTGTTGAGAAGTTCCCATGGAGAGTACTTGTTCAGATGTTGTCATATTGTTTTGATGGGCTAGACACCAGATATTGTTGGATTGGGGATGCTGTAATGATCAGAGTGTGCTTTTCGTCAATATATATGAAGGTAAAAAAATTCCTTTTTTTTATTATTTCAATGTCTTAAACAATAATGCCTCTTGGTCACAGGTTCAGTCAACAAAGCATCTGGCTCGTGTTCTTCTATTAGACTGTATTTCTGGTTTCTATGTGCAATTATAGTATTTCTGGTTTGTTTTTAATTACTTCAGTATAAATGGTGTTTAGAATATCCGGTCTTATTGAGGAAGAACCGTGTCAGATGTGTACGTTGAATTACACTTCCACACACAGAACAGCTACACTTGTGTTTTGTTGTTTCGTGGGTTTTATAGTTGCTGGGGACTTAGTTAATTAATTGTGTTAACGGAAATTTTCTTTCATTCTTTGTTGTTATTCTATGCAGTCAGATTGCGTACTAATACCAGTCAGGGCCAACCGGTTACGAGACTGCGTAACCGGACAGTCAGCTATAAAATTAAAAAAATATTTGCATTATATTTAATACAGTCAGAATGCGTACTAATACCAGTCAGGGCCAACCGGTTACGAGACTTCTTAATCGTACATACAGCTCGAAAATTTAAAAAATTATTTGCATAATATTTAATTAAGCCCCCATGCACGTGGCGACCGCTGCTTCGGAACGTCCCTTGGAATTCTTCTGATAGTAAAAATAGCAGATAGTAGGATTGTTGTACTAATTTGTAGTTTAGTAATTGTAGTCTGTATTGCATGTGTAGATTCGGTAATTGTCATTCTTTTAATGGTATATTGGTAGAACTTAGTTTTTGATGTCTTGTGTACAGGTCTGACAATTTTGTGCAATTGTGAAGGTTCTAATTGTTCGTTAGGCGTGTTTGTCGAGAAACATTTCGTGTGGATGGTATTGTTTGAGATAAAGTGTCATTGTGTGTAATTATCGTATAGTGACGAGTTTTGTATGTTTTGCAAATGATTACGCGATCGATGAAAAAGGCCAAAATGATGGATGGTGAGAATGACGAAATTGTTAACATGGCGAACTCGCCAACACAGGAGAACAGTATGATGAATAATGAAGTTAATAAGGCGGGAAAATAGTCCGGAACCAATTCAAAATTTTTCACAATCAAAAAATTTTCAGAATACGAGATTAACGACAGAAGACTCTGGAATAGTATCGAACACAGATAGCTTTATGGCTATGCCGAAGGAAGTTAGTTTTACGGGAAATGTTAGGAGCGAAAAGAATTTCGAACCAGTTAATATGGAGCAGTTGATCAGTGCAATATTAAATTTGGGATCACAAATAGGAACAATTAAAACCGAGATAAAAGCAATGGCAACACGGTTAAGCTCACGAATAAGGACATGTTTCAAAAACATGAATGATGAATCAAAGAAAGAAATTAGAGAAGAAGTACAACCGATTTTGAATTCTCACAATAATAGATTAATTTCAATGGAAATCAGACAAAAGGAACAGGATAGAGAACAGGAAGAAAGAGATCGCGCGATAGTACAAAAAGTTTCAGAGTTAAATTTACAACGTGCACACAATAAGGAAGAAATATTTGAAAGAATCGAGGAATCCGTACCAAATGACAGAATAAATAACTTAACACAACAGTATGAACAATTAACTACTAAATGTGTCAATACTGAAACCCGAGTCGCGACACTTACGGAATACGTAAATAAACAGAAAGAACAAACAGGTGACATATCGGAAAGAGTTGAGGAGATTGCAGATAAATTGACAAGTCTTAGTTTAAACAGGGACAGTGAGTCAGATGATACAGCTCCATTGCCATTTGCAGAAACCGAAGAGTACCAGAACATAAAAAAGCATGTTGAAAATCAGGGAAAATTTAATGAACGCGTTAAAAGGGAATTTGAGGCATTACGAAAGCAAGTCCAACAAATTGAAGGTGAAATCGTAGGGAAAGACAGCAGAAGAAATTTAGAATCACAGATAGCAGAGGGGTTTGAAGAAAATAATTTGTTTCATTTACGAGATGCAACAAGAGAGCGCCAGGCGCGCGAACTTGACAATAATCGACATTCGGACTGGGACAGACGCGGTAGGTCTTTGTCGCCACGAGGCGAAAACCTTGACTATAAACACTTCTTAACTCTTCGGAATTTTAAGATCTTTCGCAATTCTAAGAACGACATACATCCATGTTCATGGTTAGATCAATTTATGTGCGCACTTCCACCAAATTGGCCACTAAGTCACAAACTGGAATTTATGTGCGGCTATTAAGGTGCTCAGGGGATTCACTACGCTAAGTGAATATGTTCCGTAGCGTGCACAGGGACCCGAGCTGTAGTAGTGCTATTTCCGTTTTCGTTTTCTGCATTGCTGCCTACTCTTTTACTATTCTTGGTATCTATCTAAACAACTCTTCGACTATCAATCTACCTAGAGAGTCGATAAAGAATAACAGGATACGACTATTTTACCCAAAAGTGATTTCGGAAATTACGATTTGGACTTACTGTACCTTCAGCAGCATTCATTCGTAGTTTAAACAAAATTTTACCTGTTTATCTTCGTGACAATATTACTTCATGTGTTGACGATATTCTTATTGCTAAACGTTCTTGGAGTGAGCATAACAAAATTTCGGATTCATTATTAAGTATTTTTGCAAGAGTTGGCATTACAGTGAACTTGGAAAAATCTGAATTTGGTCGTTCTCAGGTGAAATTTCTTGGTCATATTATTTCTACAGAAGGTATTCTCGCCCGCATCTCGTGGTCGTGCGGTAGCGTTCTCGCTTCCCACGCCCGGGTTCCCGGGTTCGATTCCCGGCGGGGTCAGGGATTTTCTCTGCCTCGTGATGGCTGGGTGTTGTGTGATGTCCTTAGGTTAGTTAGGTTTAAGTAGTTCCAAGTTCTAGGGGACTGATGACCATAGATGTTAAGTCCCATAGTGCTCAGAGCCATTTGAACCATTTTTTGAAGGTATTCTTCCTGATCCAGAGAAACTAGATGCTATTCGTAATTATGCTGTTCCTACTGCAAAACGTGATGTTCGTAGTTTCCTTGGAGTCTGTAATTTTCTTAGACGCTTTGTTAGATTGGACGATTTGGCCACACCTCGTTTATGTGAACTATCTGGAAAGAATTCTAATCGGTGTTGGGATGAGGAAGCTCAATCAGAATTTGAACAACTTTGTGATGCTTTAGTTGCTGCTCCACTTCTTTCACATCCGGATTTATCTAAAGATTTTTGTTTGGCGACGGACTCATCATACAAAGGCCTAGGTGCACACTTATTTCAAGAGATAGAAGAAAACGGCGTTGTAGTACAGAAAAGTATTGCATTTGGAAGTCGTGTTCTCTCTAAATCAGAAAAGAATTATTCGATTAGGGAACTTGAAGCCTTGGCTGTTGTATGGGCTTTCACCAAATTTCGCATATTTTTGTTTGGCAGACATACTGAGGTTTACACCGATCATCGAGCTCTGGAATTTCTTATGTCAACAAAATTATCTCATGGCAGATTGTCACGATGAGCGCTGTATCTACAGGAATTTGATAATGGTATTGTTTACATACAGGGTTCTTCAAATATTATTGCTGATGCTTTATCACGTGCACCTATGAGTTTGAAACAAAGTGCTGAGGAGGACTGCAAGGAAAACAATTGTTGTTTGATGTATATTCAAGGTGTTGCGTTTGAGAATTTTATTTCGTCTTCGCTCCAGGACATCGCTAAGGAGCAAAACAAGGATCCAATCAGGAAGGACATTCAGTAGAAGTGGAGGAGAAAGTTAAGCGTAGCGATTAGACAGTATTATTTAGTTGGCAATGATATTCTTTTTAAACGAAAATAGTTTGACAACTCTGTTGGGTTAGTTTGTATTCCTAATGAGTGGGTCAATAAATTGTTTGGTACACACATTTCAGTTATGCACACTTTGGTCCCAGAAAATGCTTTCATAAATTACGAGAAAATTGCTACAAATGCAAATTATGTCAAAAGGCTAAGCCGCCAACTATTTCTCACAGAGCACCGTTGTTTCCTATCATTCCAGCGAAATTAAAGGACATGGCAGCAGTCGATTTGTTCGGTCCAGTGGTTCGTTCTACTAATGGTTTTGCGTATATTTTGGTAGCAGTAGAATTGACATAAAAATATGTGTGTTTTACACCTTTATGCAAAGCAACAGCTCGTTCAGTATCTAACGCTTTCATCAAACATTTTCTTAAAGAAGTGGGTCATGTTGATAAGGTTATATCAGATAATGGATCACAGTTTCGCTCTAAAATTTGGCTTCGTACTCTACAGCGTCGTAACATTAAACCAATTTTCATATAACTTTTTCACCCTCAATCTAACGCTTCAGAGAGATGGATGAAGGAAATCAATAAATTGTGTCGACTTTATTGTCATCAGAATCATAGAACGTGGGACAGTATCTTCATATTTTTCAAAACATTCTGGATGAACTCCCTAATGATTCAACTTCTTTACCGCCTATATTGATATTAAAAAAGAAAGCACTGACAAATCGCATTTCTGAAATCGTTCCTTTTCCACCTTCACGGCAACTGCGGCATTCTGAAGTTGTCAACCTGGCTCTGCAAAATATTGCATCTGTGGCTGCTAGAAGAGAGAAATCAGCTAAACGTCCTGGTCGTTTAAAAACCGTGTCAGTTGGTCAAAAGGTGTTAATTACGTCTCACCGTTTGTCTCACAAGGGAAAAGGCTTGAGTCGCAAATTTTTTCTGCTTTATAACGGTCAATATAGAGTTCGCAAAATTATTCATGATAACACTGTCGAAGTAGAAACTCTTAAATCTCGGCGCTCTAAGGGAATACATCATATATCGAACGTTAAAATTTTTGTGGAATGACATACTTTTGAGAAACTAACAGTTATACGTAAACACACGGAGAATGCAAAGATACGGCGCCGTGTTCCGGCGGCGGCACATAATCAAAGCAACAGTCAAGTCTGCGCGCCGCACAAGGCAGTTGTTGACCGCAAACAATTACTTCCTACGTCACGCGTACCTGCAGCTGATCGAGCGCTCAGTGCGAATGCTCTGACAGCCGTAAAGAAATACATAGTCTAATTTCTCTGATTAAATTCAGTAAAAAGCAATAATGACTTGGTAAACTATGTTATTAACGTTCGGTATTTTTCAGGATACAGTTGTATAAAATATTTAAGAACTTCAGGTTAATTCTGTGTGTGTTCGACGTTAAGAGGACTTGGTATCGAGAAATTTTGAGGAAGAATGTAATTTCGAAGAAGAAACTAATAAACTAAAAAGGTAACTATTAATTGAGTTTATTTTTCAGGTAACATATTTCCGCTCAGGTACGTACTTTAGACGTAATTTGCTGCTCGCGATTACGTGATTTATACTTTGCGCTAAATTTTTTGTTCTATGAATTTACTTGTGAAGCGACGTGCTTGCGTACATTTGCTGATTTTGACAATGTTTTATTAATGAACAGGGCTGTTACTTATGTACATTATGCATCGCTTGGCTGCACTGCTTTTTCACTGATGTCATATTTTTTTTATTATGTGCCTGCTGTGCTTATTTATTTAAATTATAATTGTCACCTGATTAATTGTGCTGACTGTGGTTATGTATGTAAGTTATACTTTGTGATTTATCTGCTTGCGCCTTGATGTTTACTTATTAAGAGTACATATGAACATTTATTTGCTTATGCTGATATGATGCTAATGACCTGTTTATTATGTAAGATACATAATTGCTGCGTTGCTTATGGATTGCATATTTACACATTTCTGTTTTGTTGTCATAACTACTCTTTAATTTGGTATATATAAATGCTGATATGTGGTGTACGAACATAGACTTTAGGTTACACTATGGTATTAATTATTGTTCGCTTGGCAGAGCCTCGTTGTAGGGATTGTGCTGCATCCACTTGTTGACATTGTGTTCTCTACTGGTATTTTTACTCACTATTGCATGTTTTGCTTACGCTCAGTGCTTTATACTTTAAGATAAGAAAATGAACTGCCATGAGCTGGAGGTTTTATGGAAGCTGTATAAATTTATGCTAATAGGAAGGAAGCTAACGACATGACATACCAACACTAGGTTTAGACCATTGACAGTTATTACACTGCATTCTTCGTGAGCAATTGAAATAGCAAATGACACTTGACACAAGAACTACTCCACATGTTTGCTTCTGTTTTGCCATGATTCTTGAAGCGGTGTACACACTGTGAAATATTACTATCATTCACACTCCGTACTCGTACTTATTTACTGAAAGTTATTCAAACTAAAGGCTGTTAGAGGTCATGTATGCATTTCTTTTATTTAATGATGGACAAGGTAACCAAAATGTATTTTATGGTTCATAATGAGTAGAAGATTTGGGTCAGATGGATTAAACAGAGGTTGTGTGTCGACATTGGGTCTTCACATTGTATGGGATGATGAATTGAAGTTTGCACTAGGATTTTATCTGTATTTGTTCGAGGAGACTGACTAGAGGAAAGAGTTGTTATGGAAGTGAAATGATATTGGTAATAAGGTTTACATGTGTCGACGTATTGAAGAGGTATTATTGAGGTATTGAGATTATGTGAAGTTGATGATTATTGGAGTTTTAGTGAACAAGAGGTAAGGTAAATGATATTGATGACAAGGTTTATATGTATCGACGTAAGAGGTATTATTGAAGTATTGAGATTATATGATGCTGATGGTTATTGGAGTTTTGGTGGATAAGAGTTAAAGTAATTGAGGAGCATATTTTTTTTGTTGGTTTATATGGAACAAGGAGGATGAAGATGGCAGACTAGAACACTCAAGTGGAAAGAAGATTGTCTACACACACACTTTGTTAAATCACTAAGCAGTATATACTTTTTTTTTTGGAGAGGAAGTATTTGCATATCTTGGCACACTGACAGTTGTTCAGCAATCGTACATTTGATTTGGTTTGGCAAACATTGGTCTTGAAATGATGACTATGACGTTGACTAACTATTATTGACTGTTATACATTGCTGCCACTACTACTCGATACACATTTCGATCATCAAATCTTTGACAGAATTGCATTTACACAGTTAACACTATTCAATTACACAGAAGCACTTAATGTGGATGAAAGATGAGTGAGTGTGTTTTGTGTGTTTTCCTTTCCAAATCCCAAATAATTGGTACCGACCTATCTCCTAAATATTATTTTATTTGTTTGTTGTGGCTTGCACTACCACCCATAAATATTATAGGTTTACTGTCATTTGTGTATTGTAATAGTTAATATGGCAATTATCTGATATCTTTTGTGTGTTTATTATAATTTGTACGTTTAGTGTAAGAGCATTGAGAATAATTTTGTAAAAGCAATTGTGTGTGCATTCAAACTGTTGTTTGTGCTTGCACCTATTCAACATTGCTGGGTGCCACTTGGAAATGTTTAACTTCTGCTGATAAACTCTGATGAACTGTCTGATTAGTGATAGTGAATATTATGGACTGTTACCTTCACCTGTTCAACAATGCTGGGTGCCACTGATGGAACTACTTCTACTGAAATGTCACTTGTTGGTCTCTGCACCTGCTCAACATTGCTGGGTGCCACTGATGGACTGCTTCTGCTGAAATGATGTCACTTGTTGGTGTCTGCACCTGTTCAGCATTGCTGGGTGCCACTCATGGACTGCTTCTGCTGAAATGATGTCACTTGTTGTTGTCTGCACCTGCTCAACATTACAGGGTGCCACTGATGGACTGCTTCTACTGAAATAATGTCACTTGATGGTGTCTGCACCTCTTCAACATTGCTGGGTGTCACTGATGGACTGTTTCTACTGAAATAATGTCACTTGTTGGTGTCTGCACCTGTTCAACATTACTGGGTGCCACTGGTGGAACTGCTTCTACTCAAAAAATGTCACTTGTTGGTGTCTGCACCTGCTCAACATTGCTGGGTGCCACTGGTGGAACTGCTTCTACTGAAATGATGTCACTTGTTGGTGTCTGCACCTGTTCCACAATACTGGGTGCCACTGATGGAACTGCTTCTGCTGAAATGATGTTACTTCTTGCTGTCTGCACCTGTTCATCATTGCTGGGTGCACTGGTGGAACTACTTCTACTGATGATGTCACTTGTTGGTGTCTGCACCTGCTCAACATTGCTGGGTGCCACTGTTGAAACTGCTTCTACTGAGATAATGTCACTTGTTGCTGTCTGCACCTGTTCAACATTACTGGGTGCCACTAATGGAACTGCTTCTACCGAAATGATGTCACTTGTTGCTGTCTGCACCTGCTCAACATTGCTGGATGTCACTAATGGAACTGCTTCTACTGAAATGATGTCACTTGTTGGTGTCTGCACCTGCTCGACATTGCTGGGTGCCACTGATGGAACTGCTTCTACTGAAATGATGTAACTTGTTGGTGTCTGCACCTGCTCAACATTGCTGGGTGCCACTGATGGAACTGCTTCTACTGACATAATGTCACTTGTTGGTGTCTGCGCCTGCTCGCCATTGCTGGGTGCCACTGTTGGAGCTGTTTAATTAATGCTGATGAAATGTTATAAGACTACTATTTGCACCTGTTGACCATTGCTGGGTGCTACTGCTGGGCCTGTGAACTTCTTGTTTAATGATGTATTGACAAGATTTTATGTGAATATTTGTATAAACTGATTTTTTGTGTATTTACTGTTTATGAAATGTTATGAGACTCTTACTTACACATAGTTGACATTGCTGGTGCCATTGATTGAATGATACTTGTGTAAACTATAATGTAAAATCACATGTATGCAAGCATTTGTATTCCTCACTGCATTTTATATATTAGGTTATTGAAGGGTCAGTGCAAATCCAAAATCTATCTAGTTATGTGATATTTAATTATTAATATTATCTTTTGTTTTTGTCTCTAATTTTTTTTCTTCTTTGTACGAATTTGGTGGTATTTTCACCACCAATGCTGGCAAAAATACCATCAAATTCTGGCCCGTGGAGGAGGGGCATATGAAAGGTCGCTACACTCAGCCACAGCGCCAGAGATTGCGCCAAGGAGTTTTATTCCGCCGCCTCCACTGGCAGTGCTGTGGTGGTGCTGTGGTGCTGTGCAGTCGTGGTGGAGAGTGCTTATTGAGAAGTAGCAGTAGGCAGTGTTTGTTGAGATGTGGTAGTGGAGAGTGCTTATCGAGAAGTCATCGTGGAGATGTAGCAGTGGTGAGTCGTTGCTGAGAAGTTCCCATGGAGAGTGCTTGTTCAGATGTTGTCATATTGTTTTGATGGGCTATACACCAGATATTGTTGGATTGGGGGTGCTGTAATGATCAGAGTGTGCTTTTCGTCAATGTATATGAAGGTAAAAAAATTCCTTTTTTTTTATTATTTCAATGTCTTAAACAATAATGCCTCTTGGTCACAGGTTCAGTCAACAAAGCATCTGGCTCGTGTTCTTCTATTAGACTGTATTTCTGGTTTCTATGTGCAATTATAGTATTTCTGGTTTGTTTTTAATTACTTCAGTATAAATGGTGTTTAGAATATCTGGTCTAATTGAGGAAGAACCGTGTCAGATGTGTACGTTGAATCACATTTCCACACACAGAACAGCTACACTTGTGTTTTGTTGTTTCGTAGGTTTTATAGTTGCTGGGGACTTAATTAATTAATTGTGTTAACGGAAATTTTCTTTCATTCTTTGTTGTTATTCTATGCAGTCAGATTGCGTACTAATACCAGTCAGGGCCTACCTGTTACGAGACTGCGTAACCAGATAGTCAGCTATAAAATTAAAATATATTTGCATTATATTTAATGCAGTCAGATTGCGTACTAATGCCAGTCAGGGCCAACCGGTTACGAGACAGCGTAACCGGACAGACAGCGACGAAAAATAAAAATTATTTGCATATTAAAATATAATTAAGCCCTCATGCAACCTATCAGGCGTTATCTCATACCGATCACTTTGTTCACGTATCAGTGTCTTACTAGATTCCCTTGGATACCGGATATTGGTAAACCGTTGAAGAACTGGCTATATATAAAGGGCCAGGTAACCTACAGAGCATTTTGTTCTGCATCGTTATCCGCCTGTCTGTTACTTTCAAATAAACAGTATTACAAAAATTTTAACTGTCGATGTTTGTATCTCACTTAGCGCTAAAAAATGCAGTTTCCTCAAGGAAAAATAAAATCAAATACTTCTTCAATACTTCGTCTAACTTAGATAAAACATGTTTCACTTACTCATGAATAACTTTCAAAAATATCAATAATAACAGGAAATTATTGCATTTCATCATGATGAAGACAATTATATTGAGAACAAAACAACAACGATAATATTATGGTTTTCCGTGTTTGTTCATGTAAGCCTTACTTACAAAAAAAAATGTTCAAATGTGTGTGAAATCTTATGTGACTTAACTGCTAAGGTCATCAGTCCCTAAGCTTACACACTACTTAACCTAAATTATCCTAAGGACAAACACACACAACCATGCCCGAGGGAGGACTCGAATCTCCGTCAGGACCAACCGCAGAGTCCATGACTGCAGCGCCTTAGACCGTTCGGCTAATCCTGCATGCCTTACTTACATCAAAAGTGACTGCTTTGGTTACATAAAAACACTGAAGTTTCACGATCAGCTAATCTTATAAAACGACATTTACCTCCTGGAATGCAACAAAATATAGAACGGGCACTGACTAACTCGCGGTTGTAATTATGTGCAAAACAAACAAGCGGCTCCCAGTTTGTCTCGTACACTATCATTTATGTTTCTTTCCCTACCAATGCTACAATACTACCATACGATAACCTAGTACTGGTAGAGAGCAGCTCTCCTCACTTTCCATCTAAATTAATAGTCCATGACAGAGGTCACTAAGCTCTCTTGACTGGTCCAAACTGCTCTTAATGCTTGCTGCTTTGACAACTGGCAATGCAATACTTTCCATATCCTTTCATACTGCCAGGTCTACTTCTCGAGTCATCAACTTATTAGTTGCAGATTACTTAGGTTGTTCGGATACTTTTCATCCTATAGCATATATTTCTTTCTCCATGTCAGAATGAAATAAAAAATTTCGTTTCATTACTTCTTCATACGACAGTAGAAACAGTCGCAATATAGCAGATCCGCAGCTATCCAAATGTATCACTACAGGCAGCCGAGCGGCAGTGGAGTAGCACGAAGTGGTGTGCTGTGCTCCGCTCCCCACGTAGGCCAACACAAGCCGCGACGCCCACCCCGTACGTCACACTCGGCAACTACTGCTGGCGAGACGCGGCCGGCGGACGCGCCGTCGAGGAATGCAATTAGGGCCGCCACGCTGTTTCAAGTGCTCTGCAAATGAGCACGCCGCGCTGGTAAGGAGTAATGGAATGATTAAACCGCCTCGCCTCGCCTCGCGCAGCCCGGCTGGCCTCTGCCTCCGCCGCCGCCACCACCATCCCCGCCGCCCCCAGATCGCGCGTGGGTCGCCCGGGGCGCCGGCTCCGCCGCTGGCGCCAGCGAGCAAGCAAGACGCCTCGCGAACCCTCCTTGCCAGCTTAGGTTTACTCGGTCCGCCCCGCTGCACCTTGTAATGGCGTTTCACTGTTGCTGTCACGCCAGAGGAGCTCCACAGATCGCAGATACGGCTCCTTATTTCGAGCAGCCGGTACAGCGCTGATCGTGCTTCCAGTAAAAGCACAGCCAACACTTGGACAGCTACCACATTAGGTTTCACGTTAAGTAGTCAGTAAATACCTTTCCATAAAATGTGGGAACCTTCCGAGTTAGCTGCTAATACTTTTACTATGTTTCGTACAATAAGCCTATTGAAGCGGTATTGCCATTGTCAAGTACTCCTGCGAATACCGCAGTTTGTAAATTTCATTTACGTTTACGGTATTTGTACGGGAAGTCAATTGTACATGTATACCTACGTATAGACATACTGCATCACTGATGAATCATTTTGTCAACTGTCGCTGTTTTAATTATAACAAAATAAAGTCACATAGTGATTCGACAGCTAGTTAACAGTTCTCAATGATGCTATATGTTTACAAAGTGGTTACAGTTTGGTCAGCGGTATTGTTTGAATTACAGATAATTTTGCTGTTTGTGTAATCTTTGGTGTTTTATTGTTTTATCCGCTGACATGTTCCAGAATGCTAATAAAATTTCCCAGGTGGTATTTGTTCTTGAAGTCCGTCTGTTCTTTTAATATGTCATACGGATAATTTTTCATACCAGATTACGCTGATCTGGCCATACACAAAATTAGATGTGACAATTGTAACAAATTTTACATTGTACCGCCGGGACGAAATTTTAACATCAGATTTACAGAACATGCTAGATAAAGCAATCAATCGAAATCAATCAACAGTGACAGCAATCAATCGAAATTCTTCATGCATTGAAAAAACCAAACCAGAACCAAAACGACAAAAAAAAAAAAAAAAAACGAAATTGCACATCAAATCTTACACCTAACGCTGGAAGAACTCGCCATGAACATACTGGAAGAATTGTCAGTTTTTACAAACAAGAAAAAATTATCCGCGTGGCAAACTAAACGAACAGATCGACTTCAAAAATACATATAACCTGGAAAAATTTGTTGACGTTCTGCCATAAAAAATAAACAACCAGAGACTGCATAAGCAAATAACTTATCTATAACAGACAGAATATCGCTGACTAAGATATAACCGCTCTTTAAAAACTCAACGTTGTTGAAAACTGCCCACTAGCTGTCAAATTACTATGTGACTTCATTTTACCATCATACAAACATCGACAATTGGCAAAATGATAGTCAGTGATGCAGTACGTACGTCTCATCCAGCTAGGCAGATGTATACATGTACAATTAACTGCACATACTATTATTTTAAGTGAACAAGCTCGGAATTTGATAACTCTTTGTGATTTCTCCTTACTTAACAAAGTACTGATTGTGATGAAGATATGTAAAAGCTGTAAGATGTATGGTTCTTGCAGTTATCGTAACTTTATTAGCAAAGTGTCGTTCGTACTTTAGATGGTACTGAATAGTGTATAAAGCCAAGGAACGAAAGACGTGTCGTTTTGCACATGCCGCCGAAGCAGCGATCCCACTCTCTAATTGCTGAGCTGCTGCATGCATGCCCAAATTTTTAACTTCAATATTTATTAACTGTTAAAACGTCCAATGATCTTGCAGAGCAATATTCCTGGAGCCACCCCATAGCAATTCTGGACCTGTGGGGTGTCGCAGTGCCCTGCTGGAATTGCCAAAGTCCGTCGGAATGCTCAATGGACAACAATGGACATGCATGGACGCATGTGATCAGGCAGGATACCTACGTACATGTCACCTGTCAGAGTCGTATCTAGATCCATCACGGGTCCCATATCACTCCAACGGGACACGTCCCACACCATTACTGAGCCTCCACAGGCTTGAAGAGACCTCTGCTGACATACAGGGTCCATTGACTCATTAAGTGGTCTCCATACCCGTACACGTCCGTCCGCTCGATACAATTTGAAACGAGACTCGTCCGACCAGGCAACATGTTTCCAGTCACCAATAGTCCAATTTCGATGCTGACGGGCCCAAAAGAGGCATAAAGCTTTGTGTCGTACAGTCATCAAGGGTACACGAGTGGGCCTTCAGCTCCGAAAGCCCGTGTCGATGATCTTTCGTTGAATGTTTCGCATACTGACACTTGATGATGGCCCAGCACTGAAATCTGCAATAATCTACGATAGATTTGAACTTCTGTCACTTTGAACGATTCTCTTCAGTCGCCGTTGGTCCCGCTTTTGTAGGATCTTCTTCCGGCCGCGGCTATGTCGAGGCTTTGGAGTTTACCGGATTCCTGATATTCACAGTACACTCGTGAAATGGTCGTAAAGCGAAAATCCCCACCTCATGGCTACCTCAGAGATGCTGTGTCCCGTCGCTCGTTCTCTGACTGTGACACTACGTTCAAACTCACTTAGATCTCGATAACCTGCCATTGTAGCAGCAGCAAACTATCTTATATAGGCCTTGCCGACTGCAGTGACGTGTTCTGACTGTTTACATATATCTTTTATTGAATACGCTTGCCTATTCCACTTTCTTTAGCGCTTCAGTGTATCATTTTGGTGGTTTTGCCGTATCATGATCTCCAGAGTATCGTTTCTCTTCCTGCATTTGCTAGTATTTCTCATGCTCATATTTTCTGTGCCAGGGAGGAACATTACGCTGAGAACCTGAAATTGTGTGTCTTTATGTTCACCTCAAGTGCTTGGGAGGCAGTTGAACTATATTTTCGAAGCCACTTCCGGTGGCGTGAAGTCGGAGCGACTCTGTGTCGCCAGACGCGGCCGCAAGTTCAAAAATCGTTCAGATGGCTCTGAGCACTATGGGACTTTACATCTGAGGTCATCAGTCCCCTATAACTTAGAGCTACTTAAAGCTAATTAACTTAAGGACATCACACACATCCATGCCCGAGACAGGATTCGATCCTGCGACTGTAGCAGCCGCGTGGTTACGGACTGAAGTGCCTAGAACCGCTCAACCATGGGGCCGGCTAGCCGCGCGTCCCCAGGCGTGCTGCCGCGTGGTTAGCCGTTACGTATCCGAGCGCTCACACCCCCTCTCCAGAATTTCATCCATCAAACAGAATGGATAATCTTCGACCAAGTGAAGCGGACGTTTCCTCTTCTGTCTTCTGATTGCAGGAAGCGACTTCTCTTCCTAAGGGAAGCAGTCTGGGGGTTGATTATTACGCCTAGATCAAGTTTGTCGTTCTCTGTATACAGAGGCGTCTAAGTTTTAGAGATAAGTTACTGGGACGTGGAGGAGAGCAGTGGCAGCAAGCAGTTGCTCCCTGAGCAAGGAAGTTGGGATTATCACATTGAATTTGCATCAGTTTCATGTTGGGTTTCTCTATAACGAAGAAACTCTGTCGTTAAGAGCAGTGCTGGATTCTTGTCACTCACGATTTCAGAATCGTTTTCACGCAGATTCGAATGAAACAGAATTTGGTGTCTGATCGTATACGAAGCACTTTATGCAACATATGTCCAGTTGATTATCGTGCCGGCCGAAGTGGCCGTGCGGTTAAAGGCGCTGCAGTCTGGAACCGCAAGACCGCTACGGTCGCAGGTTCGAATCCTGCCTCGGGCATGGATGTTTGTGATGTCCTTAGGTTAGTTAGGTTTAACTAGTTCCAAGTTCTAGGGGACTAATGACCTCAGCAGTTGAGTCCCATAGTCAGAGCCATTTGAACCATTTTGATTATCGTGGTTCTATCGGCTGTCAGTCACGAACTGGATTTGATTGTTCAGCGAGTATTGAATTTTGCTTTAGAATGTTTGGGTGTAAGTACTTGCGCGTCCATGTCGATCTGCCTTATTCCACTCGTCCTTTTGCTGACAAATGATCGATACCTTAGTAATGTTTGTTGTTATGCAACCTTCAGTTTAGTAAATGTCGTCTCAGGAGAACATTTAATTGGTGAAATAAATGTTTATAATGCACCTGATTAGTTCGTTATAATCCTTCTTAAAGTGCACGACGGCGGATGTCCCATTGACCTGTAATATTTAGCGTCCGGTACCTTGTGAAATAAAATTACTTGATATCTTAGCAAATTATGGTCACTGATCGGTTGTTCTGGAGTTCAATAATTAAAGTTTCGTTGCGCTGTATTCTGTTCAGGATAGACAATAGCGTAGTATTAACTTAAAAATTTCATCGAGCTTCAGATGGCTTGGCCCTCAGGGCCGAATAAATAATGTTAGTTAAATAATGATAGTATGCAACTATGTTCCAAATGTCCTAAACTACTCAATCAACTACAACCAAAACTGGTATACACAGCAGTTATTGTCTGCAAATAAGAAAGACCTTTAATCTACAAAAATTGTTTCCTTCAAAATTATGACCAGTATCTTGTTTCCTTTCTTGGATCTCATCAAAAATTTCTATGTAATGATACGCTTCTGAAAAATATAACTATCATTAGTACTTTACACAAAAGTATTTAAATCCCAGCTGCGGATCCCACAAACAAACTCTGTCTTAGACATGATATTAATTTATTCATGTAGTTTTAGTGATTATCAGTATTTTTGCAAAATTCGTTTTAATACTCTGAGGAAAAAATATATACCACCACTTATCTTGTACATGGCGTCATCGTCTAGGGTTGCGTCCATTTCAACTCTTGCCAAAAACAAAAGTGATCCATGTTTTTTGGTATGATGAGACTGAAGCATAATGGAGTGTTTTTAATATTAAAACTTCTTATTTCTATGTTCGCTGGTAACAGAATGAGCATATGACACTGCAGCGTAACAGTTTTAACACAAGCAAGAAACATTTTCGTACACACTTTCTCTTGATATTTAAACAATGAGCAAAGGCACAGTACATCAGCAGTTTAAGAGCTTACAAGAAGGCACTGCTTTGAAGTCAGGTACTGAAGTGACGCCTTTTGTGCAAATTTTATAGCATACCGAAAATCGTATTCCTTCCATAAATTTCTAGAAGGTCCTTTTAGTAAAATTAATAACAGGTTCCCATTTTTAATAACAAAACAGTGTTAAAAGAAATTGTTTTAATGAATGAAAAGTTCTTAGAAATGTAACAGAAAGGGGAGATACATATACAGTTAAGAAAAAAAAAATAATTTCCAAACATGCCACGTCATATGCTACGCATAAATTTGTAAGCTATAAGATCCATTGTTTTAATAGATAATACACCAATATCGGGAAACAAATATAAAAGTCAGATTGCGTTTTGTATTCTATCATGAAAACTGTAGGATAGCTAATTTTCGTAGCACAAAATTAT
The DNA here is from genome assembly GCF_023864345.2 of Schistocerca serialis cubense. Taxonomy (NCBI): domain Eukaryota; kingdom Metazoa; phylum Arthropoda; class Insecta; order Orthoptera; family Acrididae; genus Schistocerca; species Schistocerca serialis. The sequence continues at coordinate 339,331,522 of NC_064644.1, read as the reverse complement.
TACATTGATACTAGTAAATATATTGTTACGTAATATACTAAACTGAAAGACACAGAAGTTTGGCAGTGTACCAATGCGTTTCGTAACTATGGAGAAACATGAATATCTCAACCCGTAGCCGAGTATTGGAATAAACATGATCGAAAATAAAGAGAAACTGCAAATTTGTGGTATCTAAAAAAGTATGGGTAATAACTGGTTCGTTAGAGCGGATACGGCCCAAAGTTACTGGTAAAAAACTAGTTAGCACATTTTATGCAAACGTGTATACAGATTATTCCACGGTGTTTTTTACGTCTGGATTCCTATGGTCTGATAATGGCAGTAAGCCGAAACCGGTAATTTGAGTTGTACACCAAGATAGAGACATTTGATTACAATGAAATTTATTTCACAGAATTCGGACATGACAGTACACAAATGATCAGAATTTCACAACCGTACAGAATATAGTATGGTTTGAAGCCGCCACGTCCTTCAACCACAGCCTCTAGACATCGAGGCGTTGAATAAAACAGGGCCTGAATATGCATCCATGCAGTTTTTACGCGCTTCCACGAAGCATCGGTAGTGGTTACAGAAGGACCAGAACGAACAATTTGCATGCCATCCATATCCCAGACATGTTAGATGGGCAACATCCGGCGAGGTTGCAGGACCTGCCAAGCATTGATACCTGTCCTTCATCGAAGAAGGCTTCCTCAATCCACGGAACAGGTGGATGGGAATGGTCCGGCTGAAATATGTCATGTGCAGTTTTTGTAACTTCCCTGAAGCAGCGGTTGCTGTCCAGGTTGCTTTCAATACGTGGGAGATGAGATCGCATGGCAAAGACAAAGGTATCCCAAACCACCACTCTTGGTGTTTGTTCGCTATGCTAATCAAGGATGCAGTGTGCCTGATTGCATTTCCAACGGTAGTGTCTACAACTTTCGTGGTCACCACCGTAGGACAAATTAAAGTGGTACTACTCTGAAAATTGCAGTGATAGTGCTCACGTACACTTCGCAGTCTGAAGCGTTGGTGGCTGTTGATCAGTGGAAGCTTACACGATGTCATGCGAGCCACCAGTTCAGCCCTCAACAGACTTAGTCGAACCATAAAAATAGATATGTCCACGGCCTTCGCAGTGTTCCAACATCGAGCCAATTCTGTAAACGAAGCTGCTGTGTCGGTTACAAGTATGGAGAGAAGGTCACGGACACCCGCTCTGTGTTCATGTTCTGTAGACCAGTACCCGCTCGTTGCTGCATATGGCTCACTTCTGCCCGCTGGTTACACACACGCTTCACGTAGAAGTCGCATGCCCTGTACGAGGGCAGTGTCACGGTACAACAAAGCTGTCTGCTGGAGAACAGTCATTCTGCCCCTTTCGAGCTCATTCAAATACTCAGATTGGGACATTTGTCACAAATCAGGAAAGACGGCACTTGCTCCCACGTGTGCACTTGGTTTGGTTGTTCTTCGCTGACAAAGCGTAGTGTATCACTGACTTGTTCCGTGCTTACAAAAGAAGGCGCTGCTGTCCGACGTTCACCTCATCTTTCTGCAGTCTTAATCACAGACTATGGTTCCATTGTTCGAGACATTCTCCAATTTAGGTATCATTCACACTTCTCCTTCTGGCAGTTGCAACTTTCACTAACAGTAGTGCATTTTAAACATGTTTCGGACGCTTTTCTCTATCATCAGGAGTTTATCTAAGGCGCTATGCACTCGCCAAACCAACAATGTAGCACTATATAGATAAATATAAGTTTATCACTTTCATTGCAAAATACTTCTGGTGCGTTACGAAGAAGGAGAGTGTTGGAATAGACGAGATGTAGCTTTTTCTTTGATTCAGTAGCCCCCAAGTAACAATAAACGTGCACATTCAGTATATAAAAGTGTACATAGCCATTATTTATATGTTTTCAGCGCTCCCCGTATATTCATAATACAGGGTGTCACGGTGTTTCAGGACCATTATTAAATGTTGTAGAAGCTGGTAATATGGACAGAATCGAATGAAATGATATTTGCATAAGACTAGTGCCTCCTGCCTGGTAGACCGGTCGCCTGGTGCTATTATTTTTAGCTGTCGCTACTTCGGCGATTTTCTTGTCGATGAAGACGAAATGCTGATGAAAGTAGCAAGATACCTAGTCCCGGCCGGGAATCAAAACCAAGCCCCTCGCATAGCATTCTGCCATGCTGACCTCTCAGCTCCGTAGGTGGACTAGTTCAAATAAAGCATTCCAACTTACATCTGGCTAATTATTACTGGTTACATAGATACAGATGGTTACAGACGTCGCTCCCTTGCTCTAGGTTGCTCCACGTCATTTTCACTTTAGTGTTCAAGTACCGAAGTTGTGCTTCAATAGTGTTACTGAATTTTTCAATGTGATGGTGCTTTGTTGGGCGTTTGTACCGTATCGTTTAAGCACATAGCATGAGTTTACAAATGCTCAGTATTCATATGTAGTACATGAGTGTGCATTTTGTATTGCAGACGCCGCTGCTATTTGTAGAAAATAAGTTAGACAATTTCGTTACCGCTGAGTACTTGATACAAAAGTGTTTTGTCACATTTCCACTAAACAGTTTGTAGCTGGTGTAGTACTTAGCAGCCATATTTGATGTGAACGTACACCTGAACACGGTGTGAATGAAGTAGAAGCCCTTATTCAGCTGGTAGAATGCAAAATGGTTCAAATGGCTCTGAGCACTATGGGACTTAACGTCTGAGGTCATCAGTCCCCTCGAACTTAGAACTACTTAAACCTAACTAACCTAAGGACATCACACACATCCATGCCCGAGGCAGGATTCGAACCTGCGACCGTAGCGGTCACGCGGTTCCAAACTGTAGCGCCTAGAACCGCTCGTCCACTACGGCCGGTGGTAGAATGCAGTTCTTCAACGAACACATCCAGAACTTCTAGATAGTTGGTGTTCAACGTACAGGAATATGGTGGACATTACGCTTACATGGCCTGTATCCCTATCATTTACAGCGGATTCAACACCTTCGAGAAGGAGGTGACGATCGAAAAGTTGTCGTTAGATAACAGCAAAACAGCAAATCTCAAGTAATCTCATTGTTTTCTTTACTGAGGAAGCCACTTCCACTCGTAACGGTATCAGCCACACCCCTAAGTCAATCAGAGGCTCGAAGAAATCCGTTTGTGGAGGTACCGTTTCAATAAAGCTCCTCTTTAGATTTGTGATGTTGTATGATAGGCAATAATCTGTTAAATCGTACAAGATCTCTTTACCTAGACATTATTGATAACTATAATCTCTTCATCGTAGGGATAATCCTGATGTAAACATTACGCTGTTTATTCTTCCGCGCTTGCTGTTAGCTCACTGTATTTTATTTCCTACGGAGTTTCAGCTGTGTACAACCTGCTACAACAATAACATTACAAATTATGCAGGAGCTTAGCTCCACCGCACTAATGGGTGAAGTTAACCCGATGCACAACGATGTACCGGTGCATTTCAACTAGTAAGCCGGTCTATCAAGCCCACAGTGATGTCAGCAACTGCACATAATCGTGTGAAAGCTTATTTCTTTCTTTTTGACATTCCATATGTGAATGTTAATAGTGTTTCGTTACATCTGTTTACAGCCAATTTATTTTAACATTCCTCACAGGTAGGAACACTGAATGTAGGAACACTGAAATCATTCACGTGAAAAGTGTTAAAATAAAACATTCGAAAGCAAATTAGAGTAAACACATTCTTGCAGATAATTAAAAAAATCGACGTAAACCAGTTAAATAATAAAGCTTGAAATGACATTTAAATTTTAAAAGGGATAAATTAATATACACTAATACCCCGGTAACACGCTTCATAAGGGACCAGATGAAAAGCATAATGTAGCTTAGGAAAAGAGCATGTAAAAGTACTTGCGTCAAGACAGTATAATTTACCTGAGAGAGCATATTCCAGATATTTCGGTATGTAATGAGATCCTGAAGCCGCTTATGTTACTACTCACTTTAGACATGTGGTAACCTCTGAGCTCCTTCCATCTCTGAATTTGAATCTGAAGAAGACATTTCATCAGTTGAACTGCTGTCTTCAACACTGACGTGTAGCCGGTCAACTACACAATCTATGAAACCATGCAAGGGCCACCTCTTATCTTCTTCTTGTATTACGTGTTGTTCTGCATTCCACCAGAGTTCGTCACATTCGACAGAACTTCGTGAATTGATTTAAGAACATCTGGTAGCTTAAATGTGATATTATTTCTTGCGAAATATCCTTTAACTTGAGTTCAAGTAATTTCTGTGAGGTTCAAATTGCACTGGTAAGGCGGTAACCTAACGACAGTGTGACCAGCAGACTGCGCTGCTTCACCAACAATGTACTGATCTATGACGTAAGCCTCAAACCACTTTCAGTAATTCAGTCTTAATCACAGTAGGATCGACTGTGCTCCCTAGCCTATCATCCAGTTTACATCTTCCTTATTCCTATATTTTTGTGGCCTACTCTCAACTTTATGAATGAACCATTGACCAGAATCGAAACATTGTTGGGCTCCAATTTGGGTAGACCCATTTTAGGAATAAATCACCAGGTATTCACGATAATCTGAAGTTTTTTTTATTCAAATATCGTTTTATCACCTTCCACAAAATCGCAGTTGCTTCCTATATGTGCTATGTTAGCCTTTTAACTTTTCTCGTAGACTTCTTTAAACCATGTGATAGACCTGCAACAAAAACTTGTTTTTTATCAGCTGCTATTCTGTCTGTCCTAATTTTTTGTGTCATTTGACCTGCGTTAGTCCATGTTTCATGAAGATAATGAAGCTTCCGTTTCCCCCGTCTGAACTGTTGAAACTGCCGGAGATACGCCTCCTCCACAAAGGAACATCTCCTCTACCTGCAGTTATGCTATTTCGTCTCCGGCTTTCGAACTGCAGAGCAATATCTTTCATGAGTTTATAAAGTGTTGTTCTTTTAAAAGTAGGTAAATGGTCGTCATTGTTTACCGCTTGAAGTGTCTTTTTTAGTGTGGGTGCTTCGTTACTAAAGAAAAATGCGTGCATCTTTGACCGCACGGCATTGTTGACACAATTTTCACATTTTCCTAAAACACGCTATTGACGTTTTCTTGTTTTTCTTGGGCTTGACGATTTACCCTCGCAAGATTTCCCTGTACGTGCACACGAAACACCAATAAATTCGGACGCCATTACAGCAGTTCCTTTTCGGTTGTGACGGATGCTTTTTCGATAATTTCTCAAAAACATTGACAACTGTTAGCTTTTCGCCGTTTTTAACAATGTTCCTTTTACATGTTTTGCAAAGGAACACAACACACATAGAAAAACACTAACGAGTGAGAAACACCACAATTATTGTCCACGTGTTTGTTGAGAAGCGGAAAGGGGGGGGGGGGCAGAGGGAGACTCCCCGCCATTTTCTTCAGTACTCAAAATGGAACAGATTTTCTTCCACACGCTCCATTTATTCTCAAGTGCGCAACAGAGACTGTCACTTCGATGATCACTAAAAAAAAATAAATTTGGAGTGGAATAGAACCCGCAGCCTCGTATACACAAATCGATTCCTACATCTGTTCGTTACCACAACTACGTAGATCTAGTGATATTTTTATAATAATACTATATCATGTTTCTCAAATTTCTAGCCAAGAGCGAGATCGGGCTATCAGTCTGGCCATCTTCTGCCCCCGTGAAGGACCCCCGGTACTCGAATGAGTGGATCAGGAACCGATGTGGAGCGACAGGAACGAGGAAAAATCCCCGGGATCGAAACCAGTACCTTCAGGTCCGCAGCCAAGTGCTCTCTCATTAGACCACCACGGCCATGTTAGATGTGGCAGTCACTGATTCAGTTACTAATCTCACTCATTGCCGACGTACTAGCTTCTGTAAGCTTAACAACTAAGTAACAGGAGAAAGGGGCTGGAAGAGAAGGTGCATGGGTACTATCATTTATTTGTGAGCGTTCTGTAAAAACTGAGTTGTGATCAAAATTAAGGATCATGACATATTTCAGTTTTAATTAAGTACTACAATCAGAATTCGTGGAGTGCACGGAAACCGAAGGCAGCCATAGTCACGAATTGGTGCGAAAGAGCACCCAAGGACGCCAACTTATGACGACAGGGTATAGTGCACGTCATTAGAAAGTTTTCGTTAAGCCAGAATCTAAATAAGAAGGGTAGAAACAAAAGTTCGATAAAATTTATGTGGGCCTGTACCCCTTGGCAACAGCAGGTGCACAAATTCAAGGCAAGTGACCGAATAAGAAGAAAACAGTCCACTCGAAAGACTTATTTTATAATAGTACGAATTATGTGAGAATTGTTGCACGTAATTTCCAAAAGAGTTCCCACTGGTGGAAGAGGTGGTGGACACTACAACTGTAATACGGAAATAATTGTTAATGTGGCTTGTGTGAGGTCAAAAATGCCCCAAAAGTTGTTTGTAGGGGTAACAGACTGTTGTGTAAGAAGAGCACGTCAAGGTTTGGTTGAGGTCAGACGTATGCCTGATGGTAGTCGATCGTGGTTGCATCACAATATTTTTGTTTTCAGTTGCTGTTGATAAATGTTTACAAGTGCAAAGGCAGTGCTTTTAATTGGTGCTGCAAAGTATATTTTTGTTGGTGACAGTATCTACAGTTTTATACAGAGATAAGTTAATTGAACAAAGATTATGGTGCATCATACGTCGTCACTCAACCCTACATTGGGCGATACTAATTATCTATCCGTGTAATGCCTCATTGTTGCAGCAGCCGTTGATTGTTCTCGACTTTGGGGATAGCGTATTTTGTATTTTGAAAAAACTGAGTGACCTAGATCCAAAACTATCCTGGCTGTTCTTGTGTAAGTCCAACGTAGCAGAGCGTCATATTGTTTGTAATTATGTGTGCAGCGTTGTCTTGCCAATGGGAATTAGTTTCAGCCTCACAACCTCCATAGATTCCGATGAGTGCTTTTGTAAGTTTTGCACAAATATTGTAGCGTACGAATACCAACTTAATTGGAGGACAAAGGGTCCCAATAAAGAATCTGATTTTACCAGAGTTATTTGTTCTTTCCTTAATCGTATAGCAATTCTTTCCAGCGTGGTGCATTCACGAAATGTTCTGTCAGGTTGACACATGGGAGTGCAGCATTAAAATAACTACATCGCACGTGAGGGCAGGTATGTTAACAGGTCAGTGACGTGTGTCTGGACTTCAAGTATGCGACATTATGCGGTAGACCGGTGACCCACCAGACAGACGACTGCTTACCGCCTGAGGCTGGTTGTTTGATATTACGTTGCAGAAGTCAGTTTTTAATTGGCTCTTTCTCTTGGTGTAAACCGATGTACGTACGGTGCTGGAAAAATTTTTTCGTAAGGTAATTCGTATGTCCGCTTTTATTCTAATTAACCACAAATTTGTAAGCCATATCAGTTTCATAAACGACGGGACGTAAAACGTATTCAACACGTACACATATTTTATGGGACATTTTATTCAAATTCGTCTATACTACGATATACCGTAATATTTCCTGTTACTCCTCAGATACCCCGCATATCTCTTAGTTTACCCCTTGTGGGATATGGTAGGGGCAGATTATTCATCAAATTTCAGGCATCTCAGGGTTTCTAAACATGAGAGAATAGTTGCTCCTGTACAATAAACACTGGGTCACATACCATTTCCCTATACTCTGCGCTTCTGATATCTTCTTGGCGATCGGTCGTTGCACGCAGCTCGACAAGCGAGCTGACTAAAAACTGTGAGACGTTTTGGACATACATAAAATCAGTAAGCTGTTCGAAATCATCTATTCAGCCACTCAGTGACCATAATCGCACCGATACGGAAAATGTCAGAGACAAGGCCGAAAGACGGAATTCAGTCTTCCGAAAGTGTTTCAGCGCGGTGGATCACAAGCAGATCCCTCGCAATTCGATCCCTCCTTTCAGTCACCGTACGAACTTCGAAATGACAGATACTGAGATTACTGATCGCAGAACAGGAAACAACTACAGTCGCTTTGTTGTGAGGAGGCTTCAGGACCAAATGAGATACCTTTAAGATTTTACAGAAATTATTCGAAAAAAGTTGCTCCGATTCTAGGAGCGGTTCATCGTAGTTCGCTGGAGCAACGAAGGGTGCCTAGCGACCTCCTCTATAAAAAACAACATAGTTTATGCAAGCAGAGATCTTGTGAAACTCAGCTCGCTCTGTTCGGCCGTAACGTACAGCGCTTTAGACGTCAGCGCTCAGGTCGATGACGTGTTCCTCGACTTCAGAAAGACATTCGTCACCACCCCATATTGCCAATTAGAGAAATGAAAAATGCGAACTTACCAAGTGTCGGAACGTACACTGCCCTCCATAAGTTTGGAAACATCATGCTGCGGTTCTAGACGCTACAGCCTGGAGCCGAGCGACCGCTACGGTCGCAGGTTCGAATCCTGCCTCGGGCATGGATGTGTGTGATGTCCTTAGGTTAGTTAGGTTTAATTAGTTCTAAGTTTTAGGCGACTGATGACCTCAGAAGTTAAGTCGCATAGTGCTCAGAGCCATTTTTTGAACCATGCTGCGTATTACAACGGAGCAAGATGGAAGTGATCTATGTGAGTTATTGGTTAGAATACGGAAGAGTAAGCTCAAATAACGGTTAATAATGACACGTACAGTATTGTACACTTAATTATTGTACATATACGTACACATTTGAACATACTAGTATTGCTCCGTTTTATGTAAACCGACGTTACCAGTCCAAGCACTTCTACAAGACACGCCAGGTGGCGTGAGTAGACCGCATGGCTATGTATAGGTACGTTGTTTATATTTCTGCTCACTTGCAGTTGCGTTTGCATGTAGTTATAACACGCCGCGAATGTAATTGAAAATGGCCCCAAAGTTCCAGATTCCTCATGAATCACGGGGAATGATAATCACTTAGCACCAAGAAGACAATAGTGTCCGACAAAAATAGCAAAGAAACGGGCGATTTCCGTGAGCGGAGGTGTCATAATCCATACACCGGCATCGAGAAACAGGCTCCTATGGAGATCGTCCTCCTCAGGAGCACCCAGGAAAATATCAGAACGCCAGGAAAAGTATTTGGTAGTGACCAGTAAACGTAACAGATTAAAAACTGTGCGTGAATTGACTACTGATCTAAACGCAAGGAATGATACACCGGCGAGTGAGTCAACAGTGAGACGACGCCTGGCAGACAACAACCTCCGAGGTTATGCAGTAACAACGAAACCACTGTTGCGCCCTGTTTACAAGCAGAAAAGTCTTCAGTGGGCTAAGACATACCAACAATTGACAGCGGTGGTTTGGGGAAGAGTCTTATTCACTGATGACTTCAAGTTCGAAATATTTGTACGCCGTTTACCCCATGAACGCTTGAATACTCAGTGCGTAATTCCAACTATAAAGCATGGAGGGAGTTCTGTGATGGTATGGGGATCCTTTGGAGGGAATAAAGTCGGAGATTTGGTGAAAACAGATGAAAAGATGGACCAAAAGAATTATCACGCCATTCTCCAGCGACATGCTAAGATATTTGGTTTGCGTCTGATTGGGAAAGGGTTTGTCTTGCAGTAAGACAAAGACCCGAAACATACGTCTCACTTGTGTCAGAACCATGTGAAGTCTCTAGACGTTCGTAAAATATTGAAAAACATGGAATGGCCGCCCCTATTCCCTGATTGTAACCCAATCGAGCTGCTATGGGATGAACTGGACAGGGGGATTCGAAAACTGGAAATCATTAGTCGGTCACAATTGTGGGAGGTCCTGAAGCAAGAATGGAGATTAATTCCAACTGAAACCTTGGCAAAACTGACGCAGCGCATGCCGATAGTGTGCAAGGCAGTGATGAAAGCAATGGGTGGCTATTTTGAGGAATCGAAAATTTAATTGTTGCATCTTTCTGTGTATTATTTGAGCTTAATAAACATTTGGAAAACAAGAAAATGCATTTTTATACTGAATTTTCTTTTCATTGTCTATAATTACTAGGTGTTTCCAAACTTATGGAGGGTAGTGTATGTGCTATTGGATCAAAGACTTTCTTGTAGACAGAACTCAGCACTCTGCCCTTAACGGGACAGAATCGACACACGCAGAGGTAATTTCGGGAGTACCAGAAGGTAGTGTGATAGGACCGTCAGTGTTTACAATGTGTGAAAATGGTCTAGTAGAATGTGCCGGAACCTCTTCAAGGCGTTGTCTGATGATGTGCTTGTCTGTAAGAAGGTAACAACGCCAGAAGACAGTCACAGTTTGCAGAAGGACATACACAGGATTGAGGAACGGTGCAGAGACTGGTAGCTGACAATGAATGAAAGAAAGTAACGTATTGTTGGTATATAGGAAAAGATGTCCACTTGTGCTCAAATACACTATTGATATAAGTTCGTAGTCTCCCATAACAGGTATTACTTTGGATAAAATAATTTTGGGTACAGGGCCAAGTCATTGTAACTAATAAAACAGCTACATTGCCGACGTTCCTACTTTCTTGCTGCTGTGCTTTTCAGGGCTCTCACGCTATTGATGAGAAATTGCTGGAAGCAGTACCTACCTCAAGATTTCCACAAGTATCTATCCGGAGCGACGTTAAGTGGAATGATCACATAAAATAAATATTAAGAAAAGCATATACCAGCTTGAGATTCACAGGAAGAAACTTAAGAAAATGTAACACATTCACCAAACAAGTGGCTTACAAGGCGCTCTTTCTTCCGGTACTTGAGTGTTGTCCATCAGCTTGCGGCGCTTGTCAGGTAGGTCTGATAAAAGAGATGGGATCCAACGAACAGCGCCACGTTTTGTCACGGGGCCGTTTAGTCCACGCGAGACCGTTGCTGAGGTGCTCAACAAACTACAGTGGCAGAAGCTACAGAGCAGGCGTTCTGAATCATGGAGAGTTTTACCACGGAAATTTCCAGAGAATATTCCCGGGAAGAGGTGGATGACGTATTACTTCCTCCGACATACGTCTCATGAAATGACCACAAAGAGAAAATTCTACGAATTAGTGCTAGTACAGAGACTTACCGACATTCTACCCACGTGCCATTCGCGAATGGAACAGGAGGAGATCAATTAGTGATGCCAGAATTACCCCCCGCGACACGTCGTCTGGTGGTTTGTGTAATACTGATGTATTGAAGTTGGCGACTTTTTGAAGTGAAAATTTTGGGTGAAAAAAAATTATTTTGGTTGTACATTTTATGTTATTCCATAGAGACTTAAGTCCTTTACAGAAAGTGTAAGTAGGCTGTTCAGGATTTTATGTTGGTATTGCCACGTAGTGCTCTGTATGGAAATCGCTGACTGCGCTGTGTGCACTATGTGGCTGGTTGGACTCATTGTTGGAATATTCGCTTGTGTAGCGTTGGGCAGTTGGATGTGAACAGCGCGTTGCGTTGCGCAGTTGGAGGTGAGCCGCCAGCACTGGTGGATGTGGGAAGAGAGATGGCGGAGTTTTGAGAGTTTACTGTGAGCGGACGATCAGGACGTGTGTCCGTCAGAAAAAAGGAAATTTGTTTAATTGGATGTCACAAAATTATATATATATATATATATATATATATATATATATATATATATATATATTACGACATTTGAACGCTGTTAAGGTAAATACATTGTTTGTTCTGTATCAGAATCTTTCATTTGCTAACTATGCCTATCAGTAGTTAGTGCCTTCAGTAGTTAGAAACTTTTATTTAGCTGGCAGTATTGGCGCTCGTTGTATTGCAGTAGTTCGAGTCTCGAAGATTTTTGTGAGGTAAGTGATTCATGAAAGGCATAAGTTATTTTAGGCAGAGCCATTCATTTGTACGGATTATTGAAAGTCAGATTGCGTTGCGCTAACGTATTGTGTGTCAATTTATAGAGGATCAGAATATGTAAAGAGAAAACTATCTGAGTACGTTGAGTTTTGCTCAGCTGTTTGAAAATCGAATAACGTAAGAATTTTTCCAGCACTGTCATTCTTTACATTCAAAGGAGAAGTTTCAAATTTTAATATACTGATATACCTTCTGTTATTTTCACGTCGTTGAAATCGAGTGGCAAGTCGACAAGAAACAGCATTTTCAACAGCTTCTGCTTTTTGCGTTTAATCGAGGGGGCTAAGGCAGAGAAGCTTCTCGAGAGATTTATGAAGCCATACCTCTTAGGACGGTTGAAAATTGGTTTACGCGATTCACATACGGCATTTCCGATCTTGAAGACATGCATCACACTGAACGCCCCATTCATTTCAACGAGGATTGACTGAATCTTCTTATTCACAAAGATGCATACCAGACGACATGAGTACTGGCATAGATAGTGGAATGCTCCCACAGTACCTTAGTGCCCATCTTCACTTGATGGGAAACGTTCAGAATTTGGGCCCATGGCCCCCGCATGCTATGACCGACAACAACAAAATCAACGAGCTACAGTCTCCGCCGGTTTGCTTGCTTGTCATCGGTCAACTCATGGACACAAGCAGGGGATTTTTCTACACAGTCGTTACCGCCGACGTAAAGTCAATATGACACAGACATGATACGTGAATAGGAGTGGCAATCATTAAAACAAAGACGTTTTTCGTTGCGACAGGATCTCCTCATGAAATTTCAATCACCAGTTTTCTCCTCCGATTGCGAAAACATTCTGGTGGCACCCACCTACATAGGGAGAAATGATCATCACAATAAAATAAGAGAAATCAGGGCCCGCAGAGAAAAATTTAAGTGCTCGTTTTTCCCGGGTGCCGTTCGAGAGTGGAACGGTAGAGAGACAGCTTGAAGGTGGTTCATTGAATCCTCTGCCAGGCACTTTATTGTGAATAACAGAGTAATAACTTAGATGCAGAAGTTGTTTAAAGAATCGCTCAGCCCCGACATACTGGTGACACCGCTAGCTAAACAAGAGCTCTAGCAGTGCAAATGGATGTTGTGCATACCATAAGACTGGGAAGGGGTGATCCACCACGAGATGCTTGGTCGAAACCGAACAGTGAATGCAGAACTTCCCGCTCTATGAATGCAAAGACTGAACAACGCTAGGCATCAAAACCGGCCTGATCGCCGGCATGGAGTTCTTTTGCAATGCTACAACGCCCTCACATCACCAAGGAAGCCATGCAAAAGCTTGGCTGGGAACTGCTGCCACACCCTCCACATTATCCCGACCTCGCACCTTCGGAATCCCTTATCTTCCGAGTCCTCTACAGTACAGAGTAATTCAGTAATCACATGAAAATGAAGGCGTAACTCGATAACTTCTCCGAGTGGAAACCAGCTGATTTTTTATCGTCAACGCATCGAACAGCCTGTTGAATTTGGGAAGTAGTTGTAAGAAATAATGGAGAATAGATTATTGATTAATTTTTGTTTATTTGTTGCTTATTTTTGTGAAATACTAAGTTTATAAAAAAATTAAAACAAAGTCAGAACTTGTGGGTCAAGCCGTAGGTGCAGACGTACTGCGAAGGAGCTCACTACCAGTAAACTGCTCCGTCTGGGAAAAAAGCGTCGCTGCAGACACATTCGAAATAGGAGCGACCACGAATTAGAAGCCTTTCCTCGTCGTCGAACGCAAAGCCGGCGGCAACAACGAAAGGGCGCCAAGTGAGCGGGCTCCGGCGGCAAAGTACTTGAGTCCCAGGGGCGGAGCGGAAGGCCTCGCCGAGGAGGCGATTGGGAGCTGGCTGGAGCCTCATCCGGCGCGGATCCCTCGCGCCGCCGCATTAGCGGGGATCCTGTTTCAATTTGCCAGATCACAGAGCGCGCAGCCCGGGCCGACGCCGACGCCGACGCCGGCGCCCCGGTGTTTTGTTCTTCTTAACGTCGCACCGGTCCAACTTGGCCCCGGCGCCGCCTGGCTGTGCTAAGACCAGGTAAGGCTACGGCCACTCCCTTGCAGTAAACCCCCGAGTTCCGCACCGCGAAACACCAAATGGGAAGAAGCAGAGCAAACCGTGCCTTAGTTACGACCCGTCGTATCTTTGGTACAGGGTAGATTTCTATAGTCGCAATTTTACGGCTGGGGAAGTGTGATAAGTACCCACTCTACGTCCTGTGCGACTCACTGCTCGGAGAAAGCCGTCAGACTGGTCTCCATTTCCACTCTGTGTCTAGCTCACGTGTCAGATATGGTACTAACGAGGAATGCCCTCAGATACGATCAACCGATTCGGCTCATTTCTCCCAACTCGCTTGAATACAATCTAAAATGAAAGACCTAATACTCTCTTTGCCGGACATCCACAATTATTTCTAAATTTGACAGTATGAATAGATCAGCTCCAGTTTATTTGGATAAATTCCTACACACGACCCGGATTTGAGGATGTACACTTCTGGCCATCATAATTACTACACCAAGAAGATGGTTCAAAAGGCTCTGAGCACTATGCGACTTAACTTCAGAGGTCATCAGTCACCTAGAACTTAGAACCAATTAAACCTAACTAACCTAAGGACATCACACACATCCATGCCCGAGGCAAGATTCGAACCTGGGATCGTAGCAGTCACGCGGTTCCGGACTGAAGCGACTAGAACCGCACGGCCACCGCGGCCGGCACACCAAGAAGAAATGCAGATGATAAACGGGTATTCATTGGACAAATATATTATACTAAAACTGACATGTGATTACATTTTCACGCACTTTGGGTGCATAGATCCTGAGGAATCAGTACCCAGAACAACCACCTCTGGCCGTAATAACGGCCTTGATACGAGTGGGCATTGAGTCAAACAGAGCTTGGATGGCGTGTACAAGTACAGCTGCCCATGCAACTTCAACACGATACCGCAGTTCATCAAGAGTAGTGACTGGCGTATTGTGACGAGCCAGTTGCTCGGTCACCATATACCAGACGTTTTCAATTGGTGAAAGATCTGGAGAATGTGCTGGCCAGGGCAGCAGTCGAACATTTTCTGTATCCAGAAACGCCCGTACGGGACCTGCAACACGCGGTCGTGCATTATCCTGCTGAAATGTAGGGTTCGCAGGGATCGAATGAAGCGTAGAGCCACGAGTTTTAACACATCTGAAATGTATCGTCCACTGTTCAATGCGAACAAGAGGTGACCGAGACGTGCAACGAATGGCACCCCATATCATCATGCTGAGTGATACGCCAGTATGGCGATTACGAATACACGCTTCCAATGTGCGTTCACCGCGATGTCGTCAAACACGGATGCGACCATCATGATGCTATAAACAGAACCTGGATTCATCCGAAAAAAGACGTTTTGCCATTCGTGCACCCAGGTTCATCGTTGAGTACACCACCGCAGGCGCTCCTCTGTGATGCAGCGTCAATGGTAACCGTAGCCATGGTCTCCGAGCTGATTGTCCACGCTGCTGCAAACGTCGTCGAACTGTTCGTGCATATGGTTGTTGTCTTGCAAACGTCTCCATCTGTTGACTCAGGGATCGAGACGTGGCTGCACGATCCGTTACAGCCACGCGGATAAGATGCCTGTCATCTCGAGTGCTAGTGACACGAGGCCGTTGGGATCCAGCATGGCGTTCCGTATTAGCCTCCTGAACTCACCGATTCCATATTCTGCTAACAGTCATTGGATCTCGACCAACGCGAGCAGCAATGTCGTGATATGATAAACCGCAATCGCGATAGGCTACAATCCGACCTTTATCAAAGTTGGAAACGTGATGATACGCATTTCTCCTCCTTACACGAGGCATCACAACAACGTATCACCAGGCAACGCAGGTCAACTGCTGTGTGTGTATGAGAAATCGTTTGGAAACTTTCCTCATGTTAGCCCGTTGTAGGTGTTGCCACCGGCGCCAACCTTGTGTGAATGCTCTGAAAAGCTAATCATTTGCATATCGCAGCATCTTCTTCCTGTCGGTTAAATTTCGCGTCTGTATCACGTCATCTTCGTGGTGTCGCAATTGTAATGACCAGTAGTGTAAATCCCATCTTCAGCTGCTACAAAATAAAAGAGAAATTAGAGGGATTCTACATAGATCTAATTAACATTAATAGGACCCAAGAAAAAGGTGAACATCACATTATACCTTGATTGCGTACGAGACAGTCTTTCCAACCATGTAAAATATCAGCAAATTTATCAGTTATTATGCGAGATCCCGTGCGGATAAGGCATGAAACGATCTCTGAGTCAATGGGTACCACATCGGGCAAACGGGGCGAAACAGGAAAAACATGAATGGAACAACAAATAAGCACACATTGCCAGACTAATGTAAGCTATGAACCAATTGCGAAAGACTATACATGTGGCACGGGCTTAAGAGATTAAAATGAAGGAATGTAAGCCACATAATGTCAATTTGTGGGCCTCAAAAGTATATTACCATATAAGTGCCCATCCGGCCGCATACCATGGAACCCCAATAAAGCCGGTGAGCAGACTGCCGTGCGAACTGCACATACGTCTAGTCGTTCGCAGCTGGTCCCTAGATTACAACTCGGGTTAGCAGTGTGCTCTCATTTGTTTTTACATTCATGTTTTTTGGTTAGACTCTGTTCACCCTGTGTGTTACTGGTTGAGTGAGAGATCCTTTTCATGCCTTACCCTCGCGGGATCTCGCATGCTGCTTCATCGGTTTGATGTTTGTTTTTTTCCCCATGAGTGCTACGACTTTCCCGTATACAATGAAGGTGTAGCCCGTTGTTCACATTTTCATGAGCCCTTTTAATTTTAATTGATTTTATTGAAGATTCCCTCATAGCTTTGCTTGTTTATTGCCTGGAGATAGGACGTATATCCTGAAAGCAGGGTCGTGTGTACAATTTTGTCCAAACAAAGAATCAAATGCAGCTGTAGTGGATTTAAGCGTTACGTAAAATGAAAGACTCCGGGACACTTTTGGCTAACCTCCATTACCACCGTTTTTGAGGAAACCAACCTTATACTTCGTGACACGCAGTTTACTCACAATCGACGGGCTCGATAGGTGACTGGAAACTGAGCATCTATCATCAACGTATATGGAGCCCACAAGCGCAAATTTTTCCTAGAACCCTAGGAAAGAAATTAATTCGACTGACACCTTTGTACCCATAAGACACGACAAGGTCGCCCGTGTAGTGACCAAGCCATCTGATTGGCGGGCGATGAACCTGTGTTCGATTAGCAGTTGCATTTTTGTTTTATTTGTATTCTTTATCATCGAAATTGGTAAGAATGGGAGGTTTATTAAGTAAGTAAACCAATAAAGTATAAAAAATGGGCAAATAAATTTCTCAAACGGCTAGGATTTTGTAAGGAACTAAAATATGAAGCCACATTGCGTGAACAAAATTTCGAGTTAGATTGCTCCGAAGAGGAGCGCCGGTAGCACGTTATGGGATAAGGGAGAAAAACTAACCCTTCTCGCAGATGATATTGTGCATGAAAAAACCAATTCATCATCGTAACTGTGAAACAAATCCCCTCTACAGAACAAGAGCTCTTAGGTCTAGAGGTACGCACTTTGAACCCACGCTTTATGAACTTTTTTTCCTCATACTATCTGTTTCTGAAGCAAGGAGCTTAGACGTGCATCATAGTATTGAAGATGAAGAAGTGCTCAAGGTATGCGTTTTTGAGCCTATGTTTGCTGAGACTTTTTGCTTCTACACTGCCCAGTGACGTTACAGTTACCATCTATCAAAATCCTGACTAACCACATTCTGCTGCACGCACTGTTGCAAGAAGTGCAGGAAGAAAGTTGATTACGTTCAGCAAAGTACCGACACGGATGTGGAGCCATGGTGACTCCGGCACCGTGGCCAGCTGCGACAGGTGCTTCGGTTGAGGATCCATGGCGCTAATAGCCCGATCCAGGTGGTCCTACAGTTTGTCGACAGCGTTTAAATCCCTGGATTCTGTTGGCCAAGGTAGAGGAGGGTGTATGGTAAAGTCATCCTGGTGCTCTCTGAACAATGCTCGTACTGCGATCTGTCTGACACGTTGCATTGTACTGCTGGAAGATGCCATAGTGTCGAGAAAAGGAGACTGCATGTACGTATGGACATGGATCCCAAAGCTAGATGCATACTTATATTGATTCACTGTGCGTTCCAGAATGACGACGTCAACCAGGTAATGGCACGCAAACATTCCCTAGACCCTAACGCTTCTTCCTCTGGCCTCAGCACTTATGGCTGTTGTTACGGGCTGTTTGTTTCAGATCGATGGAGCACGAAACGTATTCATCTCGAAAGGCCACCTGTCGCCAATCATTGGACATCCAGCTGCGGTGTTGGCGTGCGACTTTCAGCCTTCATCGCTACTGGACAGAAGTCAGCATGGGTGCGTGGACCAGGCGGCTGCTGTTGAGGCTCATACTCTACTACCATTGCTGAATGATCGTTGAGGAGATACTCTTGCTCCTATGGGCGGTCAATTGCCCGTCCATTCGTCCGTACACATCTCCGCAGCTGTTGCTCACCGCTGTCATCTAAGCCCCATGGTACACTGCAGTTGCCACTGCGTTGGTTTTGGATAGCGCCATTTTACCGTGCACGGTATACGCTAACGACGGCGGCTCGTGAACAGTTTTCAAACAATTGTTTCTCAAAAACTTCCAATCTTGGCCCGAAAACCAATGATTTTGCCACTTTTGGACGTCAGATAAATCGCCCCGTTTCCGCGTTACAGCTACTCCACTGTTTTCCTCCGTCCCCCGATCTACATCTACATTTACATGGATACTATGCAAATCACATTTAAGTGCCTGGCAGAGGGTTCATCGAACGACTTTAACAAACCTCTATTATTCCAGTGCCGTAGAGCTCGCGCAAAGAACGAACACTTATATCTTTATGTACGAGCTCTCATTTGCATTATTTTATCGCTGTGATCGTTTGTCCCTATGCAGGTGGTGTCAAAAAAATATTTACGCATTCTGTGGAGAATGTTGGTGATTGGAATTTCGTGAGAAGATTCCGTCGCAACCAAAACCGGCCAGCCGGTGTGGCCGTGCGGTTCTAGGCGCTTCAGTTTGGAACCGCGTGACCGCTACGGTCGCAGGTTCGAATCCTGCCTCGGGCATGGATGTGTGTGATATCCTTAGGATGGTTAGGTTTAAGTAGTTCTTCACTACTCCGAGGATATTTACTTCTACGTTACTCATGTTGGCAGCTGTTCTCGATATGCTATATATACTCTCCACTGCTAGTGCTGCCACTTACCGTCTATGATTGATTATTGCACGTTGATATCGAACATAGGTTGTGGTCACTTAATGTGACTGGACCGTGTGCTAACGTGTACTTTCAAATGCATGCGTCTACGCCATTGATTATGGTACACAGCCTTTATAAACCTGGGGGCCGTTTGTAATGGGTACATGAATCACTATTTGACCAAAAAGGGGGGGGGGCGAAGGGAGGATGATTCGAGACTGTTAGGTTTGAATAAAGGCGTGTGCAGCACCTGCGAGGCTTGTACAACATATGAAACACTTCGTTGTTGGTCTCAAAGGAGGTTGACAGACAGCACTATTATTCTTCCACGTTCTGCGGCTTTGAGGCAATGCCTTGCGTGGTTTATTTTTTTCCGTACTGACTACCCACTGTTCTCAATCTTTCACGTAGAGCGTAGGAGCCATCATAACATTTCAATGTTTGCATTCCCGGCGGCTATACTAGGTGGTAATTATCTCGCAGTAGCGGTGTTAGCATAATGTAAGTAAGCGTAGGTGGGTACCAAGTAATGGATCACAAGTGTTTTTCTATTCAGCAAGTAGCGAAAATGAATATATTACAAAATGACTATACCCAATGGAATTAATCAAGAGATCTGCCTCAGAGTTTGAAAACTGAGCCTCCAGACGGAAAACTCATTGTCTCTTCTCATTCCTCTGACTGCCTTTTCTCGGTCTCAGCAGTGTCTCTTCTCCACCTGACATCTCTACGTCATCATGATTTCTTCACTTTCTCCCTCTGCCCGCTCGATTGACATTGATTAATCGTCTCCCTCGCTCTGTCCTCCAAGGCACAGAATTTTCCACTGTATCAGCTTTGTCACTGATTGGCATATATTTACATCCCACCGAATGACCGACTGGCACAGCAAACCCATGTCTTACACTCTACGTGCGGAACGAAAATTTCTAATTTTGTTGTTGCTGATATGTAACCTAGGAACATCTGTCTCATTTCAGATGTTCCATGTTGTGCTATTTTCGATTATTGCTTGGCTTTGTCTGCATTCCGGAACGATCAAGGAGGCATTCTGCCTACACCAAGCCTGCTTGCTTGTTACAGGAAAGCCCGTGATTGTTCAGGTATCTGTAGGTGTTTGTGATTAGGCATCATCCAAAAAAATGGCTCTGAGCACTATGGGACTTAACATCTGTGGTCATCAGTCCCCTAGAACTTAGAACTACTTAAACCTAACTAACATAAGGACATCACACACATCCATGCCCGAGGCAGGATTCGAACCTGCGACCGTAGCAGTCGCGCGGTTCTGGACTGAGCTCCTAGAACCGCTAGACCACCGCGGTCGGCAGGCGTCATCCCTTTTGCTTTCTGTCAGCCTTTATATGAGCTCTTTCGGAGGATAGGATGGGATGGGTAACAACATAACGTAATAATAATAATGCATCATATTTCTTCACGGTGGGTTTGATTCCCACAACACCAATAAACACAAGGAAATAATTGGTTCTCCAAATCCGACAGATCACCTGCTACCAGCAGACCTTGTATGTATTACATATCCTTAGAAGCTTCCTTTTCGTCACTTCATGTTACTGTGTCAGCTGTGTGAGCCACTTACACGTTTTATAACGTACTTAAAATGTGTATGCTACCCTTAACTTTTAACCCGCAAATTAATTTTGACATTCCAAAATTTACTTTCCAGGCACTATTTTATGAAATAAAACAAAAATACTTCTACATAGACCACATGGATCTCATAGGACAACCCCTAACACTGTATCATTAAGCTGATTACATCGTGATGAAGGGTTGTCCGTCACCATCCATACTTACGACATCCAACTGTGTACATAAAGTAACAGTACATGAAGACATGGGCAGTTCATATTAAAATTAAGCATAAGAAACCAAAATGACATACAGCAACTAATAATGCTTTAGGTGCGCTGCGTTTTAATTACGCACAACGGGAAGTCTTACGTCATGTTATGTGAATGGCTCCTTTCAGCCTCTCTTTGCGTGGTGCATCGGCGCGCGGATATCGTGAAGCCACACGTGAGCCCCAGAGATAAACCTATCTCTGCTATCACGTGTAATCCAGACCACGCCCACTTTCCACGGTATTTAGGCCGTTTTTCGACATCCAACTCGTCAGTCAACAAGGCTCAGCACAACCAGGAGCACCTCCGAAGTAGTCCAACGTAGCATTGGAGTAAACGTCAGGGATAGAAGAGTTCCATGGACCACGGCCATACAACCCGGAAGAATTCTCGTCATAAGAGTGTTCCTGGAGTCTCTCTGTAGCAATTCTGGACGTGTGGGGCGTCGCATTGCCCCGCTGGAATTGCCCAAATCCGTCAGAATGCACATTAGGCAATGAGTGGATGCAGGTGATCGGATAGGATGCTTACGTACGGCAGAGACGTATCTAGACTTACAGTATCAGAGGTCGTTTATCACTCCAGCTTGAACAGTCGCCTGCTGATATGTAGGGTCCATGGATTCATGAGGTTGTCTCCATACTCGTTCACGTCCATCCGCAAGGTACAATTTGAAAAGAGACTCGTCCAACCAGGCAACAGTCCAATGACAGTGTTGACGGGCCCAGACGAGGAGTAAAGCTTTGTGTCGTGCAGTTACCGTTGGACTCGTTCCTGAAGGATCTTTTTCCGTCCGCAGCGATATCGGAAATTTGATGTTTTACCGGATTCCAGATATTCATGGTACACTGGTGAAATGGTGGTACGGGAAAATCCCCATTTCATAGCTATTTCGGAGATGCTGTGCCTCATCGCTCGTGGGCCGATTATAACACCACGTTGAAACTCACTTAAATCTTGATAACCTGCCATTGTAGATGCAGTAGCTAATCTAGCAACTGCGCCGGACACTAATTGGCTTATGTAGGCTTTGCCGATCGCTGCGCCGTATTCTTCCTGTTTACATATCTCCGTATTTGAATACGCATGCCTATACTTTGGCGTTTCAGTGTAAGTTAGAGGCCTTCTGGAACCATATTGGAATTTTCTTAAAGAGACTGAATACGTGCAGGTTTAAATCATTTGAGGCTGTTTATGCTCAGCCAAGCTCCGTATCCAATTTTTTAAAAATTGTATCATCTTCCTACCGTGTATTTCTTTAAGATTTTATGGTGTTTTAGCTTTGATTCAGAAAAAGAATTAGGGTTTTGTTTGTATTGGAAGTGTAATTTTAGTTATGGTCTGTTGTAGTGATTTGACTGTAACTGCTCTTCTGTGGGTTCTGTTGACTGATCTACATAGCGACTGTCGCTGACGGGTTGTGACTGTAGCCGATGGCGCATATCTAAAGATTCTTGTCCAGATTTCGATTTTGTATTTCTTGGAAAAGTTTTGGATTCAAGATTTAAATAGTTTCATTATAAGTGATGTGTAAACTAATCTCTAAAACAACTGTTAACTGAAGTTTGTCATTTAACTGTGAGTGGTATTTGAAACATTATTTTCATCTCCTTGTTGCGGCCTAGACCTCTCACCCAACAGCTAATTATGCTGCCTTTAAAGCCGCAAACCATATCCCAGCAACCTAACCGAGTGACCGACGAATGTTACATAACTATGCTTCTCATTTTTTGTACAGGTTTAAAATTGGCTATCCGCAGTTGCTGACGTGTAACCTGAGAACTTGTGTCTCACTCTCAGGTTCTCCATGTTGTCGTTTTCCCAGTGTTGGCTTTAATCTGTCCAGTGATTTGTTTCAAGTGCTTGTCGGTATTCCTGAGTTGTCAGTGAAGCAGTTGTAATGGGAAACACTGTACTTTGTTCAAGTTTATCTAGATGCTTGTGACTTGGCTGTATCCCTCTTGCCGTCCATCAGACCCTTCTAAAGTGAGGCAGACACTTCAGTTAAGCTGTCCCTGTCGGGCGTTTGGGAAATTCTCAATGCTGCTTGCAGCTTAAACGTACCTCTCATCTCGCAGCGCCCAGCAGTGAAGCATTACAACTTACATCAAATTCCACTGCTCGTATCGTAGTTCTAAGAGAAGGAAATTCAACGACATTCCACCCATAATTACGAGTAGCCATTTTCAAAGTAATTATAATACCCAAAGGTTGATATTTATATGTTTTAAACATGAAACCGTCTGTTATCTTACGCGGAATCAACAGATTTTGTATCCGATAGGGGAAAATGTTATGTTGAATAAGTAGGAAACAAAGTGTTGAACCACTCTAAAATTTTAAAAGGAGCTTGTAGGAAATCTAGCTTTCATTTTGTGTGTGAGGTTCATGTGTCTCGAGTTCAAAATCATAAACTCTTGTCGTAGCCCTGTAACGATGCGACCGGAATATGTAGGATCTACTTCTGATTCAGCTTCACATAATTTTCCGTCAAACACGTATTTGTCTCTTATTGAACACAATTTAAGTAGTTACCAGAGGTACTGTGCAAAAATTTAGTTTAATCGAGAACATCAACGACTTGCATATTAAAGTTATCGGATATGAAGCAGAAACAGCTCCATTCCTTATGATGAAATAAAAGTTGCTGATAAACAATAGAGTAAATCAACCAGCGGAGTTTACTTTTACGGAATATATTTACGTAGTTAATCGTACGACAAGTAATCCAAGTCGATATCGGTTTTGGTCAGTCACAGCAGATGTTCAGTTCCAGATTCATAAACAAATGTAGGGAGGTAAAAATCGAACATTCAACGCTTACTTGATTGGTGTGAGCAACATGGAACCATAAGAACTACTTGATTAGCGCTTTGTACAGTGAAGAATAAGAGAGTTTAACAATGAACGGCAAAAACGCGTTTATCGATTGAGACTATCAACACAGACTGTAATTACAACAAAGCTCGTGGTTGCTTCCAAAGTGAAAATAATGATAAAAGGCGAAAACACAACTATATTGGATAAAGACGTCGGTGATGCTGAAGACGAATATGGCAAAAGCCACATTGATGTTTATAATTTTTAGGTAATAAGTTGCTACCGTATTGCTTTAATGGTTACGCATTTTATTAATGCCATAATTGTACTTTGAACAGAACCCGAATAGTTGTTCGAATCACTACTTCCAGCTCATATCACGACAGAATGTCAATGGAAATGGCTTGATAATTTCTACAAAACGAATTTTTCAGCGCTATGTACAGAGGAAAAACAGAGATTAGAACGGAACAGCGTTAAGAAAAATGTCTACGAACTTAAAACTTTTCACTGACCAGGGTATCTGAAGGTATGGATCTCTGTAGGTTCTAAAAATATCTGATTTTCTTGAAGGCAATTAAAAACGGTTTGTTAATCTTCCAATTTGTACGATTCTTACTTTCCACTGCTTGCACTCTTTCAAATTGTTATACATACATACAGAGTTAATAGATTACAGGTTAATTTTTCATTTAAACGATTGTTACGGTAAACGACATTTCATAAATTAATCGCCATCTTTTTATCTTCATGCTTATGGCGTAACAACTTCAATTTCTCTTCTTTTCTTGTTGTTATTTTCCGTTTCTCCAGTACTCCATGTTCTCCCCTATTTGTCTTCTCCTTTCTTCTGTGTATGTTGTACCAGATTTTTGCTTATTCTGCCCTGACATACTTCTGACTTTAGTATTTTATTCTTAAAAATGTTTTTGTCTTTTATTTCCGATTCTTTGATGTTGTTTATCTGTGTAGTTATTTCCCTATTTCTGTATTCATTGCTCTCGCCGATTTCTTCTTCCGGGAATACAGGAATATTTGTTTCATTAGCCTATTCTCATTCATTCGATAGAGATTATAAAAAAAGTTAATCTTTCTTAACCCTTACATATGTATATCCTCTGTATTTCGGTAGAGCTCCAAATAATTTTTCATTTTCCAATCATCTTTAGTTTGCGTTGCCACCATTATTTTTCTAATAATCCATCTTTCAAGAAGCTCTGTCCCGTCGAGCTTATAGTTCACCATAGGCATTCACATCCATATAAACATTCCCGTCATACCACTGTGGTATAGCGTTTCAGTTTTATTTGTTTAGATATGCATTTTATGTTTTAAATCTTCTTTGTCAAACCATATACTCTCTCCATTATGTTAACTCCTACATCTACTGCCAATTTTTACTGTTGTTTAGTTTCTCCAAGATATTTAAATTTACTTACTCGCTCTATTTTACGTACTTTGTTTCTATAAATTTTCACGCATTTTTTGTAATTGTCATGAATTTTGATTTTTCATCTAAATTTCTGAGTCGAGTTCTATTTGCTTTTTCTTGCAGAAGATTTATCTGAATAACTGTGTCTGTAAGACTTTCTGAAACCATTTGTTTGCTTTCCTAGAATTACTCATTCAGTTTTGTAATTTTTAGCTCCAGATTCCAGATAAGCGCTACATTTTTTAGAGCACAGTTAAACACTATCGGTGATAAAGCATCCCCTTGTCTAACACCAGTTTTTATTTCAAATGGTTGAGAGGCTTCTCCCGTAAATTTAACTTTATATATCGTATTTGTTAATATTCCACGTTTTATGTACGCTAATTTTGCTTTAACACCAAATTTTCTAATGATTTTGTATATCGTTTCTCTGTCTGCCGAATCAAATACTTTCTTGAAATCAATGAACGGTATTCTTACAGGTTCGCTGGCGAATGTGATTTTAAGTTAGAAATTTGTGCAGGATCTTTCCTTCCGAAAACCACGCTGCTATTCTCTCAATCGTTTGTCTAAATCTTCTTCAACTCTATTTAGGAGAACCTGTGATAATATTTGGTATGCCTCTGGCAGAAGTCACGCTCCTTTGAACTGCTATCCATATTTATGCAGCAGGTGAAGTAATGCTATTTTGTACTCATCTGGAATCTTTTGAGTTTCCCAATTTTTTTCAGAAAGCAGTTAAAATCATTTATAGTCTTAGAATCTCACAATTTCCATAATTCTGTTACAATGGAGTCTTCACCTCTTGTTTTGTTGTTTTAGAGCGATTTGATGGATTCTTGAATATCTTGCTGTCTTGGTGGGAAATCTTGCCCAAGATTTTGTGGTATTGCTGGAAATTCCAATTTAACTTTTCGTACTGGACAGCTTAAAAGCCTGTCAAAAAACTTTACTAGTATTTCAAAATTTTCTTTGTCATTTATCCTATTTATCCCTTTTCATCTTGAAACAAATACTTGGTTCTTGATACTCTTAGTGCATGTTTAAAAGTTTGGCGTGAATTCCTAGTGTTATTTTTGGTAAAATTTTCTTCTACTTACATAAGCTGAAATTTTTCAAAGATTGTTTTTATTTTCTAGCTTATTTTGGATATTTCTTTACTTTGTTGTCTGAATTCTTTTAAGTGTCTTCCATTTCTGAAAATCTCCATTGTGTCCATTTTTGAGCTCTTTCTTTTAGTGCTTCTTCACGCTCTTCGTTCCACCATGTGTTCTTTTTATTCTTGGCCAGTCCTAATGTTTTCCCTCCTGCTGTAGTAATTCGTCCCTGGAGTTCATGCCAGTTACCTTCTTTTAGTTTTTAGTTTCTTCTGTAAATTATTCTATATGTTCTGTTGTAGTATTAGCTGTAGTGGAGTTGTATCTGATTACTTTCTTGGTTGTAGTTTTAATTTTAGATGGAAGAAATTGTATTTTTATCTTAGTGATATAACGATCTAAATCAAATTCCCCTTTATAATAACTGTAATTAAAATTAGTATTAAGGGGAATTCGCTGTTGACACCCCCAAAAGTTTTTCGGATCCTGAATTCACCATCGTTTTATAAATATTAGTCTGGAGCACTTTATTTGAAATACAGGCGATATCGTAATTGTTTTAAGTTAAAAAATTTTATTTAAACGTATTTAATAAATTTCAGTGGGACACTGCGCAAATATTTACTTCTAAATTTATATTTATTAACAAAGCCAGTTCTTCTGGTTGTATCGGATGAGCTTAAAATACAATTATCTAAAGTGTTTTGTTTTCCTACGCTCAAGCTGTTATGTATTAGTAGAATAAATGAGCAGTTTGTTTACAGAATGCAGAGTTGTGAAGCTTTAGGAGTACTTCTAATCACATCCTAATAGGAGAGGCGTCATAGATTCTAACGAAAACAGGGTAATGTCTTTACAAAGCTGTAGCTTTCCAGAAAAAAAAGACTAAACGAATACATGTATTTAACTTCAGATGTACTTCAAAGACTATTCCAATGATGACAAGGTACAGAAATATAGGCGTAACACGACATTAAAAATCCTACTTCACAGTAAATTTTCTATCGACCGAAATCAAGTGCCTGTCAAACATTCAGCTATATTATCTTCATTGGAATAAGTTTTAAAACGTGGATTTTTACTTTATTTCTGCAGCAGCTCTGTTAAATTACATTTGACAGTGAATGTGCGACTTAACAGTAAATTACAGGGTTTGCCAGCTGGCTGGAAAATTTAGACTTCTTTTCAATACATACAGTAGCGTCGTAGTTTGATCAAAGCATGACTTATCAAAGACGCTCTGTCGGTAGAATGTTCAATACGCGATGAAAATATGTACTCAAAAGAACATCTAGAACGAAAACTGGTTTTTGTAGAGAACCGCCACTCTGTATTAGAATGCACATCTTTTTCGCGAAAACGTCGCCTGTCTCAGGTCCTACTACATTTGCATGTGCTGAAATTGTACTTTCGGAGAAACACATGTGCTTTTCGGGTCCAGGGAGCAAGTACAGGATGGAGGACGCACCTCCGTACCCTAATTCAAGAAACGTCGGCGGACTCTCTTGCGAAATCCACCCTAACTGAATTTGTCACAACTTTCCCGCCACTTTTTGCTGCTCGAATTTTGCCAGAGACGACCTTCTAATTTGTTACTTAAATATTAAACCTTCGTATTAAAATAATTAAAGTGAGACTTTAACTTTAAAATGAGTTAAATTGTTAGGGTTAACGTCGTGCAGCGGAATCTTTTTATCTTCAGGTTGCTAGCTTCTGCTGAGGAATGAAATATTCAAGACGCAACCAACTTGCGCCGTCTGTGTACAGAGTTAATAATGCACGGCGGAGCGGCTGTGTGCAGCAGCGAGCGCTGCGGTTTATGTCGGTCTATTAGCCTTGACGGAAGACTGAAAATACGTTCTCAATACAATGGATACGTCACCTGTGAATGTCGCAAAAGCACGATTGAGAAAAGAAGGTAACATGTGTAAGATGTTAGATTTAACGGACTAATATTCTGTTATTAATTGCAGTTCGATACACACAGACATGTACGAGTGTTCTATGGAGTGTGGAAGACTTTTTCTGCAACGGTCCTTATTGATTCATGGAGAGCAAATTGAGAAAACATGTCATGTGATTCACTGTCTGTGATTACTGCCGATTTCAAGATACCGAACTCTGCTCCAGTGTTTACGTAAAAATGTGTCATCAGCGATCTTTCATGTCGTTCAAAGTGATGACGCGTATGAGCAACAAAATACACTACTGGCCATTAAAATTGCTACAACAAGAAGAAATGCAGATGATAAACGGGTATTCATTAGACAAATATATTATACTAGAACTGACATGTGATCACATTTTCACGCAACTTCGGTGCATAGATCCTAAGAAATCAGTACCCAGAACAACCATCTTTGGTCGTAATAACGGCCTTGATACGCCTGGGCATAGCGCTTGGATGGCGTGTACAGGTACAGCTCCACATGCAACTTCAACACGATACCACAGTTCATCAAGAGTAGTGACTTGCGTATTGTGACGAGACAGTTGCTCCGCCACCATCGACCAGACGTTTTCAATTGGTGAGAGACCTGGAGAATGTGGTGGCCAGGGCAGCAGTCGAACATTTTCTGTATCCAGAAAGGCCCGTATAGGACCTGCAACATGCGGCCGTGCATTATCCTGCTGAAATGTAGGGTTTCGCTGGGATCGAATGAAGGGTAGAGCCACGGGTCGTATCACATCTGAAATGTAACGTCCACTGTTCAAAGTGGCGTCAATGCGAACAACAGGTGACCGAGACGTGTAACCAATGGCACCCCATACCATCACGCCGGGTGAGACGCCAGTATGGCGATGACGAATACACGCTTCCAATGTGCATTCACCGCAATGTCGGGAAACACGGATGCGACCATCATGATGCTGTAAACAGAACCTGGATTCATCCGAGAAAATGAGGTTTTGCCATTCGTGCACCCAGGTTCGTCGTTGAGTACACCATCGCAGGCGCTCCTGTCTGTGATGCAGCGTCGAGGGTAACTGCAACCATGGTCTCCGACCTGATAGTCCATGCTGCTACAAACGTCATCGAACTGTTCGTGCAGATGGTGGTTGTCTTGCAAACGTCCCCATCTGTTGACTCAGGGATCGAGACGCGTCTGCACGATCCGTTACAGCGATGCGGATAAGATGCCTGTCATCTCAACTACTAGTGATACGAGGCCGTTGGGATCCAGCACGGCGTTCCGTATTAGCCTCCTGAAATCACCGATTACATATCCTGCTAACAGTCATTGGATCTCGAGCAACGCGAGCAGCAATGTCGCGATACGATAAACCGCAATCGCGATAGGCTACAATCCGATCTTCATCAAAGTTGTAAACGTGATGGTACGCATTTCTCCTCCATACACGAGGAATCACAACAACGTTTCACTAGACAACGCTGGTCAAATGCTGTTTGTGTATGAGATATCGGTTAGAAACTTTCCTCATGTCAGCACGTTGTAGGTGTCGCCACCGGCGCCAACCCTGTGTGAATGCTCTGAAAAGCTAATCATTTGCGTACCACAGCATCTTCTTCCTGTTTAAATTTCGCGTCTGTAGCACGTCACCTTCGTGCTGTAGCAGTTTTAATGACCAGTAGAGTAAGTTTCGGGAAACTCTCTTTGCTGGCAGACTAACTGCCCATCTGTTATTGATAAGCTCGCCAAAACCGTGAATGTGTCCTATTTGACACGAATACTGCACGATTTCTAATCTGGGTTAACGTTACCTCACACCCAAACAAAAAAAGCTTAAAGCTGCTGTTAACGAGTTGTTTCGTTGAGATGGTAGCCCTGTTTGAACGCATGCAAAATGTGATTTTCGTGATTTTTTTTCTAGTTAAATAAAAATTCATACTGAATCTGTCGATATACTTTTATTCCTTCCACTTTTGTCCTGAAGAAACCCTTTATGTGTCCACATCTGACGTACCCTGTAACCGCTACACCGGATGGAAGGACCCAAAGCCGGAATATTGGTCATCGGCGAGAATTCCCGAAGTTCTCCTACTGGACCCATAACGAAATAATTTTGTGTAAGTAATTTTCAACACAATTCCCGTCGACATAAGTAAGATAATTAAACAATATTAAGTTCTTACAAAGTGGTGAAGAGTTGAAACAAATGTAATTTTCTTCGCCCAGAAGGAATGGAGACAAAAGGCGTGCCCTGAAAACATACTTTTGAAGGTATAGCGAAAAGGTAACGTCCGCTGATAGAGAATTCAATTAGAACCCTGACATCGAACTCCGATTAATATCGTATGTTCCATTCTCACGGCATATTCCCACCTAATTTGAAAAATACAGTTTCGAGGAAAACGCGTTTTAAATACTTGGTTACAACCATAAAGCAGTCCCTGCAGATCCAAAAGAATGTCCTCCTCCGTCTTCTTTGTAGCCGTGCTGGTCTTAGGGGCCTCTTTGACAACTTCTGTCGTCCGCTGCTTTGCCCGCTCGATGTGTTTTTCGTCTGTATTTGTACAGAAGTTGAAACAGGCTAGTCCAATCTCAAGTTCCAGCTCATTTATAATATTCATAATGCCAATTAGACTGTCGTTCAAGTTACATGCTGCCACGCTGGCCACGATGTCCACTATTTTGTTCTCGCTGTGAGTGGTTTTCGGAGACACTTTTTCACAAATCGCCCAGTAGCTCGATAACAGATATCCTGACAAAACTGAGATGAAGACTACAATAAAGTATACATCCCAGAGAACATTTTAAGGAAAAAAAGGTTTAACAGTTTTTTTTTTTTAATTTCTCGGAAGGAATACCCCTCTTCCAGGCACTTAATTATGATGCAGTAAACACATAGTGTGTTGTGGGGCGATCACTCTGTTGTAGAAATTATTCAAATGCTATTTAAGCGGTCTTGGCTTTCGAATTATATCCTCTTAATTATGAATTGCAGAGTAATCATCTACTCGTAGATGTATATGCAGATGTCACATCGTTTCGGTGTCACGTCCTGGAAATTTTTTCGCTGTTAAATTTATGTGACATTTCTTGTATTGTAATGACTGATGATAAAACACTGAGTCCTAGCCGACATGATTACCAGACCAAACTCACATGCGTTATAATGCAAGGCACGGTAGTACAAATTTCAGGAAGAATGTGTTCTCATAAAACTTTCGTCTAATTTTGGGCGCTTGGGTAATCGCAAGTTGCGCTGGTGCAGGGAGATTGTGTCAGTTCGATAATGAGGGAAGCCAGGAAGGGGAGGGGTCGGCAACATAAGTGCGTCGCGTTATTGCGGGCTGGAAGCGTCTCAGCCGGCGGAATAGTCCCAAGGGCGGCCGGGGGCAGCGTTGCCAGCCGCCCCCTCCGACTGCACATCGTGTTATTGTGTGGACTGTAAACTTTTGCGACGCACGCCGAGTGCCGAGGCAATTAATTAGGTCTGTGGAGGGGAGGCTTCTGTTCCTGACGAGAACCAAGAAACCCGGAAGAGGAGCGAGGCCTTCTCCAACAGGAGGGGAGAAAAGTCAGGGGTGTTACACAACGTGCGAAGAGATGAGTCTGCAGTAGCAGCTGTGAAAGCGGCGTCTTCAGTCGTTCGCACAAGTACAATCTAGATTAAGGTGGCTGTATTAACTGTTTCGAGTAGATGCTTGATAGAAAGAATCGGAAAGCAGTTTCTTATCCCACAAAATTAATGCTTTCAATAAAGATTAAGGTGCGACTCTTCCTATAGTTTACCAATAGATACCTCTATTAAATGGTTCTGAAGCAGTTGTGACAACGATAGTAGCTTCGCTTGCTTTCAGAATTCCACATTGTGTCATTTCAATGACACTACCATATTTCTGTTGAAAATAGGAAATTAATGTTTTACAGCTTGTAATACTAAACTCGTTGTTATTGAACTAGTGTGTGTAGTGTATCTGTTTGTATGTATGTGAAGGAAACTATCCTGATCAGCATCGACTACTCCCTCAGCATACGTAATTTCGTACATGGAGACAAGTTAATATCGTGCTGCCGACTCCGATGGTTGCCTGTAAAATTCTTAAAATATAAGAAATCTTCTAAAACTTCTAAAGAAGAAAACTTCTAAAGAAAAACTTCTAAAAAAAGAAAAAAGAGAAAAACTTCTAAAGAAAACTTCTATAGGATGTTCTCAAATTGGAACACTGCCTCCGCATTTGGTTATTCGATGATTGTCTGTGAGTGAAAAGAGTTCTTTTTAGCAGAGAAAACTTTCTCTATTCTTTTGACCGAGTTATTGAAGCAGATTCTACAGCCAACATCGACCACCAATATTCGAAGTCCTATTCAAGTTTGTAGTACATAACAGTTCATCACAGAATCCTTTGATCAAAATTAAATACGCGCATTAACCTTTGAAATGCAACAGACTGTATTATGAACTTCACTAAACTCCACGTTAACATTACATAACGCTTGTGAAACTCAAAAACACCAATTATCCAATGTGGCGGCTAAGAATGACTGTTTCATTGCACACACTTCCTACACGTCCTCTCGTTATCCTGTCTCGTAACAAAGTCCAATCACATTCCGATTTTCTTACTGTTCTTCGCTCGTCATGGAGCAAAGCGGAGTCCAGGAATAAACATTTCGCTCGCGCAGGCGAAGCGCGCCCCCTCGCGATATATATTCACTGTAAAAGACAACAACTGAATCCACTGCCACACCTACACCCGCCCATGCTAGGCAAACCCCTCTGCTTGACTCATGCAGTACTATCACTGTCAGAGGGTAGTACGGGGCCACAAGCCCCGCCGCCACACCTCCAAAGTGAATTGCAGTGACGCAATCATTGCTCTGTGGAAATCCACCGCCACACCCCCAAAGTGAATTGCAGTACCGCCTGCCCTTGTTGCTGTGCATTGTTGAGACCCCTGCAGTGTCCGAGCTCAGTGCACTACAGTTGGGCAACTCGATTCCTTTATCCGATTCGACTTCTACGATTCAATCCAGTTGGGCAACTCGATTCTTTTATCCGATTAGACTTCTACGATTCAATCTCACATTGCGAATCGATTCCTACGATTCGTTCACGATTCATTCTAGTCTGCGATGGCACGAGTGCAAAAATAATCGAACTGTGTCGTGATAAGATATGCCAAAAATAATTTATTTGTGAGTAAACATGCATATGACGTTACAAGTGTGATTGATTGCATCTATTGTTTATTTCAGCATGCCAGGAAAGACGAGTCGATTTGTGCAAAAGTTGGTGCAAAATTACGTGGTATGCCAGTTTGGTTGTGAGGCTTGAACGTATCTAACTACAGATGTCTGTTTTATAGTAACAAAATCTAGCAGTAAGGCAGACGTGGTTTGGCTCATATCTTCCTATGTTTTTCTATGTTAGATGTCTTTCCAAGTCCACATCACCCTTGTAATTCATAACGCAGCTGACAGCCCTCCCACACAGCAAATTTAGCTTGACTTTCATTTCTTCTAAATACAAAGCATAGGTATCTTGCTTTTAATTTGTCTGAGAACTTGCCTCTGTCACTACTATTTACGTGAGAAGACGACATACTTCTAAACAGTAGGATTCAATCGTATACAGCGACATTACTTCACTAAAATTTTATATGAACACGATAACATTCGAAAACTCGAACTTGAAATTATTAATTAAAAAGCTTTTGTTTAAAGACGGTATTACACGGCGATCCGCCAAGAAAGGCATTGGTTAGAGAGCCTACATTCTCTCTATATAGGCTCTGTAATATTGATCTAGTGCAACAGCCATTTAGTGACAGCACTGGTGGAACTAACAGAATTAGCAAATTAGCAGTGAAGTACTGTCGCTGTATACGATTGTATCCTACACTTCAGATGTATGTTGTCTTCTCACATAAATAGTAGTGGCAGAAGCAAGTTCTCAGACAAAATAAAAGCAAAATACCTGTGCTTTATATTTCGACGAAACAAAAGTTAAGCTAAATTTGCAGTGTGTGAGGGCTGACAGCTGCTTTATTATGAAATATAAGGTGCCGTGGAATTGGAAAGAGCACAGAAAAACGTAGGATGATACGAATCCGAGCATGTGCACTATATTGGGATAACTCGCGCATGCGCACAAGGGGGTACTACATTCAGCTTTCTGCTTATTTCTTTATGGTTTACTGTTGCTATTAACCTCTTTGACCAGATCCCAACTTCAAGTTTTTATATTGAAGATTTGGTCCATTCTTCAAATTGTTTTGAGCTTCCTTTGTTCACACGCATCCTCCACTTAACTGCCGTCTGGCGGTCGTAATCATTCGGCATGATTCGGAAGTTGTCTTCGAAGCATAGCGTAATAAGAATCGATGAATCGTTGGAACTTGGAATCGTCACGACTCGGAAACACGCAATCGTTCTTTTGAACGACGATTCGTCCGTATCACGATTCGATTCTTACGATTCTTTATTTAGAGTCGTTCTTTCCCTTTGGTATACGCAGGAAGGAGAAAGAGGAACTCCATTGAGTGGAGCACTGATTCAGGAGAAGGCTGTTCACCTGAACTAGTTAATGAATGGTGATCAGTCTTTTAGTCCCAGTACGGGTTGATTGGACAGATTCAAAAAGTGTCATGGAGTCCGTCAGCTAACAATTATTGGGGAGAAGCTTTCTTCTGACCGTGATGCAGCAAAGGAATACTTGGGTGAGTTTAAAAAACTGATAAGAGAGGGAAAGTGTTCTCCCTGACAAATTTATAGCGCTCACGAGGCTGGCCTTAATTTTAGGGCATTGCCAACAAAAAGCCTGGCATCAAAAGCAGAAGACCATGCTCCTGGTTTTAAAATGTGTAAAGATCGTGTGACTTTATTAGCAGCAACGCTGCTGGTAATCACAAACTGCCTTTAATGCTGATCGGCAAATCTGCTACGCCCAGAGCTTTTAAAAACTGCAACATCAAGTCCATGCCCATATATTACCGCAACCAGAAAAATGTGTGGACGGATGGCAAGCTGTTCACAGAATGGTTTCGCGGCCAGTTTATTCCCTGTGTTCGACGGTTTTCGAGGAAAATCAGTTGTCTCCCCGTGCAATCCTTATGACTGATAACACATCTCACCCCAGCACTGACAAATTAGGTGATGGAGAAATTGTGGCGAAGTTTTTGCTGCTGAATGTTACACCACATCTCTAGTCGATGGACCAGCGCGGACTGCAAAAAGACGATAGCATCCTTTAGTGGAAAAAATAAAAAAACTAATGTGAAGGATGTTGTTTTTTGGGCCGCTGAGGCCTGGCAGAATATTTCAGAAATTACTCTTAGAAAATCGTCGAGAAAACTGTGGACTTCTCTTGAATTTCAGGACAACCTAGTTGAAAATGAAGAGGAAAATCTACTACAACTGATTCAGACAATACCTGGGTGTGAAGAAGCTCTAAGGAGATGTAGATGAGTGGATGGCAGCCGATGTGGCATGTGTGGAGAACCTTACTGACGCTGATTTAGTTGTTGCTGTGACCCAATACCAGGAAGAAGTGGACTCCTGTGACAGAAGTGGCAATGAGCCTGAAACCAACAAAGGAGAGCTGGTGCCACACCGTGACGCAGCAGAAGCCCTTGACCTCGCGCTACGTTATTTGGATCAACAGCCCACTGCTACTCTTGCTGATTAGATGGTTATGAGACGAAGGCGCAACTATGCGTCATATAACAGACTGTCTTCATCACGCCAAAAAACAATGACTGAGTTTTTGTCATCTAAAAAGTAGACATAAAACGTCCGCTGTATTTTAGTAAGTTTGACAGCTTTCCTTTCATTGCTGTGTATTGTTTAAACCTAATGTTTTCTTCCCAATTATTCTAATACATGTTTACTGTACTGTGTGAATTAAAATAGTGTGTATATGCAGAGGTTTACCGCACACTTTTCCATACTTAGACTAACATTTTTCGTGTTTGGATTAACCGAACGTTCGGATTACTGGGGTTCGGATTAGCGGAACTATGCTGTATATGAAATGCCCTGCCGTATTTTACTCCAGTGCAAGACAATCTGACGAGCAGAACAATGTCTCTCCCACTGCAGGAACCATACGATCTATAAGCGAGCACCATGGAACGTAGACGGTATGGAATATGGAAGTTTATGTATTTTTCTGGAGGTGTGCTCACCTGTCGCGTGATGCCTGAAATCCGGGCTCGAGTCACGGTCCGCAACTAATTTTCGCAAGTTACTAGTAAATCATATAGCTGTTTACAGTCGTATTCGCCATTTGCGGATACAGTTCACATATTACATAAAATTTGCCAAACATTTCATATATTATATGGAAGTTGGTCTCGTATATTCAGAGTTACTCTACGAATGTCACTACCTCCTGGATCTACCAAGATTTGCTGGCAGCCTCTCAGAGAGATGGTAATAATCGGTACAATCAAAGTAACATCGTGGAAAGAAGTTAGCTATGTCTACAGGATCCTGAAGTTGAAAGACTGAGCATACAGAAAGCTGGTGGTCGAAAACACACCCTTAACTGCCAGAATCAAAGGGAAGAGGTACTGCAATCACGTAAGAATCTCTCCAAAGCTGCAGCTTTTGAGGTTCTCCCGGGTTTTGGATTCTACATCATATTCCAGCATCCTCTCAGAAATTTCTCAAATTCACAACTTCCGTGGTCATACCTATCCTTCTGCAGTCACTTTGTGCAGAGCTGCAGGCTCACTGCTTCATCTGATGTCTGACGTGATTTCAACTCGTTGAGTAACAGACTAAATCTTTTGTTCTAATTGATTATTATTATGCAGTTGTTACACCGCATTTCGTGCACAAACTGTTATGCAACCTATCTTATAATGCTATATGCACATCCCAGTAATTAGTATTGTCGTTTCTTTAACGCTGCATGAAATCTGTAGATGACACTCACTACTGCCAATGATTGCACTGGCAATTATTCCTTCTTCTTCTTTCCTTTCCTTATGGTGCTGTCTTGGCAGCATTCATTTGCTGTCTCGTGGCAGGGAAATTAGCTTAGAAGGACTGGACCGTCATAAACTTGTTCTACGCTGAAAGAAGCTCCAAATAAAGTGTAGAACACGGGAGTCACAGCTTCCGATGTCCACACGACGGATGTGTAGGAGGGTAACCTGCATTCCATAAAAACTTCATTGTGTGAGACGCTAGAAGTAAGTCGTTTGGTGAGATATGATCTGGATGACATGTAATGAACTCAGAACTCCAATTCATGGGTCTGGCGTTGGTCATGGCTGTGCAATGCAGGAATATTGGTTTAAATCTAAGAGCCTGCTTTTTGTTCACAGTAATTTTTTGGCTAGAACGCGTCTTTTCACATGCATATCTACATGCAAGGATTTCTATTGGTTGGAGTGGGAAATCTGTAATGTGGTAGGAGAGATCCCTTCCTTTCTTCGTGCACCACACTATTACTGGTTAACTGTGAAAAAATCAGTAAGGATAGGAGTTTGTTAAACATGTATATAAAATTAGTATTGGACAGAACTTGTAATATATGCTGCAATTGGCTGGCAAGATCCCTATACTGGCGCTACCAGCTACAGGGAGTAAAGTCAGAAAATACTTGCAGTAGAGAGGATGAACAGAACACACATGCTGCAGGGATACTGAGGGTTACACTTGCTTTAGGAGGGCCATCGAGAACGCACATCACTTCGGGCAGCCATGAAGAGGTATGTCTTTGACTTACTACAGGGTACTAAGGTAGAGCAGGACTCATTGGACTAAGAATTTCCAGCAACAATCACACCATTTAAGAATGTAAGCATGAGCTGTCGATGCACTCATCAATGAGTGAGGAGAGAGGGGAGAAGGGGGAGCAGTTACTTTTCATCAAGGGTTAACTGTGCAGTTTAACATTTGCCACCAACTAGTTGCACTCGTTAAGCACTTTGGCTAACCTAACGGAGATCGTTCATGCTTTTATGGGGTTTTTCTTAAAATCACTACCCGCGACAAAGTATCATACTACCCGTATCAATCAACTTGTGACAAAGGAAAAGTTTTAAACATTTATTGGCTAAATCCAGTGGGTAAATCATTTCGTTTGACAACGTTTAACATTAAATTGAACTGTGGTACTGAACTTCCGGTTCCCTTTTGTAGTCAGATGTGTTCTTTCATTTATCTAGCTGTGTGAAATATAGTACTTGTATTTTCATGTTTGGTTTGGTTTCCCGTAGTAAATCTCATTCAGTAAGACTTTATCCATTGCATGCCATTGTTTCTCTTAAATATGTCTGATCTTATGGGAAACTTCCCTCCACTTAGGACACCAGGGATTGGAATTGCAGCATCTTATGGGTATGCTAAATTGCTCAATTGACCATTCACAATGCACAAAAAAGAAAGGAACCTACATATTGCTCCACATCAACACGGGCTTCCTCAATGTTTCCACCATACTGTCACCCAAAATCTAGCACTCACAGTGTCATCTAAGACTATCAGACAAGGCCACGAGCAGGTAGTTCCGGTCACTCCGTTAGCAACTGCCAAAACTCATTGAAATATTGCCAACTATCAGCTTAGGCAGCTTCTCTTGTTATAATGGCTTGTGACGTCACACTAATGGTGTCAGTCAAGCCCTACATCAGAACCACAAAGTGCTATTTGAATCAAATTAACGTTGTACGGCTTCAATTGACACTATTAGCTGTTGGCATGGACCTTAGATTGACAAAAATGGCAGAAAATTAAAAATAATTATGTCAGAAGCTTATCCAGACCATTCCTCTATTCTTGTCAATTATAATCAGCATGGAGTTCTATTTGAAAAACTCAAGTCTGCCGAAAAAGTGAAGTCAGTGGACAAATTTAAAGCGTAAACCAGGAATGCGTTGGGAGACGAATAGCAACGTAAATCTGGAATGAATTGGAGACGAATAGCAGCGTATCATCGTTCTACTAGGGCTCTTTTAGACTATTCAAGATTAAATCTAACTTTGGCACAGAAAGGGGTGAATTATACTGGCACTAAAGTCTTTGGTCACTTACCAAATAGTATCAAAAGTCTGACAGATAACCAACAAGTATTTAAGAAGAAATTAAAAGAATTTCTGAATGACAACTCCTTCTACTCCATAGAGGAATTTTTAGATATAAATTAAGAAAAAAAGAAAATAAAACAAAAATATTAAAAAAAAGAAAAAAAAAGAAAAATAAAAAATAAAGAAAAACAAAGAAACACAAAAAAATAAAGTTGTTATATTAACTTAAGTATGTTGTTAAATTAACCTAATTATGTCATGTATTGGAAAATTCGACTCGTTCCACATCATTACGAAATTTCGTATTCATGATCCATGGAACTAGTATTAATCTAATCTAATCTAATCTTACACTTACACTTACACAGATATATTGTTCAGCAGTGTGATAGACAACTAACAGAACAACTGGGCTACATCATAGGCATTAAGCCATGTCCTTGTGCGTCAGCCAGCATGAGGTTATAAAGAAGTATTTATGGTCTCACAAATTTTGTAAAATGCTTGTATAGGCTGCCACAATGTTTGTACATTCATGCCTGAGACACAACTCCAGTGCAAACCACGAGTGACAAATTCAGCTTGGCATAATTACTTGAAGAAACAGAGGAGTCAACCCCCCCCCCCCCCCTCAAAAATGGTCTAATCTAGGTTTCTTCAGCCATTGTTATCATGCACAAAATTGGATTTGTAGACGTCATCAAAAAATTTTATTGGTTAGTATTTCCGTACAATGAAATGGAAAAAAAGAGAAAAAAAGAGAACTTCCTTTCCAGTTCCAGATCTTAACCCCCTCAGATTAAATTCTTATTATGGCATGAACAGAGGGAAAAAAAAAGATAGCTTGGCCAGTTTTCACACAGACATGTAGGTAGCGAAAGTTGCACAACGACTTCCCAGTACATGGTACACATAACAAATGGATACGACTTTACGTCCTACGAAATGCTTGATTAAGCATTGTTCTGTCTTAAAGTATCCCCGATGTCATCCATGAATACTGGTAATGCCAATGATTTACTTTTTAAGAGTTCCGCACTATCTGCAGAGGCGTCCATCGTTCCAGCCTTCCTGTTAATGAGACAGCAGAGTCAATTACAAAGAGAATGAGGTCAGGATACTTGTACGTTTAACGACTCTGTTCTCAACTAAGTCAGAGGTGAGTTTGATCTGGAGAAAAATGAGCGAGTGAATCTGAGATGCAGTGATCAGCCGGAACATTATAACCAGGTACCTAGTAGCCGATATGTTCACATTTGGCACCGATAACGGTGGCGTCGCGTCGTGCCATGAAAGAATGCCTTGGTACGTCTCTGTTGGTAGCTGGCACTACATCTGCTTACCCAAGTCACCTAATTCCAGTGAATTCCTGGAAGGGGGACTATTATCTCTGACATCGCGTTCAACCACATCTCAGATATGTTCGATTTGCCTCAGATCAGGCGAGTTGTGGAGCGGAGTTCGGTGGCTGGGCGGGAAGGGGGGGGGGGAGAAGGAGGAAGGGACGGAACCACATCTGTTGGGACTTGCCAATCTGTTCCTCAAACCACTCCGTCACATTCATGGCCTAGTGACATGGTGCATCGTGTTGCTGAAAACCGCCACTGCCATCGGGAAATGTGATCACCATGAAGTGGTATACGTGGTTTGCAAACAGTGTACAATACTCCTTGGCCGTCATGGTGCCTTGCACGAGCTCCACTGGAACCTTGGATGCCCACGTGAATGTTTTTCTAAGGCATTATGGAGCCGCCGCCAGTTTGTCTCCCTCCCGCATTACATGTGTCAAGGAACTGTTCCCTTGTATTCGTAAGACGACGGATTCGCTACCTCCCATCGGCATGATGATGAAGGTATCGAGATTCATCACATAATCCAACGCTCTTCCACTGCGCTAACGTCCAATACCTATGGTCCTGTGCCCGTTTCAGTCGTAGTTTTAGACGTCGTAGTGTTAACATTGACACATGCATGGATCGGCGGCTGCGTGGGCCCATCGTTGGGAGTGTTCGGTGCACTGTGTGTTCAGATACACTTGTACTCTGACCAGTATTAAAGTCTGACGTTAGTTCTGTCACAGTTCGTAACCTGTCCTTTTTTACCAGACTGCCCAGCCTACGACGTTAGACACCTGTAACGAAGGCTGGTAGCCCGACCCTATGAGGTCTGCAAGTGCTTTCACCTTAGTTTCGCTATGTGTTGAAGACACTCACCACAGCACTCCTCAAAGACCCGAAAAGTCTTGCAGTTTATGAAATACTCGTGGCGAGCCTCTGGGCGTCACAATCTGTCCTCGTTCAAATTGAGATAGACCTCGCGCTCCCCCTCTCTACACACGGGCAGCATGGTCACTTATAATACATGCACCGTGCGTATCCCTGACTAGCAGTAATTCTTGGCCAGGTGACGCTGCTATTGCCTGGACTGGTTTATACCGATAGCATGTCATAACGTTCTGGTTGGTCAGTGTAGTTGATATTATACTGCGTTAGTCAGACATGGCGTGCCATACAAAACACTTTCTTAAAATTACACCTAGAAACATTTAGTATGTCTGCGGAGATAAAAGCAACCCCCCCCCCCCCCCCCCCGTCCCCAATGGTATCCGTGTAACAAGTATTCGCACGGATTTCAGGAAGCATTGCTCTTTCGAAAAAGATCAGTCTCAGGTATCAGGTTGCACCTGCAATCACCTCTGGCCGTAATAACGGCCTTGATATGCCGTGGCATTGAGTCAAACAGAGCTTGGATGGCGTGTACAGGTACAGGTGCCCATGCAGCTTCAACACGATACCACAGTTTATCAAGAGTAGTGACTGGCGTATTGTGACGAGCCAGTTGCTCGGCCACCATTGACCAGACGTTTTCAATTGGAAAGAGATCTGGAGAATGTGCTAGCCACGGCAGCAGTCAAGCACTTTCTGTATCCAGAAAGGCCCGTGCAGGACCTGCAACATGCGGTCGTTCATTATCCTGCTGAAATGTTGGGTTTCGCAGGGATCGAATGAAGGGTAGAGCCACGGGTCGTAACACACCTGAAATGTAACGTCCACTGTTCAAAGTGCCGTCAGTGCGAACAAGAGGTGACCGAGACGTGTAACCAATGGCAACCCATACCATCTCGCTGGGTGACACTCTTGTATGGCTAGTATGTGCGTTTACCGCGATGTCGCCAAACACAGATGCGACCATCATGATGCTGTAAACAGAACCTGGATTCTTCCGAAAAAATGACGTTTTGCCATTCGTGCACCCAGCTTCGTCGTTGAGTACACGATCGCAGGCGCTCCTGTCTGTGATGCAGCGTCAAGGGTAACCGCAGCCATGGTCTCCGAGCTGATAGTCCAGAGCGGAAATACGTGAAAAATTATTTTCATGCTCACTCATATCGTGAAGGACTCTTTTAAGAGTTACTTCTCGTATGTCACATAAAACATAAACCAATCTTCCAACGAAGGTTTCCCTTACGCGAACACCGTCTATCACCATAGAAACTACATGTCACGGGCCATTGTTACCATTCAACTAAGTATGCACACAAGTTAAAATGTTATTTCTGTAGTTAA
This sequence comes from Schistocerca serialis cubense, assembly GCF_023864345.2. Taxonomy (NCBI): domain Eukaryota; kingdom Metazoa; phylum Arthropoda; class Insecta; order Orthoptera; family Acrididae; genus Schistocerca; species Schistocerca serialis. The sequence goes on along the minus strand of NC_064644.1, from coordinate 339,288,590 downwards.
TTAGAAAGAGACTTTTGAACATGTCTGAAATAAAGTTTTCTTCTTTAGTATGTGTGCTGAAAGAGACTCTTCGTGACAGGAGAGTGTAAGAGTTTTGTACGTCACAAAAACGCTTTGACAACATTCCACAACGATAATAGTGTCTGCCAGTGCTAGATATCGGCCGTAAAGACATTATATCTCGTACACGAAATTCTCTTACCGACTGCTTCTCTTACCGACTCTAATAACGAACGGATGTTAGCTTATTCAGGAGCTAGACAAAGTATCTGCAACAGTAATTATTCCCTGCAATGCACGACAAGAAACCTCTTTTATATTCATTACTGCTTTAAGTGTCTATCCGGACAGAAGTACTTCGCATTTTATCTTAACAGGATAGGTTAGGTATGTGGTGTCACCGCCAGACACCACACTTGCTAGGTGTGGAAACATGGACGGAGTGGTCACGCCAGTTTGGATTTCATCTCGCCGCCTACAGAATTCAAGGTAACGAGCGGCAGCCTCATTTATTGGCGTGTGTAGGGGTGCAAACCTACCGTGTGATAGTGAAATTGTTTCCCCGACGTGACGTAGCAACTCTGTCCTACGAAGAAATTTTGTCGGCATTGGACGCCTATTACAAAGAAACAGTCAATGTCGTTGCAAAAAGGTATACGTTCTTTCGTACAAAACGTACAGCCAGTCAGACTAATAGGGAGTGGGTTGCAACATTGCAAGGCCTTACTCGGGATTGTGCTTTTGAGTGTGAATGTGGACTCCCTTATTCAGATACTATGGTACATGATGCAACAGCACAGAACGTTTCTGATGTTCGCATACGGGAACAGATTTTGAAACTCGTCAATCCCTCCCTTCAACAAGTGATAGACATATTGGATAGACAAGACACGCTTGACTTTGCTCAGGAATCATTTGCAACTTCGCCAGCCGTGTGTAACATTAACCGGCCCGCCGGGCGCGCTGCACGGACCGGTAAACTGCCCTCGCGCACGTCCGCGCAGCTGCCGCCACGCTCTAAACCAGCATACAAATGCAGTGAAATCATGCCCGCGGTGTGCTACTAGACATTCGCGTGAAAATTGTCCGTCACGCCACGCTATTTGCTTTTTCTTTAATAAGAAAGGACATGTTCAAAGTGTTTGCCAGAAAAAGCTCAGATCAGACAATCACAACCATTCCAGGCCCTTTGCTTCGTGCTGGAATCGAACCAAGAATACTCAGGCTCGTGAACCTTCGCTCATGGACATTCATGTAGTTAATTCCACTTCGTCCAGTGCCACTTTCCCTAACAGTGACTGTGTGCGTCCCACAAAAAGTGTGCGTCGACGTCGCCGGAAATCTCGTCAGGTCGCAAGTGCTTACGTCCCTGTATCAGTTCAAATTGCACGAGACAGTCGCTCTTGTCGTCAGCAGGACAATAAACTTCTTGTAGATTTGGACTTTAATGGCAAGGTCATACCATTCCAGCTCGATACCGGAGCTGCAATTTCATTGATCAATCACGACACGTACAAACAACTGGGCAAACCTCCGTTGCGTGCTGCAAATGTTCAGCTCCATAGTTATTCAGGACAGCAGGTCCCTGTGTTAGGACAGTGCACTCTTCTTGCAACATATAAGGGACAAACAAAACTTGTGTCATTTTACGTTCTTCATTCTTCTTCTGCAGTGAACTTGTTTGGTTTAGATATATTTCAATTATTTAACTTGTCTATTGTAAATCAGGTCCTATCAGTGTATCAGACTGTGCCTTCAGCCAGTGTTTCTCGGCTATGTGAAGAATTTGCAGACATTTTTGCACCGGGCCTTGGTTGCGCTAAGAACTATGAAGCACATTTGGAACTGAAAGTAAACGCGCAACCGAAATTTTTCAGAGCGCGCAATGTTCCTCACGCATTGCGTGATGAGGTCGCAAGAACATTACACGATTTAGAATCACAAGGTGTGAGTGAATGTGCGCAATGCCTCTTCCATTTCAGCTCCGCTTCATCGCTTACGCCGTACAGGTGTTCCGTTCGTCTGGACGACGGAATGCGAACGCGCCTTTCGCCAGTTGAAATCGGCGTTGCTTTCAAATACTTGCCTTACGCCATTCGATCCCCAGAAACCCCTTTTGTTGATGGTAGATGCATCGGATTTCGGGATCGGTGCTGTGCTTGCGCACAGAGATGGGTCGCATTATCGCCCTATTGCCTTTGCGCCCAAATTGCTCTCGTCTGCACAAAGAAATTATTCACAGATAGAGAAAGAAGCTTTGGCTCTCGTGTTTGGTGTTACTAAGTTCCTTGATTTCTTGTATGGTCGTCACTTTACCATCATCACAGACCACAAACTTTTGACGTCGCTTTTTCATCTGAACACGCCTGTACCTCCGCGTACAGCGCAGAAATTCATTCGCTGGTCTATTTTCCTCTCGCAGTACCGCTACGATATCTTGTATCAGTCCACTGCTAAGCACGGAAACGCCGATGCGTTGTCCCGTTTGCCTGTTGCTGAGGATAGAGCATTCGATTCTTCCGAACTTGCTTGCATGTTCATTGATTCGGAAACCGATGAAGTGGTCGACTCGTTTCCGATTGATTTTCGTCGTGTAGCTACAGCCACAGCTGCTGACCCGGTCCTTGCTACCGTTTTGCGTTTTGTTGCTACGCAATGGCCTTTGTCAAAGTCTCGGATCGAGGATCCGTTGGTCCGCCGATTTTTTGCTCACAAGGGGAGACTTTTTGTTCGACGTGGTGTTTTGTTGTTGCGTTCTGATAATGATCAGTCCAGAGTCGTGGTACCACGTTCGTTACAGTCCTCTGTTTTACGGCTTCTTCACCAAGGACATTGGGGTAGAGTGCGAACGAAACAACTTGCTCGTCAGCACTGTACTTGGTTCGGAATCGATGCTGCGATTACGAATATGTGTTCTTCTTACATGGCGTGTGCCGAACAACAATCCGCACTGCCGCGGAAAGTCTTTGCATGGCCGAAAGCCACTTCCCCTTGGCAACGCTTACAGATCGATTTTGCTGGTCCATTCTGGAATGCTCGATGGTTGGTTCTGGTAGATGCCTTCAGTAATTTTCCTTTTGTTGTCCGGATGTCTTCCACGACGTCAACTGCCACCATCCAAGCGTTGTCTGCTATCTTTTGCATTGAAGGTCTTCCGCAGACTATTGTTTCCGACAACGGCCTACAATTTCATGTCTGCAGAATTTCAGTCTTTCTGCAAGGCCAATGGTATTCAACATCCGACATCCGTGCCGTTTTCGCCTCAGTCAAACGGTGCCGCTGAACGATTGGTCCGGACTTTCAAGTCACAGATGTTGAAGTTGAAAGAGTCGCATTCTCGGGAGGACGCGTTGTTGCTCTTTTTGTCATCGTATCGCTCTCAGCCACGAGATGGTCGCTCGCAGGCTGAGTTGCTCCACGGTCGTCCTCATCGAACCTTGCTGTCTTTGCTGCAGCCGCCGCATCAGGTTCCTGTGCAGCGGCAGACTTCTGCTTTTGCTCCAGGCGACGTTGTATTCTATCGCAACTATCGAGGTTCACGGCGTTGGCTCGCAGGGCGCATTCTTCGCTGCCTCGGCCGCGCGATGTATTTGGTTTTGGGGGCCTCTGGTGAGGTGCGTCGGCATCTCAATCAGCTGCGCCTCTGTTATCGCACGGGTTCTGCCGCTCCCCGTCTGCTTTCAGCGACGGTGCCGTCCGGTCAGCGCCCTGGGGACCCATCTTCTGGCTCGCCTCATCCCCAGGTGTTACCGACGATGCCTTCCATTTTGCCCCATGGCGACGCGCCGCTGCCGCCCCCGCCGCCGCCGCCTGTCCTCCAGCCGGCGCCGCCCGCAGTGGACGCTTCGCTGCAGCCGCCAAGCGCCTCCCTGGGTCACGCGCCGCCGATCGCTTCCCGTGACCAGCTGTCCTCCGCCATGGAACTCTTGCCCGCTCCGGACCACATGACGTCATCGCGTGTCGGATACCCCGACGCAATGGAGGTCGACCCTTCGGCCCCTCCTGTCTCTTTAAGGGCGCATACACCGCATGTTGACGTGCACCTGGGACTAGGTATTCAGGCGTTTCCTAGATCCCCTCGGACCGAATGGCCGGGTGCGGGTGGCACAGCCTCGCCTGTTGTTAGGCTCCCCACCTCATCGCATACGTCAACATGGGGTCCTCCCCACGGCGGGCGGAAGCCTTATAACACGACCGTTCGCCGATTTGCGGGGGAGGAATGTGGTGTCACCGCCAGACACCACACTTGCTAGGTGGTAGCTTTAAATCGGCCGCGGTCCATTAGTACATGTCGGACCCGCGTGTCGCCACTGTGTGATCGCAGACCGAGCGCCACCGCAAGGCAGGTCTCGAGATACGGACTAGCACTCGCCCCAGTTGTACGGACGATGTAGCTAGCGACTACACTGACGAAGCCTCGCTCCTTTGCCGAGCAGATAGTTAGAATAGCCTTCAGCTAAGTCCATGGCTACGACCTAGCAAGGCGCCATTAGCCTTACATAGCTTGTATCTAAAGAGTCTCACTTGTATCGTCAAGAGCGATGTATACAACAAGGATGGATTAAAGTTAAGTATTCCAGAAGCTACGTACTTTTCTTTATAGCATTCATTACGTATCCTGTTACAGATCTATCTCTTGCCTGCGTGAACTAAACGCGCGCCTTTTGGCTACTTCCGTGGCGTGGCTGTCTTGCTACGCCACAACAAGGTACGTCCCCAGGAACTTTTTATTAAACTTTTGAATAAATATGGAATGGCGTGTTCTTAATTTGGTTTTGAATTACTAAAGAAATTCTTTCTGGATTTACTTACCCAGTTAAAACTCGTTTAAGCCCTTACACGAAGTATTCCGATTGCTAACTGACGCTAGAATTTCAGATACCCTGTTCCAGAAATACACTGATGTAGATAACGCCAACACAACACCTGGAGATGTTATGTACAATTCGGTGTATTGTTTGAATAATAGCAAACACAGATCTCATAGATCATTCATAGCTGAAATCACAGAATTCTCCATTCCTTGCCTGTACAATACCGAATCACGTTATGTGTATAGTAAAACTTGTAGTATCATAAAATAATGGTAGCTCATTCTTTCCTACTGTCATGTGTACTGAAAGATCCATCGCTATACGTTTTCTCTCAAGGATGCAGATTTCATTGTATCATCATATCAGACATTTTCTGGTTTCGTGCTAACTGCAGAACTGCTGTTCGACGATATTTTGTTGATTAAACGTAATTAGTGACAATTGGTTCTGCATCAAAAACTGTGGGTCGAACTTTGTGTTTCGTGGCGCTCAAAAATTTGTTCAAATTGCTCTGAGCACTATGGGACTTAACTTCTGAGGTCATCAGTCCTCTAGAACTTAGCGCTACTTAAACCTAACTAACCTAAGGACATCACACACATCCATGCCCGAGGCAGGATTCGAACCGGCGACCGTAGCGGTCGCGCGGTTTCAGACTGTAGCGCCTAGAACCGCTCGGCCACCGTGGCAGGCGATACGATGTCTCACAATTGTATGTACAAGTCACCAGTCACCGACAGGGCCTCGCGGGATTACTTTTTACAAGTAGGAAATGTATTATAGCAATGGCGGTTGTGGTTGATTACAGTCTTCTATGGTTCTACCGAAGGCTTAGATATTGTATAACATCTTCGAAAAGACGCCCAACAGAGGTGTAGCATGAAGGTATGTATTTGCAATTTCCTCACTTCTCTTAGCGAGCGATGTGAGCAAAATCACAACACTAAAAGCCTGCCACTACTCTTTTACTTCAATGTGTGAGATCATAAGACAACAACCCGAGCTTTTATGTCTGGAAATGTCGCCTTTTTGCATAAATTCCGACGCATATGTTAATTAACCACATCCGAAAGACATTATTTTAAGTTTCGTAGAACTTTCTCAAAACGCCATAAAATAATTAAATGTGGTTTAACAGAACTGAAACTATTGTCGTTACTGTACAGAGTGTCCCACTTTTTTAAAATATATTTCGAGGTGCTGTAGAGTGTGTCATGAGGAAGAAATTCAGGATAGGCATTCGTGTCTTGTAATGTCATCCAACGTTGCTACGGTGTGTCAAACTTATAAGCATCGGTGCCTATTATTAGGCAGCAAAAGTGACTTTATGCACTGACAGACTGTAGGCTAAACATCTCACAATATTTCTTGTTACTCAGTTATCGCGACTTATTACCACGATCGCCGGAGGAGAAGACTGTGCTACTTGCTGTGTAGAAATGCCTTATGTGAATGCGATGCTGTGTTGCCTTGATGGAAGACTGTTTCGGATACAGGCTTCCAACTGTAGTTTATTTCTCTCCTGGAATCGTCTAAAATCAGAAAATATAACTGCAGATGGAAATCTGTGTCCGTCATACACCAAAGCAACAGAGCAATGTATCCATAGGAGACAAGATCTGTCCACGCAGAACCTCCATCTTCTCCAATGGGGATCACAGAGTAATATACAACACTGCGAGACATTCCGCCTACGGTCCATGAGTTTACAAAGTCACTTTTGCAGCAGGAAGGGTAGTCTACTGGCAGGCGCCAGCGCCTGTAACTTCGACTGCTCTGTAAGGTCGTTGCATGAGGTTTCGGATTCAAACTCCTATCCTCGATTTGTTCCTCAAGACACTCTTTAAAACCTGTGAAAGTCTGTCACAGCATTTCTGGGAGACCCTGTAGGTCTCATGCATCTACTAACTACGCACTTAAAGGAACTGCATCTTATAGACACAATTTCTGCAATGAAAATAGTTCTGCTCTTTATGCCAGAGAGACCTAAAATTTGAAAAACGCTGAGCTAGTGTGGAAGCAGAAATGATCATGATGTCTCCATCAGGCCTGCGCCTTGAAAAGCAATAGCTTCATGAACTTTCCCGTATAGCTGAAAGCTTTATGAAGTAAAACTGCAGTCTTTCTTTGTGGCAAGCTATTTCTTCACGGATTTAAAGTGAATGTAGTAGATTTCGAGTACGTGGTTCATGGCGAACTCTGTAAGAGGCGATCAAAAACTTTCCGTTTGAAGCCCGGACAGTCCAGACTCGGTGTGCCAGTCAGGCAAAATCACCGTGAGCATTGCGGTAGCCATCCCACCGACACACCATGTTGAACATATCTGTTTGGTAAAACACTGTGTCCTCTTTCATTGAGAAGTCAGTAACTGCGTGCTGCACAACCTCCATCGAAAGGAATCGTCGACTCTTCACTGCCTTTTTGAAGGAAGTGAAGGTGTGATAATCATGTGTGGAGAGATTAGGCCCATAGGGAGAGTGCCCGAGTGTCTCCTGCTTGACTTGTGTTAAACGACCAGCGTCACGTGTCGAATCGGGATCAGAACGGAAGTTTACGCATTATTCCACAACGGAGGTTTCTGACAGACATGCTGCCCCATACGCATCGTTTATTTTCCGATCTACGTCCACCGTTGTCTGTCCTTCGGCAGCCATAAAACGCTGGTACAGTTTGGACGTTTTTTTGTAATAAGAGACAGAATGACGAATCAAAAACAGTTTAGGAGTCTAATTTCCAATCAGTTTCTGTCATATATTTCGCCATCTTCAGACCTGTGACCGACGTGTAGGAAGATTCTCTACCTCTGGTCCAGTCAAAGTAGGGTCCTGCATTGAATGACAGGTACTCGCTGATTTTTGACACATCAATCTCTTCTACCACACTTGCCGACACTGTTCTGAACAGCCGAGCTCCCGCAACCATCTGTATGAATAAGGACATACAGAGATATTTTGCTATAACGTCGTCATGGCTCAAGTTTCTACAAGTACCACATGCACGTCGAAAAATGACATGAATGCCACACTGACCCGTTGTCTACATGTCATTCCTTATGTACCCGCTACTTGAATTTACGTTGCAGCAACGCCCTCAGATAAAGTTTTTGATCGTCCCATATCTTAAGCTCGTAAAGGTAAAAAAAAGCTCAAACGTGATATAAAGTCCAGCACATGTATGCCAGGTAACATAATTCGTATAAAAATACAATTCAGCAGGAAAAGTGCCTTTACGTTTTCACTGGATAGAATAAACAAAACAAACTCAGCATATTTTAGCATTAATTCCAGAAACGATATTAGATGATCGATGAGATAAGCATCTAGAAACCTCCAATTACTGATAGAAAATTAGATATTGCTCCCACGTCTTCTAAAGAATTTGCAAAGTGGAAACATAGTCTTTACACATCCCTGATCAAACATGACTACTAAGTATATTGTGGTAAGAAGTCAAATGCTCCATAATCTAGAAAACCACGTAATGTACAATCACGTAAAGGGTCACCAAGTATCCAACAACTATCTCATCTTAATTAAGAACAAAACTGTTTGAAAATGCCCTATTCACTGCGCAAGACAAAGCCCCTCTACAACGGTTCACAATCGGCACATCACCATAGCGGCAGCAAGCCTGGAGAAGATGAAACGTCCCCTTAGAAAAATTATAAATGACTGTGCTTAAACTTACACACAATATTTTTGGTGCAACGCAATCTGACTTTCAAAAATCCCTACAAAAGAATGGCCCTGACTAACATTAACCTCTACGTTTCACAAATCACTTACCTCACAAAAATCTTCGTTACTCGAATTACTGCAATACAGCGAGCGCCACTACTCCCAGCTAAATAAAAGATTCAAACTACTGAAGGCACTAACTACTGATAGGCATAGTTAGCAAATGAAAGATTTTGATAGAGAACAAACAATGTATTTACCTTAATAGTGTTCAAAAATGATAATATGTACAGTAGTTCATGACATCCATTCTTACAAATGTACTGTTTCTGATGGACACACGTCCAGATCATCCGCTCTCAAAAATGCGCCATCTCACTTCCCCACATCCACCACTGCTGGCGGCTCGCCTCCAACTGCGCAACGCTACGCGCTGTTAACAGCCAACAGCCCAACACTACAATAGCGAACAACAGTGCAAACCAGCCACAGACTGCACACAGCACATCCAGTGATTTTCATACAGAGCGCTACGTGGCGTTACCAATATAAAAACCTAAACAGCCTACTTACAAAGAGTGTGTCTTTGTCTGCTTAATATAATTAAAAATTATAATAAATAATGAGAAAAAGAGTGTGTGGCTCTTCAAATGTATGGAATTAATGAGATTAATTTTTTGGAGCTCGGACAAGCACAATAAGCTGGGATATGCCTGCAAATGAATTCTTATTAGTTCATATTGGTTCGGCATGTACAGTACTGTTTTTCCCTCTGTATATTATTGCTTATCAATTAATAATGCCATGACCGATCGCCGTATCCACCTACAAAATCTTGACCATGTCCATGTTGCGTTAATCGGATCTTCGTGAATTCTCCGAAGTGCACAGGTGGGCTTTAGTTCTTCTTATTACAGTACTACTTGAAATAGTAACTAATACAATCTTTCTGTTAGTAAAATAATATTATATTCTTCTCTACGATGCACATAGAAAATACAGACTTCTCACTTATTCACATAACCCGAAATGGCTGCCCCTGATTACGTCTACCTTCGTTCAGTAGCAGAGAGCAAGACCGTCCTCCTCCTGAGGGACAGAAAAAAACATCTGATGTTTTTTAACGTTTGAAAATCAAAAATACGTGACGGTGGGCACAGGCTCTATGCTGGGCTACCCCTTCACCTTTTCTCGTTGCCTCTTAAGAAAAAACCAAAACATAAAAGTAAGAAATGCAAAAGGTTCATCATATCTGCCATCGAGTGAGGTGGCGCAGTGGTCAGAGCATTGGCCTCTCATTCGGATGACGGTTCAAATCCCCGTACGGGTATCCTGATTTAGGTTTTCCTTGATTTCTCTCAATTTCTCCAAGCTAGAGCCGGGATGGCTTTTTTGAATACACACGGTGCATTTCCTTTCCCATCCTTGAAATAGTCTGAGCTTGTACTGCCTCCATAATGACTACGATGTCGACGGGTGGTTAAACCTTAATCTTCCTTCCCTCTCTGTCTGCCGGCCTCAGGGCCTTGTGAACCTTCGCTCTTGGCTGAGTCCCGTCAAAGTTCACACTATTGGTTAAGATATAACTTACTACTTGCACGCAGAGATAACGCTAACCCAGTAGACAGGAGGTTGACTGCAGATCTTTGAGGCGAAGAAGTGCCGGCCGTCGCGACGTGGAACGTGTCAACAGCGGACGCCTTTCAACATCTTAGAAACTATTGAGTTTTATAAAGTTTATCAGATTTAAAATTGTAACAGATAGTGAATGTGTCTTGATCCAACGATCAACCAAATATCCCTTATACAGAATAAAAACTGTAGCCTTTTGTGTAGTGGAGGAACATTTTAGAGATAAACACATGAAATTAGTTTCACCTCTCTGTTATTTCATGCAACAGCAATATGTACATTCCTTTATAGTTTCAACAGGTGTTGAGATTTTAGAATGAGACATTAACTGATATCTTTTAGTATTTAATTGTCATCGGACACAATGCAGTCAAAAAATATGAACAAATTGGAGATTCGTAAGGCAATAATATTATTTGAAAGCTAATTACTACTTCACTTACACGAAAAACTAAGGAAAATCAACTTACATGTGTAGTGGATAATTCACCTGCCTAATCTGCTAGTGTTTAACACGTTTTCTTGTTGTGGTAAATTACTTTAGTACTGTCATTATCTTTAATTTTCTTGTCTTATGGATTAGGCGAAATCATGAATGAGTGGCGTGTGCGCACCAGTAAAACTTTCGGTGACAATATCTATCGAAATTAATAATAAAAAGAAAAGGTGAGGGTTCTGTTTGATTCAGGTCGTTGCACTGCACTGCAAATCACATGATAAATGTTTAGTGCTCGAACACATTCATATATTCACGTCAGTTATGGTGCATTTGCTGAAACTGTGGAAAGAAACTCATCGCTGTGAACGAAGAGATCAGAGAGATAATCATGGCAGGCTTTTTTAATCGCATTTTATTAGAGACTAAAACATTTAGAACTATCCCAAGAGTGCATTCTATTCGTTTTAATCCATTAAATGGAACAATTTAAGGAGCATATGCTTTAGAGTCTAATATTAATATACTGAATGAAATGAAATCTGTAAAAGTCTATAATACACGAAAGTACATTTCCAGAAAAACCAGTTTCGCTTCTGAAACATTTAGAGGGTAATCTGGTAGTTCGCTGCAATAAAACAAAGTCAATGCAGAACCCAGTTACCCAGAGGAGTAGTACTGCACCGACCAATGACTGAGTGCCGTTCTCCATGCTGGTTATTCTCAGTATGGCAACAGATTGCAAGGCAACCAAACTTCAAATGATTCACCCTGATGATTCCATGCAGAAAACTGTTTGCTGTGGAAGTTAGTCATTCGTGACACTAGGCCATTACTGTCAGTTATTGTACCGGAAAATTCTCTCTGCTGTGTTGCATGTGTATATGAAACTGTGAAAAATTATTTTGCTTTCTTTGTTTCACTGCATTTCGTGGTTTGATATTTAGTGCCACTAACGTAATTTGATACGTTGCGTATTTCAAAGGTATGTGTATCGATTTCTTTTGTACAACCTAATAGCGAAATATTAAAAAGTCATGTGCAAACGAAATTTAAATACAGTAATAATAATGTCTCTAAAACAAACAAGAGAGCGACAATCATCGGGCGTTTAGCTCAATCGTTGTTCACGTTACCTTTAATTATCGGTGCGGTGAGGTTGAGTCTGTAGAAATAAAAAAGTCTGCAGGCATGTGGCGTATGTGTCTCGACTTTTTCCAACATTTCAAGACAAACAATACAATGTCTCAAGAGAAGCGTTAAGGTCTTTTTGTCTATGTCAGTTTAATACTCCAGCTTTTGAGTATTGCGATATTTTATCTAGTGTGAAATATTCTAACGTTATTTACCTCTGCAGGTCTATTTGGAATAGGTACTTTCGTGGTACGAAGAATGAAACACAAATGCAACTTCTTTCCCTTGCAAGCTCAGTATTAGGAAGGCGGTGTTTACCTACCACGCTCGTTGCTGTGTCCGTTTGTGTGCGAGGGGAATGAATAACTTCCTCAGTCTGCATCGCATAAAAGGCTGACGAGAATGTGATGATAGTAGCAGTTTCCGCCTAGAATGGCTTCAAGACCAAGTGTGTTCCATAAACGAAAAATACGAGGAATAAGCTTACTGTGTGGGGTGCGAGCTGACATATTAACGAAACAAAACGCCGTCTTATCTATAAAAAAAACAAGTGGTCACTATTGCAGTCAAAGAAAAGCTTCGTTAGTTACCCACTGAGATAAAAATCTGAACTATTAAAACTTGGATAAGGGGTTGTAAACTGAGCTCTAACTTTAGAATAGGTGGGTGAGCACAATAAATGAGAAGTCATGCTAATAATATACGAATACGACCAGTGCCTGTAAGCACGGTAAGTAAATTATATGAAGAACATGGAAAAATAGTTTTGAACACAAATAATATCGCCAAAGTGCATACTAAAAGCAACTTGCTGGCTGCGAAGCATTAAAATGGGATAACTGGTTCGTGAAAGTAGTGAACTAATATTGCTTCCATATGGAACCAGTGATCATAATTATAGCCCATCTTACTACACTCGTGGTATAAACACAAAAGTCGTGGCGAGTCAGACTGGAAACTGAGTTCAGATCTCTCTCTGTCCTCAATACTCAAGCGGAAACATCCTTCTATACGACGCAAGGCTCAACCTTATTAGTATTCCAGCATCAGGTCTTTACTCCACAATCTCCTAGCAGCCTCTGTCATAACACTACCATAGCCTGGCAGCAAGTATTCTCTTCTGGACACTCCGAGTCCGCAGCTCGTGGTCGTGTGGTAGCGTTCTCGCTTCCCGCGCCCGGGTTCTCGGGTTCGATTCCCGGCGGGGACAGGGGTTTTCTCTGTCTCGTGATGACTGGGTGTTGTGTGATGTCCTTAGGTTAGTTAGGTTTAAGTAGTTCTAAGTTCTAGGGGACTGATGACCATAGGTGTTAAGTCCCATAGTGCTCAGAGCCACTTTTTTTGGACACTCCGAAACTTTACTGCCTCAGCCAGAGCAGGAGGCACGCCCGCCAATCACGGCAGACATTATGAGTTCAATTCAGTAAAACTCATGTAAAAATGTTAAACAATCTCCTGCTCTAGCAGATTTATGCTATGCTTGAGTAATAAAGCCGTGCGTGGGGAGGCAGGCAGAAGATAATACCCACTCCTCTCCACAATTTAGAAACAGACTTATGAGACACTTGGGTCATAGGCTAACGCAAGAATGTGAGTCTCTGTGTAGAATACCGGTGTGAACCACCCTTAACGCTGAATTCTGAAATTTAAACTGAACGTTAAGGGGAGGTTTACTATCTTTGGCCCGGAAAAAGCATGTTCTTCGAGAATTGTTTTCTCGGTGTGTGTTACAGGTATAAATATAAATGTCAAATTTGGTCAAAGTATTTATTGATATTTCCTCTACAAACTGGAATATTTTTGACCGGAAATATCGAAGAGCAAAGGCGGAAGTGCCGTCGGAACTAAACGAAATGTCGATGCAGACTTCCACGTGCGGTATGTCACAGGTCAGCCGGCTCGTCTGAAATCAAAATTGAGTTGACGTTAGCGAAGTATATAAGATTCTTTACGAGTTGTACCTCGCTTGAGTTATTTGGATGCTAGCAAACAAAATGGCGGCCATTTGAAAAAATAGGGTTTTTTAATCGATTTTTCGACTTCGTCGGCCAAGTAAAAATATTTATAGTTGATGGATCGGAATAAAAGTGGCACATCTCCTAGACAAATCGGTTCAGTAGATTTTAAGTTACCACACCACGCAGTACAAAAAAAATAAAATAAATAAAATAAAATAAAAATAAAATAAAATAAAAAAAACGCTAATTCGAGAAAAACGTGTTTGAAGTTTTGACTACATATAAATGCAATATTATGCTACTTACGTTGAATCTGCTATTCTCGTCCATAAACTAGTCCTTCCTCTTCCTCAAAGAGGGCGTTCTGCTCGATCTGGGCCATCCTGCGCTGCTCCAGAGCCGCTCGCACGGCCGGTGACAAGCTGTTTTCGGCAGCTTGCATCCACCGGTCGTCCGAATGCTTGGCGAACTGCGTCGAATAGAGTTCCAGCGTGACGACCATCGTTGTCATGGTCTTCAGAATTGCAGAATACCCTTCGTTGAAGCTGCTCATTGCCAGGAAAGTGGCAATCTCCACAGTCTTCTCAGCAGAATGCAAATACTTGGGGGCTAACTTCCAAACACACGCGTTCAAACTTTCATCTGAATTTTGTGTGTTTCCTCCCAAGCATCGGTACAATAACTCGTCCTCCGAAAGAAAAGAACTGGTGCGTGAAAAAGGCTGATTTCAGGCAGGTGCATTTTTTTGTTCAACCGCGAATAACAAACATTTTCGTTCCGTATTCGGAATAACCGCTTCAGGGGTGGAATCTAAACACTTTTATGGATCCAAAAATACAATTTAAAAGAAAATGATTTTTTTAACCAAAAGAAATTAAACCTCCCCTTAATTTCTTCTAAAGTAACGAGGATTCACACGCTAGCTCGGGAGAGGGATATCTGGTTAGCTTCTTTAAATTCCAAAACGGCTTATTTGAACAATATTGGGTTATTTTCTGCGAGACAGCTATCCTGTCCACCGCCTGGAGTGTGGGGTTGGGGGAACAGAACGCTGCGTCGGCTACCGACCCAGTCGTGGACTCTGACCATTTGTATAATAGCCAACGCCTTTTAACACTCTCATCGGTTGCTAGCTAGCTCGTAGTCTCTTCATGTAGTCCCTTCACCGTATTATGAGGGCTATTCGGAAAGTAAGGTCCGATAGGCCGCGAAATGATAACGACAGTGAAAATCCGATGAAGCGTTGCACAGATGTGTTGGGTAGTGAGTCTAGTACGCCTGTTAATCTCGTCACTAGCCTTTTCTTCTGTTCTTAGCACACAATGAGCACCGAAAGAGTACTAGAACAGTAGTGTCTCCTGCTACGTATGAATTCCCGCTACGAGGTTTCGATTATTTTCATGCAACCCCACATAATGTACCTGACATGCATTTCCTTCTTCATGCTAATTCAGCTGCACACTGCGGTGGAAATGAAGGCGTCCCTGCAACGTTTTCGATGGGAAGTGTTTGATCACCCACCATACAGCCCGGTTTTGGCTCCCTCTGATGTTCATCTTTGCTCACATGAAGAGGTGGCTATGGAGACAATATTTTAGCACAGACAACGAACTTTAGACCAGCACAGAGGAGGAAGAGGAGGAGATTAGCGTTTAACGTCCCGTCGTCGACAACCAGGTCATTAAAGACGGAAGGACCAGCATAGACAATTGGCGACTATGTACGAAACTAGCTGGAAGATGTAGCAAACTGTTGGAAATAAAACGTTTTTGATTTTCACTGTGGTATCCATTTCGTGACCGATCAGACCTTACTTTCCGAACAGTCCTCGCAGAAAGAGAAGTGGAAAAAGACAAAAGTGGGACACCCTCTGGCGATGTTGAATGTAGCTTGCTATTACTATGCAGTATCAGAAATCGATTCCCTCATCAACGGAATGAACATAAAACATAACGAAATGTGTTGCGTGACAATTTCAGAGAAAGCTGGCCGAGTAAAAACTGGGCAAAAGATTAGGAACCCTGCAGGAGGTGGCTGGATCTTAAACAGCTATCAAACAGTAGGGAACTTCTATTGCTAAGTTTAAACCATTCTTCCAAATAATCCCAAACATTTTGTTTGGACTTCGAAACAGGTGATTTAATAGTACTGTGTAGATAGCAGAAGACACTCGAACGATCGTGTAAACCAAAAGTGTATGCGTGGAGCCCTATAAATACGGCTGTTATCTTGGATTATGGGGCTGGCCACAACGTGCTAGTCATGAAGATGTAGAAGAAAGGGCAAAGCTTGGTTCCCGGGAATGCAGCAATAAACGTCCTGGTTCATGGTCAGGGTGATATTAATAAGTGCGGTCAAGTTATCATACGAAAAACAACCCAAAATTTCAGAGTACTACGTCCACGCACCTCCACAGAGTACATCTTGACTGTCTCATTGGTTTTTTTTTCGCATTTTGCGTCCACCATTTGGCAAAAAGAAAAACAACTGATAGAACCATACTATATGCTCCCAGTTAGTAGAGTTTCTGCGTTGTTTAGCTCTGAAGACGTGCAGCTTTACGCGTCAGTGTCAGCAATGGAATTTCGCAAAGTATTCGACTCCAAACGTCCGCCGCATATAACTCCCTCCTCAGATTCCGCGAAACCGTTTGAGACACACCTGCGCTCGTGACATTATCAATTCTTGGTGCAGTTGTCATTAACTATGCGTGACATACTTGTCTCCAGTCCCTGTTTCTTAGCATCTTTTTAAGGTAATTGTTCTTACACCGTGTAACACGGCTGCGGGTGGTACACACGTTAGACAGCCCACTTTGATACAAAAAAAAAAAGGTTTGGACAAATCAATTAGCTCCTTTCGTGCATTCCGTCACGTTTCCACATTGATCCATTTTAATGCGCTGATTCCATACGCGTGCCTTTTACGTACCACCACATCACGGCGATGACTTACGTCAGCGACTGGAGAGTCGCCGGCCGCTGTGGCCGAGCGGTTCTAGGTGCTTCAGGTTGGAGCCGCGCTGCTGATACTGTCGCTGGTTCGAATCCTGCCTCGGGCATGTATGTGTGTGATGTCCTTAGGTTAGTTAGGTTTCAGTAGTTCTACGTCTAGGGGACTGATGACCTCAGATGTTAAGTCCCATAGTGTTTAGAGCAATTTGAACCTTATGGAGAGTCTCATAACCAGCCTGGTAACACTTCTACACCGCCTACAGCGCTCCAGATCGACCAGTGCGCTACTTTAAAGGGTGTTGCTACTTATGGATCTACATGATTATTGCACAATTCACAATTAAAATGCCTGCAGAGGGTTCATCGAACCACCTTCATGCTATTTCTCTACCCTTCCACTTCCGAAGAGAGAGCCGTGCAAGCTCTGGTTTAGATTATTTTACTCTGATGATCTACCTCCTTATGGGCGATGACGACAATAAAATATTTCCACACTCAGAGGAGAAATTTGGTGATTGAAATTTCGTGAAAATATCTCTCTGCTACAACAAACGCCTTTCTTTTATGATTACCACCTCAACTCACGTACCACATCTCTGGGACTATCTCCCATATTTCGCAATAATACTGAACGACCTTCCCTTCTTCGATCTTTTCCGATGTCCTCCGTCAGTTCTATCTGATGTAGATCTCATGCCGCGCAGCGGTACTCCAGAAGTAGATGGAGAGGCGTACTGTAGGCATTCACTTTAGCATTTTGTAAGTGTTCTGCCAATAAATATCTGCCTTTGGTTCGCTTTCCCGACCACAGCATCTATGTGGTCATTTCAGTTCAAGTTGTTCGAAATTGTAATCCCAAAGCACCTAATTCAATTCACGGGCATTTGATTTATATGATTTATCGTGTAACCGGAATTTAGCCGATTCCTTATACTGCTTACATGGATGACTTCACACTGTTCATTATTTAGATTCAAAAAATGATCAAATGCTTGTGAATTCCTAAGGGACCAAACTGCTGAGGTCATCGGTCCCTAGACTTACACACTACTTAAACTAACTTATGCTAAGGACAACACATACAGACTCATGGCCGAGGGAGGACTCGAACTTCCGGCGAGAGGAGCCGCGCGATTCGTAACATGGCGCCTCTAACCACGCGGCCATACTGCGTGGCTATTTAGTCGTAGAATCAATTTCCGCTTTCCACTCCATACAGATATCTTCTCTGAATCATTTTTCCATTAGTTTTGATCATCTAATGAGTCTGTAAGACGGTAAAAGACAGTATCTGCAAACAATGTGAGAGGACTGCTCAGATTATCTCCTGTATCGTTTATGTAGATCAGCAACAGCAGAGAGCCTGCAACAAGGAATGCGAAGATATTACTTCTATTTTACTCGATGGCTTTCAGTCAGTTACTACGAACTGTGACTTACTTCAGATGAAATGACGACTGCCGTCGCAGATCTGAGGCAATACCCCATAGGCAACCAATTTCATTAGAAGTCGCTTGCGAGGGACTCTGTCAAAAGCAATAATCCTATCATTTACGCTACAACAGCACTATTCTGTGAATTTTAACTTAGAAGAAAATCTCGAAGCTGTTTTGACGCAGCGCTTACGCCGAGCATAATTATTACCACACTTGTAATGAAGAAGAGTAATTGTTTGATTACGTGGAGCAATGCTGCGTAATACGTTAGAGGTGCTGAAAGGTGGCTACACTGAGTCACAGCGCCAGAGATTGCGCCAAAGAGTATTATTCAGCCGCCTCCACTGTGGAAGTAGTAGTTCTGAGGTTGCCGTAGTCTGTGCTTGTTGAGAGGATGTTGATAGCAGTACTAGTTGTAAGCATGTCGTGTGCAGTTGTTCTGATGGGCTAGACAGCCGATGCTGTTCGATTTGGGATGTTGTAATGATCAGAGTGTATTTTTCGTCAATATATATGAGGTAACAAAAAATTTTTGTATTTCAAATTTCCTAAATAACAATGCCTCTTGGTCACAGGTTCAGTCAACAAAACATCTGGCTTGTGTTCACGTATTAGAGTGTAATTCTGGTTTCTATGAGCAATCATAGTATTTCTGGTTTTTTTAAATTACTTCTTTGTAAATGGCGTTTAAATCATCTTGTCGAATTGAGGAAGAACCGTGTCAGATGTGTACGTTGAATCACACTTCCACACACAGAACAGCTACACTTGTGCCTTGTTGTTTCGTAGCTTTCATAGTTGCTGTGGACTCAATTAATTAATTGTGTTAACGGAAGTTTCCTTTCATTCTTTGTTGTTATTCTATGCAGTCAGATTGTGTACTAATACTAGCCAGGGCCAACCGTTTACGAGACTTCGTACCCGGACATACAGCTACCAAAAATATTTGCTTTTTATCTATTTAAGCCCCCATGCACGTGGCGACACTGCCAGGATCGTCCCTTGGAATTCTTTTGATAGTAAAAATAGCAGACAGTAGCATTGTTGTAGTAATTTTTAGTTTAGTGATTGTAGTCTATATTGTATGTGTAGATTTGGTAATTGAACATTTGTAGTTGTTTTGTCATTCTTCTAATGGTATTTTTGCAGAATTTAATTTTTGATGTATACGGGTTTGACAATTTTGTGCAATTATGAAGATTTTAATTGTTCGTTAGGCGTGTTTGTCGTGAAGCATTTCGTGTGAATGGTATTGTCGTTGATAAAGTGTTATATTGTGTGTAATTTTCGTATAGTGACGGGTTTTGTATGTTTTGTAAATGATTACGTGATCGATGAAAAAGGCAAAAATTATGGATAGTGAGAATGACGAAATTGTTAACACAGCGAACTCGCCAACACATGAGAACAGTATGATGAATAATGAAGAAGAAAACAATTTCAAAGTCGGGAAAATAGTCCGGAACCAGTTCAAAATTTTTCACAATCAAAAAATTTTCAGAATACGAGATTAACGACTGAAGATTCTGGAATAGTATCGAACACAGACAGCTTTACCGCTATTAGGAAGGAAGTTAGTTTTACAGGAAATGTTAGGGGCGAAAAGAATTTCGAACAAGTTAATATGGAGCAGTTGATCAGTGCAATATTGAATTTGGGATCACGGTTAGTCACACAAATGGGAACAATTAAAACAGATATGGGAACGAACATTGGCAATACGGTTAGAAACTGATATGGGAACAATGGAAACACGGTTAGACCCACCGGGATCACAGTTAGGATCTGAATTAAAAACAGTAGGATCACAAAATGGAACAATTAAAACTGATATGGGAACAATGGAAACACGGCTAGACTCATGAATAGGGACATGTTTGAAAAACATGAAACATGAATTAAAGAAAGAAATTAGAGAAGAAGTACAACCAATTTTGAATGCTCATAATAATAGATTAATATCAATAGAAATTAGACAAAAGGAACAGGATAGAGAACAGGAAGAAAGAGATCGCGTGATAGTACAAAAATTTTCAGAGTTAAATTTACAACGAGCACACGATAAGGAAGAAATATTTGAAAGAATCGAGGAATCCGTACCAATTGACAGAATAAATAACATAACACAACAGTATGAACAGTTAACTACTAAATGTGTCAATACCGAAACCCGAGTCGTGACACATACGGAAGATGTAAATAAACAGAAAGAACAAATAGGTGACTTATCGGATAGAGTTGAGGAGATTTCAGATAAATTGACAAGTCTTAGTTTAAATGGGAACAGAGATTCAGATAATACAACTCCATTGCAATTTGCAGAAACAGAAGAGTACCAGAACATAAAGAAAGATGTTGAAAATCAGGGAAAATTTAATGAACGCGTTAAAAGGGAATTTGAGGCGTTACGAAAGCAAGTCAAAGAAATTGAAAGCGAAATCGTAGGAAGGGACAGTAGAAGAAATTTAGAATCACAGATAGCTGAGGGCTTTGAAGAAAATAATTTATTTCATTTCCGAGAAGCAACAAGGCCAGGCGCGCGACCTTGACAATAATCGACATTGGGAATGGGACAGACGCGGTAGGTCTTTGTCGCCACGAGGCGAAAACTTCGACTATAAACACTTTTTAACTGTTCGGAAATTTAAGATCTTTCGCAATTCTAAGAATGACATACATCCATGTTCATGGTTAGATCAATTTATGTACGCACTTCCACCAAATTGGCCACTAAGTCACGAACTGGAATTTATGTGTGGATATTTAGAAAACGAACCGGCAACGCGCATGCGCGCACTTAGTAGAGATTGTAATAATTTAAATGATTTTTATCATGCATTTCTATCGGCATATTGGTCCGAAAACACGCAAGACAGAGTCAAACATAGTCTTATTATGTATCGTAATTTTAAACAGTCTGAGTTCCGCACGCCAGCAGAATACTATGAAGACATGATTCTAAAGAATCAGTTCCTTTCCAACCCTCATAGCCCGACCGAATTAATTCGCATTTGTTTAACTAAGCTGCCACAATCGATAAGACAGATCGCTGTAGCCGGAAGATGTAAAGACAACATTGAGACTTTTAAGACTTTGCTACAAGAACTTGAGTGAGACAACGACGACGGGACTTCTTGTAATTTTTTCAGTAACGGTAATCACAATAGATTTTCAGAGAGAAGGGATAATGATCGGAACGGGCGTTATATGGGTAATTTTGAGAATGACAGACGAAACAGACAGGACAATAGATACCAGCCTTATGACAATAACAGATGTTCTAACAGAAATTACACAGACAATTATAATAACGGAAATTCCTACCGGAATGATCAATCATACGGAAACAGTAATCGGTATCATCAAGACAGAAATTATTCATAAAATAATAGAAATTCTTACTACAGGAATAACCAGGGTAGTAGATATAACAATAATTTCAGAAGTGACAGTCGAAATTACACAAGAAGCAGTCATGCAGACAGACAGGAAAATAGAAATTTTAATAACAGACACAACCAAGAATTTACATCTAACAGACAGGAGGGACCTAATTGGCATCCTCCGCGTGACAGAAATTCCGAGAGACAAGTGCAAATCGTAGAAACTGATCCGCGAAATATCGCGAATAATCAAAGACGTGACGCAAACAATCGACAATGACTTGTGGCTTCGGCTTCTGGCAGCAATATATTCGGTTCAGAAAGTAATGACACTACGACTTTACACCACGTACTCCTGGAAGACGTGAGAGACATTTTGCTAGACGAAAAGGAAAATAATGTAGACGCATTTTTACATCCTGTTATTGAAGTATGTGTGGGTAAGAAAAAGTTCACTGCGGTTTTAGATTCTGGGAGCCCATTGAATGTTATTAGTGAATCAGTTTTTCGTATATGTGGAAGAACTATTACTTGTCCTGTGTTACCTGTTTCTAAAACTACAATTCGAGGAGCTATTTCAGGAAAAAGTATGGAAGTCAAACAACAGACCAACTTAAATTTCATTTGTCAAGGATACGAATTTTCTGCTAATTTTAATATTGTTCCATAACTCAGTACACAAATTATATTAGGTATGGAGTTTCTTAACACACATAAGGCAATTTTAAACTTTAAAGAAGGAAGTGTGAATTTGACTGTTGCCGGAATGCCGAAATGTTTGAAATTTTTCGAGTGTTTAACAAAATCTGAATCAGACACAAAATGTTTAAAGTTCCTTACTTCTGATGTTTTCGCTGAGCATTATGAGGACAATGTGTTCATTCATGACAACTACAATAGATACAGAGACGCGATGGATGATATAATTAATAGCGAAGAATTAATTAATGAAAAGGTTAAGAAAGCTGAAGTGCCAGATCACGTTGCAAGAGAAGAACTGCACCAAATTTTGACTTCACATGCTACAGTGTTTAGTCATCACACAGGAACTATACAAAGCTTACAATATTTATTTAAAGTAAAAGAACACACACCACTTCGGGGGATAACGTACGCTATTCCTTTGGCTTACAGAGACAAGGTTAAGAGTGAACTTCAATACATGTTAGATCAAGGCATTATTGAGCCAGCAGTCAGTCCTTATACCAGCCCATTACAAGTCGTTCTTAAAAAGGAAGGGTCAATTCATTTGGTTCTGGACTCCAGACAGATAAATAATATCATCATTCCTGAAACTGACCGTCCACAAAATCTATATGAACTTCTTCAACATTTCCATGGAATTAAAGTTTTATCCACGATTGATATGCGCGCAAGTTTTTGGCAAATAGAACTTAACCCTGATTGTAGAAAATACACTGCCTTTTTAGCCTTTGGTAACTGTTATCAATTTCGGAAATTACCGTTTGGACTTACTGTATCTTCAGCAGCATTCATTCGTAGTTTAAACGAAATTTTACCTGTTTATCTTCGTGACAATATTACTTCATATGCTGACGATATTCTTATTGCTAAACGTTCTTGGAGTGAGCGCAACAAAATTTTGGATTCATTATTACGTATTTTTGCAAGAGTTGGCATTACAGTGAACTTGGAAAAATCTGAATTTGGTCGTTCTCAGGTGAAATTTCTTGGTCATATTATTTCTACAGAAGGTATTCTTCGTGATCCAGAGAAATTAGACGCTATTCGTAATTATGCTGTTCCTACTACAAAAGGTGATGTTTGTAGTTTCCTCGGTGTCTGTAATTTTCTTAGACGCTTTGCTAGATTGGACGATTTGGCCACACCTCGTTTATGTGAACGATCAGGAAAGAATTCTAATTGGTGTTGGGATGAGGAAGCTCAATCAGAATTTGAAGAACTTCGTGATGCTTTAGTTGCTGCTCCACTTCTTTCACATCCGGATTTATTTAAAGATTTTTGTTTGGCGACGGACTCATCATACAAAGGCCTAGGTGCACACTTATTTCAAGAGATAGAAGAAAACGGCGTTGTAGTACAAAAAACTATTGCATTTGGAAGTCGTGTTCTCTCTAAATCAGAAAAGAATTATTCGATTACGGAACTTGAAGCTTTGGCTGTTGTATGGGCTTTTACAAAATTTCGCATATTTTTGTATGGCAGACATACTAAAGTTTACATCGAACATCGAGCTCTGGAATTTCTTATGTCAACAAAATTAACACATGGAAGATTGTCACGATGAGCGCTGTATCTACAGGAATTAGATTTTAGTATTGTTTACATACAGGGTTCTTCAAATATTATTGCTGATGCCTTATCACGTGCACCTGTGGGTTTGAAACAAAGTGCTGAGGAGGACTGCAAGGAAAACAATTGTTGTTTGAAGTATATTAAAGGTGTTGCGTTTCAAAATTTTATTTCGTCTTCGCTCCAGGACATCGCTAAGGAGCAAAATAAGGATCCCGTCTGGAAGGACATTAAGGAGAAGTGGAGGAGAAAGGAAAGCGTAGTGATAAGGCAATATTATTTAGTTCGCAATGATATTCTTTTTAAACGAAAATAGATCGACAACTCTGTTTGGTTAGTTTGCATTCCTGATGAGTGGGTTAATAAAAAGATTTGGTATACACATTTCAGTTATGCACACTTTGGTCCCAGAAAATGCTTTCATAAATTACGAGAAAATTGCTACTTCAGTAATATGGAAAAACGTATTCGATCTGTTCTTGCCAAATGCAAATTATGTCAAAAGGCTAAGCGGCCAACTATTTCTCACGGAGCACCGTTGTTTCCTATCATTCCAGCGAAATTAAAGGAGATGGTTGCAGACGATTTGTTCGATCCAGTGGTTCGTTCTACTAATGGTTTTGCGTACATTTTGGTAGCAGTGGAATTGACATCAAAATATGTGTGTTTTACACCTTTACGCAAAGCAACAGCTCGTTCAGTATCTAATGCTTTCATCAAACATTTTCTTAAAGAAGTGGGTCATGTTGATAAGGTTATATCAGATAATGGATCACAGTTTCGCTCTAAAATTTGGCTTCACACCCTACGGCGTCGTAAGATTAAACCAATTTTCATTTCACTTTTTCAGCCTCAATCTAACGCTTCAGAGAGATGGATGAAGGGAATCAATAAATTGTGCGACTTTATTGTCATCAGAATCACAGAACATGGGATCAGTATCTTCATATTTTTCAAAACATTCTGAATGAACTCTCTAATGATTCAACTTCTTTACCGCCAATATTGATATTAAAAAATAAAGCACCGACAAATCGCATTTCTGAAATAGTTCCTTTTCCGCCTACACGGAAACTGCGGCATTCTGAAGTTGTGAACCTGGCTCTGCAAAATATTGCGTCTGCGGCTGCTAGAAGAGAGAAATCAGCTAAACGTCCTGGTCGTTTAAAAACCTTGTCAGTTGGTCAAAAGGTGTTAATTAAGTCTCATCGTTTGTCTCACAAAGGAAAAGGGTTGTGTCGCAAATTTTTTTCTGCTTTATAACGGTCCACATAGGGTTCGCAAAATTATTCGTGATAACACCGTCGAAGTAGAAACTCTTAAATCTCGGCGCTCTAAGGGAATACATCATATATCGAACGTTAAAATTTTTGTGGAATGACATACTTTTGAGAAACTAACAGTTATACGTAAACACACGGAGAGTACAAGGATACCGCGCCGTGTTCCGGCGGCGGCACATACTCAACGCAACAGTCAAGTCTGCGCGGCGCACAAGGCAGTCGTTGTCCGCAAACAATTACTTCCTACGTCACGCGTACCTACAGCTGATCGAGCGCTCAATGCGAATGCACTGACAGCCGTAAACAAATACACACTCTAATTTCTTTGATTAAATTCAGTATAGAGCTATAGTGACTTGATAAATTATGTTATTAACGTTCAGTACTTTTCAGGATACAGTTGTTTAACATATTTAAGAACTTCGGGTAAATTCTGTGTGTGTCCGACGTTAAGAGGACTTGCTATCGAGAAAATATCAGGAAGAATGTAATTTCGAAGAAGATACTAGTAAACTAAAAAGGTAACTATTAATTGAGTTTATTTTTCAGGTAACATATTTCCACTTAGGTACGTACTTAAGACGTAATTTGCTGCTCGCGATTGCGTGATTTATACTTTGTGTTTACTGATTTTGACAATGATTGATTAATGAACAGGGTTGTTACTTATGTGTATTATGCATCGCTTGGCTACACTGCTTTTTCACTGATGTCACGTTTTTTCTTATTATGTGCCTGCTGTGCTTATTTATTTAAATTATAATTGTCACCTGATTAGTCCTGCTGATATGGTTATGTATGTAAGTTATACTTTGTGATTTATCTGCTTGCGCCTTCATGTTTACTTATTAAGATTACATATGAACATTTATTTGCTTATGCCGATATGATACTAATGACCTGTTTATAATGTAAGATATATATTTGCTGCTTTGCGTATGGATTGCATATTTACACATTTCTGTTTTGTTGTCATAACTACTCTTTAATTTGGTATATAGAAATGCTGATATACTGTGTACGAACGTAGAGTTTAGGTTACACTATGGTATTAATTATAGATTGTTTGCTTGGCAGAGCCTCGTTGTAGGGATTGTCCTGCATCCACTTGTTGACATTCTGTTCTCTACTGGTATATTTACTCGCTATTGCATGTTTTGCTTACGCTCAGTGCCTTATATTTTAAGATAAGAAAATGAACTGCTGTAATTCTACGAACTACATTAGTACATGAAACTTCATTGAAGTCACATGAGCTGGAGGTTTTATGGAAGCTGTATAAATTTATGCTAATAGGAAGGAAGCTAACGACATGACATACCAACACTAGGATTAGACCATTGACAGTTATTACACTGCATTCTTCGTGAGCAATTGAAATAGCAAGTAACACTTGACACAAGAAATACTCCACATGTTTGCTTCTGTTTTGCCATGATCCTTAAAGTGGTGTACACACTGTGAAATATAACCATCATTCACACTCCGTACTCGTACTTACTTACTGAGAGTTATTCAAACTAAAGGCTGTTAGAGGTCATGTATACATTTCTTTTATTTAATGATGGACAAGGTAACCAAAATGTATTTTATAATTCATAATGAGTAGAAGACTTGGGTCAGATGGATTACACAGAAGTTGTGTGTGGACATTGTGTCTTCGGATTGTATGGGATGATGAATTGAAGTTTGCACTAGGATTTTATCTGTACTTGTTCGAGGAGACTGACAGAGGAAAGAGTTGTTGTGAAAGTGAAATGATATTGCTGTTAAGGTTCATATGTATCGACGTATAGAAGAGGTATTATTGTGGTATTGAGATTGTGTGAAGTTGATGATTATTGGAGTTTTGGTGGACAAAAGGTAAGGTAAATGATACTGATGATAAGGTTTATATGTATCGACGTAAGAGGTATTATCGAAGTGTTAAGATTATGTGATGCTGATGATTATTGGAGTTTTGGTGGATAAGGGGTAAAGTAAGTGAGGAGCATTTTTTTTGTTGTTGGTTTGTATGGAACCAGGAGGATGAAGATGGCAGACTATAACACTCAAGTGGAAGGAAGATTGTCTACACACACACTTTGTCAAATCAGTAAGTAGTATATACTTTTTTTTTGGATAGAGGAAGTATTTGCATATCTTGACACACTGATAGTTGTTCAGCAGCCATACATTTGATTTGGCTTGGCAAGCATTGGTCTTGACATGATGACTATGACGTTGACTAACTATTATTGACTGTTATACACTGCTCCCACTACTACTTGATACACATATTGAACATCAAATTTTTTACAGAATTGCGTTTACACAGTTAACACTATTCAATTAGAAAGATGAGTGAGTGTGTTTTGTGTGTTTTCCTTACCTAATCCCAAATAATTGGTACCGACCTACATTCTAAATATTATTTTACTTGTTTGCTGTGGCTTGCACTGACACCCATAAATATTATAGGTTTACTGATATTTGTGTATTTGTAATAGTTAATATGACAATCATCTGATATCATTTGTGTGTTTATTATAATTTGTATGTTTAGTGTAAGAGCATTGATAATAATTTTGGAAAAGCAATTGTGTGTGCATTCAAACTGTTGTTTGTGCTTGCACCTATCCTCATTGATGGGTGCCACTGGAAATGTTCAATTTCTGCTGATAAACTCTGATTAACTGTCTCATTATGGACTGTTACATGCACTTGTTCAACATGATGGGTGCCACTTGGAAATGTTTAATTTCTGCTAATGAACTCTGATGAACTGTCTGATTAGTGATAGTGAATATTATAGACTGTTACCTGCACTTGTACAACATTGTTGGGTGCCACTTGGAAATATTTAATTTCTGCTGATAAACTCTGATGAACTGTCTGATTAGTGATAGTGAATATTATGGACTGTTACCTGCACTTGTTCAACACGATGTGTGCCACTTGAAGATGTTTAATTTCTGCTGATAAACTCTGATGAACTGTCTGATTAGTGATAGTGAATATTATGGACTGTTACCTGCACTTGTTCAACATGATGGGTGCCACTTGGAAATGTTTAATTTCTGCTGATAAACTCTGATGAGCTGTCTGATTAGTGATAGTGAATATTATGGACTGTTGCTCTCTGCACCTGTTCAACGTTGCTGGGTGCCACTGATGGAACTGCTTCTACTGAAATAATGTCACTTGTTGGTGTCTGCACCTGTTTAACATAGCTGGGTGCCACTGATGGAACTGCTTCTACTGAAATGATGTCACTTGTTGGTGTCCGCACCTGTTCAACATTGCTGGGTGCCACTGATGGAACTGCTTCTACTGAGATAATGTCACTTGTTGGTCTCTGCACCTGTTCAACATTGCTGGGTGCCACTGTTGGAGCTGTTTAATTACTGCTGATGAAATGTTATGAAACTGCTATTTGCACCTGTTGACCATTGCTGGGTGCTACTGTTGGAACTGTCAACTACTCTAAGGAGTGCTACTTGTTTACTGAACTGTTGAAAGGATTTTATGTGAATGTTTGTTTAACTGATTTTTTGTGTATTTACTGTTTATGAAATGTTATGAGACTCTTGCCTACACCTGTTCGTCATTTCTGGTGCCATTGATTGAATGACACTTGTGTAAACTATTATGTAAATCACATGTATGCAAGCATTGGTATTCCCTACTGTATTTTATATTAGGTTATTGATGGTTCAGTGCAAAGCCAAAATTTATTTAGTGATGTGATATTTACTTATTAATATTATCTTCTATTTTTGTCTGTATTTTTTGGACGAATTTGTTGGTATTTTCACCACCAATGCTGGCAAAAGTACCATCAAATTCTAGCCCGTGTGGGAGGGGCATATGAAAGGTGGCTACACTGAGTCCCAGCGCCAGAGATTGCGCCAAAGAGTATTATTGAGCCACCTCCGCTGGGGAAGTAGTAGTTCTGAGGTTGCCGTGGGCAGTGGTTGTTGAGAGGATGTTGATAGCAGTACTAGTTGAGGGTATGTCGTGTGCAGTTGTTCTGTTGGGTGAGACAGCAGATGTTGTTCGATTGGGGATGTTGCAATATTCACAGTGCAATATATATGAAGGTAACAAAAAATTTTTTATTTCAAATTTCCTAAATAACAATGCTTCTTGGTTACAGGTTGAGTCAACATAGCATCTGGCTTGTGTTCACGTATTAGACTGTAATTCTGGTTTCTATGTGCAATTATAGTATTTCTGGTTTTTTAATTACTTCATTGCAAATTGTGTTTAAAATATCTTGTCGTATTGAGGAAGAACTGTGCCAGATGTGTACGTTGAATCACACTTCCACACACAGAACAGTTATACTTGTGCTTTGTTGTTCCGTAGCTTTTATAGTTTCTGGGGACTTACTTAGTTAATTGTGTTAACGGAAATTTCCTTTCATTCTTTATTATTATTCTATGCAGTCATATTGCGTACTAGTACTACTCAGGGCCAACCGGTTATGAGACTTCGTAACCGGACATACAACTACTAAAAATTATTTGCATTTTATTTAATTAAGCCCCCATGCAATTTTCGCCATATTGCGTGACACAAATGCATTCAGTAGTGTACGACAAAATTATCTATGGACGTTAAAGTACTCATGTTCTACACTTACACAAAGAGAAGGATTACATGATGCGAAGCGAGAACAAATGCTGTGTATTTTAAAATGCATACTCGTCTACAGCAAGCTATCTTAAAAGAAAATTGTTACAAGAAACTAAGATAACCTTTTTAATAAAATTCTCCCTCAGATTTAATTCAGGTTTACTAATCTGCAGTTAGCTGTTAAAATTGAGGAGACAGTGATAAAAGCTATCAAGAAGAAGGTCTGCCAATGGGAGAAACATTATAAACGATAGATAAAACCGACAAGTTTAAGTATTATGGTAGATAATTATGTACACTGTATACAACATTTAGTTAAAACTATACAATTTGGTACAAATTGTCTACCTGCATCCTAATGAGTATTTAACAGGCATTCCGCAGTGTTACTCTCAAATCGACGAGCGAGGTGGCTCAGTGGTCATGCCACCTATTAGGCAGGTAGGCGATTCGATAGAAATTATGTATTCCGTGATTTCCGCAGATGGTTTGAGGCTAATACCGGCTTGGTAGCTTTGAAACGACACGACTGATATCTTTTCCGTGTTTTTTCATTGTCAACGGGGCTTTTAGACATAAATCTTCTGATTCACCATTGTCGCGAAAAGTCGTTAAGATAAACGTGGATATTTCCTTGGTATATGTCTCAGTGTTTTTGATAAAGGGTGAAGTTCCGTTTAATAAACGCTTGACCAAATTCATATAACTGTCGAGACCGAACTTGCATCGGTGGATATGCGTGACGTTACTGACACTAGTGTGTTTCATAGTAGGATAGGAGCACGGGACATTTTACTACGGGCGATCAAATACAAATAAAACCAAGTAGCATTTTTTTTTATTTGGTACAACTAGCTTAATGGACTTGAAACTGTGATCGATACTCTGGCCACAGTGTCTGGAAAATGACTTATGTCCGAATACCAGAGACCTCCATCGTAGTTGCCAAATATTACCACTCAAATTTTATGTTGCGTTCCAATGTATTGTCGTATTTGAAGATCGCATTTCCAGGGTGCCATTCTACAATAAAATAGTCTTCTGTGTAGGATTTTCCCAATCAAAAAGATTTGTGTAGTTTTGTTTTCTAAACCTGGTTACGTCTTTATTCATATTTGAGACGATTTCAAGCGTTTACAGACAATATGTTTTGCCAATAGAAATGACACGTAGTAAGATTTGACACCCTACCCCCATGAACCATGGGCCTTGCCGTTGGTGGGAGGCTCGCGTGCCTCAGCGACACAGATGGCCGTACCGTAGGTGCAACCACAACGGAGGGGTATCTGTTGAGAGGCCAAACAAACGTGTGGTTCCTGAAGAGGGGCAGCAGCCTTTTCAGTAGTTGCAGGGGCAACAGTCTGGATGATTGACTGATCTGGTCTTGGGTAAAATATTCCGGAGGTAAAATAGCCCCCATTCAAATCTCCGGGCGGGGACTAGTCAAGAGGACGTCGATATCAGGAGAAAGAAAACAGGCGTTCTGCGGATCGGAGCGTGGAATGTCAGTTCCCTTAATCGGGCAGGTGGGCTAGAAAATTTAAAAAGGTAAAGTGATAGGTTGAAGTTAGATATGGTGGGAATTAGTGAAGTTCGTTGGCTGGAGGAACAAGACTTTTGGTCAGGTGAATACAGGGTTATAAATACAAAATCAAATAGGGGTAATGCAGGAGTAGGTTTAATAATGAATAGAGAAATAGGAGTGCGGGTAGGCTACTACCAACAGCATAGTGAACGCATTATTGTGGCCAAGATAGACACGAAGCCCATGCCTACTACAGTGGTACAAGTTTATATGCCAACTAGCTCTGCAGAGGATGAGGAAATAGATGAAATGTATGACGAGATAAAAGAAATTATTCAGGTAGTGAAGGGAGACGAAAATTTAATAGTCATGGGAGACTGGAATTCGTCAGTAGGAAAAGGGAGAGAAGGAAACATAGTAGGTGAATATGGATTGGGGGGAAGAAATGAAAGAGGAAGCCGCCTTGTAGAATTTTGCACAGAGCATAACTTAATCATAGCTAACACTTGATTCGGGAATCATAAAAGTAGGTTGTACACATGGAAGAATCCTGGCGATACTAGAAGGTATCAGATATGTTCTATAATGGTAAGACAGAGATTTAGGAACCAGGTTTTAAATTGTAAGACATATCGAGGGGCAGATGTAGACTCTGACCACAATCTATTGGTTATGAACTGTAGATTAAAACTGAAGAAACTGCAAAAAGGCGGGAATTTAAGGAGATGGGACCTGGATAAACTGAAAGAACCAGAGGTTGTAGAGAGTTTCAGGGAGAGCATAAGGGAACAATTGACAGGAATGGGGGAAAAAAATACAGTAGAAGAAGAATGGGTAGCTCTGAGGGATGAAGTAGTGAAGGCAGCAGAGGATCAAGTAGCTAAAAAGACGACGGTTAGTAGAAATCCTTGGGTAACAGAAGAAATATTGAATTTACCTGATGAAAGTAAATGAAACAGGTAAAAAGAAAATCAAACGTCTCAAAAATGAGATCGACAGGAAGTGCAGGCATGGCTAGAGGATGTAGAGGCTTATCTCCCTAGGGGTAAGATAGAAACTGCCTACAGGAAAATTAAAGAGCCCTTTGGAGAAAAGAGAACCACTTGTATGAATATCAAGAGCTCAGAATGAAACCCAGTTCTAAGTAAAGAAGGGAAATCAGAAAGGTGGAAGGAGTATATAGAGGCTCTATACAAGGGCGATGTACTTGAGGACAATATTATGCAAATGTAAGAGGATGTAGATGAAGATGAAATGGGAGATACGATACTGCGTGTAGAGTTTGACAGAGCACTGAAAGACCTGAGTAGAAACAAGGCCCCGGGAGTGGACAATATTCCATTGGAACTACTGACGGCCTTGGGAGAGCTAGTCCTGACAAAACTATACCATCTGGTGAGCAAGATTTATGTGGCATGTGAAATACCCTCAGACTTCAAGAAGAATATAATAATTCCAATCCCAAAGAAAGCAGTTGTTGAAAGATGTGAAAATTACCGAACTATCAGTTTAATAAGTCACAGCTGCAAAATACCAACGCGAATTCTTTACAGACGAATGGAAATACTGGTAGAAGCCGACCACGGCGAAGATCTGTTTGGATTCCTTAGAAATGTTGGAACACGTGAGGCAATACTGGCCCTACGACTTATCTTATAAAATAGATTAAGGAAAGGGAAACCTACATTTCTAGCATTTTTAGACTTTGAGAAAGCTTTTGACAATGTTCACTGGAATACACTCTTTCAAATTCTAAAGGTGGCAGGGGTAAAATACAGGGAGCGAGAGGCTATTTACAATTTGTACAGAAACCAAATGGCAGTTATAAGAGTCGAGGGGCATGAAAGGGAAGCAGTGGTTGGGAGGGGAGTGAGACTGGGTTGTAGCCTATCCCCGATGTTATTCAATCTTTATATTGAGCAAGCAGTAAAGGAAACAAAAGAAAAATTCGGAGTAGGTATTAAAGTCCATGGAGAAGAAATAAAAAATTTGAGGTTCGCCAATGATATTGTAATTCTGTCAGAGACAGCAAAGGACTTGGAAGAGCAGTTGAACCGAATGGACAGTCTCTTGAAAGGAGGATATAAGATAAACATCAACAAAAGCAAAACGAGGATAATGGAATGTAGTCGAATTAAGTCGGGTGATGCTGAAGGAATTAGATTAGGTAATGAGACACTTAAAGTAGTAAAGGAGTTTTGCTATTTGGGGAGCAAAACAACTGATGATGGTCGAAGTAGAGAGGGTATAAAATGTAGACTGGCAATGGCAAGGAAAGCGTTTCTGAAGAAGAGAAGTTTGTTAACATCGAGTATAGATTTAAGCGTCAGGAAGTCGTTTCTGAAAGTATTTGTATGGAGTGTAGCCATGTATGGAGGTGAAACGTGGACAATAAATAGTTTGGACAAGAGGAGAATAGAAGCTTTCGAAATGTGGTGCTACAGAAGAATGCTGAAGATTAGATGGGTAGATCACATAACTAATGAGGAGGTATTAATAGAATTGGGAGAAGAGGAGTTTGTGGCACAAGTTGACTAGAAGAAGGGATCGGTTGGTAGGACATGTTCTGAGGCATCAAGGGATCACAAATGTAGCATTGGAGGGCAGCGTGGAGGGTAAAAATTGTAGAGGGAGACAAAGAGATGAATACACCAAGCAGATTCAGAAGGATGTAGGTTGAGGTAAGTACTGGGAGATGAAGAAGCTTGCACAGGACATAGTAGCTTGGAGAGCTGCATCAAACCAGTCTCAGGACTGAAGACAACAACAAGAACAAGATTTGCGTGTCAACTCATGAACGTCGTACAGGTTGTTGTCCAGGTACGTCGGATATCCAATTATTTCCACACCGTTCATACATACACACTCACATGGGAAATGTGTACAATAACATTGACTCATGGCAAGAAACCAGCATCATTAACTCAGTGAATAGTAGATATAAATAAGATTCGAACTTAAATATGAATGCGTGGTTTCTGTTCTTTCAGACGTATCCGAGAGATTAGACACAGCACGTTCGTATATGATTGATACGCCTAGCTGGGCAATGGATCGACCTTCTTTAGTGCACAAATTCATCCGGCCTCCTGTGGGAATCTCAGAGTAGTGAATATTGAGTCGTTAGTGGACAGGGAGTGCGGATAGGTCGCGCTCGGTGAGAATGTGGATCGGCCGTGAGGCGTGCTGAGATAGCCTGCGCAGTTGTGATAACGCTGTGTCCCGGATGGCGCAGCGGTAAACCCACCTGTCTAGTAAGCAGGAGATTCCCGTTTCGAATCCCGGTTCGGAACACATTTTCGCTCGTCGCAGCTGAACCCGCGCAATGTCGCGCTGCAGCTGACAGCAGTGATCCCATTCAACTTACAGATTCGAATTTAGATAGTATGGAGGAGTGAGTACGGTGCAATAATTGGGAGACGTTTTTGTTTCCGTACCAGTGGGCAGCGGGAGTTGTGCCGACAGATATGCTGCCTGTTTCAAGCGACGGGCAAACAAATGTGGTGAGGGTAATGAGGTTCTGTGATACGTCTAATTTGTTTCCTTCAATTTTAGAGGATGTTAACAGAGTGACTAGCTCATCCATGTCTTTTTGTAAGTGGTCAGCCAGCCACAATTCCTTGTGACGTTATTTCAGCTCCTCTGTCATTTTACTTATTTTTTAATTCCAGGTGTATCACCTTTCACCTACTGCCCGTTGTCTTAAGACGTGTGAGACAGAATCGACACGATTGAGACCTGAGTGAGTGGGTGTGTGTTATTTTGTAGGATTGCTCCTCACTATGTAATAACTTTCTTAGCCATTTTATCCACATTCGGTTGTTTTAACATGTGTAAGATGTTGATAACATTGCCACTGAGGGCCCATAAACTCCTAAAACACACACACACACACACACACGCAGACAGAGAAAGAAAGAGAGAGAGAGAGAGAGAGAGAGAGAGAGAGAGAGAGTGAGAGAGGGGAGTGAGGTAGAAATCCATGTCTAGTAATACAAAATTAAATTTTTCTCCCTATAATAACTACGCTTTCTCTGAAACACCTATTTCTTGAGGGAAGAACGCCAAAATAAAAATTTAGACAACCAAAGATACTGCTGAAATTGCTTTTGCTTAAGCATTTCCTGAATATTTGGTTTCAAACTAGTTAAGACACATACAGGGTCACTATCCACTTTCTGGCGACTGCGGTGTTTTCTTTTCATTATGGCTAGTGTGGAAAATCCGGTCTCACATATGCATGTAGATGATGGGTTTTAAGGCTCTTCGTACAGCAAGAAAGAAAAACAAAAAGAAGAAAAAACACCGGAGACATTTTCAGTGTTTTAACTAGCTGTTCTTTCAGATTCAGAGAGATTTCTTCTATGCTACAATTCTCACTATTGTTTGAAAGAGGTATCGTGTTAATTTTTCGCTATCTTCTCGTAGAACAGTTTTATTTGCTTACATAATGGTTTTTTTTATAGCCTCACTAAAAGTATGAGGTTGCCTGTTTTATATTTCACGAAATATAGGTATAATGAAACGATATATAACGTAACACTACTAGGAACTTATGCTCTTGGAATTTTAACCGAAAACCACACTTTGATCGACCACGCTACACTTCTAGTGCCCGCCATTGCGGCTGGATTAGCATCTCCATGACAAAATAACGGTTAACAAATGGACCTGTAAAGAAACGCGCTTTTAATCTTCGAATCTTCTCTATTTCCTGTGTCAATCCTATCTGATACGGTCTCAAACTGGTGAGGCAGACGAAAGAGTCTTTTATGAGCTATCTTCTGAGATTTCTTTCAACGAACCGCAGTCCAGTATCTGCATTCTACATCCACATGACTACTGTGCAGTCCACAAATAAGTCGCTCAGGTACGATTAGTTTTATTTGGTCTTTCTGTTTTAAACTGCTCCTTGTGCATTCTCCCCGAATGTTCTACCATCTTATAATCATACACTAATGCGTCTTCCTGCCTGTTTATGTGAAATTGTACATTTGTTTTCGATGGGGTCAACTTTCACTTATAGGACGGTATTGCACTTTATCAATGGACTGCCTCTAATAGTTTTCGTTCCTGCTTAGATGTGCCAGGTAACTGTGGTGCGGTAATATCAACGTGAACCAGGACTGTAGAGATATACTTGCGAGCAAACAATGGATCAAAAACGTAACTTTATTTCTCAGAGCTGGTAATTAAAACAATATGATTATCCTCATTCTATTCCACAGGTAGTCGAGGCTACAATTAGAGTAAATTATTGCACACTGTCTGCGCTACATATATTCTGTACCATCAGCTCGTACCAGTTAAAACCTTCGTTTGGTACAGTATGTATCGTTTTTCCAGTCATTTAGAACGAACACATAGCATTAGTCCCACGCTTGTGTCTCAGTCTCTTATCTCACGAACTACTGTAGGGATTTTGATAAGGTTTTCGCTGATAGACAGACTATTTCACGAGGAAGAATAGCGTATGTAATTTATTACCACAGCACCGGCCGCAGACACTTAGTGCTGCTCACGCAAAGGTCGAGGCCGGTCGCTAGTTGTATGTACAGTATATATTAATTCTCCCAACGGAATTGTGCTTGTTGTTAGGGAAGAGAAAATGAGTTTAGGTTTGCCAAGTGTAGAAAGACTTCATCGAGCTTCTAAATCTCCACGCATCGCATGAGCTACATTGGGAGAATACTCGCTCCGCCTGACGCAATTCATCAACGTCACAGCCACGTGTCAGGAACGCATTACTATGCTGATTAGGCTGTAGCAGCTTTGTGATTGACTGTTACGGATTGGATAACTTCTGCAACTAAACTGGGTACGTGTTGTGCAAAGAATTTAATGCATTCGAAATTTTCCCCTTTTTTAATATACGAATGTTCCGTATGCTGCAGAACAAAAATTGCATTAATTTAACACCTATTGAATTCAAAAGTTGTAGTTAGGCCATACCGACCATTACACAAGTTTTCCCGGAAGATCGAGATAATTTTCGTCGCTTGTGTTGAAACATTTCAGACTAACGTAAATTCACAATGACAAAACGTCCAACAGTACAGCGCAATCGTTGATGTGCGTCCACCTCCGTAGTTGAACTGTAAGAGTGCCTGACTGCAACGCGGAGTACCCGTGTTAAAGTGCCTGTACTGCCAGAGATTTTTTTCTTGGTGAGAAGACTGAAACTGGTTAAATGTAAGCGTAGGCTTCCGCGGCCGTTGTCTTCTTCAATAAAATTCTTCAGGGTATCAGACCGCATCGCATTAACAGATAATAAAGGAAACACCAATAAAGCATACCTTTCACCCCTCCTCCTCCTTCTAGTACAGCCAATCAAGTAACGACACGGTTTTCTCGTGCAGCTATTTAAGGAATCCAAGTGTGTTCATTTAGCAGTTAACGTAAGGCCCTGATGAAGGCTAGCTGCAACGCTGGCCGAAACGTTGGCGCAATTTAAAATTATGACGATGCGGTCTGACACCCTGAAGAATTTTATTGAAGACTGAAACTGGGTCTACTCAGCTTCATGATACCAGTTGAGGAGCACCTTCAGTGAGAAGTAGCGGCCGCATAGTCTGGACATCTGACAACGGACGGGTGACCGGTGTGTTGTCCTCATGTCCCTCCATACCGCATCCGCATGAAGCCACATGGCAGAAGACGACACGACGACCGTTCGGCCTCTGAAGGTTATCTTCAATTACGTTCTATCTAAATAAAAACCTACAGCTACAGGTGTAAGAGCCACTGCACAGACACTCTATACGGAAGAGAAATTTTAAAGTTAGGCTTATCTCATGAGAAGAAATAAAATATAAATCTGATGACCCCCTTACAGATGCATGTAATCCTGCTCTCTCTCTTGTCAAAAAATAAGAGGGACAGACTTTATACTACCTCGCCCATTGGTTGTTAATTTCACTGTCGATAGATTCTGAAGTCGGTCACCTTTGTTTTGTGATGTCGCTTGTGTTAACAGTGTGAGTGTTCTGTTTCTGGAGTTTCTCTGAAAACCGAGGTTTTAAATTTCATTGCACAGAGCTTACTTGCTGCAGTTTTGCCTTGAAAATGGCAGGGCGTGCTCCTGTCGAAATGTTGGCTTTTGACAACAACGTTGTATACGCCGGGAGAAACTTAGGTCTCAAACCATACAGTCCTTCATCATAAACATTGTAACAGGTTGTATTAATTGCGTTATTTCATTACAAAAGGAAGCAAGCACCAGCAAACGACACCAAGACTTTGACCATGCAAATGATCTCGGATCAATGATGAAAATACGTCCCGTAGCTGTAATCACATAATGGTATATAAGTTGTAACAAAATGTTACCGACCTACGTCGAGGAATTGTCTTGAGGAACAAAGTGAGACTAGGAAATCACTCACAGGAACGTTATCGAAGACACACCTACCCATTAAAGATAAAATACGTCTGAGTTATAGGAGATAGGAACATAAACTTGACCATGTTGAGCAGCACAGCTGACGATATCAATGATTCCGAAAAACAGCCTCATTGATATTATTACACGTTTATTGTAGTTTGACGGGTTTTGCTCGTTGAGCATCTTACGGTAACCAGTGTTAGTCTTGTCCGTTGTTCGTTTTGCCTGGTCAATCAGAGAGTAAATTATTCTGATCATGTTGAGCACCACAGTTGACAATATTAATGATCAAAAACAACCATATCACCTGCATCATTACACATTTTGGAACCAGAAGGTGTTCAACGGACGAAACCGATCGCAACACAAGAAATGATCAGCCGTAACACAGTAAATGTGTAATAATATAGCTGAGCTGCATTACACAGGTGAGGCAGTTCTTACTAATCGTTAACATCGTCATCTGTGGTGCTCAACACGATCAAAATTATTTCCTGTCTGC
Organism: Schistocerca serialis cubense; assembly: GCF_023864345.2. Classification (NCBI taxonomy): domain Eukaryota; kingdom Metazoa; phylum Arthropoda; class Insecta; order Orthoptera; family Acrididae; genus Schistocerca; species Schistocerca serialis. The sequence continues at coordinate 339,249,578 of NC_064644.1, read as the reverse complement.
TTTACCAGCAAAACGAGCAGCCCTTGCAGTTCAGCGGCAAGATAAAACCTGGCAATCTGAAAGTGTTCAACGAACAAACTCAGCCGTAACACAGTAAATGTGTAATAATACAGTATAGCTGCATTTTATTGATCATTATAGGAAACAAGGCGTTCCAGTGTCCCCCCCCCCTTTCCCTGTCCCCTGCTCCTCAATCGCTCCCCCACGCTGTCAGCGAACTTGAGTTCATAAGCTGATGAATCAGCAGCGTAGCTTACCTCATAAGGCGAGACAACATTCAACACCAAAGGTGGCTTTCTATGAAACAACGCCTATCAAAACAGCATTGTGTCTCTGAAGCCATGTTTGCCGCTGAAGCTGTGGCCTATATGCTGACCTTAGCCTTTATAGCTTCGGCAGTCGGTAGGGTTGTTGGATGGTGTTTGTTGATTTGGATTTTGTGCTGGTCTTGCAACAATGTAATAAATCACGTCTTCCCTTTCTGACATTAAACTGCACCTATTCTAAATCTATCAGATAGGTTAAGTACTAAATGTAGAACTAGCCAGGGAAACCACTTGCAATATAGGTTATAATAAACATGCAATGACCATTCCAAACATTATAACTCCCCGCATCCTAATTGGATGCCGACTGATGGAAGGGCTTGAACCATGTGCGGCAAGGGAAGTATGTAAGCGCAACGAAATGGGAACCATTTTATGAACTATACAGGCTAAAAATGGAAAAATCCGCTGAAATAAGCCACTTAAAACAAGGTTGTAAAACAGCGATTAGATGACTATGGGTTGGAGGGCCTTGCCACATTTCGAAAGTTTGCCCGTTCTACGATCTACATCTACATCTACATCTACATTTATACTCCGCAAGCCACTCAACGGTGTGTGGCGGAGGGCACTTTATTTGCCACTGTCATTACCTCCCCTTTTCGTTCCAGTCGCGTCTGGTTCGCGGGAAGAACGACTGTCTGGAAGCCTCCGTGCGCGCTCGAATCTCTCTAATTTTACATTCGTGATCTCCTCGGGAGGTATAAGCAGGGGGAAGCAATATATTCGATACCTCATCCAGAAACGCACCCTCTCCAAACCTTGCGAGCAAGCTACACCGCGATGCAGAGCGCCTCTCTTGCAGAGTCTGCCACTTGAGTTTGCTAAACATCTCCGTAACGCTATCACGGTTACCAAATAACCCTGTGACGAAACGCGCCGCTCTTATTTGGATCTTCTCTGTCTCCTCCGTCAATCCGATCTGGTACGGATCCCACACTGATGAGCAATACTCAAGTATAGGTCGAACGAGTGTTTTGTAAGCCACCTCCTTTGTTGATGGACTACATTTTCTAAGGACTCTCCCAATGAATCCCAACCTGGTACCCGCCTTACCAACAATTAATTTTGTATGATCATTCCACTTCAAATCGTTCCTTACGCATACTCCCAGATATTTTACAGAAGTAACTGCTACCAGTGTTTGTTCCGCTATCATATAATCATACAATAAAGGATCCTTCTTTCTATGTATTCGCAATACATTACATTTGTCTATGTTTAGGGTCAGTTGCCACTCCCTGCACCAAGTGCCTATCCGCTGCAGATCTTCTTAAATATCGCTACAATTTTCTAATGCTGCAACTTCTCTGTATACTACAGCATCATCCGCGAAAAGCCGCATGGAACTTCCGACACAATCTACCAGGTCATTTACAAAGATTGTGAAAAGCAATGGTCCCATAACACTCCCCTGTGGCACGCCAGAGGTTACTTTAACGTCTGTAGACGTCTCTCCATTGATAACAACATGCTGTGTTCTGTTTGCTCTTCAATCCAGCCACACAGCTGGTCTGATATTCCGTAGGCTCTTACTTTGTTTATCAGGCGACAGTGCGGAACTGTATCGAACGCCTTCCGGAAGTCAAGGAAAATAGCATCTACCTGGAAGCCTGTAGCTAATATTTTCTGGGTCTCATGAACAAATAAAGCGAGTTGGGTCTCACACGATCGCTGTTTCCGGAATCCATGTTGATTCCTACAGAGTAGATTCTGGGTTTCCAAAAACGACATGATACTCGAGCAAAAAACATGTTCTAAAATTCTACAACAGATCGACGTCAGAGATATAGGTCTATAGTTTTGCGCATCTGGTCGACGACCCTTCTTGAAGTCTGGGACTACGTGTGTTCTTTTCCAATCATTTGGAACCTTCCGTTCCTCTAGAGACTTGCGGTACACGGCTGTTAGAAGGTCGGCAAGTTCTTTCACGCACTCTGTGTAGAATCGAATTATTATCTCGTCAGGTCCAGTGGACTTTCCTCTGTTGAGTGATTCCAGTTGCTTTTCTATTCCTTGGACACTTATTTCGATGTCAGTCAGTTTTTCGTTTGTGCGAGGATTTAGAGAAGGAACTGCAGTGCGATCTTCCTCTGTAAAACAGCTTTGGAAAAAGGTGTTTAGTATTTCAGCTTTACGCGTGTCATCCTCTGTTTCAATGCCATCATCATCCCGGAGTGTCTGGATATGCTGTTTCGAGCCACTTACTGATTTAACGTAAGACCAGAATTTCCTAGGATTTTCTGTCAAGTCGGTACATAGAATTTTACTTTCGAATTCACTGAACGCTTCACGCATAGCCCTCCTTACGCTAACTTTGACATCGTTTAGCTTCTGTTTGTCTGAGAGGTTTTGGCTGCGTTTAAACTTGGATTGAAGCTCTCTTTGCTTTCGCAGTAGTTTCCTAACTTTGTTGTTGAACCACGGTGGGTTTTTCCCGTCCCTCACATTTTTACTCGGCACGTACCTGTATAAACGCATTTTACGATTGCCTTGAACTTTATCCATAAACACTTAACATTGCGAGTGTCGGAACAGAAATTTTCGTTTTGATCTGTTAGGCAGTCTGAAATCTGCCTTCTATTACTCTTGCTAAACAGATAAACCTTCCTCCCTTTTCTTATATTCCTATTAACTTCCATATTCAGGGATGCTGCAACGGCCTTATGATCACTGATTCCCTGTTCTGCACTTACAGAGTCGAAAAGTTCGGGTCTGTTTGTTATCAGTAGGTCCGAGATGTTATATCCACGAGTCGGTTCTCTGTTTAATTGCTCGAGGTAATTTTCGGATAGTACACTCAGTATAATGTCACTCGATGCACCGTCCCTACCACCCGTCCTAAACATCTGAGTGTCGCAGTCTCTATCTGGTAAATTGAAATCTCCACCTAAGACTATAACATGCAGAGAAAATTTATGTGAAATGTATTCCAAATTTTCTCTCAGTTGTTCTGCCACTAATGCTGCTGAGTCGGGATGTCGGTAAAAGGAGCCTATTATTAACCCAGCTCGGTTGTTGAGTGTAACCTCCACCCATAATAATTCACAGGAACTATCCACTTCTACTTCACTACAGGGTAAACTACTATTAACAGCGACAAACACGCCACCACCGGTTGCATACAATCTATCCTTTCTAAACACCGTCTGTGCCTTTGTAAAAATTTCGGCAGAATTTATCTCTAGCTTCAGCCAGCTTTCTGTACCTATAACGGTTTCAGCTTCGGTGCTTTCTATCAGCGCTTGAAGTTCCGGTACTTTAACAATGCAGCTTCGACAGTTTACAATTATAATACCGATTGCTGCTTGGTCCCCGCATGTCCTGACTTCGCCCCGCACCCTTTGAGGCTGTTGCCCTTTCTGTACTTGCCCGAGGCCATCTTACCTAAAAAACCGTCCAGTCCACGCCACACAACCCCTGCTACCTATGTATCCGCTTGCTGCGTGTAGTGGACTCCTGACCTATCCAGCAGAACTCGAAACCCCACCACCCTATGGCGCAAGTCGAGGAATCTGCAGCCCACATGGTCGCAGAACCGTCTCAGCCTCTGATTCAGACCCTCCACTCGGCTCTGTACCAAAGGTCCGCAGTCAGTCCTGTCGACAATGCTGCAGATGGTGAGCTCTGCTTTCATCCCACTAGCGAGACTGGCAGTCTTCACCATATCAGATAGCCGCCGGAAGCCAGAGAGAATTGCCTCCGATCAATAGCGACACACATCATTGGTGCCGACATAAGCGACCACCTGCAGATGGGTGCACGCTGTACCCTTCATGGCATCCGGAAGGATCCTTTCCACATCTGGAATGATTCCCCCCCCCCCCCCCCCCCCCGGTATGCACACGGAGTGCACATTGGTTTTCATCCCCTCTCTTGCTGCCATATCCCTAAGGGGCCCCATTATGCGCGTGACGTTGGAGCTCCCAACTATCAGTAAGCCCACCCTCTGCGACCGCCCGGATCTTGCAGACTGAGGGGCAACCTCTGGAACAGGACAAGCAGCCATGTCCAGCCGAAGATCAGTATCAGCCTGAGACAGAGCCTGAAACCGGTTCGTCAGACAAACTGGAGAGGCCTTCCGTTCAGCCCTCCAGAATGTCTTTCGCCCCCTGCCACACCTCGAGACGACCTCCCACTCTACCACAGGTGAGGGATCAGCCTCAATGTGGGCAGTATCCCGGGCAGCCACAGCCGTAGTCCGATCGGAGGATGCGTGGGACGAGCTGGCCGTCCCTGACAAACCCACATCCGGAGCCCCACAGTGATGCCCATTGGCAACAGCCTCAAGCTGTGTGACCGAAGCTTGGAGCGAAGGTATGCCAACTCAGCCTGCATCCGAACACAGCAGTTGCAGTCTCTACCCATGCTAAAAACTGTTGTGCAAAGAACGTCTGAACTAATCTACAGAGAGCACAAACAAATCGACACAAAATTTAAACGGTTATTAAAATACAAGATTGCTAGTAAGTGCAGTAATGCCGCTACTTGCGAACTGCTGACACACTGCTCGGCGGCGGAAGGAGACTACGCAATTTTACACTATTCAGGTACTAAAACGCGATGCTACAACTCTCAAATACTATAATACGCCCGAAATTTATGAATTAAACAATGCAAGTACCAAAAACAGTCAAAGAAATTAAGAATTAAACTATGTAACAAATGAGTGAGCTAGGAGTATACGACTTTCCGCTGGCAGCTGCTTATCCAACGGCGGCAGGGAGCACACTGGCTGTGACCAACCGACACTGGCCGTTCAAAACAAAAACAGAAGACAGACGACTACGCGAATTTACACTATTCAGGTACTAAAACGCGATGCTACAACTCTCAAATACTATAATACGCCCGAAATTTATGAATTAAACAATGCTAGTACCAAAAACACGCAAAGAAATTAAGAATTAAACTATGTAACAAATAAGTGAGCTAGGAGTATGCGACTTTCTGCTGGCAGCGGCTTCTCCAGCGGCGGCAGGGAGCACACTGAGGCAGTTCAGACGATGGGGTACATGGACGTTGTAGGAGAACGTCGTTCACTGCACACTGTTGTACATGATGCTCTGCAGCAGGTGACCCCTTAGTGTTCCTATGTTGACTTAAGGGGGGACGGAAGGCAAGTGATCTTCAAAAATTCGATTTTTAGATTTTAGCGTATTTGTAATCCCTGGTCTTTCATGCCTAAAACAGTTTTTACTTTATATAAACAAGACAATTTTTTCGTGTGATATGATGGTTTTGCTGACACTCTGTTCAATCTGGCATTTAAATGTCACGCCTTACTTTTTGCGTCCTGCAGACATAATGCATAGCATTTTATTAAATGAAATGAAATTAAACCCATATTTAGAGACATTTGTACAGATACCTTGTTGAAGAAATGCCTTCATGGGAAAACTCAAAATTTAAATGTATATGTGAAGTCTGTCATTTGGAACCCGTTACAGAAAATTGTATTTGTTCAGATTACAACCCTCAACTTTGATGTTTATGATGCTATTTTATGCTTCAGTGATGGTGTAATTACAAACCTGAATGTTTTCGGATTATTGGGCATTAAATCTAGTGGAAATACAGCAAAATCCTTGGTGCAAATAGATAAAGAGTGAATCCGCAACGCAGATATGTTGTTGTTGTTGTGGTCTTCAGTCCTGACACTGGTTTGATGCAGCTCTCCATGCTACTGTATACTGTGCGAGCTCCTTCATCTCCCAGTACATACTGCAACCTACATCCTTCTGAATCTGCTTAGTGTATTCATCTCTTGGTCGCCCTCTACGATTTTTACCCTCCACGCTGCCCTCCAATGCTAAATTTGTGATCTCTTGATGCCTCAGAACATGTCCTACCAACCGGGCTCTTCTTCTTGTCAAGTTGTGCCAAAAACTCCTCTTCTCCCCAATTCTATTCAATACCTCCTCATTAGTTATGTGATCTACCCATCTAATCTTCAGCATTCTTCTGTAGCACCACTTTTCGAAAGCTTCTATTCTCTTCTTGTCCAAACTATTTATCGTCCATGTTTCACTTCCATACATGGCTACACTCCATACAAATACTTTCAGAAACGACTTCCCGACACTTAAACCTATACTCGATGGTAACAAATTTCTCTTCTTCAGAAACGCTTTCCTTCCCATTGCCATTCTACATTTTATATCCTTCCTACTTCGACCATCATCAGTTATTTTGCTCCCCAAACAGCAAAACTCCTTTGCTACTTTAAGTGTCTCATTTCCTAATCTAATTCCCTCAGCATCACCCGACATAATTTGACTACTTTCCATTATCCTCGTTTTGCTTTTGTTGTTGTTCATCTTATATCATCCATCCAACACACTGTCCATTTCGTTCAACTGTTCTTCCAAGTTCTTTGCTGTCTCTGACAGAATTACAATATCATAGGCGAACCTCAAATTTTTTATTTCTTCTCCATGGACTTTAATACCTACTGCGAATTTTTCTTTTGCTTCCTTTACTGCTTGCTCAATATACAGATTGAGTAACATTGGGGAGAGGCTACAACCCTGTCTCACTCCGTGCCCAACCACTGCTTTCCTCTCATGCCCCTCGACTCTTATAACGGTCATCTGGTTTCTGTACAAATTGTAAATAGCCTTTCGCTCCCTGTATCTTACCCCTGCCACCTTTAGATTTTGAAAGACTGTATTCCAGTCAACATTGTCAGAAGCTTTCTCTAAGTCTACAAATGCTAGAAACGTAGGTTTGCCTTTCCTTAATCTTTCTTCTTAGATAAGTCGTAAGGTCAGTAATGCCTCACGTGTTCCAACATTTATTTGGGAGCCAAACTGATGTTCCCCGAGGTCGGCTTCTACCAGTTTTTCCATTCGTCTGTAAAGAATTTGCGTTAGTATTTTGCAACTGGGACTTATTAAACTGATAGTTCGGTAATTTTGACATCTGTCAACTCCTGCTTTCTTTGGGATTGGAATTATTATATTCTTCTTGAAGTCTGAGGGTATTTCGCCTGTCTCATACATCTTGCTCAACAGATAGTAAGACTTTTGTCAGGACTGGCTCTCCCAAGGCCGTCAGTAGTTCTAATGGAATATTGTCAACTCTCGGGGCCTTGTTTCGACTCAGGTCTTTCAGTGCTCTGCCAAACTCTTCACGCAGTATCGTATCTCCCATTTCATCTTCATCTACATCCTCTACCGTTTCCATAATATTGTCCTCAAGTACAACGGCCTTGTATAGACCCTCTATATACTCCTTCCACCTTTCTGCTTTCCCTTCTTTGCTTACAACTGGGTTTCCATCAAAGCTCTTGATATTCGTACAAGTGGCTCTCTTTTCTCCAAAGGTCTCTTTAATCTTCCTGTAAGCAGTATCTGTCTTACCCCTAGTGAGGTAAGCCTCTACAAAATTGCATTGGTCCTCTAGCCATCCCTGCTTAGCCATTTTGCCCTTCCTGTCGATCTCATTTTTGAGACGTTTGTATTCCTTTTTGCCTGCTTCATTTACTGCATTAATGCAGATATAGCTAATTTAAAATGCACATAAGAAGCCAGACAGAAAAGAAGAGGGACTAAGAGAAGAAAAGAAGAGGGACCAAGAGAAGAAAAGAAAATCAGTACGATTCAGATGATGCTCAGTATGGTGCAGGAAAGCATTAGTGGTAAGTAATTCTCGTCGATGACTATAGGAGAATTGCAATATTAAACTTTAAGTGGATTTTTCTAATAACTACATTTTTTTTTACTTTCAGGTGCCATTATTTGATAAACTAATGGGGTTAGAAACATGAAATTTGGTCAGTTTGTACTGCAGATGGTATTAAAGTACTACAAGTAAATTGAGAACCACCAAACAATCAGAAACTGTTTTATAATAATTAATGTACAAAAAAAGTTGAATTTTACTACTGAAAGAGTAAATTTTTTTCTTCAAAACCATACGAGGTATTATGTCATCTTACTTGTAAATTGAGGCATATATATATATATATATATATATATATATATATATATATATATATATATATATATGCAGTAAAGATTTCATTATTTTATCACTTATAGTTGCTATGAAAAGTGTACCTATTCAAAGGGTAAAATAGCATTGACAGAATAGGGATAAAAAGTGCCTTCCATCTCCTCTTAACGACATCGTCACATACGATACATCGAGACAAGGTTATCGAGAGAGGGTCGTGAACGAATGGAAACGAGTCGCCTGGTCGATTTTCTACGCCAGGTCAATGACCGTGTCCATATACATCTATGTCTACGTTACAGTCCACACGTCTCTAACGGTGTGTGGCGAAGAGTACTTCTGGTACCACTTACAGATTCCCTTCCCCTTCCCTGTTCCACTCGTGAATCGCGCGTGGGAAGAATGATGGTCGGCAATCCTCTGTGTTAGCTCTAATATCTAGGATCTTCTTGCCGTGGACAATTCACGAGGTGTACTTGGGAGGAAGTAATATGGGAGGAAGCAATATGCTGTCCGACTTTTCCAGGAAAGTACTCTCTCGAAATTTCAGTGCTAAATTTTTACGTGACGCACAACACCTGCCTTGAAGCGTCTGCCAGTGGAATTTATTGAGCATCTCTGCAACCCTTTCGCCCCGAATAATCAACCCTGTGACGAATGCACCACTCTTCGTACCAGGTAAGGATCTCAGAATAATGAACAGTACTCAAGAATCTGTAGAACAATCGGCTTTTAAGCCACTCCCTTTCGTGGATGAGTTACATATCCTTAAGTGACTTTCTATAAATCTCAGTTTGTGATCTGCTTATCGTGCTATTTATTTTATGTGGTCATTCAACTTAAGGTCGATCCAGATGGATAATCTTAGATATCTTACGGTATATGCTGTTTCCAGCATTGTGTCATCAATAATATAATCGTATGACAGTACATTTATTTTCCTATGTATGCGCAAAAAGTTACATCGATTTACACTCAGACTCAACCCTGCCAGAGCCTACATCATTTATCAATCCTCTGCAGGTCAGTTTCCAAGTCGCCACTGTATTCTGGCGTTGCTACATTCTTGCAGACAGCCTCGTTATCTGCGAACAATATTAACGAGTTTCTACCAGATCATTTATATATGTTTTAAACAGGAACGGTACTATAACACTTACTTGGAGTATTCCTGAAATTACATCTATCGATTTTCTTCCGTTAGAGTGACGTGCTAAGTTCTGTCTATAAGGAAATCGAGAATTCAGTCGCAAATCTTGAAACGTCCCCTTTTTGAACAATTATACATGACTGTGCTTAAACTGACACACAATATTTTGTTAGCGCAACGCAATCTGACTTTCAAAATTCCCTACAAAAGAATGGCCCTGACTAACATTAAACTATACCTTTCACAAATCACTTACCTCACAAAAATCTTCGCTGCTCAAGCTACTGCAATACAGCGAGCGCCACTACTGCCAGCTAAATAAAAGATTCAAACTATGGAAGGCACTAACTACTGATAGGGATAGTTAGCAAATGAAAGATATTAATAGAGAACAAACAATGTATTTACCTTGATATCATCATATATAAATATAGCAGTTCATGACAAATTTCAAAACTCCGCCATCTCTCTCCCCACATCCACCACTGCTGGCGGCTCACCTCGAACTGCGCAACGCTACGTGCTGTTGACAGCCAGCTGCCTAACACTACAATGGCGAGTATTACAACAATGCAAAGCAGCCACAGACTGCACACAGCACAGCCAGTGATTTTCATACAGAGGTGGCGTTACGAACAAAAAAAACCTAAACAGCCTACTTACATAGCCCCCATGCTCCCCACAAAAAAATTTACAAATTGGATTGGGCAGTGGCCAATACAGATTTGAAAAAAAATTTTCATAATTACAATAACAAAGAAATCAAATGCACACACTTATTGATACAATGTTGGTCAAAAGCTAAAAATTTCTCACAGTCCATAAAGACAGTCCAGATTGTTCATCACAGTAAAAATGCAGAGTTTTTCTCAAAGTCTGAGCAGTAAAAGAAAATGCACACGGAAGTAGTGGATTTCCATGCAGTCTTGAAGAAGTAGTGTTGTCCTTCCAACGGAAAGACAGTGCTGACTCTTGACATGCATACAGGTAATGGGCCACAACAGAGCAAACCCACAGCAGAGTCATTCGACGGTTTGAAGAAGATTGGTAGGTAGGTCATCACAGAGCAGACCCACTGTAGTCCTGGTAGAGAGTATGGTATTGGTGGGCCACCAGAGGTGCAGACCAACTGCAGTCCTTGTAGAAAGTGTGGACAGGCCCACTGTAGTCCTGGTAGAGATGACCAGCAGCCATCTGTTGTGATTGTGCAGGTGCACAATCACCAGTGAAGAGTCTTGCATAATATAGCAAGTCCATAACCACCACTTGTGCACTCACAAAGTTTTTTGGAATTGTCCTTAGAACGAGCAATGCTGTTATCCAGTCCCTTGCTGAATTATTAACACACGTGCAAACACTAACAGTCCCTACTTCGCACATATTGTCCATATACTATGACCAACAGAAACGTGTGCAGTGAAATGTAACTTTCAAGTTGCTTAATTTGATGAACTGGTGTCAATGACAATTTTATAACATAAGAATACAATTACAAAGGTACAAAATACATCATTAAAGAACATAACAATACAGATAACATTTGTAGTAAAACAGGAGTTACAAAAGAATAGAAATCGATATATACGTCAGTGTTACAGGAATTATGACATGAGTACATACATAAAAGGTCAGAATAACTTTCGAAACATCAACTTCACACATGAGCATTAACACAAAACAGAATAAATAATGTCTAAACATCTTTACAAAGTAAATAACACATTATTAATGCCAATTGTATTTGAGGATAACAGTATTCCTCATCATAGTGAATGTAACTTAGTATTAGAAGAGAAAAAAGTTCTATGAAACAGTACACAGAGACAGGAAGAAAACAAATACACAAGGGTACACAAACATATAGTGGGATAACACAAAAGGGAAAGAACAGGGTTTGTTTTACTGCAGTATTTTGCATGGAGATCTCCCTTTGTTCATCATTATTCCCAAAAAGTCCTATCTAAGCCTGCTTTCTGTATTCTGTTCATATTTCTTTCAAAATAATTATTTCTGATTGTACAATACTCATTTGGGCCCAAATCTTTTTCATATAACTTCGCAATGCATTCTTTACCTATTCTCCATAGTCAGTTTCTTATATAGTCTACCCCCTCTTAAGCTAACTTAAATCTACTGAGCTCAGATGCTAAACTAAGGGACGAGGCAATGCAGCAGCACATAAAACAATTAATATAAACAGCAATGAAAAAAAAATGGAAAATCGCAAAGCAAGCTACAGTAAATCTAAATTACCAAGCAATTCAACATTACAACTAATATGAGGCAATGCGCAGGAAACAAAAAAATAAATCTGGCTTAGCAGAGTAACACAAATTAAAGTTCAGTAGCACTATGCCTGGCAAACAGAAGCTTATATCTAAACATGACATAGCTCAAGCTGAAAAAATAGTACACTAAAGATAACAATGCAGATAAAGGAAATGTATAATCACATCTTAATGTCTAAGTAATTAAAGTGGTGCACCACAAATTATTCTACAAAAGAAATTACCAAGTACTTGAAAAGAAAATTATAGATGCAGTTACTGTTATTAGTCCCTTCTTATTGTTCTCTCCTTTCCAAGTGCTCCTTTTTTGAAGAATGTGGATCACAAAATTATTATTTAATAGATCTGTTGACAGAAAGTGTTCACATTAGCAGATGCATTTAAGTTTATTTTATAAAACCAATGCTGCAACACAGCTGGAAACCAGATATTAAACAAAATGAGCAATCTCTTAACTACAAAGACAATAGATGTAAAATGTTTCTAATCATTTCATTAGGCATTTTAGTAAATATCATAAATTACGAGCTCCACAGTATGCTTTCAACAAGGAAATGTCAATAGCGAGGACAATGGCCTCCCCTTTCTTTTTTTCTACCTGTGCTTCTGATGAGGCACTCACTAATGACTTGTTCTCCCGGCGTCTGACACAGCTGCGTGCCCACGACGCATTACCTGTGACAGTCTCATATACAAAATTTCACGGGTCGAGAATTTGCGTTGCAAATGTGTAGAAACAAAACCCTATAAATATAACAGTGTCCAAAAAATTTTCGCCGGCATTGTGATATATTCACGCATTTACACACATTTCATAACTCTTAAAGTACGAATCTTGGTTTCCAACAACCTTTGTCACAAACTAGAGTCCCTAAACACTACTCATTATTCCTTACCTTATTCGTCGACGCTTCTTCAATATTTCATCATAACAGCTACGTGGCTTAATCAAATAACTCATATAGCATCAGCCTATTAATCATAAACATACCTCAGCAGCATAATACACATCGTCGTCGTAATAATAACATCATAACACCTCAGTCAAATTTCAAAAACGTCGTGGCTTGCTGCAATAATTTCAAAACCTAAAAAGAATTCTCTGCTTATTTAAATAGTGTCACCTACCTCAAACGTACTTTAAAATCATGCTCCCTTACCAAATACATCATTCAAAGCTCTCATAGTATCACAATGGTTCCGAAAAAATATGAGCATTTCACAAAGTACAGACAAAATACAATTTCGTAAGTGTGAAGTTACCCAACTGTGTAATTACGTAAACATCTGTCACTGATGTAATAAAAAAAAGTTTATCTCTCAGTTACATCATCAGATAGCTGTGTAATTTGTGTGTTAGAGAAATATGGTACCGATGTGTAAAGTTGTATAAGCAAATACCATATTAGCTAGGGTTCCTTGTGGTTGCCACACACATGGTACACAAAGTAAGCGTGTACCCCCCTGAGGATTAATGTAATTATACCCTCAGGTGTTACAGATTACAGCAATGGAATGAAATGTATCACGGAAAACTTTCTTTGTAATTCAAAAATCTTTAAAAATAAGTGTTTTAAGTACAAAATTAATCACTCAAATACGTGTACTGTAGCGCTAAATGTGCGTCTTGTTGCAACATAATCTGTGTGGAAGTGTCGTATTTATCGTCCTCCGAAAGCTAAGTTCTGCAGAAGCCAATGTACTTACCTCATGATAAACAAAAGTGAAATGCTTTGCGTAGAGATATCTTAGTTACTACGCTTATTAGCGTGATGATGAAAGTACTGTGCTGTAACATATTGTTGTGCTATGGAAAAGGCAGTCTCATTGTAGCTATACCATAAAGTTACTACTAAAACCTGTTTTACTTTCCAGAATAAAACAGAAAACTGTGCAGGTATAAAACAGAAACACTGCAAAAGCAACATTGTAAATCATCACTCATTAGTAGCGTGATGATGAAAGTACTGTGCTGTAACATATTGTTGTGCTATGGAAAAGGCAGTCTCATTGTAGCTATACCATAAAGTTACTACTAAAACCTGTTTTACTTTCCAGAATAAAACAGAAAACTGTGCAGATATAAAACAGAAACACTGCAAAAGCAACATTGTAAATCATCACTCATTAGTAGCGTCGTGATAAAACCGTGTAGCTGTGACATAAACTAACCACTATGTCATCTGGTATCTCACAGAAAGAACTTTAAATCCAGAATATATTTTCAAGTAAACCAAAATGTTGCATTAAAATCTCATTAGCAGTACTGGTAAATGTTCTAAGTATGTAAGCCTTATAGTCGTTCCATAATCGTGCAACTAACAAGCAAAAATGTACACACAGAATAACACTGTGACGTCTGTTCACTATAACAATGCATTCGTCATTTCTGTTTCAATAAGTTCTCTTGGTTCTTGACTGGATATTTAACTTCAAACATTGTTGCATGTTAACAGTTTCTTAAGTCTGACAAAACATACTAGTAATGTAAAGTGAAAAATTTTATGGCAAAGACTAAGTTAAAAAGCAGATTATCTTTCTATAAACGGTTTTACATGTGAAATCTGGTGTAAGCCTTTACTCTTCATAGTACTCAGAGTTTGAACTTGAATGCAACTGTCATGCGGTATACATCGGTAAAGAATGCTAAAATTTTTCTCAAGGCTAGCATCTTATGTTATTTTTCTCGGAGCCAGCGGGCGCACGCGGCTGCCTGCTGTGCGAGTCATTGTCTGTCTCTTTGTTGGCGCGCTTTGTTATTGGGATTTGGAGACCTAACTTCTACAAATTCGCCTTGCCGAGAGGGCCCAGCCATGTTAGAATCCCGCCAGTTCTGATGAAATTGACGTCTGTCGTTATGTCGGTAGATTCTGTAGTTTCTTCCTTGTCGGTCACGTGGTGGAGAATTTCTCCCTGAATCGTAACTCCGCGCTGAACTGTTGCGTCTGAAGTTATTCTGTCTCCCCTGGTAATAATTGTTTTGGTTCTCATATTGTCTGTTTCTGTGGTTATCTCTGTCATATTCATTACTACGGAAATGCGATCTTTCTCTGTAACTATTATTACTCTGCCAGTGGTTGTCATATGGGTGGTGTCTGTTTTGGTCACGATTTGCGTTGTGAGAATAGCCTTGTCGTGTCAAGTTATTACTTCTGTCATCGCGGAATTGTGACGGATGTGACCTGTAATTGTTGTGTTCCTGGTTTCACGTTCCGCGATTGTCAGTGTCAATTTCTAATTCTTGTAAGAGTCCCTGAAATGCTTCAATGTCGTCTTTGCAACGTCCTGCCAAAATAATATGTCGTAAATGTTCAGGCAGTTTGATTAAGCAAATGCGGATGAGTTCTGAGGGGCTGTATGGGTTTGAAAGATACTGATTCTTATGCAACATGTCTTCAAAATATTTCATAAGACTGGAAAATTCAGATTGTTCGAAACGTTTCATCATTATGATGCTATGTTTTACTCGGTCTTGTGTGGCTTGAGACCAATATGCTGAGAGGAAGGCATGGTAAAACTCTCCTTCACTGTGGCAATCGTGAATTACCGATCGCATTCTTACAGCTGGTTCATTCTCCAAGTAGCCACACATAAATTCTAATCTGTGTTCTAACGACCAGTTGGGAGGAAAACAATGCGAGAATTGATGGAGCCATGCTTGTGGATGAATGTCGTTGCCAGAATTCATAAATGTTTTGAATTTACGTGTAGTAATGAACAGCTTATAGTCAAAATCATCATGTCGGCGAGTCGCATATCGGTCGTTGTTACGTCGTTTCGGCGGTTCCATTTCAAAATTCGGTGCACATTGCCAATTTCTTTCATAACTTACGAAATGCCCTGTGTTATTATTTTGTGGCTGTTCCGTATTTCTGTGTCCCTCTTCCCGTATTGGGGCGCGAGTATCCTCTGAAATACGTAATTCTTGTATTACCTGTGTCAGCTGATCTTGTACTTCCCGGATTTCTCTTTTGTACTGTGTATTGATTTGATTTTGATTCTGTTTGAATTTTCTAATTTGTTCATACTCTTCTGTGTCAGTGAAGGCTACAGGTCTTGTGTCATTCAGATCATCATCTACCTTTGTAGATAAGTTAGTGACCTGATCCGAAAGTTTGGCTACTTTCTCCGATAGTGAACACATTTCCTCAGTGTGTTTTTCTGAACCAAGTTTCAGAGTGTCCATTTGTGTTGAAATCGAATCTACTGTGTCCTTTAAGTTTTCCTGAGTTTTTGCAAGTTGCGTAACCGAATCGGTAGATGCAACTGAGTCAATTTTAGCCCACAAGGTCTCATGATTTTCATGAACAATGGTTTGCAGTTCTTTTATAGCTGCTTCGTGATTCTGTAATGCATTTTCATGCCGCGAAAAAATAGGTTGAAAATGCTCACAAATTTGTGTTTTTACATCATTACAGACTTTTTGACATTTCGATTCAATGTTATGTAACTCACTAGTTAAATCTTCACGTGTTTGTTCAAGTGTGGTGTCTAACTTTTGAAGATTTTGTCCCATTGCGTCTAACTGTTGCTGTGTTTGTCTCTGGTGTTGTTCCATTGTGTCTAACTTTTGAAGATTTTGTTCCATTGTGTCTAACGTTTTAAGATTTTGTTCCACTGTGTCTAACTTTTTAAGATTTTGTCCCATTTGTCTCTGATTTTGTTCCATTTATTGCATTAATTGCAATAATAATGTATTAGTGTCTGGAATCTCTTTCTCTACGCTTTTCGGCAGTGCATTTGCACCGGCAACATTCACATTTTGACAAGCAGAAAATGTGTCTTGACTTATTTGAGAAAACAGTGATGACCCAAAACCTGAATCTACAGTATTTGCGAAATTGTGTCCTGTCATTTCGGATTCCTGAGGCGAGCTGTTGCCGACCGATTGATCGATAATGCTTCCCTGTTCACTACCTGTTTCACTGTCTACACCATTGTTTGCAGCCCACTCCATTTCCCTATGCACAATTACCAAATTACTACTTTGAACATCAGTTAATTCATTACTCAGTTGCGCTAACACACTGCTTTCATTTTCACTGTCATTTCTCAGTTTACTTTGGAGCCTAATATTACGTTTTTCACACGCCATTATTGTCACAGTATTTCACACGACAACACAGAAAAACACAATCTGAAGATCAAAAATAAGAGAACACATTAACATAGCACTGAAAATAATATCTAGTTAATTGCATCTGCGAAATACTTGGTGCAAATCTACATGCATGCCACAACTGTTTTATTGTACAACAATGAAAGACTGCAACTACAAAGGAGATTTTCTCTACAATTACGTGCTAGCAATAAACAATAGCTACACTAATTACACAAACTACCAGAAAAAATCAGAAGATTCCAGTGAGGTATCCTGGCAGGGTCGCCATATGAAACGTCCCCTTTTTGAACAATTATACATGACTGTGCTTAAACTGACACACAATATTTTGTTAGCGCAACGCAATCTGACTTTCAAAATTCCGTACAAAAGAATGGCCCTGACTAACATTAAACTATACCTTTCACAAATCACTTACCTCAAAAAAATCTTCGCTGCTCAAGCTACTGCAATACAGCGAGCGCCACTACTGCCAGCTAAATAAAAGATTCAAACTATGGAAGGCACTAACTACTGATAGGGATAGTTAGCAAATGAAAGATATTAATAGAGAACAAACAATGTATTTACCTTGATATCATCATATATAAATGTAGCAGTTCATGACAAATTTCAAAACTCCGCCATTTCTCTCCCCACATCCACCACTGCTGGCGGCTCACCTCGAACTGCGCAACGCTACGTGCTGTTGACAGCCAGCTGCCTAACACTACAATGGCGAGTATTACAACAATGCAAAGCAGCCACAGACTGCACACAGCACAGCCAGTGATTTTCATACAGAGGTGGCGTTACGAATAAAAAAACCTAAACAGCCTACTTACAATCTGTGTTATATAAAAGCCAAAAGCGTTCCTGAAGTGATGGAACACGGCATCTGAGTAAGTGCCGTTTTCTAAAACGCTAAGAATCTCATGGAGGAACAGTGCGAGCTGAGTTCCACAAGCTCTGTTTGCAGAACCCATGTTAATTTTTATAGAAAAGATTTTCGTTCTTCAAAAGCGTCATAAATCTTTAGCATTAAATATGTTCCATAATTTTACATCATACAGACGTAGACATTGTAGGCCTATAATTATACGCACCTCTGGAACCAACTTCATGAAAACGGGAATGACCTGCGCTTTTTTCCGGTGGCTAGGTATCCTAAGTTGCTCCAGCGAACTGCGATAAACTGCTGCAAGAAGAGAATCAGGATATTTCGCACAATCCTTCTAGAATCCAATGGGTATCTAATCTGGGGGATGATGCCTTTCCATAACTAAGCTACTGTAACTGCTTTTCTATTCCGCAATAGATTTACATCGATTTTTATCATTTCGATGTTCGTGCTATTGTAAAGGGGGATCGTGTTACCATCTTCCGCGGTGATACAGTTTCGGAATACCGAATTCAGCATTTCGGCCTTCTCTCCATTAACGTCAGTTTCGGTTCCAGTGTGGTCACATAAACTGTCGTCCAGGCTCTAAACATGCTCCGCGGCTTGGACGCAGGCCAGCGGAGGCAGTGTTATGCTGCTGGACACTATCGCCTGAGTTCCAGTGGGATCTGTAGCAGTAATCAAGGAACCATGCTAACTGTTGACTATGTGAACTTTACTACGAACCATCTGTATCCCTTCGTGCTTCTTGTCTTCCTCGATGACGCTGTTATTTACAGCAGAATAATTGCCGGAACCACAAAGCCAAAATTGGGCTACAATGGTGTGAAGAAAGGGACATCAAACTCGGATTGAGAACTTGGCCATAAAATGGATCTCATCTGAACCCCATGGAACACGGTTGGGACATTGCCGAGAGCCAGCCTCGCGTCCACAAACCACCAGCCTTTAATTTACAGGAATTACGCGACCTCTGCCGTAGATATCTTGTTGTACACAGGTGCAGAAACCTCCAAGTACTTGTCGAGTCCATGACATGCAAATCACTGGTGTTTTTATAATATTTTTATTGTGTCATCAAAAAATGTGTGTGAAATCGTATGGGACTTAACTGCTAAGGTCATCAGTCCCTAAGCTTACACACTACTTAACCTAAATTATCCTAAGGACAAACACACACACCCATGCCCGAGGGAGGACTCGAACCTCCGCCGGGATCAGCCGCACAGTCCATGACTGCAGCGCCTCACACCGCTCGGCTAATCCCGCGCGGCCATTGTGTCATCAGTTTTCTGACTGGTTTGATACTGCGCGCCACGATATCCTCTGCTTTGTGTGACGCCTCCCGGAAAGTCCTATAAAAATGAGACTAAATGCCTACCAGACGCGTAAATGTGGAGTGTATAGAAAGTACAAATCTGAGTGTGTTTCTGGCGATAAAAACCGTAGCCAACACGACAGATAATTATAGAAGTACACCTCGTCATTATGATTTTTTGTGTTAAAATTTTAATAAAATAAGTATTTTAGTATAAAAGAATAATTAGGAGATTTGAAATTAATTTTATATCTGTCCAGTAAGCGCTTAACCAAACTGAAGCCAGTGTGATATAAATGAAATTATTTGTCGTAAGTGCAAAGCCTTGGGCTACGTAGGCGGTTATATTGCATCTATCTTCGCAACAATTAATTTATCGGGCAATAATAGTATTAGTTTCACGCTGCCTCTGATTATCTTTGAGCTAGCCGCGGGCTTGTATAACGCAATTAAACCATTGCAAGCAAAAGTGTACCCACTTTCGCTAATATTTTTCCTGCGTAGCAGCTCCGATTATCGTCGGCGTATATGTAAGCCGCATTTACAAGCGTGCAGAACACAGGCGACGCCAACAGTGTATCAAAATCCTTTACCTTTTTCCAATTAATCCCGACCACACCTTAAACTAAAATTAAAGCACTTTTATACCAAAGAAGAGAGAGCGACGATATATGTGCCCAACCTTTTTTCCTCGGAGTACCACTTCCTCCGTTGTACCGCGTTCCACAGTGCAGTAACACGCTATTACGCAGATACTGAAAACGTTTTAACTCATCAGTGTATACTAATGCAATAACAAAACTACATATCGTCGTTGAAGAAACAGTACCACGCAACTGGCTCTCCCGTTTATCCGAATTTCGTTTGGTCCAGATAATCGATTCAGTGCGCCTCCTGTCACTGCAGGAACGACAATTTTTGAATACCTTAAAATTTAATTGAAGCTAAAAGAATACGAAGTAAGTAAAAGAAAGTAAAAAAAGTGTAAATTACGCGAAACTGCAAAAGAAAAAAAAATGTGGCAGCCAGAGCGTTAGAACTTCCTTAGGGCTGTTGATGAACGATGTTGTTCTGTTAGAAAGGCTGTAACCAGAAAAGACTGTAGTGAAACGTAGGAAGACCTGCATAGGATAAATGACTGACACAGTGAGGAGCAGCTGGCAGTCATCCTCAGACACAAATCTCCCCTTCCGTACGTTACTTTCAAGTACGCTGCATTTTTTCTTTTGTGAAAAAATGGTCTTGCCGAAAGTTGTCCGTTACCGTCAACTGAAGCCCTTGCACCGAAACAACTATCCAGTACAGAGGGAAACGTAATAACCAGTAACAATCTGCTGTGCACACGCACATTTCTGCGTTTCTTGATACAAATTCACAATGAGTCAGTTCCTTCTTTGACGATATTTCAGCTAAGTGACAATCTGCATGATTGTAGTTGTCCTTAAGAAAACTCTCTAATGTCCTTTATAATAATCTGACTAAGCAACTCTACTAATTAAAACAATAAAAGAAAGTTTGCTTCATTAGATTTTATTATTAGAAAAGTATATTACGATGAAGAAAAACACGGCACAGGTAAAACAAACCAACTGTTATAGACATTACGGATACAGAAAGAACCACAGTAACTTAAATGAAAAGACAGTCAATGAAATATACATCCTCTTGAACAAAATTTTGAATGGTAAATTTAGTAACTTTGTTATTTAGCATTTTGCTTACTCTTTGCAGTTACCTGTTCTAATTATAGTGACAAATACCCGTGAAAACCGTACCACAAAACCCAGAGACCTCCACTGAGGCAGAGGTTATCCTTTACGATGAGCACTTAACTACAGTGCTGAGTAAATCTGACTGACAAAAGTATCTTACGCGTAATATCACCTGTACATCAAAACAGTCATGTTCGGCATTGTTCGTGGATTCATCACGTCGCATCATACTGCGAGAGGTGGAGACACGTTCCCCCGAATTTAAGCCAATCGAGTACTTTCTCATGCACCAGAGACCATACAGCAGTTGTCAAACGTATTGGTGGGTGAATGAAAAGAACTAGCACAAGAATTCGTTATCAACCTTGTGGCCAGCATGACTGCACGTTGCAGGGGTATAAACTGCTGCCCGTCGTGATAACACATCCTATTGATAATCGTGTCCTGCCTTTTGTTGTGTCTGGAGGACCATCATGTACCATGGTGACAACAGGGTAATTTATATATTTGAATAAATGTGTCATTTCTGTTCGTCTCATTGTCAGTTACCTTCTCTGCAATGCTGTAGAAGTTCTTTCTGTGTATGGCCAAGTTCCGTAGAGCTATGTTATTCGACAGTAGCTTTTCACACGATAATTACTTTCCAGCTTAAGTTTCGCACACCGGTGTAGTAGCGTGACGTAGGATGGATGCATCAAGATATCTCTGGCTAGCCTTCTACCTGAGTAGAACACATCTCGGGGCTCTTCTATGTATGGGCCGGTCGCGGTGGTCTAGCGGTTCTAGGCGCGCAGTCCGGAACCGCGCAACTGCTACGGTCGCAGGTTCGAATCCTGCCTCGGGCATGGATGTGTGTGATGTCCTTAGGTTAGTTAGGTTTAAGTAGTTCTAAGTTTTAGGGGACTGATGACCACAGTAGCTAAGTCCCATAGTGCTCAGAGCCATTTGAACCATTTCTATGTATGGCTGTACTCAATATCATGTCGCGGACACAGCTGTAATTATGATTTATTCTGTCTGTTGCTCCCCCCCCCCCCCTCCCACCCCAACCATGAACCATGGATCTTGCCGTTGGTGGGGAGGCTTGCGTGCCTCAACAATACAGATAGCCGTACCGTAGGTACAACCACAACGGAGGGGTATCTGTTGAGAGGCCAGACAAACGTGTGGTTCCTGAAGATGGGCAGCCTTTTCAGTAGTTGCAGGGGCAACAGTCTGGATGATTGACTGATCTGGCATTGTAACACTAACCAAAACGGCATAGCTGTTGTGGTACCGCGAACGGCTGAAAGCAAGGGGAAACTACAGCCGTAATTTTTCCTGAGGGCATGCAGCTTTACTGTATGATTAAATAATGATGGCGTCCTCTTGGGTAAAATATTCCGGAGGTAAAATAGTCCCCCATTCGGATCTCCAGGCGGGGACTAGTCAAGAGGACGTCGTTATCAGGAGAAAGAAAACTGGCTTTCTACTGATCGGAGCGTGGAATGTCAGATCCCTTAATCTGGCAGGTAGGTTAGAAAATTTAAAAAGGGAAATGGATAGGTTAAAGTTAGATATAGTGGGAATTAGTGAAGTTCGGTGGCAGGAGGAACACGACTTTTGGTCAGGTGAATACAGGGTTATAAATACAAAATCAAATAGGGGTAATGCAGGAGTAGGTTTAATAACGAATAAAAAGTAGGAGGGCGGGTAAGCTACTACAAACAGCGTAATGAACGCATTATTGTGGCCAAGATAGACACAAAGCCCATGCCTACGACAGTAGTACAAGTTTATATGCCAACTAGCTGTGCAGATGATGAAGAAATTGATGAAATGAATGATGAGATAAAAGAAATTATTCAGGTAGTGAAGGGAGACGAAAATTTAATAGTCATGAGTGACTGGAATTCGAGAGTAGGAAAAGGGAGAGAAGGAAACATAGTAGGTGAATATGGATTGTGGGTAAGAAATGAAACAAGATGCCGTCTGGTAGAATTTTGCACAGTGCATAACTTAATCATAGCTAACACTTGGTTCAAGAATCATAAAAGATGGTTGTATACATGGAAGAATCCTGGAGATACCAGAAGGTATCTGATAGATTATATAATGGTAAGACAGAGACTTAGGAACCAGGTTTTAAATTGTAAGACAATTCCAGGGGGAGATGTGGACTTTCACCACAATCTATTGGTTATGAACTGTAGATTAAAACTGAAGAAACTGCAAAAGCGTGGGAATTTAAGGAGATGGGACCTCGATAAACTGACTAAACCAGAGGTTTTAGAGAGTTTCAGAGACAGTATAAGGGAACAATTGAAAGGAATGGGGGAAGGAAATACAGTAGAAGAAGACTGGATAGCTCTGAGGGATGAAGTAGTGAAGGCAGCAGAGGATCAAGTAGGTAAAAAGATGAGAGCTAGTGTAAATCCTTGGGTAGCACAAGAAATATTATATTTGATTGATGAAAGGAGAAAATATAAAAATGTAGTAAATGAAGCAGGCAAAAAGGAATGCAAACGTCTCAAACATGAGATCGACAAGAAGTGCAAAATGGCTAAGCAGGGATGGCTAGAGGACAAATGTAAGGATGTAGACGCTTATCTCACTAGGGGTAAGATAGATACTGCCTACAGGAAAATTAAAGACACCTTTGGAGAAAAGAGAGTCATTTGTGTTTGTATGAATATCAAGAGCTCAGGTGGAAACCTAGTTCTAAGCAAAGAAGGGAAAGCAGAAAGGTGGAAGGAGTATATAGAGGGTCTATACAAGTGCGATGTACTTGAGGACAATATTATGGAAATGGAAGATGATGTAGATGAAGATGAAATGGGAGATATGATACTGCGTGAAGAGTTTGACAGAGCACTGAAAGACCTGAGTCGAAACAAGGCCCCGGGAGTAGACAACATTCTATTAGTACAACTGACGGTCTTGGGAGAGCCAGTCCTGATAAAACTCTACCATCTGGTGAGTAAGATGTATGAGACAGGCGAAATACCCTCAGACTTGAAGAAGAGTATAATAATTCCAATCCAAAAGAAAGCAGGTGTTAACAGATGTCAAAATTACCGAACTATCAGTTTAATAAGTCGCAGCTGCAAAATACTAACGCGAATTCCTTAAAGACGAATGGAAAAACTGGTAGAGGCAGACCTCGGGGAAGATCAGTTTGGATTCCGTAGAAATGTTGGAACGCGTGAGGCAATACTGACCTTACGACTTATCTTAGAAGAAAGATTAAGGAAAGGCAAACCTACGTTTCTAGCATTTGTAGACTTAAAGATAGCTTTTGACAATGTTGACTGGAATACTCTCTTTCAAATTCTAAAGGTGGCGGGGGTAAAATACAGGGAGCGAGAGGCTATTTATAATTTGTACAGAAACCAAATGGCAGTTATAAGAGTCGAGGGGCATGAAAGGGAAGCAGTGGTTGGGAGGGGAGTGAGACAGGGTTGTAGCCTCTCCCCGATGTTATTCAATCTGTATATTGAGCAAGCAGTAAAGGAAACAAAGGAAAAATTCGGAGTAGGTATTAAAGTCCATGGAGAAGAAATAAAAAAATTGAGGTTCGCCGATCACATTGTAATTCTGTCAGAGATAGCAAAGGACTTGGAAGAGCAGTTGAACCGAAAGGACACTCTCTTGAAAGGAGGATATAAGATGAACATCAATAAAAGCAAAACGAGGATAATGGAATGTAGTCGAATTAAGTCGGGTGATGCTGAGGGAATTAGATTAGGAAATGAGACAGTTAAAATAGTAACTGAGTTTTGCTATGTGGTAAGCAAAATAACTGATGATGGTCGAAGTAGAGAGGATGTAAAATGTATACTGGCAATGGCAAGGAAAGCGTTTCTGAAGAATAGAAATTTGTTAACATCGAGTATACGTTTAAGTGTCAGGAAGCCGTTTCTGAAAGTATTTGTATGGAGTGTAGCCATGTATGGAAGTGAAACATGGACGATAAATAGTTTGGACAAGAAGAGAATAGAAGCTTTCGAAATGTGGTGCTACAGAAGTATGCTGAAGATTAGATGGGTAGATCACATAACTAATGAGGAGGAATTGGAGAGAATTTGGGAGTAGAGGAGTTTATGGCACAACGTGACAAGAAGAAGGGACCGGTTGGTAAGACATGTTCTGAGGCATGAAGGGATCACAAATTGGAGGGTAGCGTGGAGGGTAAAAATCGTAGTGGGGGACCAAGAGATAAATATGCTAAGCAGATTCCGAAGGATGTAGGTTGCAGTAAGTACTGGGAGATGAAGAAGCTTGCACAGGATAGAGTAGCATGGAGAGCTGCATCAAACCAGTCTCTGGGCTAAAGACCACAACAACAACATATCGCAGTTGACATTGTTTCCATGAAAATACCTTCACAATAGCCAAAAAGTATATAATAAGCAATCATCGAATCGTCAAAACGTAAGAAACGAACAGATATTACACTTTTATTGGCTCTGAGCACTATGGGTCTTAACAGCTATGGTCATCAGTCCCCTAGAACTTAGAACTACTTAAACCTAACTAACCTAAGGACATCACACAACACCCAGTCATCACGAGGCAGAGAACACTTTTATTCAAAGACAATATTTACACTGATGCCACCGTGATTCACCGTGGTCCCCTGGACGTTAAAAAAGCCGTGACATGATTATTAATGGGGTGTGGTATTATCTCGGCTGGCAATGAATGTTCTGATAGATATCCCATGTGGTTGTTAAGGAGATCCTACGGTAGAGTGTTCCATTACTCGACTACTGTGGTTACCAGCAGCTGGATGGTCGTTTGTGAATGTCGACGTGGTGCAATACGTCTCCCCAACGCCTCCCAACGTGCTCAATTGGCATACAACGTAAATTCAGGGGAACGTGCCACCACCTCTCGCAATATGAAGCCATGTATTGTGCCCAGGAACACAGCCGAACATAATCGTTTTGATGATCCAGGTGCTACGGTGTCGGGAGGCGTAGTGTTACATGGATATACTGACCTCTGTATCTTTGAACGCGGCACATCCAGTGGCAAGACGCCGCCAGTGGCGAAGCAGCAGAGACCACTGTTTACGTCTGTGCCTGAAAGCGTTTCACACCCGATATTATTTACTCACCTATTATGGTTCTCGCAAATAACTACGCTGTAGACACTACATGGTTCACTCACATATACGGTCAACCATCAAGATCAGCTTCGCTACTGGATTCACGCGACCAAAAGTTTTTGAAATCGACCTATTCGTACGGGAAGAGATTAGATTAGATGATCTCATGGGCACCTATCTCTCTGTCAGGAGTAGTGTGGTTTACCAGAAGTTGATAAACGGCAGAGTCCGTGATAAAATTTACGTGGCCAAAAGAATATGCTTAAATTTAAACACTCTGAAGGTAATATGTATACGGTGTTAGTCGATCATGCGGAACTCGGACTCAGGAATATTAGAGTTTTCTAACTTCCTCTTGAGGTTGCGAAAGACGTCGTGATCAATGCCTTACAACCATATTAACGCGTTCCCAACCATGTCGCGGAAAAATTCAACATTAATACTTACCAGGGTGGTGTTGCTTTGGAAGCGCTTCTGAACATGAGTACGGTCAATCGTACAGCTCTATTGCTGATACCGTCTGCATCTACATCTGTACTCCACAAGCCACCATAAGATGCGGGCGAAGGATTCTTTGTGTACCACTACCACTTCATCTCCGGCCCGTGTGGCCGAGTGGTTCTAGGAGCTACAGTCTGGGACCGCACGACCGCTACGATCACAGGTTCGAATCCTGCCTCGAGCATTGATGTGTGTGATGTCCTTAGGGTAGTTAGGTTTAAGTACATCTAAGTTCTAGGGGACTGATGACCTCAACTGTTAAGTGCCATAGTGCTCAGTGCCACTTGGACCATTTCCTCTCTGTCAACCCAGTAGACTGAATTTTACTATAAAATTCGTTGGAAGCTTCACGCATGGCTCTCCTTACACTAATTTTGAGTTTGTTTGACTTTTTGTTTGCCTCTGAGACGTTGGTTACGTTTAAATTTGCTGTGAAACTCTCTTCGCGTTCGTAGCAATTTTGTAACACGACTCTCCAACCAGAGCGTCATTTTTTGCGTCCCTCACATCTTTCCTCCGCACATATCTGTCTAAACCGTTTTGTAAAATTCTGGAAATTTGTGGTAAGGTTCTATGGGACCAAACTGCTGAGGTCATCGGTCCCTAGACTTACACTAAGGACAACACACACACCGTTTTGTACAATATTCTTGATTGGTGGTCATTGTTACCCCTACGCTCTTCGTTTTGGACACGAACGCTTCGTGTTGCCATGCGAGGTAGCAACAAACTGAGAGCGTTTGATCACTTGTTCCTGGAACTGGTATCGTTTTAGTGACATATACTCTTCCCTTCACGTTAATTGCTGTTCAGTGCGCTTAAAGCGGTCATCATACGGGACGAGTTGGATAACGTTGATATGGTGCTCTACGAGTTTTGTGACGTTACTCCTTGTTATTTCACACTGAAGAGCCATTTCGTCACCTGAAAAACAAAATATAAGTTTTTGTGACTTGGCGAGACAGCCAAGCCACTACGAGGTAGCCGAAAGGCACGCGTTTAAGCTCACGCAGGCTGGCGTGAGGTCTGGAACAGGTAAAGTAATTGAGACTAGCAAAAAAAGTACGTAGCTGCTGGAATACTTAACTTTAATCCATAATTGGTTAACATCTGTCTGACGGTACATGCATCACAAGATAAATAGCACCTGATAATGGCGCCTTGCTAGGTCGTAGCAAATGACGTAGCTGAAGGCTATGCTAACTATCGTCTCGGCAAATGAGAACGTAATTTGTCAGTGAACCATCGCTAGCAAAGTCGGCTGTACAACTGGGGCGAGTGCTAGGACGTCTCTCTAGACCTGCCGTGTGGCGGCGCTCGGTCTGCAATCACTGATAGTGGCGACACGCGGGTCCGACGTATACTAGCGGACCGCGGCCGATTTAAAGGCTACCACTTAGCAAGTGTGGTGTCTGGCGGTGACACCACATAAGTTCTCCGATATTTCGCCAACGTGACACGTCATGCAGAGACAGTACGAAGCAAGACCGCTACTCATGTCACAAGCAGAAAGCGACACACCGTATTGTGTTCGTCATGTTCCGGAGAAACCCATATTGGGTAGGTTTTATGTTATACCTTAAGTCTTATGAATATATGTTGTTTCTAAGCACCGGCACACTGGATGTCTCGCAAATGAATCGTTATTAGTACGATTTGTTGTAGTAAAATGATGGGATACGTCAAACTGATGGTGAAACAACTTATATATATATTTAGTTATTTTCGCGTTATAACTGGCGTGTTATGAATGTAAGCCGTTTTAAGGCAGTGGCACATTGAAGGTTCATGGATTTGTTATTATTAAATAGAATTTAATAATATTTTGGCGAATAAAGCTGTTAGAGGACCGTAACATAAAATATAATGTCGATTATTGCAGAGCTACACCTAAATTAAGGCACCGATTAACGGAATTGAGAGTGGACTACTAAAAGGTTCACGTTCTGCTGCATCCATTTTCTTTTTTTTTTTTTTTTTTTTGTTGCACCTTCGCGTTTTCTGAAAGGGTGTGGGACTTTATCATGAAATTAACAGAAATAAATTCTGTAATATCTGATGTTATTAAAATATAAGTATGATCTCTGTCGGTAGTGAGTTTATTCTATTTGGTGAGGTTTCATAAGCAGACATACTTTCTGGCTGGACGTGCATCTTTCGTTTTGGTCTTATTACATGTTCATGGATGCTTAGATTTTTATTTACGTATACGACAGACATTATACTACGACTAGCTTGGACAAGAGAGGAAATGAGGGTTTTAATGCAGCTAACTCAGGAAATTTTGCCACGTCCATTTTCGTGAACAAATTGTTTGGTTTGCGATCAAAAAAAGACGACAACTGCCGCTGAGGAGTGCTGAGAGTGCAAAATCACTTAACCTGCTCAGTATGGGGGTGGGGGGGGGGGTGGGGGGGGGGGCGACGGTGCAGTCTCGCAAGACGTCGTACATCCCGTCTGTGTACATGTGGACGTTAGCTGCCTTGTCCTGTGTGACGATGGCTTTATCATTATTTTACTACCATTTTATCAAATAGCAGATCTCGTTATTCAGAATGATGAGATATAACCCGTTTCCATCAGCATATAAGGAGAAACATACACGATAGCGAAACTTCCTGGAAGATTACAACTGTGTGGTGGACCGAGACTCGAACTCGGGACATTTGCCTATCGCAGGCAAGTGCTCTACCAACTGAGCCACCCAAGCACGATTCACGAGCCGTTCTCACAGCTTTACTTCGGCCAGTATCTCGTCTCAGTATGCAAGATAGCGGCTTTCAAAAAATAGGCACATGTTGGGAATAGCCGTACAGGTTTACCCCCAGATTCATCTCTTACCACGGCACTTTAAATTTTTGTTTATGCACCGCCCGCATCTCGTGGTCGTGCGGTAGCGTTCTCGCTTCCCACGCCCGGGTTCCCGGGTTCGATTCCCGGCGGGGTCAGGGATTTTCTCTGCCTCGTGATGGCTGGGTGTTGTGTGCTGTCCTTAGGTTAGTTAGGTTTAAGTAGTTCTAAGTTCTAGGGGACTGATGACCATAGATGTTAAGTCCCATAGTGCTCAGAGCCATTTGTTTATGCACCTGTTTCTGTTTCCGAACCTTAAAGGTTACCCTGTACATTCGTGCCCCCCCGTATTAGTCTGCGCTGAACTTGCCAGAGGCAAACAGGTCGTAAGGCGCGGTTGGCCCCGCAGCGCCCCCTCGAGCCGCTGACGAAGCGCTAGCTGCGGCCGCAGGCGATAAATCGGCGGCCGGCATCGGCCATCGGTCTCGCCAAACGACCGGCTGTCCCTCAGCCGCCACCGCGGCGGACCGAGGGCGCTGCGAGCTGGAGCTGGAGCTGGCGCTGGAGCGCTCTGCGGTCCAGCCGGCCGCGCGGCCGCCGATCGAACGTAGAGTGTGAAGCGTACCGAACTTCTGACACGTTACCGCTTGGAAAAAGTACGCTGGGGGGGGGGGGCTCTTTCCTAGCGTTCACGGCAATATCTGGTATGCCATATGAAGGGATTATTTCAATGGCGGCAAAAGTCCATTACATCCACTTTTCTGCGTATAATGCTTCTGACATTAATGATCCAAACAAACCGAAAGAAAGGCTCATCTGTAGTATATGCTTGAATATTTCTGGTATCTCAACTGCAGATTTTTCAGCGCTCATTTAACTTTAGGACTGTGTATCTCAAAATGAACAAAAATGGACTTGTACCACTATTGGAATAACCCCTTCACATATTCTAAACGCATGTTTGAACGTAGACCAATGAGATGAAAGAACGCCACCTATGTCAGACGACGCCGTCTCTCTTCACTACACATTCGCGAGACGGCATTTTGGATTTCGTTTGAAACCTATATGTGTATACGCTGTTTCGAAGCACCAGAAAATTTCAGATCTCTCTTAAATCCGTCTTTAATTGTAAGGAAAGTTGTAATAAAATGACAGAAGACACCTTGTTGGTGGCTAAATGATTATTGTAACTTTTGTATTACGGAAGTATGCCATTCCAAGGCAACGGAATATGAAGAATCCACCAAAAATTCATTGTTCTTGGTACAAATTGTTATGATTAAATGTCAGTTAATAACGTATCTATGATTAAAGCTTTCAGGAGATCGTAGAATGCAAGGTACGGTCGTAACTGACGGATAGTCTGTGACTCGTAATGAACAAAGGCACAGAGCAGTTAAATAATCCGTGATGTGTTGCTGGTTTGCATCCCACCAAATACAAAATTCGTTTTTCTAACCTTCGCGTCTTCTAATACGTTATGATACTTTCTTGTTAGCTTAATCGAAGAATATTCTATAATAATCGATGTTATGTAAATATAAGTGCGCTCTTTCTGAAGAGTGAGCTTGTTCCATTGGCCTGATACACAAGACAGCTTGCACTACTTTAGCAGTAATACCTTCTGCATTTTCTTGTTTCAGGTTTTGAATCAGCTACGGAATTGAAATAGTGATCTACATCTAAATCTACATCCATACTCCGCAAGCCACCTGACGGTGTGTGGCGGAGGGTACCTTGAGTACCTCTATCGGTTCTCCCTTCTATTCCAGTCTCGTATTGTTTGTGGAAAGAAGGATTGTGGGTATGCCTCTGTGTGGGCTCTAATCTCTTTGATTTTATCCTCATGGTCTCTTCGCGAGATATACGTAGGAGGGAGCAATATACTGCTTGACTCCTCGGTGAAGCTATGTTCTCGGAACTTCAACAAAAGCCCGTACCGAGCTACTGAGCGTCTCTCCTGCAGAGTTTTCCACTGGAGTATATCTATCATCTACGTAACGCTTTCGCGATTACTAAATGATCCCATAACCAAGCGCGCTGCTCTCTGTTGGATCTTCTCTATCCCTTCTATCAACCCTATCTGGTACGGATCCCACACTGCTGAGCAGAATTCAAGCAGTGGGCGAACAAGCGTACTGTAACCTACTTCCTTTGTTTTCGGATTGCATTTCCTAAGGATTCTTCCAATGAATCTCAGTCTGGCATCTGATTTACCGACGATCACTCCATTTTAAATCACTCCTAATGCGTACCCCCAGATAATTTATGGAATTAACTGCTTCCAGTTGCTGACCTGCTATATTGAAGTTAAATGTATTCGCATATGTCTGATGAAGTAAGAATAACACTGGGGTCTCATTAAGAAGTGAGAATGATGAAATATTTTTTATCTTTGAGACGCACTATTTGTAATGGAACTTTTATAAGCCGACGTCGTTGTTGACTGGACACGGAATTTTCCTTTGTGCCTTATATCATGTTCACGAATATTAAAATTTTTATTTATGTGTACTATAGACGGAACAATGTGACTAGCTAATGCGTAAGGGAGGAAATGGGAGTTTTAATAGAGATAAGGCACGAATTATACGTCCGTGCACGTCGTAAACAATGTGATTCGCGCACCAGTTACAGCCCACAGTTGCCGCTAGAGCGAGTTGCGACCGCGTGTTTCACGTTGAGCCACACGCACCTTATGCAGAAGTCGCACTGTATCTCAGCGTTCAGCATCACGTAGAACTCGGCAACCTCGACGTTGACGTTCGAAAGCACGGTCCATGTGCCGACGACTTTACTGTCTGTCTCGTTGTACCACTGCGGGAAAACAGACGTTTTCTTTTTGAATGTCGATTATGTTTCACTTTATTTACACCGCCTGACAAAAAAGTGAAGCAACCAGGAAACATGACTGGGTGTCAACGTAGCTTCCTACACGTACATACCGTTAGCGGATATACACATGGTGGTCAGTTCCTATGGGACCAAACTGCTGAGGTCATCGGTCCCTAGATACACACGAGATCGTAGCTGTATTTCTCTGTGAAAGGTGCAGGGGGTGCACAAAAATATGAAAACAAAACCGCAGCACATCACCATGCCCAGTGTGGCGTAGAGAAACCGTTGGCATTCACAACAGCTTAGATCCTGTGTGGTATTCAAGGAAATTTTATACCATCCTTCCCGCAAAAATGTAGCCAGTTTAAGTAACGATCATGGAGGAGGACAGCGATGACGCATCCTATAACGTAGACAAAGGCTCAAAAATATCGAGATCTGGTGAGTGTTGTGGCCTGGGCAGATGCGACAATTCATCCTCTTGGCTACAAAACCAGTCGTGGTCGATGTGAGTTGTGTGGACAGGGACCGCATCGCCTTAGAACACAACGTTACCACTGGGGAACAAACATCATACCACTGGAAGGACCTTATCAGCCAAAATAATCACATAATCCTTGGCAGTATTGGGGCCTTGAACGGCATCCATGAGGCTGATAAATAACCACAATATGACTGCCTAAAAAATAATCACCTAGCCCCCGTCGTGATTCACTGTTGGGACGTAAACTCGGCCAGAAATTGGGAACAATGCGAACCAAATCAGATTAAATGGCATTACTCCATCGCTCCATAGTGCTGGTTTTATGACTTCGGCACCACGTCTTTCTGTTACGGGTATTTGCGTCACTGACGAGTGCTTTTGAAATTTCAGCTCGTCCTGCAGTTTGCTATTTATGGAGCTCCCTTCGTGTTGTTTTGTAGCTGAAAGGTTCCACGAGTACGCCACTCAGTTCTTCAGTGACGCCTGCAGCTGTCATCAAGCTAATTTTTTTCATAATCTTCTTCAATATCCTTCTGTCACATTCACTCAACAGGTCTTTCGTTCAAGTTGTGACTTAGCGGATGATGTGTTCCCACTTTGTCTGCACGTGGTATAAACCTTATATGTGGAACCTCAAGAAACAACAAACACGTCGGTTGCCTAAGTTACGGAAGCACTCACCATACGAGCACCAATACTTGCCTATGTGCAAAATCACTTAGTTCCACCGAGCGAGGTGGTGCCGTGGCTAGCACACTGGACTCGCATTCGGGAGGACGACGGTTCAATCCCGCGTCCGGCCATCCTGATTTAGGTTTTCCGTGATTTCCCTAAATCGCTCCAGGCAAATGCCAGGATGGTTCCTTTGAAAGGGCACGGCCGACTTCCTTCCCCGTCCTTCCCTAAATCCGATGAGACCGATGACCTCGCTGTCTGGTCTCCACCCCCCAAACAACCCAACCCCCGAACTTAGCTCCAACATAACCTATTCACAATCATAGAGAACTCTGTTCTGACCACAGCTGCCATTTGTAACATATTGAAGACAGGTGCTGTTCGCGCCTAATAGAACAGCGCAACCTGCTGGCTTGGCTGGAATCCGCACTTATCTTCAAGCATGCATCTCTCGCAGTGTTTCTATAGTCTTGGCCAACGCCTTTATAGCGACCACCAGATTTCGTTAGCGTTTAGTGTGGTTATCAGGTCTGATAGCGATTAAAAAGGGTGTGAACTGCATCAGATATTCAGTAATCACCAAGAAAGACACAAAGATGCCCCGTACTCGTATGAGACAGCCTTATTAGCATCGGGCAGACTTTCAACGGTGCCTCATTGGGGGTCTCCGTTTGGCCGGCTGGCCAAAATTGTGCAACACGTGAAGTTGTGATACATTTGGATGTGACAGTGGTCCGATCAAGGACAACGTGGAGTCCAGAGTGCAGGCTTACAAGTGGTTAAGATTCCGATCGAGCACATCACGCCACCAGATAAGCGGATTACTGCTTAGTACACCGACCACGTTCTAACCCCTTTACATCTCCACCTGCCATCCGAGAACAAGTAATGGACTCCCTGCAAGATTCATAGTCATCCCACACCATTGAAAAGATACAAGCAGTTGGACTAGGGAATTACCGTTCCATGCGTAGGCTGCCGTTAAACCCTCAAACCAAACGGCACAGTGTTGATTGGTGAAGTGACCGGAAAGTATGTACTGATGACGAATGGTGCTTATTGTGTTGAGCGACAAAGCGCAGTTCTGAACGTCTCAGAATGACTGTCATCTGAGAAATGGCGTCGAGCTGGGGAGAGATCCCATTCCTCCAATGTTCTGAAGAGGCACAGCGTTGTTGTCATCGGTACGTCACGGTCTTCCTGCCTCTTCATGTGTCACCTCCCAAGCAATCGTATGGTGATGCTATTTTTCAGCAGTACAATTTCCGTCCATATATTGCATCTCTTTTTATGAGCTATTGTGTGCGTTATATTAAGGTACTCTCACGAACAGCAAGATCCCCAGATCTGTTCCGACAGAACAAGGATCAGGCCAGTTGGAATATCAACTCTGTCCCAATATCTGTACACAAAGTGTCAAAGAGCAGTTACAACAATTATGATTCAGACAGCTTCAGGAGGGGATACAATGGGGTCCATTACACCCTTCAAAATCCAGTCAGCTCATGCATCCAAACCAGAGAGGACGCAATGTCATGTCGTTAAGTGAGCTGGTACTGCGATTTTCTATGTAAGTTTAAATCCATACT
The DNA here is from genome assembly GCF_023864345.2 of Schistocerca serialis cubense. Taxonomy (NCBI): domain Eukaryota; kingdom Metazoa; phylum Arthropoda; class Insecta; order Orthoptera; family Acrididae; genus Schistocerca; species Schistocerca serialis. The sequence continues at coordinate 339,214,851 of NC_064644.1, read as the reverse complement.
GTAATTTCTGAAGTAGCATAGCATACCCTATTTCACGTTGTTCACTCCCCCCCTTAATGGGTGCTTCACTTTTTTGTCAGGGAGTTTGTAAGGATGACATAATCCTGAAAATAAAATTGAGGGTAAGTGCGAGAAGGAAACAGTGAAGAGAGAACGTCTTGAATGAGTGAAAATGATGATGAGCTGACGGTGTAGATTTGTACTAAAAATGGCCTGTAGTGTTCGATTTTGTATTGTTGTCGTTTAATGTGATTGTCAATGTTAATGAGAATGCCGCCCACCTTAAATAAGGAACTGCGTACTGACATCTTGCTTTGGAGTCTCGAAAGTAGGCTGTGAGCATTAAACGAAGGAACGTTGGGGAAAGAATGTAAAACGAGATAGCCTAGACAAACAAGAAAAAAAAAAATCAAAAGTCGAGAAGAGATGAATTATAATAAAGTTGAGATTCTACAAGAAATGTATAGGGATGTAAGTGGTGGTGTAAGAGTGAGAGTTTTTTTTGGCATAGCTGTAACGACGTTCTATAATTTGGTGTTCAGTGGTGAATAGGTGTTGTTTCGATCTTGTTTGCAGGAAGTACAGGATGTCAGCCAATGTCTAAAGTTTGTGATAAGAGTTAGAATTTAACTATCAGTTAGAGCGTGTATGTTAACTACAGGCAGATGTGGGGCGTTGGGCATAGTGTTTGGCAAACAAATATTTGTAGAGAGTAATGAAGATTTTGAGCAAGACGGAATCCAGCCGATATATGCGCAGAAGTGAATGAATTGCACCTGTAGCGTGTAGGTGTGAAGCGGGGATCAGACATCACAGTCCGCAAATCAACATATTGCGCGTGACAGAGAGTACCATGTACCATGCTTGTCAGTCAGTAGCCTATTCCACTAGCAAATGAAGCGAGAGAAAAACGACTGTCTTCACTAGGTCTTTACGAGGCCCAGTTCCTGATACGTTTTCATGAAGATCTTTACGTGAGATGTACATTGGTGTCAGTAGAATTGTTCTGCAGTAGTCACAAACATCGATTATCTAAACTTTCTTAACAACTTTCGCCAAAAGAACGTCTTGTGCCCTCCAGGTCTTCCCGTTTGAGTTCACAGAGCATTCCAATCTCGCGTGATGATAGAACCTGCCGGTAACAAAGCTGTCAGGACGCCTTTGTATTACTTTTATGTTACCAATTAACGTATACTATATTTCCTACTAATCTGATATTGCCTTACATTTTTTTATATTTAGAATAAGCTACCATTCATCAGAGCAACAGAAATCCTAAGTCATTCTGTATCGTGTTACAGTCCCTCAACAACGGTACTTTCCCGTGCACTATCGTAGATGCTGCTCACCCTATCCGGGAGATCACTTGCGTGAACAGAGAACAGGAGCGGTCCCTGGGCCACTTCTGGTGGTAACCTTATCTCTGATAATTACTTGATGACCAGGAGGAAATACAGGGTTTGTAAGTAGGCTGTTTAGGTTTTTATGTTGGTAAAGCCACGTAGCGCTCTGTATGAAAATTACTGGCTGTGCTGTGTGCAGTCTGTGGCTGGTTGGCATTGTTGGAATATTCGCTATTGTAGTGTTGGGCAGTTGGATGTGAACAGCGGCTAGCGTTGCGCAGTTGGAGGTGAGCCGCCAGCAGTTGTGGATGTGGGGAGAGATATGGCAGAATTTTGAGAGCGGACGATCTGGACGTGTGTCCATCAGAAAGAGTAAATTTGTAGTACTGTATATCATGAACTGATTTATATATATATATATATATATATATATATATATATATATATATATATATATATATATATGATGACTTTTGAACATTATTAAGGTAAATACAATGTTTGTTTTCTATCAAAATCTTTCATTTGCTAACTACGCCTATCAGTAGTTAGTGTCTTCAGTTGTTAGAATCTCTTATTTAGCTGGCAGTATTGGCGCTCGCTGTATTGCAGTAGTTCGAGTAACGAAGATTTTTGTGAGGTAAGTGATTCATGAAAGGTATAGGTTATTGTTAGTCAGGGCCATTCTTTTGTAGGGATTATTGAGAGTCAGATTGCGTTGCGCTAAAAATATTGTGTGTCAGTTTAGTGTTGATCAGAATAAGTAAAGAGAGAAATGTCTGAGTACGTTCAGTTCTGCTCAGCTAATCAAATAACGTAAGAGGTCTATCAGCACTGTAATTCATTAATTTTTTTAAGGGGAGGTTTCAGGTTCTATTAAGTAAAAAGTCTTCAAGTCTTCCACGTATCTGACAACTTATTCCGTGTGCTTGAGCTTTCGATAACACTCTACAACTGAACACAATGTTAACGGCTTAGTTTTATTACCGATAGACACAATTACTCTTATGGCAACTCTACCATTGAAGGACCTTTGCAGGTGCAAGCGTTCGTGACAGCTTCAACTGATAAGGTCTGCGTTGAGGAGTCCTATCCTAACATGATGTTTTTGTCCACAGAAGGAAATGACGTAATCAAGCTCAGTGGTCTCCGCGCAGTACGTATCTTCTTAGTTTCTAAACAGAGAATCTTCCTTGGGACTTTAATTTCTTTATTTTCTCCTCAGGACAACTCGTTGTTTTCTTGCGTCCTGAAAATCGGCATACCACACTGCAATGTGGATGTGCAAAACCAAGCTATTCAATAAAAACCGAGGCAGATTTATTGCAGAGTGGTCGAATTACGAGGAGAGAATATGCTATAATTGGATTCACTGTACTCAACCACACTATGTACCCTTTTCACAGCTCTCGTTCGCAGGTGGGCGCTGATAGTCGAGCGCCCCACAAACCAAACATCATCATTCGCAGGTGGCCCCAAGGTTTCATTTCCTGGTAGTTAATGTTTGCTTGCACAAGTGACCTACAACGGAGTTTACCGTAGGCTTAACTCCAGATCATTGCAGTCACTGTGAACACTCCTAGAGATGTGTAGGGTCTATTTCTGAAGGAACGTTTGCTCACTGTATCATATGTGAGTAAATTATCCGTTAGTAAGGAGTTGTATACTGGATAAGAGTTAACACTGATGTTTTCTGTGCAAAACCTATTTACGATTTTGGATCAGAGACATCGGTGGGAAGTGTTATAAAAATTTATTTTAAGCAGAATTTAATTGCTGGTAACTAGTTGTATGATATATGTCGTTGTCTTGGGGATTTGCAAGTTTGAGATACTGCACACGTTAGTCATTTTACGAAGTGTCACTTTAAGTTGTACACAAGCACGACTATGTCAGTTTACCTCCATCCTGGTAGTGTATTATTAACATAGTATGTGTCTTAAATATGCAGGTAGAAATAACTTAACTGTCCCACGTCTTTGAGCATGGTAGTAATTGGGACTGTAATCCTATATTTTGGCAAAATTATACTGTGACCTTCTTTCAAGTTGAGCAGAATGTTCATTGCATACAGTGTTTTAAGGGATGGTCAGTGTTTACCATATCTAATGGCTACCTCTAAGCTGTGGTACAGTGTCCATTTTCAAGGAGTGTAGGTTGCTGCTTGTTTTATTTAGTGTAAACTATCAAGTAGCCCAGGTATTTGAGTATTTATCGAGGTATGAAGTTAGTTTCGATTCTCACTAATATTGTAATACATATTTCATGTAGGCTAAGAAGTCATTCTACACTTTATGTATTGAGTTATTAGTCTCACTACTTACCAGTGCAACAAAAGCGGTAGCTGAGTGTGGTTTCAATGACAGATCTCTGTATTATGTGTTCAGCATGCTTCCACTATTTTGCTATACTAGTCAGTATGGGGAGGTATAAATGGGTAAGTAAACTGTAGAATGTCTGCTTAAAATTATTAACTAAGTAATACAAATTCTGAGAGTAAAAATTAACTTCACACTACAACAAACATTGATATACAAAATTAAGTGCCTGATTCAGCAGCTTACACTAAATATAGTGAGTAAATGCCTTCATTCCTTCGAAATGAAAATTGCTTCACAGTTAGTGGTAGCAATTACGTACGGCTCTTGGGACTACGTATTAAAATACAATAGAGAATGGAAAATCAGCTTATCTGGAAAATCATCCACATTAGAATTTCGGCAGGATATAAGATTACAGTCCCATTCCCTGCGATGCCCTCCAGCACTAGAAAATTAAATTCATTATTCCCACATGTTTAAGACACACAGTATTTTAATAACATGCTCCCAGCTCTGAGGTAAACCTGCAGCAGCATTTCCATTGAAGAAGCTTAACATAATAGTACACAAAATAAGTAACATATACGGCATCATATTACCTTTCAAGACAGACACTTATAACATATAGTTACTTACTAATAATATAGTTTCAAATAAATGCATGTAGGTCTAAGTGATATATGAACGCTTTCCCTCATCTCTGTGGTCCAAAGTATTATTTAAGATTCACACATAAAGCACCAGAGTTAGCTCTTACACAGTATAAAGCTCCTTATTTGAGGATACAGCTGAGCTACGACATACCCCTACGGATTTTAGAGAGATTAGCATCAGTTAAGCTGGCTGACAGTCAGATCCATCGTCATGGGGTCATATGCATTTAATAAAAGATGCTGCTCAGGTGATAAACTACTAGGACTGGGTTAGTCCTAGCAAAAATAGGTGTTGCATCTCACAAAACATAACGAATAGGGAGATTGTCTAACTATGCAATGAAACAATAGTTCACATTATTCAATGTTTATTAAAATGAGCCTAGCTAACACATATCAATAACAAATTGTTACAGGATCTTTTGACTCATAGGAAATGCAGAGAATAAAGAGTAATAATTGACATAGGACAGCACTAAACCAATGGTTGAGCGTCCTGGCAAAGGTTGGATACTTTGGATGAATGGGCTAAAACTGTAAACAATGAATGACTTACGGATTGATAAATCTACACTGGATACAGTGTGACTGCATGAATTGCCAGAAGAATGGTCAACTACAACTGCAAACAACGTAACTGACTGGATAAGTCATGAGCCTTAAGTTACTTAGGAAAAGCATGAGAACTTCGAAAAGTTTATGATACTATCAACATGCTGACAAAACTCACAGTAATTCTCATAGGCTGTTCACCTAACATGCCGTTTCTCCACATATACCGTACTCACTTCTGTGGAGAGTACTAAGAGCCATGATCTGCTGCAGATTGCAGCATCTCATCTGTCTGCTGGAACTCCAGATGAAGTATATTATACCAAGCCTCTCGATGAAGTCTCTAGACAATTGTTCTCTCTACAGTACCCAGATGTAGTTAATAGGCAAAGTCTTCTCCACTGAGATAGAGCTCTTTCTCCTCTTCTCAGGTGTATGCATTACGCATGCACATTGAAAAAGACTGTGCAAATTGCTGACGAATGCTACTTTTGTTAACAAGAATCTATCTCCTCTCCTAGTAAAAATTTTACAACATTAACCAATAATATTAAGCAATTATGAGCTACACTCACACTTCTTATCTAAGTTTGCTACTTTAGACCCAATTTCTCCAACTCCGTATTTCTTGGAAACTGACCTTCTGGCTTCTTCATCATGCTATTTTTTTTAAGATTAACCAATGAGAAGCTCTCTTACAACTGTTTAGACAAGAGATTGCTTACCCCGCTTAAAATGACGGTAGAAAGGCGGTTTATCGATTTATGGAGAGCAATGAACTGCTGTTCACAATGCAGCTCTGTCTCTTCTAACAGAATGCCGAGATCCTTATTTGTTACTGAATGCTCCTTCCACAGCAATCTCTGAAGGCGACCCATTGGCACAAAAGACGGTTTCTTTGATGTGTATTTTGGCTGGATGGCAGTGAATGTAAAAGCTAGTGTCCAGCAAAAGCACAGGCGCTCAACACACTACTCTGCATGACTTGTGTGAATGTAGGCTTAGACTCTCTATTGGGCAGTGCATATTACGCGAACAGCCACAGGAATGCGATTGCTAGGAGCCTGCACTAGACAGTAACTGGGGCATCGTCCGATTCCCGTCCTCAGCGGTCATTTCGCTCTGTCCCCTTGCTCTCTCTGAAATGCAAGCTGAAACTCCCGGTTGTGTCACCGAGAACACAAAGACACTAGCCAGACGTCTGTGCCCAGTTGGTTCATCACATACCAAGAGAATGTATAGAGAATATTACATGCAAAACATCCTCTAGGAGAAAGAAGGAATTAATGTGGTATTATACACCTTAATCCTGGTTGTCACTGACGATGCTAATTACAAATGTTAACTATTTTATTAATCGACAGAAACAGAATTCAGAGAGAAATGCTGTCAAATCGATAGTGAATGACACATGAGGTATGCCAATCTTCCAAAGGACTGATGTGGATCATCACTCTTAGCTTCAGAGAAAATTTCTGGAGATGTACTTACACTTAGACTCGTCCTATCGTGATTAATTTAAAAAATGTCTATTGGTATCTCCTACTCTCGTTGGAAAAACTATGTGGCACGAGTGGAAAAAGCATTCTTTACCTAGGCGACATTTTTATGCTTATAACGACAACACACACTAATATCTAAAGCAATCACATCGATTAATTCCATGTTCTGGCGCGGGATACACAATATAATATGGGAACACCAGTTTATATATTTCATTCACTCTGTTTATGGTATCTTACAATGATTATCCTGTAAAACAAATTCCACTGCCATACATAGATTGTCTTACAAATTGGTTTTCCTTGCTGACTCACTCACTCTCAAAATGAATCTAATCTTGACTAATCACATTCACTCTTACTAAACCTGCTATTAATAATTCACATCCACTCGTTACCTGAACAATTTACAATCTTTATTAACATTTAGGTGCATTCTTACTTTACATGACGGTATAAATAATACTGAAAACTATTCAAAAACACAACTATTAATTAAAAATGTAAGAATTAGCACCATAAACATTCATTGCAACAATAATAAAACATGATTAAAGCCTCATTTTCCCCATAAACATATATGGCAAGTATGAAAAAATAGAACATAGACTCCATCAATAAGACACTTTGTAAAATTTCATTAGAAATATGTACTCATAAATGTAAAGTAAATTAAGTAGATTACAAGACTTCTTCCATACGACCAAGGCAGCTAACTACGTGTATTACATGCACAATAATAATAATAATATTACACATATAGTTATTAAATCAAAAAAGGTGAACAGTGACAAGGAACCTAAGACATCCTAAAGTTAGAATGAATGAATTCTATCCTCTCCAAAATGAGAGCAAACATTTTGTAAACGACAACAAAGTTACAAAATTTTACAACCATTCCCTGTATTACACGAGAATAAAAACAATGATTCTAAAATCAGACCATGAATGTTGATGATAAGATTGTATCACCAGACCACTAGTTTTACCCTTCACTTAAATTTAGAAGATAAATAGTCTATATATACAAGTGTCAATGATAGTTATCATGAATTAAAAGTCAGTTACTGAATAAAAATTCAACACCACACACTGGAAACGACGTACGTGAGGTTTTAGGTTTGCCACATGAACTTCTTCCATCGCATTTCACTTTGTTTGAGTGCAATAGAGTTAAGGTTCACTGGAGATGGGGTGAATTTCACCTGCAGTATTTCATGGACGAATGCGGCTCCAAATAACCTTGAAAAGGCTCAGTCCAGTTCAAAGTTTTTCAAGAATAGTGTCACCTGAGTCTACCACATTGATGTTGTGGTCTTCACTCTGAAGACTGGTGAGTCCACCATCTAGCCATTAAATGCCTTTCCTTCATTCTAAAGACAGCCACAACACCAGATAAATGTTAACAAATTGAAGCCAGTAACTACATGTCCACAATTTCCATTTGTTTCTAGCATTGATCATCACTATCCCATCTAACAAATGTGCAAACTTGGTGACAGTACTTCAAGGTTTATGAACTACTCAAGCAGGACAAGCAGCCCATGGGATATATTGTGTTTGTGCAAGTGTACAGAAGAAAGATACATTCAATTTATGTATCACATGGGCACCAAAAATATTAAATCTTCTCATGCAGAGACCATGTAGACATCATAGTATCAACAGCAAGGTTCGTCAGAGCATGTTTGGCACATGTTAGTTTATACCTTAGTAGGTAGGTGAATAGGCAGCTTGTCACAGCCAGCAGGCAGCTAGCCCCAGCGCATTCCCTCAGCATTCATCCCTGTTGGCAACATGTAGTCTGATGGCATTAGCCTAGGTAACGCCGAATCCATTGCGGAAAGCAAGTAGGGGCGCATGCCCCTTGAGGGAAATGCTAGCACCTGTCATGTGGTGTGATTCAGTATGGTGGAGCACAGAAATGCTGTTGCTCTCCCACAGTGCATGGAAAGTGGAGGGTTCTCTTCTACCATCAGTAGAAGGTCCAGGGGTTGTTACAGCTGGCCCTCAGCAGTGGTATGCCCGAATGAGAGCTGTTACTCATGTCTCGTCGCCATGCATGGTCTCGTACTATCTACACTATGACATCAATGGTGTAATCTACTATCACTACTTACCCAATTACTTTCATACCAATCACAACATATGAACTTTCTATACATAATTTCCTTACATGGTTCATAACAATTACACCTTAGACACAAAAGCATTACTACATAGCATTTCCCAGTGTATTGTTGCTTTACCTTCATTTTATTAGTTAGACTTCACTGTGCTCTAGTTATTCATTACAATAATAAAATAATCTGGACGTCTATTCATAGAGAATACTGATAGTGCCATGCTAAGTAAGCAGACATGTTTATTTAACAGGTAATATTTTTACAGTGCACAGTCGTAGGAAGGTAAGACCGGTTTCTAGGAAGATAAAGGTTGCAACTTCTACCGTTAGTCATTCTTAACTCGCTATTAATTGCAACATGTACTACGTTAACTGGCCTGACATGCCAAGCGAAAGAGATACAGTTATCTTGTTAACTGCCACATTGCCGAGAATCCCTTGCCTCTGTTGACCATTACATCAATAAATAATATGCAAGCGTCAGATGATGTGGATCCCAGAAATTTGTTGTAAAATCTGTATCAACTTCGTGAATTCCCTTTGTATGTAGTACAATTTGATCGTATGGTCGTAGTTTCAAATGATTAGTTTCTTTCTTAATATATATCTGACTTGACTTGATCTGATGTTTTTCTCAGTTGCTATAGCCCACTCGTCTCACTGCAACATACCGGAGAAATAAACAATAATTACAGTCGTCAACACTCAGTGACAAATTCCCTTCCAAATTATTTCATATATTATCTTATTTCTCGAACATTTATCATTACCACATAACAATCTTCGATTAAACTGATTACGTAATGCTTATGTATGGGATTTTACCTTTGTTAGTCAGCGTAATTTTCCAATTATCATACGTTTTAGTTATGGTCCTCCATTGTAACGTTAAAGTATTTGCGTTTTCAATGTTACTCTCTCTTCTTTTACTGGTGAATGGGATTCCTTCTGTTTCCAGCTGTCAGAGACTGGTCATGTGTAGGTCAGTTGCGCTGGAGCCTGCGCGCGCGCGCGCGCCTGCGTGTCTGTGTGTGTATGTGTGTGCGTGTATGTTGTTTGTTTTTGACAAAGGCCTTGTTGGCTGAAAGCTAATTTCCGACAGTCTTTCTGTTGTGCCTTTCTGCAACTCTGCATCTCCGCTTTATGGTTAGTATTAACTATAATTCTCATTATATTAATACATTCCATCCTGGTTTTCCATTGCTGGAGTCCTCCATCACATAGGTGCTCAACCCGTCCTCAATACGATCAGACACATATTAAAATAACACATCTTTTCACAACTGTTACTGTAGACGGCGTAACTCAAGTCTTGTGTTAGTATAATAAAATAAATCCGCTACGCTACAGGCTCTGTCCATTCTGTAACTGGTTCCATTGATCTTTTCCTATCACAAGCTAATTCATGTGGTCCGAAATCGCCATCAATAATCTTCACCTGTTACCTAAAGAACAACAGTACAGCATGCACACAACACCATCACTTCGTGTTTCTTCAACCAGTGGCTGCTATAACTTTTCCATTTCAGCTGACAACTATACAGCATCGGCAAATTAACCTAAGTTTGACTGAAATCTTCCCACGCAGAAATTATCATCAATGTAAACTCACAACTGCTATCAAGAGACGATAGTAGTTCACAGATCTATTCAAATATTATTACAGATAGCGAAACAAGTGGTTGTATCTCTGAACTTCAGTACTGCTACTTCTGTTAGAACTTCTTGATGTTTCTGATACGATGTTCGTTTTCTACTTACAACTTCTTACCTCCTGTACTTTGACAACATTATTATGTATCACTATTCTCACCTGGAACGCACCACAATATATGTATGACAATTTATTGTAAAGATACTGTGAGTTGGTTTCTGCATTCTTTCACTAAATGAATACGGAAACGACAAAAGAATACACCTTGTAATTGTGCCAGATTGGTGTTGGGATCACGGAATTTATGAAAATGTAAATTGCATGTCACAAGCTGATACCCTTTCTGTGCTGTGTGACTAGTAAAAGCCGGCCGCTGTGGCCGAGTGGTTCTAGGCGCTTCAGTCCTGAACCGCGCTGCTGCTACGGTCACAGGCTCGAATCCTGCCTCGAGCGTGGATGTGTGTGATGGGGCCGGCCGGAGTGTCCGAGCGGTTCTGGGCGCTACAGTCTGGAACCACGCGACCGTTACGGTCGCAGGTTCGAATCCTGCCTCGGGCATGGATGTGTGTGATGTCCTTAGGTTAGTTCGGTTTAAGTAGCTCTAAGTTCTAGGGGACTGATGACCTAAGATGTCAAGTCCAGTAGTGCTTAGAGTCATTTGAACCATTTGATTAGTAAAATTCCTCGGCCTCCTTCTTCGAATGACTGCAGGTTCAGGTTGTAAGATAAGAGAAAAAACAAATTGAAAATTTGTTACCAAGTCAGGCCAAAGGCGTGGCACATGGAAGTGTTGCTTCTCTTTCACAAAAAAGCTGAAAATCCAGCTAGCAGCACAGCTGCACAATGATTATTAACATAAATATATGGACTGGTACTGTAATAAAATATTCAACCACGTTCTGACTTAAAGTTAGCTCTAAGTTTTAGAAATTACTGAGAGCTACAGATAACGATGGTTTCATGACAAGATCCGAATGGCAAAAGACAAAAGCGAACATCCAGGCGTCTCCTAGCTGCCCTTGAACAAAAAAGTAGAAGGCTGGTCCCTCCTTTATTTGTACAGACGGCATAAGTCTTGGGATATAGACTCTCCAGTCCTTAATCGATATATTAATATATGTTCCTTTTTCATGAGCGTACACAAAATTTTATACACATAAAAGTTATTTATAGTAAAGAGGTCTTACTCTTACCCTTGAATGAGGACGAAACAGATTGTTGCTTTATTGTGTCATTCGACTCACAGAAGCGACAAATTCCCTACACAGTTAGAAAAGAAATATTAATGTATACATTTTTATATGTTCCACAAGAACAGTCCAGTAAGTGGATGATTCATAAGTTGTCAAGTTCTTTGCATGGGCTTGTGTAAAGGTATACATCAGTATGGCACGTGATCAACATTATTGTTCTGAGGGCGAGAGTAGAGTTCAGACAACTGTTAGTTTGTGTTTGTGACGCAGTGCACGTCATCAGTCCAGAACAGTGGCGTCAGACGCAGATTGCATGACTTCGCGGCGACGAGGCAGCTCACATTATTTCACTTAGTATGCCCCGTAGTCTGCGTACACAGCGCTGTATGATTTCTTCTCAGATCAATATCTGCTCTCATATGTGCAGCACTGTCGGAGCTCCGAGATTATGAAACCTTTGTATCATGCCATCAATTTTTGAAAAAGATGCACTACTGCGATGCATACGAAGTTAAGATATGTAGATAAATACATATATAACAGATGAAGTTAGTATTTCTTTCGTAACGATAATAATAGCATGAATTCAGAATGTTCATACTGCATACAATAGAAATCGCTCATTTCCGTTTGATTTTTTGAAGAGATATGGCCATTGATAAGTGTATCAGGACAGTTTGAGCTGAAAGATGGAGGTTTTCTTTATCGTGGTAATACGTTGCTTATCTACGAAAGTCAAAAGGTGATACTTTTACACGAATATTGCAATGTCGTCGTTTTGATTATTTATACGCATTTTAGTGTGTACATTTGAATGTTCAATAATGTGCTTCGCACAATAGTCAGGTGGGTATCACATTTTACTATAGACGCGTCTACTGCTTTGTTCAGACATGATAGTTGGATGCAGCATACAATGTTATGTGAAAATATCTCAGCGAAGATTGCTGTCGGGAAAACTTTAACGCTCCTGTCCAGTGGCATCCACTCCTTCGGTAGCACACCCTCTTGGAGAAAGCAGTTCCAGTTTCCCCACGAGGTAACTGTACGTATTTGTATTCAGTAGAGTGCCCTGAAGTTTGTTTAGCAACGCATCAGAGATTGGGATTATATACTATGCATACTTTATCCCAACACATGACTGGTCACCATTTTATCACTTACCATACCACTAGCTTCATTTCACTGTAGTAGAAGTTTTAGGTTCATGTGTACAATGTTTCGTATTTACTACGGGCATTGGTATTTACAGATTTTCTGTCCACGTAATTTTATCTAAAAATTTTTTGGTTAACCAGTCATAATCTTACAAATTTTACTTAGCCTATTATCAACCTTTAAATTATGCTTTAGAATCTGGGCATAGCATTCATACATTATCAAGTTAATATTGCATTTACTTATAGACAAAAAACGGCAAGTCACAGAATAGTCACTACAACTAATTAGTACCTGAAGTACGTGTATCAAAATAGTTGTCTGCTATTAGAAACGATTCAAATACAAAACAAACAGATGTCCATCTAAAAAGAAGAGAGGAAGATACTCTAGTTACAAGTTTAAAAAAAATGGCTCTGAGCACTATGGGACTTAACTGCTAAGGTCATCAGTCCCCTAGAACTTAGAACTACTTAAACCTAACTAACCTAAGGACATAACACGCATCCATGGCCGAGGCAGGATTCAAACCTGCGGTCGCGCGGTTCCAGACTGTAGCGCCTAGAACCGCTCAGTCGCTCCGGCCGGCAGTTACAGGTTCCTCTTCAGAAGTACACTATCATTCATACTGCTGAGAAGTAATTTACGTGAGTTTACTACTGATATTTACCTTGTAAACAGGCTAGTAATTGCATATTTGCGTGTGATGCTGTTGTATTCAGAGGGTACATAGCACACAGAGCAGCGTATCTGTATAAACGTTCCATTTATTGACAGGCCATCATTCTGTGCCAATTTACTATTCATTCAGTTTTATAAATGTATGACCACCTTTCACTCCCTTCACAAAATAAATATCTTAGTATTAAAATGTGTCAAGCATAGCGAGTATTCAGCAGTGACTAAGTCTGGGATGCACCGCTGCACTCATAAAAACTGACCTTATAACAATCCAGTGTAAAATACTTAGCACCATAATAAACAAAGAAAAACCGTAAATAAAAGTGAGTCAGTGCTATGCACATCCCCCTCATATTAACACATTTCTGTGTATGAAAATGGATAAATACAATTTCAGCTAGTGTAAATCCTGTATCACTGAGACATACGCGTGTTGCAAATAGAACGCTAATTCCAAAACGAAGTCGTGATACGTGATGTTTCATGTGTTTTAGTTCATTCGGTGATAAGTATTACGAATATCCTCGTAGCTGGTACCTTTCATAAGTTTCATTTACTGGTTTTGTGAACGTTGAAACTTCTTCAGATATTTATGAGTATAGTAACCTTGAACCTGATTGGTACTAGAATTTCTGAGTAAATAATAACCTAGGTGCGGAGTGCTTGTGATGATTTAAGGTCATTCACAAAGTAACACCCAATTACTGTTTTTTCGTATTAGCCGCGTAGATTTATGGCGAGTCCTGAGTGAAATACGATTTCCTACTTCATAATTTTGCGTGTTTTGAGATTCATGTCATACTGCAATTTTATAAGATGCGCCTGATGAGTGAGTGCAGTTGTCACGGATTTTACGATATTTCGTTGTAGGATTCTGCTTGTATTGCAAATTTCTGATGAGGTTCTATCCATTCGTTGCTTTCTTTGACATCAAGTCCGTAGGAGTGTATTGTGTGTCATCAAGATGCTGCACCCAGTAAGTGTGTTGAATGTATGTGCATATGTGAGTGAACCTGTTTAATTCGTGAAACGCACGTTCACAGCGATATGCTTGCGAGTTAAAGTGTGATATCAAAATTATTGGTGTATCATTTTCTTGCAAAAACTCTGTCCATTTATAGCCAGTGAAGTAATGTGCAATGTCCATTAGCAGTGTACTGGGTTTTCCTATTGCGGGAATGTAACAATTTTAAGTTTTTTTGCCAATTACTGTAGTCATAGGGGACTTAGCAGCATGTAGCTTTACAACCCTGGGTAAAAGTCACGTAATGCAATAACATATCTGATATCGCCACAGGCAGTTGGGTATGGACCCGTGACATCAACAGCTGCGATTTCAAGTGGTTTGTGTGGGAAAATAGGGTTTAATTCAATATGACTAGTATTGATGAAGGATTTTGCTTTCTGACATATGACACAACTGCTTGGTAATTGACACACTTTTGGTCGCTTGTTGGGAAAATAGCAAAATAGGTTGAGCTTTTTTACACACTCTGTAGTTACATAATGGCCGCAGCAGTGGCGTGTAGAGCAAATGAGCTAATGTACGGTTCAGATAGTACCCATATGCACCAGTAGTTGATGTTGCGACGCCTTGTATAGTATAATACGTTACCGCGTCGTGTGTAATATTGTACCATACTGTTTGCATTATCCTGTTTCAGTCGTGTTCTCGCTTTGTGCCAGCGCTGATGTCCTACTTTTAGTTCTCTCATGTTTATGCACGTATCATTATAGTATTGCAGGTAGAGCTTCTCTATCACGAGTAAAATGCGAAAGTCTTTTACTTGCTCCAGTGTTTCTGTATGTTCTGGCAACCTTGCGGAAATCTACACAATACGTCAACTACAAAAATTGTTTTTCTGCTATGGGAATTATTTCAAATGTGTATTCCTATAAGAACAATGTTCATAGCACCAGGCGGCAGTGTAATAATCTGCACGATAGCAAAAAACACAAAGTTTGGTGACCTGTATATACTGTTATGCTTCTGTCATAAAGATGGTAATTGAACTTTTTCAATTCCCATATGACTGCTAATGTTTCTAATTCTGTCACTGAATAAAAACGTTCGCATCCAGTGAGTGTTCTACTCGCAAAGCCAATCATATTTACTTCATATTTACCTCATTTTTGATCAATTTGAAACAATCACAAGTATAAACTTGTGTATGAGGTGCCTGTAGCAACATAAAAACCTTTGCTCACATCAAGATTACGTAAAACACCTGAATTTCCTGGAAGCCTTAATATAATTTGTGCAATCCTGTGTCCAAAGCCATAAAGCGTTCATCTTAAGTAAACCTTGTAATTCTGTGCAATTTTGTAATTAGTATGGAACGAAACGCCAAAAGAAAGAGCAGAGACCAAAAAATACTCTGAACTGCTGAACTGCTGCCGGTGCTTGGATTTGGGGGACTCTTGATTATTTTACCAGGATTTTTGTGAATTTGCAATTACTTCGGTTTCTAAAAACTTATCTAGTGTTCTTTCTAAAATGTGTAGATATTCTTCCCAAGTATTCGTTGCTTTTAGAATATCGTCAACGTAAAGTGTTGCATTCTGTAGCAATTCTGGATCTAATACTACGTGCGAAGTAGTGGTGAACACTCTAGAACTGACCTTATAGTCCGAAAGATAGCACGCAAAACTGCTGCTCCTACTACCAGAAATAAAGACTTAATATGTTCCAGATTCTAGCGTTAGTCTTATCTACCAGTTTCAATTTTTTAAATCAATACTTGTAAGGTACGTTACACCATGAAGGTTTTGAAATTGCTCATCGAGGTTTTTTGTGCGTACAGGTACAAATATATTATTTACGGCTCATGGTTCAGTTATGATCCACTGTAGCATTTGCTTGATCTCATCTCTCACTGCGGCTCGCTTTGACCAGGGAATCATATACGTGTTGTGGCAATATACATCTCGAGGGCCAACGTCCATACTGTGAGTATAGGTCTTAATAACACTTAATTTTCATGTCTGTACCTGTAAATAGCGCAGTAATATATCATATAGCTTACATTTTTGCTCCTTTGTAGTTGATGTAGGTCCAGTCACTTTATTGCCAAAGAGTTTGTTTAAGTAGTTTCTAAACCTGTACTGCACAACGTCCATATGAAACCTGCAACATTCTCACATTGTTCACATCCTATACCTGCAGCTGTGACACCAACAAAATTTGTGAAGATGACCTTTCACATACAGCAAGTTGAGGTTTGCTGCTCTCGACTCGTTATAATTATCACACATCATTTCAATGGCCATTGAGCTAGATGTATGAGTTAATTTTACTGTCATTAGAATTTCTAATGCTTTGTGGACACTGTAGACCTTTTTGTGCCAACTATTAAGAAATACCGAAGTTTTGTGAAGAACCACATGTTTTCCAAGAGCTCAAATTCATTTAATGAGTAATTTCTTTCTGTCTTCGTGAAGACATGATCCCCAAATGCAGTTAGTTGCCCGACCATTTCTACATCACGTTCAACTTCTTTAAACAGATCTCACATCAATTGACATGTACAATCTCTTGCTCAAATTGTGGTGAAACCATAATGTAGCACACAGAAATCTGCCTTGAGATCTTACTCCTGTTTGCCCCATGTCCGTGCTACATTCTTCCAAGTTAACAGCAATAAACTCGATGTGATGACAGTCTTCTTTGTAAGTCTTTCATACAAATTTATGAGTCCTACAAACGAACCAAATTGCAACTTCGTTCACGGCATAGAGAAACATCCGTTTGCATCAACCTTTCTAGGATTTAGTCAGATGCATCAGAAGATTTAATTTGCCCCAAAATGCCTACCTCTTTGTGCTCAAACTCTGACTTCGTTAGGACGACCATAACGCCATGCTACTGAAAGACATTAAGCAACAAATATGAAGATACGTTATTTTCCTCACAGGTATCTTCCGCAACAAGCACGTTATCAACGCACAGCGTCACTCTGTTCCTATGTGCTCCCAAGACCACAGAGCCCACCCAACCTCCTACTGAAGCACGTGACCCAAACAGCAAGTGCCAACACCCTCCCTAGCATAAAAATGGTGTACATTGTCGAAATGCAGGACATAGCTCCTGTAGCCAAAAACTGACCTGGAAGGCCACAGACATGAGGACCTGTCGTCCATGGAATCATTTTGGGAGTTCTCCTAACATCTCATTTATCTCAGTTTTTAGTAGTAGGATGGTTCTAATTTGGCAGGAATCAACTACAGTTCTATTAGTCTTTCCTTTTTGTAATGGGCAGCAGTGGGTTGTTGTAGGAACTATCTGTCTCTCCATTTACTCCTTCACTCAACATCACTTTTATCAAGTTATGGACTTTCTCCTTGTAAAAGAGGATTGTTCATGTAGTCGAAAGAAAAATATTTTTTTCCATTATTTCGAAATGGTACATGAAAATATGCTCCACTTATCGTGCATCTAAAACTTGTCATGCATGAGTCTTCAATATGTTTCTTAATCATTCCATTGCATCAACTTACTCAGTACGCAAAAATGTCATGTCAGTATCGATATCAATGTGTGAGCATCATTGACACTCATGCCAGCGAGTCTCAGGTCAACGAAATACCGTCCATAGTCATCAGAACTCAATCGCTTCCACCTCTTTGCAACCTTTACCAACACAAATATTTTGACCAAATACAGCACCATTTCGAATTTACTCAGAAAGTGAAGATTTAAAATTTCTTAAACTGTGAGACCTTCAATAATTAGAGTTTGGCACAAACATGTGCGATTGACATTCGAAATCAGCTGTAACTTTTTCTTTCACCCCAGGTTTTTTTATTCTCCAGCATCATTCACTCTTATTTCATTCATTTTGAATACTGGCCATTGTGTATCCTTGTTGCATACCTCATATCCATATGTGTCAAGCACCAAAAACAAACTGTGGCAACTTACCATACATATTTACATTAATTACAGGATGACATGTAACCTCTCTCACAGCTCATGTAAATCGATGTTTAGCATTCCAGGCAATCTTCGTACACTCACCAGGTCTCCAGCCAGTTGCCAGTATGAGTAAGTTTCTTGGCACGTCATTTGTTCACTGTTTCGCTCGTTATACTGTCGATTTGTGTTATGTATCTACTAGTTCCCATTGCTCTCGAAAACAGCTTCGTTTCTTCTTTCATTTTACTGCTGATCTTCCAGTTTGTCATGGAGTGACCAATCACGTATTCATCTATTCGATCTGCAGCTCTTGTCTTTCTTTCCGTGCTTGCAGTAAAATTATTGGATGTAAGTCATAATTCCTTTTATGCAAAACCGCTGTTTTTTTGTTCTTGCCGAAATATGTTTCGGCACCTCTGTACCATCCTCATAGTCTTTCGTTTATTGAAAACTGTAAAATCTTAACACGTTGTAGCTTGTAACTGACCTACAAAGTGAGATCTGAAGAAATTTTTTCTTCGTTTTTCTTCTTACCTTGATTTTACATTATATGGTTTTGCAGAGTCATCCGTATGGTGCCCTGTACTGATAGCTTGTCATCTACAGACCAAACGACGTAAATGTGAATTTCATCAGCAAGCTAACACAGCCATTGTTTTTTTTTCTTTTTAATGTGATTTTGGCTTGGAGAAATGTTTTGCGTGTATATTTGTTCTTACTCACATTTTGTTGTGACTGGGCCTTCTTCTTTGCGTTCTGAGGGCACTTAGCACACATATTAACGTACTATGTGTAATTTCGTTCTTACAAACGCCATTTACTTCGTAAAGCGCGGTGAGCACTGTGTTGTTGTGTTTCCTAATCCCGTCATTTGTTCCTAACTGATGAACCACACACACACAAACAGAACAGCTACACAATGAATAAACGACTTACAATATTGCTATTATCACAGTTTTGTAAAATAACCTAGTACTCATTATATGTTAGCAGTAGTTTTTTCTCTATTACGCCATTAATGCGTGACACTATGCGTTGGAAGTTGCAGGTTGCTCACGAAGTACACCCACTACACACATACATTCTGCTTTCTACATTGATGTCAGTAAATGTGAGACATTTTCATAGCATATACTAAATACTTCACGAAAATGTGTTCTCCAAGTTGTAGACAGTTCCTGCAATAGG
The DNA here is from genome assembly GCF_023864345.2 of Schistocerca serialis cubense. Taxonomy (NCBI): domain Eukaryota; kingdom Metazoa; phylum Arthropoda; class Insecta; order Orthoptera; family Acrididae; genus Schistocerca; species Schistocerca serialis. The sequence continues at coordinate 339,195,566 of NC_064644.1, read as the reverse complement.
CTAGAAAATGCTTAATTACTCAATTCGAAACAGGTAAAGTGACTAATTGACAGACTGACACAGCAGTAACTCCATAACGGCTATTATTACTATTATTATTATTATTGTTGTTGTTATTACGGTGGTCAGAGAGAAAGCATTTACAGCCCAAGTCTTCTAGTTTCTGACAATTACGAAGTAAGGAATACAGAAATTAAATGATTTACACACACACACATATACATACAGACAAGAGTATGCACACTGTCTCTCTGTCTCACACACACACACACACATACGCACACGCACACATACACACATTCATCCACACACATACAAAACACATGGTATGGAAAAGAAATCCAACAGTCAAGATTTATAGCAAGAAAAGGAGATTTTTACTGTGATAGCTATGAAAATAAAAAACAAGTAAATGAACGGATATGCATAATGATTTATGATGACCACTAACTGAGAACAAATGATATAAAATGTAGTTAGCCATAACCAGTATTAACTGGGTCATTGCACTTTAGTTCATCACTTCATAAGCCCCCCCTCAAAAACTGTATATCATTCACCAGTCATTATCTTAAAGGCAAGAACGTTCAACGAAAATTCTACCACATTCTAAAATTATTCATGGTTGGGTGGCAGGGGGGGGGGGAGGATTGGGGGTTGAAAACTAATGTCTGATTGCACTCACGGATAATGGTCTGTGGAAGATTGGGAACCACAGCTGTAAATAAGGTACAGCAAAGAAAAGAGCGAAATTAATGTCAAAAGAAAAAGAATTGCAAATGTAGAAGATTTTATTACGAAAAAGTGTTTAATAAAGGTGGTTTATTCTTACATTACTGGAAGTACGATGTAAAGTATGCTGAAACTATGATTTAAATTACGTACGATGTATAACAACAAAAAGGAATTGTAGATTTAACTGTGGCAAAATCTCAAATTTTTGTTACAATAGTTCTCTAGGAACAAGTTTAGGAGAGAAGAGCTCCCTAAGAGTCATAACATCCGATGAAGGAATACTTAGCCTTGGGAAATGACGTGTCGTCATACCACGCACTTGAGCCAGAAACCATATTATTGGACTCATTATTAAGAACTGCAGCTGTAGCTCTCCTCTTGAAGGTGTTCTGGATGTAATAAATCAGAGGGAAGGTAGAGTGGGTCATAAAAAGCAACTTTCACATAACAGCCCTTGTCCGCTTACCTTAGCGTTCGGTGCTAGGCGTCATTTAAACAGCATCACGCTCCAGCCGTCTTCTGAGTCCGTATGGTAGCAGGTGTGCAGGAAAACTTTTTAAATCTACTAGGGCTATTTGCAAAGTAAGTTACGACTGGTCACGAAATGAAAACGACTGTGAAAAATCAAGACGGTTTTATTCGCAACAGTCAACTACACCTTGCAGCTACTTTACACAGTCGCCGCTCCGACCCAGAAATTTGTCGTAGCGTTGTGCCAACTTTGCAGTACTCTCGTCATAGAGGGCAGCCGCCTGTGCCTTCCTCCAATACTCTACGCTGGTCTACGTCTCACCGACTGTGCCAAAATGTTGTCTTTAAAACCAGCGGTTCATGTGAGAAGAGATGATACTCAGGGACTGCCAGTTGCGGGCTCTATTCTGGGTGATAAAACACTGCTCGTCGAAAACGCTGCAGGAGCATCGTCATTGCCCCTACAGGATGCGACCGAGAATTGTCGTGAAGAAGAAACGGGGTGACAGTTGGGTTATGTGGGTTGTATGACATCAGGCAAAGCCTCACTCAGACCCATACACTAGGCGGGAGACGCTATTTCCTAGACGTTTTTATACGCTCTCTGTGCACTCGGAACTGAAAAGAGCAACTTGATACGATCGATGGGCATACTAGGAACACTACCCACTACATTTGTGTATAGCGTCATCGGATTTTGAGAATGGTTTCCGTTTCGCGACCAATAAGGACTTACTTTCCGAATAGCCATTGTATTTGTGACTTAAAGGCAAGGACAGGTGGGCCATACGTTTCATGATCTTTATTGCAAACAGTTACAAAAATTGCTCGAAATTGCGTCCTCCCGTTTGAATGCACGCCCCACAACGACGCGAGAGTGATTGTTGCACCCTCTCAAAAACCCTTGGCAAAGAGGGGAATGCTTCATAGGCTGCCATGATACGCGCTATTGGCTCTTTCTCTGTCTCAATAAGTATATCCTAAACAACAAATTTTAGTTGTCTCCAGACGAAACAAGCAAGGGCCATCAAGTCGGGGTAATGTGCGGGCCATACCACGGGCCTCAGTACCAAAGGTGTCTTCCCAATGATTTCGCACCGCATGAGTGAAGTGCGCAGCTGTACCATAATGTTGGTCCCACTTGTGCACTCACGCGTTAGGTAGGATATGTTCCAATAACACTGGCAGTGTTTCCTTTAAGAAGATAAGGTACCCGTTTGCGTTCAGTCATTGGGGTAGCAGCTATGAACAAATCAGATTCTTGCCTACCAAATCAGCCCAAACGTTGCTAGCGAAGTTTTCTTGGTCACCACGAACAAAGGTGGCGTGTTGATTTTCTGTGCCCACATGCTATTAAACACCCCTTTCCTTTTGAGGGATGCCTCACTCAGAAAAAGTACGAAGTTCAGTAATTCAGGCTGAATGACACATTTTTGCAAAATCCCGACAGAATAAAACTGTGTGCCTGCCCAAGACTCCAAGTCAGGATCTTTGCCATTTGTGGACAAGTGCTGTACTAGGAAGGTAGCAGATGTATTGGCGGGAGTGCAGCTGTGATGAGGAATCCTGAGATGTGCTTGGGTAACTTATTCGGTAGAGCAATTGCCTGCGGAAAGCAAAAGTCCCGAGTTCAAGTCTCGGTGCAGCACACAGTTTTAATCTTCCAACAATAAACCTGCTTCCATACATGCTACGAAAGTAGCTGCAGGCAGAGTCGAATACGTCGAAGTGAGACGAGTTCACTAAATTTACTTCCATCTGCATAAAATTATTATTAACGAAGTTACTAACATTTATAGTAAACACTGTTATAAATTAACAACGGATGATTCAGACACACAATGTATGCATGGGACACACAGATAGATTTTAATGCCAGCTGGGGAATATCCTTATTTCTTTTATAGTTAAATAAATACACATGTAATTATAATTCATTTATTGAATAAACTGAATAAGGTCGCCAAAAGAAACGTGTCTTTACATGTACACAAACGATTATCACCAGTATGAGGCGGATGTACCATGGTCCTGTCATTCATAAGTTTATTTAGTGAGATTTAAGTAACCTAATATACTCGTACGTAAGACTGTCATCCGCCTAACGTAGGACTGCAGATGTTGAATTGACTAGGGTTTCTGCGTCTTCCTTTCTGGTGTATTACTTGAATAAAGCCATTTTGCTTTGTTTAAAATTGACTAATGTGATATGCTAATTAGTCAAGAACAAGGGGAGCGTTTTACATAGCAACATTTTTTAGAGTTCACCTCCATCCAGTGTTGTAATACTTTGTAGAAGTTCAATATACTTTCTCACTCTACTTTTGAGAAATCACTTTTTATTTGCTCTAGTCTCTTTCTGAAATTACAAAAATAGCTCCGTAAAATTATGGTTCTTCCAAATGTGAAAACATGCTCCATAGTAAATTATTGTACGTACATAGACGTAGGAACAATTAAAACACTGTTGGACTTTTAAAGTGTTGAAATCGAGAAAATCTTTTCAGTACTATATATAGCCGTCAGTCTGTAACACTGTCATTCTTCTGCACACTAATAATCATTAAGCGATATCAAATTAAGCAGACTTATTGTCAAAAACCAGTTCCAAGTTAAATATACTTTGAAATTGAAGCTATTGGAAACTAAAACAAATTTCTACTGTGAAGACAGCTAACATTTTTAACACGTTTACGAAACTACGTTAATTTGCAAATATCACACGTCCCATTGTAAACGACCTTCTTCGTTCCAAGATGTTAGATGGTGCACGACTGACGAATTATGCTTTAATCGTTCTCATAATATATAATTAATTTTGAAAATACTGGAATTTTACTAGCCATAATATTCTGTAAGCAAGGAATTAACAATTTGTTCCCAATACTTTCAGTATATTAACAGCACTTAAATATGTTGAACACAAAATATTTACGAATGCTAATCAAAAAACAACCTCATGTCCAAAAGACCAAAAGTTGTAGAAAATGGCGGAACATTTTTAAGGCGATCTCTAGTGAGAATTCATGTGATTATAAAATCAGTCACTATACTGAGGTACCAACAAAAAGAAATCATGTGTTCCTGAGTGCACTATCCTCCAAGTACAACAGTGTTGTATATATTTAAAATGAGGAAATATTGTAATATGTCTAATCTCACCAGTGACGATCAGGTAGTAAGGTGTTGTACTGAGTAATGCAGTGGGTCACGTGACAAAAGTATTTAAATAAGCAGGCGAAGCAGACACGTTTCAGTTCTTCTTTGTCTAGTGGTTGGTGAGGTTGGTTTTGGTACGATATAGTGAGATCAGAGAGCCACTTGGGCCTAAGTGTTATTCGCACTTAGAAATATCTCGACACGCACCAGTTTCGGACTTCGTATCATGGGGCTTTCAACGCCAGACCACATAGATTTATGGGCGGGACGACACCACAGGCATACAACGGTGTAATGAATGGTAGTGCCGCCGAATTTTAATTTTAAAGCTCTTATAACTGAATAATCAAACATTATTAGCGTTTTACATCTTTATTCTTCATGACTACATCTTTGCAGCCATTCCCCGCTAGAGATCTCCAGATTATCGCGTGTAACTTGGCGGTGTCTAATGTAAATATGTTGTTGCGTGAGAAAGAGCGTCCTGTAATCGAGTTCCGAATTCGAACAGTTCGTAGACACATGGAGCAGAGCGGGGTGGCGCAGTGGTTAGACACTGGACTCGCATTCGGGAGGACGACGGTTCAATCCCGCGTCCGGCCATCCTGATTTAGGTTTTCCGTGATTTCCCTAAATCACTCCAGGCAAATGCCGGGATGGTTCCTCTGAAAGGGCACGGCCGACTCCCTTCCCAATCCTTCCCTACTCCAATGAGACCGATGACCACGCTGTCTGGTCTCCTTCCCCAAACCAACCAACCAACACATGGAGCACCTTCTCCTTCAGCACAACTATGCCAGAAAGCGACTTAGTACTGCGTCATCTGTAACAATCCTTAGGCCCTTTCCGATTTTCGTCTGTAACTAAAACTTAAGGAGCACCTTCGAGGATTTGACTTGAATAGTGATGAAACGGTGCAAGCAGAAGTGAGGCTCTGGGTCCGTCGAAAAAGTCAAACATTGTACAGCGACGGTGTCACACAACAGGTCCCTTGTTGGGAGAAATGTTTTCGTCGACTATGTTCAGAAATAAATATGTTGTTGTGGTCTTCAGTCCTGAGACTGGTTTGATGCAGCTCTCCATGCTACTCTATCCTGTGCAAGCTTTTTCATCTCCCAGTACCTACTGCAACCTACATCCTTCTGAATCTGCTTAGTGTATTCATCTCTTGGTCTCCCTCTACGATTTTTACCCTCCACGCTGCCCTCCAATACTAAATTGGTGATCCCTTGATGCCTCAGAACATGTCCTACCAACCGATCCCTTCTTCTGGTCAAGTTGTGCCACAAACTTCTCTTCTCCCCAATCCTATTCAATACTTCCTCATTAGTTACGTGATCTACCCATCTAATCTTCAGCATTCTTCTGTAGCACCACATTTCGAAAGCTTCTATTCTCTTCTTGTCCAAACTGGTTATCGTCCATGTTTCACTTCCATACATGGCTACACTCCATACGAATACTTTCAGAAATGACTTCCTGACACTTAAATCAATACTGGATGTTAACAAATTTCTCTTCTTCAGAAACGCTTTCCTTGCCATTGCCAGCCTACATTTTATATCCTCTCTACTTCGACCATCATCAGTTATTTTGCTCCCCAAATAGCAAAACTCCTTTACTACTTTAAGTGCCTCATTTCCTAATCTAATTCCCTCAGCATCACCCGACTTAATTAGACTACATTCCATTATCCTTGTTTTGCTTTTGTTGATGTTCATCTTATATCCTCCTTTCAAGACACTGTCCATTCCATTCAACTGCTCTTCCAAGTCCTTTGCTGTCTCTGACAGAATTACAATGTCATCGGCGAACCTCAAAGTTTTTATTTCTTCTCCATGAATTTTAATACCTACTCCGAATTTTTCTTTTGTTTCCTTTACTGCTTGCTCAATATACAGATTGAACAACATCGGGGAGAGGCTACAACCCTGTCTTACTCCCTTCCCAACCACTGCTTCCCTTTCATGTCCCTCGACTCTTATAACTGCCATCTGGTTTCTGTACAAATTGTAAATAGCCTTTCGCTCCCTGTATTTTACCCCTGCCACCTTTAGAATTTGAAAGAGAGTATTCCAGTCAACGTTGTCAAAAGCTTTCTCTAAATCTACAAATGCTAGAAACGTAGGTTTGCCTTTCCTTAATCTTTCTTCTAAGATAAGTCGTAAGGTCAGTATTGCCTCACGTGTTCCAATGTTTCTACGGAATCCAAACTGATCTTCCCCGAGGTTGGCCTCTACCAGTTTTTCCATTCGTCTGTAAAGAATTCGTGTTAGTATTTTGCAGCTGTGACTTATTAAGCTGATAGTTCGGTAATTTTCACATCTGTCAACACCTGCTTTCTTTGGGATTGGAATTATTATATTCTTCTTGAAGTCTGAGGGTATTTCGCCTGTTTCATACATCTTGCTCACCAGATGGTAGAGTTTTGTCAGGACTGGCTCTCCCACGGCCGTCAGTAGTTCCACTGGAATATTGTCTACTCCGGGGGCCTTGTTTCGACTCAGGTCTTTCAGTGCTCTGTCAAACTCTTCACGCAGTATCGTATCTCCCATTTCATCTTCATCTACATCCTCTTCCATTTCCATAATATTGTCCTCAAGTACATTGCCCTTGTATAGGCCCTCTATATACTCCTTCCACCTTTCTGCTTTCCCTTCTTTGCTTAGAACTGGGTTTCCATCTGAGCTCTTGATATTCATACAAGTCGTTCTCTTATCTCCAAAGGTCTCTTTAATTTTCCTGTAGGCGGTATCTATCTTACCCCTAGTGAGATAGGCCTCTACATCCTTACATTTGTCCTCTAGCCATCCCTGCTTAGCCATTTTGCACTTCCTGTCGATCTCATTTTTGAGACGTTTGTATTCCTTTTTGCCTGTTTCACTTACTGCATTTTTATATTTCCTCCTTTCATCAATTAAATTCAATATTTCTTCTGTTACCCAAGGATTTCTACTAGCCCTCGTCTTTTTACCTACTTGATCCTCTGCTGCCTTCACTACTTCATCCCTCAAAGCTACCCATTCTTCTTCTACTGTATTTATTTCCCCCATTCCTGTCAATTGCTCCCTTATGCTCTCCCTGAATCTCTGTACAACCTCCGGTTCTTTTAGTTTATCCAGGTCCCATCTCCTTAAATTCCCACCTTTTTGCAGCTTCTTCAGTTTTAATCTACAGGTCATAACCAATAGATTGTGGTCAGAGTCCACATCTGCCCCTGGAAATGTCTTACAATTTAAAACCTGGTTCCTAAATCTCTGTCTTACCATTATATAATCTATCTGATACCTTTTAGTATCTCCAGGGTTCTTCCATGTATACAACCTTCTTTCATGATTCTTAAACCAAGTGTTAGTTATGATTATGTTGTGCTCTGTGCAAAATTCTACCAGGCGGCTTCCTCTTTCATTTCTGTCCCCCAATCCATATTCACCTACTATGTTTCCTTCTCTCCCTTTTCCTACACTCGAATTCCAGTCACCCATGACTATTAAATTTTCGTCTCCCTTCACAATCTGAATAATTTCTTTTATTTCATCATACATTTCTTCAATTTCTTCATCATCTGCAGCGCTAGTTGGCATATAAACTTGTACTACTGTAGTAGGTGTGGGCTTCGTATCTATCTTGGCCACAATAATGCGTTCACTATGCTGTTTGTAGTAGCTTACCCGCATTCCTATTTTCCTATTCATTATTAAACCTACTCCTGCATTACCCCTATTTGATTTTGTGTTTATAACCCTGTAGTCACCTGACCAGAAGTCTTGTTCCTCCTGCCACCGAACTTCACTAATTCCCACTATATCTAACTTCAACCTATCCATTTCCCTTTTTAAATTTTCTAACCTACCTGCCCGATTAAGGGATCTGACATTCCACGCTCCGATCCGTAGAACGCCGGTTTTCTTTCTCCTGATAACGACATCCTCTTGAGTAGTCCCCGCCCGGAGATCCGAGTGGGGGACTATTTTACCTCCGGAATATTTTACCCAAGAGGACGCCATCATCATGTAATCATACAGTAAAGCTGCATGCCCTCGGGAAAAATTACGGCTGTAGTTTCCCCTTGCTTTCAGCCGTTCGCAGTACCAGTACAGCAAGGCCGTTTTGGTTATTGTTACAAGGCCAGATCAGTCAATCATCCAGACTGTTGCCCTTGCAACTACTGAAAAGGCTGCTGCCCCTCTTCAGGAACCACACGTTTGTCTGGCCTCTCAACAGATACCCCTCCGTTGTGGTTGCACCTACGGTACGGCTATCTGTATCGCTGAGGCACGCAAGCCTCCCCACCAACGGCAAGGTCCATGGTTCATGGGGGGAGGGAAATAAATATGTAGTCATCAAAAATAAACATGTATAATGTTAATAAAGTTTGTTTTATTTAAAAATCTTTAATTCGAAGGTCATAACGACCTCGTATTTCAGCTGCGGTGACTTTTTTTCTGTGCCACGACTTCTATGCAGCGGTTGAACTCTGATATACTGTTGCAGTTTAGCGGTTTGATGTACGGCTCCCTGGCTTCAGTTCACATTCGGCACTGCCAATGAAGGCTCTGCTTGCATTGCAAGATTAATCATTTTGGTTTGCTGTGTCTATATTGTGTTCAGTAAAAACCTATGCGGGGCACCAGTCTAATATATTCGTGTGTGATTGGAATAAATGAATAATTACTTGTAGCCCACATTATGATGCTTCTGTGAGGGTTTAAACCAACAGTGCATGACAGAACCCCTGTTGATCACATGAGCCATATTCAAATCTAAGGTCGTGTACCCGCCTTCCGGTGATTAGGCAGCAACGAATTTAGGAGAACTGACGTTTCGTTTCCCATTATTGTTAGCGAGCCCCACTGAAGTGGCACAATGAACTATGTAAAGGGCTGTATTATGCTCGTTAACTAACGCATATTATAGAGTGAACAAAATGTTACTGTTCCGTCAATAGCATGTCAGGAAGACCTGGGCAAAATTATAAACCATCTCTTGCTGAAAGGAATATAGAAAAACATTTCTTTCGTTGCTTGGATTTTTCTGCTCACATTGGCGTCGATGCCCGCAACGAAGCAAAGCCACATTTCTTATCCGAACGACTTCCCGCAATCGTAAATCCACAGGGGTTTCCTTTGCAGAACAGAGTAAGACACCCAAAAAGACGAATTACTGTGTTAAAGGAACTTATTGGCCTCACTGCAAAGAGACTTGGTCACTGCAGTAACTTGGCTCTTCGACAAAGAAATCAGAATACCATAAGGTTTTGCAATGGCATGCTCGTATATCTGCACCGTAAAGTCTCTCGAAGATAGCTACTATTCGACAGGAAGGAAATACGTTGCTGAAACTGCACTTGTATGGCATGGCTTTAAATCACGTAGTATCTACTAGGAATTCTACACATACGTTACCCGCACTTAGGACAAATCGTGTTGCGAGGTAGTAATGAATGCGTTATTGTCAGCAGTAGTTAACCAGACAAACCGTACGTCAGGAACATGTATTAAACCTGTACTAAAGAGACGTGATATTCTCGACGGTGTTATTAGAGACACAGAGATTAGTGCCTGTGACGCTGTTACAGCGATTGTATTTGATAAGCTGTTTGTTCCATACACTAAAACTGTCGAGACCCATGAGGATGTTGAACAAGTCGGGGAAACTGGAAGTAGTTTGTAAATGTATACGAAAGAAAAAATATTTCAACCGTCCCTCCATACACGCTAAATGAGTTGGGCCCCAAGGAAGGGAGAAAAAATGTACAATTTTTTTTTTTTCATTTTCGCATTACTTACAAAGCATCCCACAAACATTTGAATGCATGCTTGCTAAAGACCAAAAGGTTATTCGTAGGTTACTGAAACCAATCAGCGACAAACCCTAAAAAGATCTTTTAATTACTATCTTATCTAAACAAATTAATGGCAAAACGTCAGTGAACCATGTAATCTGCTGCTACAAATTTTCGCGGGACTGTGGGAGTAAGTGAGCGAATTCCATGCGAAGTCTGGGAACCACGGTGGAACGCGAGAACAGAGTGTAGGGGAACAGGTGAACGCCGAAGTATTATCTATCACAAAATCGTACTCTATGTAGTATAATTCATTAAATGGTTTCACTTCGCTAAGATGTTAATAACAGGATCTACATCAGTTGGTGCCTTAGGTGTTACTAAAAAGGACTGAAAGGTAAAATTTAGTTTTGGATCCGTAATTAATGAAGTACCGCTTACTAACAATCATTTACTGTAATTAAGGATGTGACTCTGTTCCATAAGTGAATAATCTGAGTAATCCACCGGAGTAAGCAGAATCTGATGTGTGTCATTGCTGTCGACAGATATACGTAGGTTGTAGTGCGGCACTCTAGAGAGAGACGCAACTGCGTGCTTAACTAATGTACGTAAATACTTGGCTTGGACGTAATGAACAATCCCATTTTTTCCAAGACTGAAAAAACACATGGACACAAAGCTAACTTGAGCCAGTGTACAAATACTGTAGCCGGATGACCCTGAAGACTACTAGCAGCGGATGTAGCCATCATGGCCAGCTATTACATTAGCAGTTAGTGGGTATACAGTGCTGTTATGACATGCTAACCGGAGACATGAGCTATGACTGTCACTGTGCCAACTGAATTGAGTGATACATGATGTGACAATACAAAAAGTAACAACACAGCTCGACACAGAGAACCGCGCTATGCCGACTTGCTGGGACGTCATCTTCTCACATATGACGACATTCAAGTGTTTTACGGAGAAGTATGGACATCAACACACAGGTCTTGCGGTACTTATCATCTTTCCAGGCGTTAGAACCGGTATTTCTCATTCAGTTAGTTCTTAAGATGACATCATGAAGCTGAGTGCGCCCCGTTCCAGATAGTCCGACAAGGAAAAATCTTCCGCAATACCGGGAACTGAGCCCGAGTTCTCCAAATGGCGTGAAACAAAGGGACAGAGGCAGATTACATAATTATATAATATAGTACGGTAATAATCTTCAGAACAACTAACACTGCACAAACAGACAAAATACTCAAAATAGAGAGAAGAACCATCTGAACGTGCATCAACAAATCGAAATAGAGAGATGGACACTGGAGAGAAGCTACAGTTCCTTGTAGACACAAGGAAATGTAACCGGTAATGAGTACAATCAGGAAGAAACGCATTTCATTTTCCGGACATCTAATCAGAACACCAGAGAACAGGATCATCAGGAGAATAACAGAAAAATTGTGCAATAATAAGTGCAACATTAAGTGGATTACAGAAATCAAGGAAGATATGGATGAGCTACAGATTACATTGGAAGACCTATGAAACAAAACTGACAAAATCAGGAAACTCACAGACAAACAAACCATACTTCAAACTAGAATCAACAAACATACGATAGGAAGGGTTGGACTATGCACTTTACAGCGGAAACAAAAAGGGGAACAAAGATAAATCTCGTAGCTCCAGGATAAAAAAATAACATGTCAGTGAAATGAATACCGAAACACAGACCCGAGGAATCATTATTAAACAGCAAGAAAAATTCTAGTGTATACATCAAGGACTTTTACGATAAACTAGAAAGACGGGACAATGACACAGAAACAGCATTACCGTGTTCCTTTTTTGGGTATTACAGGAATGCAAACAATAGAAAACAATGGCAAGTCTTATTACCCGCATTGATACTCACTAAAACATACAAAAATATCAATAGACCCATGAGTGAACATTGTCGAACATTCCGTAAGTATTGTCTACATCTTTACGTGTCCTAATTTTATAAGTTACTTAAATTAATAATAGTTTCCTACATGTTTTGTCGCATGAAGTGTAAACCAGTCATGTGATGAAACACGAAAGAGATTTAACAATAACTGCCTCAGAATAGGTCCGCTTCCGTAGAACAGTGGCAATCATGTCCGGCTGGTAGACACAGGACCCGGACTCTATTTCGGTACTGCTAGGAATTTTCCTTTGGAGGAAGGACTGGAACAGTGTGTGCTTAGCTTCATGATGACTGCTGAGAAGTTACTAAAATGAGAAGTAGCACCTCCAAGCCTTATCTGGTGCTTGCCAAAATTAATGTTTTTTCAACAACCGTAATACGCAGTGTAAGTCTTTACAAAATTTCTTAAGTGAAAAAGTGTTAGCTGAATAAACAGTGTGTTCTCAGAGGATTGAAAGTTTGCTTCCTTTGTTCAGTTGTGAGTCACTGGATTCTTATGTTTTATTGCACAGCACCCTAAGTGAAAGACAAGTTTCATTTACTGAATGAGAAAAGATAATAAAAAGTGAAATTGAACCTTGAAACACGTATGTAACGTAGCAGCGATGGTGAGGCACGTTAAAATCTTTGACCAGAGAGCCTATTATCGTGGTTAGTCTGCGCTTGACCGCGCGAGTGTTGCGAGCAGTACGCTAGTAGTAGTCGTGCAGTACAGTAGTAGTCGTCGTGCAGTACGCGAGTAGCAGTAGCTCAGTTCAGTTGCGTCCAGCAGTACGCTAGTAGTCGTCATGCAGAGCAGTCGGTCAGTAGTAGCAGCCCAGTGCGGTTGTGTGATGTAGTCTGTCGGCAATACCGGTCAATATGCTGAATGAGGTATATTGTTAATTAAGGTAATCATCAGATAATGTAAAGTTTATTTATTGTAATTAATTTCCAACAAGTGCCCCAATAATAATTTTGATTTCAAAAGCAATTTTACAAAAAAAACTTATTTAATTGAACTAACGATTTCGTTCCACTTCCCTTAAAGAAAAGTTTCAGTTAAATTACAAAAAAAAAGAATATTATTATTTGCAATGCAGTCCCTCCAAGCCGTGCGCAAGAATAAGAGCAGAAATTTGACTAGCAGTTACAATGAGGTAAGAATTTAATTCTGATTTTTGCACAGGGCCAAAGACCGATATTTCGGTTTAATTGAATTTTCATTATCACTGAGATTTCTTATCACTGAATTGACTCTCATTTTTTTTTTTTTTTGTGAGGAACTTATACTTGGGTCAGATTGCGATTCTCAGTTTTATTGTCATTAAATTTAATTGCTAGGGAGGTTACGTTTGGCTCTCAATCATTTATTGTTTCTATCTTTTAAAATTTCGGTGGAGAGGTTACACTTAGCGCAATGTCCATTAGCATTCATAATAATATTGTCATTTTTATTTAAAATTATTGTGGGGAGGTTACACTTGGCGACCCTGCCAGGATCGTATTTCGTTGAGAATCTTTTGAAAAACAGTCAGATATCTGCCCTTATTTGTTTAGATATAATTAGGACTTGGCGCAACGCTTTTACTAATCTTGTGACTTTATTTCTACAGGTCAACGGCAATTCGTTGCTCTATTGTATTTGTGTGTTGCTTTTGCATTTGTGCTTATTGTTTTGTGAATAATTGTGAATACTGTAAAAATGCCGCGAAAGACTGTGAATAGTGTATCGCGAGGTATTATGAATGAATTTACCAACTTAAACAACGTGACCGGTAGTAATTGTGACAATCCTGCATTCACTGACAATCAGTGCGTTCCAACCATTATTAATGATGTAGACCTTAATGATGAACAAACGAACTCGATTGTGTCTTCTGTTGATTTGACGACAATCGATGATGCGGGGCGCCCTATTGTAATGAGCGCTACCCAGCTTAACACAACCGGTTTGGAAAATTCAAGTAACATACAGACAAATTTGTCTAACGAAAATGGACAGTGTACTGACAATACAACGGATTCATTTAATTCCGAAATAGTGACTGACAATGTACACTCGAGTGACAAACGTTTTTGTAAATTACAGAGTGACCAAATGGTCACACAAAACGCGACAATTATAGATACACCACCAAACAGTACTGAGAATAGAGTAGGTAATATCACCTTGGAGCAATTTATGGCAATATTGATACAACAGAATGAAAAACAAAGTGAAGATTTCAGACAACTTAAAGAACAGAACAAACAAAATAACGAAAAACTCAAACAACAACTTAGTGAACGGGCGAGACAACAGAGTGAAGATTTTAAACAACTTAGTGAGCAGTATAAACAACTTAATAAAAAACTTGATGAGCAGAACAAACCACTGAAAGAAGAAAACAAACAATTTAGAGAACGGAACATACAATTTTCTGAAAGTATTAAACAGCCGAGAGAAAAACACGATAATGTTAATGAACAGAACAAACAAGTTAGGGAAGAGATTACAGCTGTTACCGTTCAATGTCAGGACAATAGAGGACAATTACGTGTGGATAGTAAGACTTGTGCTAATAACAGTAATGAAGAAGTTGGCACTGTTGCACAAGAATTAGGTAACACACGTGTAGGCGCAACAGTATCACATAAAGACAAGATTAATGCAGTCACTGAACAATGTTCTGCGAACGAAACACAGATACACGAAATTAATGCAGTCACTGAACAATGCCCTAAAAACGCAGGACAGATTCGCGACGAAATTAATTTAGAGTCAGTGGAAGTTTCATACACTCCGAATACGGAAGTTGACGAGAAATTTGCTCGACAGATCAACCAAATTGACGAAAGTGTTACAGTAACAGAGTTGAAAACTATTTCAGTCACCAATACGTCACAGAAACCGCCACGTTGCGAGCATTTGTCAGAGTCACGCATCGCGTATCATGTGAGCAATTTACAGCAACTACGCGACTTAAAATATGAAAAGCTACGCAACTTGAAGTACGAAATGACACAGACGAACAGATTCACTCACAAACCCGGACGTGTCATCAAATTCAGTGACGAGAACGTTGATTATAAGCAATTTGCATTTGTAAGAAAATCTAAGGAATTTAATAATGACAGCGTACAGGTACACGCTTTGCACTGTATACGACAATTTATCTTTGTACATTCACCGCTATTACCTGTAATGCAGAAACTAGCTTTGAACCTGTTACGACAATTTGCTATTGTATTTTCATCAGCATTGCCTGTAATGAGGAAACTTGAATTAGCACGGATACACCAATTTGCCTTTGGAATTTTACCGCCATTGCCTGTAACGCAAAAGTTAAAATTTATTTGCAGTGCGTAATCGACCTCAGGGGATTCATTACGCTTTAATGAATATGTGCCGTAGCGAGCATAGGGCCCCGAGCTGTAGTAGTGCTGTTTCATCTTTAGTTTTCTGCACTGCTACCTTTTCTTCTACTATCCTTTATATCTATCAAAACTGCTCTTTAACTGTTGCTCTATCTAGAATTAAGAAACATTGTAATGAAAACCCGATATGACAAATCTTTTACCGAATGTGACAATTTTCAGTAGGCACTCCCGTAATGACAACTACCGCCGTAATTTTAATAACAGATAAAAATCGTAATCATCAGTATGTGTAAAATTATTAGTAACAGGAACCATATTTTTGTAACAATAGATGTTTTTCACCACAATAGCATGAAAGTCAACCGCTTAGCATACCTAACCAACAATGCAGTCTACAAGGTCAACCAAACTTTAATGTTTCGCCGCGTGCATGTATAGTCCCAGCTCCAACAAATAGTAACGCATGGCAGCAAAGCAATAACTACGTACAGATAACACACTATTTCAACTCGTATCGCAATGCGCCATAGAGAAATTACAATCATGACAGACGTAAAAAAAAATGATGAGCACAATTTTCAGCGTAATTTTAATAACAGTCGATCTTATGAGCAGCAACAACATCAGCAACAACATATTATCATGAATGATCCAGACAATAGGTGTCATCCATAGCGTAATACGTCAGGAAGAGTTAACAGAACAGTTCAAACAATCGAAATGCCACAGCATCTTCCCGTTAATAATAGCACGTGCGACAGAATTTGACCAGACACAGTACAGATCGCATCTTCCAATAATACAAGCACTACTTCAGACACGCAAAATGTTGTTCACGAAAATGTAATTACTTTTGACGATATCAGAGACACTCTTTTGCAGGAAAGACCATTTGTTCAGAAAACTATTTCACATCTTGTCATCGAAATTAAAATTGGTTCATCGAAATTCTCAGCAGTAATTGATTCCGGATCACCTATATCAGTAATAAATGAGGAGACTTTTAACGAGTGTAACAAAGAGAATACTTATCCGATATTACCTTTAGGCAAAACCAAAGTGAAAGGAGCAGTACCGAGTAAAGGAGTAGACGTCAAATTACAGACGCATTTATCATTTTGTATCGCAGGTCACACTTTTCACTCTAATTTTTGGATTGTTCCTTTATTGACAACAGACGTTATTTTAGGCTCAAATTTTCTGGTACAACACGACGCAGTTATTGATTTTCAGAATTCTTATTTAATGTTAAAGGATGAAAATGTACAATTGGCTTTAGAATTTCAGCAGTCTTTATCTGCGGAAGAACAAACAATTAACCGCACAGAGGTCATTTCCGCAACACGTAACATAGACTGTAATCCCACATTGTTCACGGATACGTACGTACACAACTATAATACTCCAGACGAAGCTGACTACGACGTAATACAGATGATTTCTGATAAGGTTAAAGAGAGCAGTGCAATTACACACAACGAACGAACGCAATTACACGAAATTCTTTTACAGCAAGCTCCAGTTTTTGACAACATTCCTGGTACTATGTCCGGATTTATGTATGAATTTCAAGTCAAACAGCACGACACATTTAAAGCAAAGCATTATCCCATTCCATATATCCACAGAGAACAGGTTAAAAAAGAATTGCAGGATATGCTCGACCAAGGAATTATAGAACCAGCAGTTAGTCCGTACATAAACCCGCTACATATTGTTAAGAAAAAAGATGGCTCACTTCGCCTTGTACTTGATTCACGTCACATTAATGACATTATTATTAATGAAACTGATCGACCACAGACATTAGAGGAACTTCTACAGAAATTTCATGGTACTGCTATTTATTCTACACTAGATTTGAAATCGGGATTTTGGCAAATTCAACTTCATCCGAATTGCAGAAAATATACAGCATTTCTCTGTTTTGGCGACTGTTATCAATTTTGCAAATTACCGTTCGGCTTAACTATTTCTTCTGCAGCTTTTATTCGCGGTTTGAACACAATACTTCCGACAGAACTTAAAGACAGAATTACGACGTACGTAGACGATATTCTTATTGCAGAAGCTAACTGGTCGGAACACAATATGATTCTTGAACAACTGTTACAAACATTTCATGCACAAGGACTTACAGTTAATCTTAGTAAATCGCACTTTGGCAAAACTTCTATAAAATTTATTGGACACGTAATTTCAGCAGAAGGTATTGCACCTGATCCGGAAAAACTTCAAGCTCTACGTGACATTACTGTTCCTACGACAAAGAAACAACTACGCAGCTTTTTGGGCTTAATTAACTTTTTTCGTAAATCTCTTCATCACTCTGCTTTAGACACACCCAGATTATGCCAATTAACAGGTAAAAACAGTATTTGGTCTTGGGATAAGCAAGCACACTCTGAATTCATTAACCTGAAACATGCTCTGTTGAATGCTCCACTTTTATCGCACCCAGATCTTACTAGAAATTTTTCCATTGCCACCGACAGTTCCAACACCGCTTTAGGCGTACACATTTTCCAGGAAATTGATGAAGATGGTTCAATAGTAATCAAAAACATCGCATTGGCAAGCCGCATTTTGTCACCTGCTGAACGAAATTACTCCGTTACAGAACTTGAAACATTATGTGTTGTATGGGCTTTTACGAGATTTCGGCACTTTCTTTATGGCAGACATACCACCGTTTACACAGACCATAGAGCTATACAATTTTTGCTTTCAGCTAAATTTACTCACGACAGATTAAGTAGATGGAAACCTTATTTACAGGAATTTAATTTTACGATTGTTCACATTCCCGGCACACAAAATGTTATAGCAGACGCACTATCGCGTTCTCTCGGCAACAATCAGCAAGACGTAGCAACCAACTTCTGCAAAACAAATTTCAGTGTCATGTACATTCAGCAAGTTGCATTTGAAAACTTTATTTCATCATCATTACAGGACATAGCACAAGAACAAAATAAAGACAACGTGTGGAAAGAAATTAAACACCTTTGGCAAGATAAGAATAATGTTACGATTAGGAACCACTACACTGTACGCAATGACATTCTGTTTCGCCGCTCTCATCCTGACAGCAACAATTGGTTATTATGCATTCCTGACGAACTGGTTAACAAATTAATCTGGTACACTCATTTAAGTTACGCACATTACGGAGCACGAAAATGTTTTCTTATGCTGAGACAGAACTGTTATTTTACCAACATGGAGAAACGTATACGACGAGTTTTAGCGTCTTGTAAAATTTGCCAGAAAGCTACATCAGACACCACTTCACATATTCCTCCTTTATATCCCATTGTACCTGTTAAATTAAGACATATGGCCGCTGTAGATATTTTTGGTCCTATTCCGAGAACCAACAGAGGTTTTTGCTACATCTTTGTCGCTGTTGAGCTCACTTCAAAATTTGTTACTTTCACTCCGTTACGCAAAGCTACTGCTAAAACTGTTTCGAAAGCATTTGTAAAACATTTTCTATTTCATGTAGGGCATGTGATGAAAGTAATTTCTGACAATGGATAACAATTTCGATGTGGCATATGGACACGCATGTTACGAGCCAGAAACATTTCTCCGATCTATATATCCAAGTACCATGCTTCTTCGAACCCTTGTGAAAGATTAATGAAAGAAATTGGTAAGCTGTGCCGAATATACTGCCACAAAAGACATATTGATTGGGATACACACATACTCTCATTCCAAGATGTAATTAATTCCATTCCAAATGAATCCACTATGCTATCTCCGTCTGTTATACCGAAAAACGTTGAACCACCAAACAAAATTAAAGAATTAGTAAACTTCCCTAAATGTCGTCGACAAAGACACCACGAAATAATTGACATTGCGCTGAACAACATCAAACGTGCCGCAGAGCGTCGGAGAAGACAGCAAAAACAGGTTTGTAGACGCCGAGACTTTCACGTTGGACAGAAAATATTAGTACGTACACACTATTTATCCAGTAAATTAAAAGGTAAGTGCAGTAAATTTGAACTTCTATACGCAGGTCCATATCGGATTCGCAGCATCCCTCACCCCAATGTTGTACACGTCGAAACTTTGAGAACCAGAAAATCGAAAGGCAATCACCATTGGTCAAATATTAAACCGTTTATTGAATGAAACCACTTTATGATTCAACACACTATGATGCCATTTACTAATGCAATTATATTCACCTGACTAATTACTGATGATTATCGTATTTTTTCTTGGCAAGTGCCCGGCAAGGTAAGGTTAGCAGGTCGCTCTTCTTGTCGTTACACATCAGACCGTGCATATTTTTCCAGACGAACTTACGTATTTTATGAATAATTATGCAATTCTATGTAATGACGTAGTAATTTTATCAAATTCTCTCTCCATTAAAGTCTTTAAGTCTCGCCTCGATTAACTACACTACATACAAGCTGAACACAACGAACGTCACATTTTGTCTTTTTATGTATGATTGTATTCCAGTTTTGTTTATATGCACTGTGAAATAGTTAAGATATAACACACACCAGTCGACTTTGACATTTTTTGCCTTATGACATCTCAAGATCGTGACTGTTTTACATTTTTTGCTGCTGCATTGTGATATTCTCTGTACATTTTGCATCTGAACACTGTCAATGTCTTTGACACATTACGTTTTCTGTCATGTTATGCTGTATGGTGAATTATGTTACCATAAACCAGTCATTATTTAGTGGGTATATGATTTAAATGCAAGACATTAATCTCTGTCCATCAATTTCAGAAAGAAATGATGCGTGTAAGAAATAAATTCAACAGAAATGGGAATTTCACCTACGGAATAAACGAAAGAAGATACAATAACTTTATGAGGAAGAGTAAACGGATCAGGATTAACAAACATTAACAAGAATATACTATACTCATCGTAGAATAGCAGTCTTAACTAATTTTTTCTTTCAGAATACAAGGTGATTGATGCAGGCTGTCAGACGGAACTACACATCTTAGTTTTAGTGATGAAATATGCTAGAGATAAGGAATAGTTGTATAATGAGTAATGAAGTGATTTTTTGCAGATGATAATGAATGCTGATAATAATGAAGTTTTGATAATATGGATAATGAAGTGATGGATAATGAAGTTTTTTTCTTTACAGATGAGGATAATGTTGAAGTTATATTTAGGCTATGTAGTTATTTAAGTATTTGTTGCAGTTTGTTTTGACAGCAGGTGTTATATTGCATAGTAGGATGACGGAAAGTTTTGGAAAGGACAGCTATGGAACACATTTTTATACACATTTCACTACCTGTTAATTCGAAGTTCACTGCTTTTCAGCATAGTGTGCGTTTCTTCTTTCAGGTCAATAATCCATTTTGTATTTTTTCCAGGAGAAGCTTTTCATTATACTTACTAAACCTGTTACTTATTATACCTGTTCTAGTACTTGCATTTTTATTTTTTACCCATTTGTGTTTATCATTTATAAATGTGATCACATATACTGCCTTGTTACATAATCTTGCTACAGCTGACTCATGACGAATGACGTTACCTATCCTCATTTGCAGCAATAGGTCAAAAGCAAATAGTGTTATGCCTCAGCAATTAATTATCGATCCCAACGCAATGCATTGCTAACAAAAAAATGTATTAACAGTCCCAAATAGTGATACCAGTTCGAGAAAGTTCTGAGTAATGGTGAACAGCAATGAATAATATGTCACTTGGAAAATGATTAATTAATTATGCTATACTTTGTAACTGGAAAAGAATATGATTGTTTCATAATGCTTTGTAATTAGAAGAAGGCTAATGATTCTTAATTATGCTTTGTAACTGGAAAAGAATATGATTGTTTCATAATGCTTTGTAATTAGAAGAAGGCTAATGATTCTTAATTATGCTTTGTAACTCGAAAAGAATGTGACTGTTTAATAATGCTTTGTAATTAGAAGAAGGCTAATGATTCTTAATTATGCTTTGTAACCGGAAAAGAATGCGACTGTTTAATAATGCTTTGTAACTAGAAGAAGGCTAATGATTCTTAATTATGCTTTGTAACTGGAAAAGAATGCGACTGTTTAATAATGCTTTGTAATTAGGAGAAGGCTAATGATTCTTACTATATTGGAATGACAAATGATTAATTAACTATGCTATACTTTGTATCTGGAAAAGAATATGATTGTTTCATAATGCTTTGTAATTAGAAGAAGGCTAATGATTCTTAATTATGCTTTGTAACTGGAAAAGAATGCGACTGTTTAATAATGCTTTGTAATTAGGAGAAGGCTAATGATTCCTACTATATTGGAATGACAAATGATTATTTAACTATGCTATACTTTGTAACTGGAAAAGAATGCGATTATTTAATAATGCTTTGTAACTAGGAAAAGAAGGTTACTGATTCTATGTAAAACAATTCATGAACATTTTTCTGTAATACTACATACTTGGTACAGAAACGTTCAATAACTGGGCTATGAATGCCGCAAACTACTTAATGTCCTTCACCTTATGAGGTAACTACCCTGAATTACTGCAATGTCCATTTGTCCTGTCTATCCTAGTGATCATGGAGCACTATCTTTGGTTTTGCACTAATTCTACGTTGGTGTGCCTTGTAAGAGCGTGGTGTTGACACGACATGCTGTCCACCACCGTGAGCGATGAAGACGTTATTATGGTCCCACTGTTTGGTGTACCTAATGTACTGCCAAAATGAAAACATGGAACATTACTACGACAGTTCAGTGTCTTGGCTACGCTGATAAATTCTGATGGGAAAAGAACTTCAAATTGTGTCACTTGGTGTTGTACTTCTGTGGAAAGATATGGACTTTCAGAACAGCTGTGTGCAATCTAAAGTGCTACAACCATGATGCAATCCTTCCCTTTCCTATCCTAATTCTTGTCACATAGTGAAAATCATTTTTTTGCTAACATCATTTATGTTCATGGGTTAAACATTTTTTTTTTTTCGATTCGCTGAACTCCAGTGCGAGTACACTTATGGCACTTGTCGACATGTTTTTTTTTTGCCATTATGTTTATTTATTGCGAAAATGCTAAAGACATTTTCTCGATTTGTTCTGAAGTACAGTATATGTGCACTCTTGTCTTTTATATTGTATATACATTTTTTTTTATTTTGATGATATGTTCTGAACTACAGTGCATGTGCACTTATGTTGTGTGTTAATATGTTTTCTACTGAACTTCAGTGCCTGTGCACTTTTCTCATTTTTCAATATGATTTGTACTCATTCTGTATATTCAGTACTTCAGTGTGTATGCACTTATGTCATTTGTTACTCATTGTATATACATTTCATCATTTACTGATATGTTCTCAACTGCAGTGCATGTGCACTCATGTCACTTGTTAACATGATTTTTTTTGTTGCCATTCTGTTTATTCATTCTGTTTGTGCTAAAGAATTTTTTTCAGTGCCTGTGCACTCTGTTATCTTTCAAATAATTTGTATATACAGTTTTCTGATTTGCTACTATGTTTTGTACTCACATTTTGTCTTTGTCTGATATATTTTGTACTCGGTGTGTGTGCACCACATTTAATTTATGTACTAAATTTGAATATTCTGTAAATTGTAAAAAATTTCTTGCGATGGCAAGTCCAAATGACTCACCATCGCTGCCAAATTTTTGCCCCCCCAGTGGAGGGTTATGAAACACGTACGTAACGTAGCAGCGATGGTGAGGCACGTTAAAATCTTTGACCAGAGAGCCTATTATCGTGGTTAGTCTGCGCTTGACCGCGCGAGTGTTGCGAGCAGTACGCTAGTAGTAGTCGTGCAGTACAGTAGTAGTCGTCGTGCAGTACGCGAGTAGCAGTAGCTCAGTTCAGTTGCGTCCAGCAGTACGCTAGTAGTCGTCATGCAGAGCAGTCGGTCAGTTGTAGCAGCCCAGTGCGGTTGTGTGATGTAGTCTGTCGGCAATACTGGTCAAGATGCTGAATGAGGTATATTGTTAATTAAGGTAATCATCAGATAATGTAAAGTTTATTTATTGTAATTAATTTCCAACAAGTGCCCCAATAATAATTTTGATTTCAAAAGCAATTTTACAAAAAAAACTTATTTAATTGAACTAACGATTTCGTTCCACTTCCCTTAAAGAAAAGTTTCAGTTAAATTACAAAAAAAAAGAATATTATTATTTGCAATGCAGTCCCTCCAAGCCGTGCGCAAGAATAAGAGCAGAAATTTGACTAGCAGTTACAATGAGGTAAGAATTTAATTCTGATTTTTGCACAGGGCCAAAGACCGATATTTCGGTTTAATTGAATTTTCATTATCACTGAGATTTCTTATCACTGAATTGACTTTCATTTTTTTTTTTTTTTTTTTTTTGCTAGGAACTTATACTTGGGTCAGATTGCGATTCTCAGTTTTGTTGTCATTAAATTTAATTGCTAGGGAGGTTACGTTTGGCTCCCATTCATTTATTGTTTCTATCTTTTAAAATTTTGGTGGAGAGGTTACACTTAGCGCTATGTCCATTAGCATTCATAATAATATTGTCATTTTTATTTAAAATTATTGTGGGGAGGTTACAACCTTAAGCTGCATTCTGCATATAATGTGTGGCTAATGTGAAATGACTATGTTCTGTGCCTAGATTTCTACTAAAAAGGAATTATCAAGATATATGGTTTTGTATAAAAGACCTCTTCCTTGTAAAGAAACAGGACTCCCAATTTTAGTCACATGTGGAAGGACTGCTCAAAGATTCGTGTCAATTAAAATTACCCATTATATTTCTAGGCCAATATTTTGGAGTTTCATAAACTTATTACATTTGTTAGACAATGTATTTTAACGAAAAGATCTTATCTCAAAACCAAAGCGTAACATGTGCCTAAGTTTACAGTTAAAAGCAACTGAATAAATATATCTGTATAAAAGAAGCAAATGATAGAACATGGAATTGCATTATATCTAATGTAAGGCTGCAAGATTCTACCAGTTCAGTGATTGCAATAAATATTCTTCCTTTGAGCTTCCTTATTAGCATGGTTTTTGTAAAAATCAACTGATTTCCCTGCTTTCCAGTAGTCAGGAAATGTGACCACGTTTCTGTAACTTCAGTTTTGCAGAACAGATAATGAAATTGTATATTTTTGTATTTTTTATTTTATTATATAATGCAGTTAATATGTCTAGGTCAAATGTGAAATGAAATAACCAGATCACTATTACTTTTTATGTTGAATACTGTACCATGCATTTGCCATGAAAATATGTTAATAAATATCCTTTAGTTAACGGAACTGTTGGTATTATTTATTTATAAAGAACATTCCTCCAAAAGAGATGTGTAGAGGATGTCACAAACTGCTTAAGGAAATGTAGTAGACAAAGTTCTCTGCTGTTTTACAGTTTTAAAGGTGAGAGACGAGCTGATGTAAGAGCATGAGACAAGTGATGGTAAAATGTGGTGCAAATGTATATCAGAAGATTTGTTTTATTTGAAGTAAAAAGGATGAACTCGTTTTCAACAATAGGTAGAAGCAAACATTTCCATTGCTGACTCTCGAATTGTTCAAAAGAATGTCCCAAATAACATCTCATACCATTACTTCTTGTCCAAGGTTATTTAATCAATCGCAAATTCTGGTAAATACTTTCAGATATAAGCTGCAAAATTTGTGTCTCCATTAGCAGTTACCTAGGACATGCATGACAGACATTCACATTCCAACTCTCCCAGACAGTGGTGTACTGTGTTGAACACACTTCAGATCATTATCTGCCATTAGCGTTACCCATTTCCACACTGTACATTCATCTATTGAAAGGTGGCAGCTTGAATGAATGTCAGTTTCGCACCTTACATGAGATTTCATACGTCATAGCAAGTAGATGGACTTGGCATACTTCGGCGATAGTGAGCTGATTTGCTTATCAAAATGTACAGTGTATGACGCTAAGGGATGGCACTCGATTCAATGGTATTAACACACTGAACCCAAATACTGCATGTCTATGAGCTAAAGGTGAAAAAGCTGCTGGAAGAAACGTTGCGCCGTCATGGCCCACTTACAACGGAAGGCTTCTAAAAGGGGCTGGTGACCTGCAACGAGAGAGACAACGAACGCACCGGGCGATACAGCGAGGGGAGCAGGTAGCGGCCCATCGCTGCTTGCAATGGAGAAATTCTTTAGAAAACTGCATTGTGGAACTTCCATATGGATGCAAACAGACCAGCGAAGCAGGTGATCACGTGAAAGGCCCATGGTACGCCCTTGATGTAGGCATGTAACTTTTAGGCGTCAGGAGCGGACACAAAATGTCTGATTCGCTGTAAACTAGGAAGGAATAAAAGGGGAGATATTTCGAGGCAATTTAAAGGTAGACCCTTTGCGATTGGCAGGGGTAGTTACCACAAGATGAAAGGAACGCTCTCATTGGTCTGAAAAAGTCGCGACGTGAAGCACAAAAGTACACAAGTGAGGGACAGTTTGCTATGAAAGACACAATACCGAAAACTTCCGAGACTCTCCTCTGAACCAGTGTCAAGTGTAGAACAGGGCACATTACGCTCTGTAATATGCCAAAAGAGGAATTTTTCTGCGAACACTACTGAAATTTAGCTAGAAATTAGTTGAAGAGTCGTTCAGCTGCAATAGTGGAGAAACGAAACAGCCACGTAGTTAATTGTTCTTGCGAGAACCGAGAGGGCGTTGAAGCACACACGTTGCTCCATCTATGCACGTGTATACCGCCATATTTTCCAGAGTAGGGATGAATGCATGTTTTCTCGCCTAACGAGAAACATTGCACAGTTTTATCCGATAAAATCAGTAAAGATATTGATTAGATTTTTATAGGATTTTCAGAGGGTGAGAGCAGCCATGCAGCTGACAGCAAGTCGCAGCTAAAGGTAAATGCCACTGGCAGAGGCGTAAGATTGTTTGATCACCAGCTTGCATCCACTGTGTACTCGAACATCTATGAGTAATCTTTAGCTCATCTTGTCACGAAAACTAACCATCCTCCATAGACTTGATTGTCATCCTAAGTAGTGCCGAACATAGAACCGGAATCGGATGATTTGTCTTAGTATTGGCCAACTTCACTGTGTAGAAGTAAGAAAAACCTTGTAGAGAACCTTCTATTTAAATATGATATTGTCGTGTTCAGTGTGACTTCTGCTAAACAGGACGTAATGGGTTATCTTCACAACTGTCCTGAAATTGTCATATCACTATCTATGTAAACCCATGTGCTTCTGTAACAACCAAATAGGAATAAAACGAATTTAGTACAGCTAAACACCGTTGGGCTCTGGCATAGAATAAGGCTGCACTCCTAACCCCAAATAGTTAATTTAGTGACGCTAACGCAGTCACAGGGTGTTTTTGCTGATGTCTGACAAACGTGAAAAGAAGTGGAGTGTCAGACTCTTTCTGATCTTTGTGGAGTCTGTGTAGTAACCACAGAGGATAAAAACTGTATCTTCTACTTGAATGAAGTTCCTTTTTTCTTACGAATTTCGAGTGACAGTTGGGTAAGCAGTTAGATTTGTGAGGCGCAACTCAAATTCAAGAGCCTCTTCTGTGTCACAAAACAGGCAGGCAACGGCCGGTGGAGCGAAGTGGTAACCCCACACCCTTACATACCGAATGCATTGACGAGAGGAAAAACTACAAGTAGCTCCTACCCTTGCATATTTTGATCGCTTTTTATTAAAATACCAATGCCGATTTTGAAATTTTTCCGCGAAATTATCATAAATACCTATGTACTGTTTTATCTATGTGAACACTACCCTGCACAATGCCGTAAATTTTTATTCTCTAGATGGCCTCAATCCCATTTTGTGAGCGTATATGGTGAAGCTGATGAAGTTTGCCTGAGACAGAAGGTCAATACTCTGTACAAATGATGTATATGGGACGGATATTTATGGTTTAGAAGAAGAACTTGGTAACTTTTGATTGATCTTTAGTTGCTAAGTGATCATTTGACAGATTTACGTTTTACGGACGATGTACACTGTTTTTCTTTATTCTTCTAATGAGGCGTCGCTGTAAACGATTGGCATGATGGTTTCCTCGCCAAACCACCGAGATATTCAGGCACAACTGGTTTGCTTTCAATATAGCTGTGGACTTTTTAATGGTATTCGTTAGCGATTCACAGATGATTATAGGGACAGTAGCAGTATCCAGCACCTCGAGCAAATTGTTGGGAAGAAGTAATCGATGTTGTACCAAACGCTCTTTGTCAGTCTGTCAGGAACAAACCTTCATGACGCAGTCCTACGGTTGCTGCATCACAAGGTGTCAGTAGTGTGTTCGATTACCCCCATTTGGAAATGATCTGATGTTAAATAATGTACCTTTTCGATAAGTGTTCCCTCGACTGATAAAGTTGTGCAAGAGAGTACTTTTCTCTGCTGACCGTAGAACACTTTTGCGTCCAAAAAATGGCTTAGGCTCTTTAAAACAAATTGCCTGTCTGAAGCTTCCCGGCGGATTAAAACTGTGTGCCGGACCGAGACTCGAACTCGGGACCTTTGCCTTTCGCGAGCAAGTGCTCTACCATCTGAGCTACCCAAGCACGACTCACAGCCCCTCCTCACAGCTTTACTTCTGCAAGTATCTCGTCTCCTACCTTCCAAACTTCAAAGAAGCTCTTCTGCGAACCTTGCAGAACTAGCACCCCTGAAAGAAAGGATACTGCTGCGGAGACATGGCTTCTGTGAAGTTTAGATGGTAGGAGACGAGATACTGGCAGAAGTAAAGTTGTGAGGACAGGCCGTGAGTCGTGCTTGGGAAGCTCAGATGGTAGAGCACTTGCCCGCGAAAGGCAAAGGTCCCGAGTTCGAGTCTCAGTCCGGTACGCAGTTTTAATCTGCCGGGAAGTTTCATTTCAGAGCACACTCCGCTGCAGAGTGAATATCTCATTCCGAAATTACGTGTCTATATTGCTAAGTTGGGACAGGCATTTATTTTAAGTAACTGAAGTTCCTCTACATTGGGAACCATCTCACGGAATATCTTGCTAATTTTTCTAATAGGATGAAGCCTGTACCACACCCACAGACTTTGTCCCATATTTTGCAAATTTCTCAGCTTCTTTTGCGAATTGTTTCCCTGAAAATTTTGACGTTGTTTCTATTACTAGACCCCTCTTTGTAAATTCTATGAGGCACGTATATAAAAACGCACTGTTTGATTATAATGAAGTGGAGTGTTTAGTTATATTGAAAGGTTAAAAGCTTGCAACTGTTGACACTGCAGAGACGTATATTGGTCGTACCAGTACAGTGGCTTTGTAAAAATATCGAAGAGATATAGATATAGAACGAAGATACAGATTACGTCCATTATAGTGTAGAAAAGCGTCCTCAGCACAGTTCTTCTACTACTACACTGTTAAGTACCTGATTGGATAATAGGTACCCTTCGGGGTCAGTTAGGTATTCTCCCCGATCAAGCATTACACAGAGTGTTGAAAAGCCATTAAATATTTTGATTGGGGTTAGCATTCTCCGAAACAATATAAACAGTTCCAGTAGGGTTGGGTCTGGAAACGTATGCTTTCTTAGAGGGGAGCACCTGTTCCAAGGGAAGGCTGGAACATCTCTCGTTCGGGACGTTGGCACACCCGTTGAACTGTCGCTTCTTCAACAGGGTTAACAATGTGTTTCAACGTCTTTGTCACAATACTCTATACACACATTCGTCTCGGTTGTGTTGGTCGAATTGTATTACACTGCTGCTCCAGTTGTATTACTGTGCAACAAATCTCTGCAACTCTGAGTGTATATCTAGGTGTCTTACCTATTTTCCCAAACCATGTGACGTTTCTGTTCTCTTCTGTTTTGCCTTTTGCATTTACGAATCAGTCAGTATATTATATTTTCTGTTTTGCATTACTTACCAGCGATGGAAGTCTAGTATACCATAAGAGATGTGTTGGATAAGATTGTCTGCTATGGTTTATCTAATCGATGTAGTCTTCGAACCCATGACCTAGACACGCAAAAGTATCCATGTTTCCGAGTACCACCTGATAACCTTCTCGTCAAAGTTTTCCAGCGTTTAGGAACGGAAAATATCTAGCACCCAGAAATGTAAGCAGTGGAAGGCGTCACTCAGTTCGCACGTCGGAGATAAACCAGCGTGTGCCACATTTAGTGGACGAAGCTCCTGGAACCAAAGTTTGACAATTACCAACAACAGAAGGCTTGAATCATCCTCGTATCTGAGCAATTCTTGAATGAAATTCCTTATTTCAAATCATTTGCGTCCAGGGTCTAGTTATAGTTTTATGATGGCTGTTATGTCGTGTGGTGCAGATGCACTGTTCTCATGTCAGACTGTTCGCGACTAGCCCGTATTCACAAGAGATTATTTTGTGAATTTTTATAATCAAAATGCAATTTGTAGGTTGATGACAATCCTTCTACAATGCAGAAAGAATGCATCAGCTCCGTTTCGTAATCAACGTATTGTTAGGTGCTCTTGGTTACAGATTAGTAGGATCATATACGAGTAGGCTTCCTCAAAACTTAAATGGGGTTCATTATCAGGACTTCCTCATTGATATATTACCTTGTTGGACGATGTGCCAATCAGCAAAGACTACAGATGTGGTTCGTGTACGATGACGCATCAATACGATTTCATCTGTGTTCGTGATTTTTGGACGCTGACTTTTCATTGTCACTGAATTGTTTGGAGAGGCCCCATACTCGCATCTTGACCTTCTCGTTCGCGAGACCTCAATATCCTGGTGATGGGACTCTTGGAAGTATTGGTCTATGAAACTTGAGTAAACGATGTACGCGCACTACACGATAGCAAGTTCAGTGAATGCAAACAAGTGAGACAACACCAAGGTAAATTTCAAGGAGTTCCTGATTTCTAAACATCTAATTGGAAGAGGGATGCATCGCCATGGATGGCAGATACGTTAAGAGGGGTAGGACGTCAAACGGGATGACTTGGAGCTGGAGAGACACCACAGGACATTTTAATTTCCACTGTCTATACTTTTAAAAATAAATTGATAAAACTTTGTTAGAATGACCAGAAAGAATTCAGGATTTACACTTAATTGTGGTGGAAGTACAAAAATAGGAAAATAATTTATTTTTTTTACATTTGTATTTCACCTTTTTTTCACTTACCATTGGCTGCATTTGTTGCTATAGGTACACTTTTCTTCATAAGTAGGGGAGATACTTCGATGAATTTTGCACAGCATAAAAACCATACTTACAGGTGTATGATACTCGAGAATTTTCGAAATATATTAAAAACTGTGGTAAAAATTGACATAATTCACTACCAAATTTCAGTTTTTTTCTAAACATGAAGTTTAAAATATAACAGCACATTCATTTTTTCATAAATTAAATAATTTCTAGAGTTTCATACACCTGTGAGTATGGTTTGTATGCTGTGCAAAATTCATCGAAGAATCTCTCTTACTTATGAAGAAACGTGTACCTATAGCAACAAACGCAGCCAATAGAAGTGAAAAAATTATGAACTTTCACATGTAAAAAAATTTATTTTGTTATGTTTTTGAACTTCCGCTGCTATGATTGTGAATCCTGAATCCTTCCTTGTCATGCTGACAAAGTTCATGAATTTATTCGTAGAAGTATAGACAGTGGGAATTAAAATGTCCTGTGGTGGCTCTCCTCCTCCAAGACGGCCCGTTTGCGGGGTCAGGGATTTTCTCTGCCTCGTGATGTTTGGGTGTTGTGTGCTGTCCTTAGGTTGGTTAGGTTTAAGTAGTTCTAAGTTCTAGGAGACTGATGACCATAGATGTTAAGTCCCATAGTGCTCAGAGCCATTTGAACCATTCGAACGGCCCGTTTGACGTCCTACCCCCCTTAAACACATTGAATAAAGAAGTATTATATATGGACATAATATTGAGCCCCTCCAAGGACCGTGAATTGAGACATAAAGTTCGAGTTTCTAAACCGATGCTTATTGGACATAGTAGTACTGCAGTAATATGCGTATTTCGATTCGTTACGAAATATCCAGACTTGTGCCAATGAGGTAATATGAGGATTGGAACTTAAATAGTGGCAACTATTTATTTACAGCTCGTAAAAAATAGATACGTGTTTCAAAGTTTTACTGACCTTCAAAGTAGTCACTAGCATTGTGTAGTTGTGTTGACAGTTCGAGCGGCGCGGTCTATGGCCCGGCGAGTTCGTAGCACTTCTGAAGCGAATGCCGAGAAGTGTTTCCTTCGGTTTAGAAATCCAGTTGGACTTACGAGGTCTTAAGTTAGGGGAGTGCAGTAGGTGGTATAGCACTTAGCAGCCCCATCAGTCAAACAAATCAGTAACAGCTTGCATAGTACGTGCTTAAACACTGTCCTGCAAAATGATGCTCAGGTCCTGCAGAATGTGTCATCACTTTTGTCTTTATGCTGTTCATTTTTGGAACACAATCTACGACCAGCTACAGTGGAGATTTTGAAATTATTTTCACTAACAGACAGACCAGTTTGCAAGGAAGGTTTATGTATCTAGTTTATTACCGTTAAATGATGATGAGTGTGTGTGGTATCTGTTCCAAATTATTGTGAAATCTCATGGCATTGTTGGGAGCTACGAGCTAGCTAGCCAGAGAGGATGCAGTTTCTCATGAGAAACGGTATAAAGTATTATCATTAAGTGATGATGAGTGTGTGGTATCGATTCCAGTGGCACTGATGGGAGCTACATGATAGACAGCCAAAGAAGAGGCAGTATCTCATTGGAAAGATTGTAAAGTGACAACCGTTGCAAATTGAGAGACCAAGAAAGATTGACCAGAATCTATATGTATTGTACATTACAATCAAGCGTCACTCTTTCTTGCCAATGCGTGAAGGCTAATCTTAGGAAATATAGTTAGGGATTATTTACGGTTGTCAAGAACAAGTAGAAAGATTAGGGCAGAAAGTTTTTAGCATCACTACGTATACAGGGTGTTACAAAGAGGTACGGCCAAACTTTCAGGAAACATTCCTCACACACAAAAAAAGATAATATGTTATGTGGACTTGTGTCCGGAAACGCTTACTTTCCATGTTAGAGCTCATTTTATTACTTCTCTTCAAATCACATAAATCATGGAATGGAAACACACAGCAACAGAACGTGCCAGCCTGACTTCAAACTCTTTGTTACAGGAAATGTTCAAGATGTCCTCCGTTAGGAAGGATACATGCATCCACCCTCCGTCGCATGGAATCCCTGATGCGCTGATGCAGCCCTGGAGAATGGCGTATTGCCTCACAGCCGTCCACAATACGAGCACGAAGAGTCTCTACATTTGGTACCGGGGTTGCGTAGACAAGAGCTTTCAAATGGCCCTATAAATGAAAGTCAAGAGGGTTGAGGTCAGGAGAGCGTGGAGGCCATGGAATTGGTCCGCCTCTACCAATCCATCGGTCACCGAATCTGTTGCTGAGAAGTGTTCGAACACTTCGACTGAAATGCTCAGGAGCTCCATCGTGCATGAACCACGTGTTGTGTCGTACTTGTAAAGGCACATGTTCTAGCTGCACAGGTAGAGTATCCCGTATGAAATCATGATAACGTGCTCCATTGAGCGTAGGTGGAAGAACATGGGGCCCAATCAAGACATCACCAACAGTGCCTGCCCAAACGTTCACAGAAGATCTGTGTTGATGACGTGATTGCACAACTGCGTGCGGATTGTCGTCAGCCCACACATGTTGATTGTGAAAATTTACAATTTGATCACGTTGGAATGAAGCCACATCCGCAAAGAGAACATTTGGACTGAAATAAGGATTGACACATTGTTGGATGAACAATTCGCAGAAGTGCACCCGTGGAGGCCAATCAGCTGCTGATAGTGCCTGCACACACTGTACATGGTACGGAAACAACTGGTTCTCCCGTAGCACTTTCCATACAGTGACGTGGTCAACGTTACCTTGTACAGCAGCAACTTCTCTGACGCTGACATTAGGGTTATCGTCAACTGCACGAAGAATTGCCTCGTCCATTGCAGGTGTCCTCGTCGTTCTAGGTCTTCCCCAGTCGCGAGTCATAGGCTGGAATGTTCCGTGCTCCCTAAGACGCCGATCAATTGCTTCGAACGTCTTCCTGTCGGGACACCTTCGTTCTGGAAATCAGTCTCGATACAAACGTACGGCGCCACGGCTATTCTATTCCCCCGTGCTAATCCATACATCAAATGGGCATCTGCCAATTCCGCATTTGCAAAGATTGCACTGACTGCAAAACCACGTTCGTGATGAACACTAACCTGTTGATGCTACGTACTGATGTGCTTGATGCTAGTACTGTAAAGCAATGAGTCGCATGTCAACACAAGCACCGAAGTCAACATTACCTTCCTTCAATTGGGCCAACTGGCGGTGAATCGAGGAAGTACAGCACATACTGACGAAACTAAAATGAGCTCTAACATGGAAATTAAGCGTTTCCGGACACATGTCCACATAACATCTTTTCTTTCTTTGTGTGTGAGGGATGTTTTCTGAAAGTTTGGCCGTATCTTTTTGTAACACCCTGTATGGACAAGTCGTCCAACCGCAGATACTTAGTGCTATCGTTGGGAAGCAGGGATGGGTTGCTAGTCACTCATATAACAACTATCTCACTTGTGGTGAGACGGGCGACATCGCTGTATGGCCGTAGCAGACGTATCAACAAGGGACGCAGCTCGTGGCTGGATGTCCAGTGGCGTGTCGCGTCCGGGAGTGGGAGGCGGGACGCCGCGCCGGGGTAGGAGTATAATCCCAAGTGGAGAGCCCCGGCGTCCTTTTGTGGACGCCGCCGGCGAGATATTGCCCGCTCGGGCCAGCGGGATTATCTGCCGAGGATGGCGGCGGACAGCCGGAACGTCAGTCCGCGGAGACTGCCGTCCCGCTAAGTCGGTTGTTATTGCTGTGCCGTAATTCGGCACGGCGACGCTTCTTCCTTTTGAGGCCGCCCGACTCGGAGGAATGCTCCAGATTACGTGACAAAAGCGAGCCACAGAGCGTGAAAAGTTTAGCGAACGTCCGAGGGGAAATTTGGGAAACATAGAGAACTTAAGAGTGACTGTAAGAGAGCGTTCCGTAAATCGTTTGAGCACTTTCTACTTTCATAAAAAGCCACTTTCGACGCATGGGCGTATTCGTATAATTTGCACGGAATACTTGAAGAAAATATACATGTGTTACACAAAACCTCGTAGGTGTTCCGGTGCACCGCACCTGATTAAATGAGCGTGATCGTAGTTATTACATGATTTATGGTTATATATTTATTTATCGTATGCTAAGGTTACGTAGCTACTACACGCCAAAATTTAAGCACAGCTCCCCAGCATGAAATAAAACAGCTATATATGGATATCAAGATCTTTTATGTATTTTATAACATCACTCGTCGTTGTGAGGAAATCTTCGAAAAGAACATTGTTGGCACGTGAGGGACATGTCGATACAACACAAGCAGCTTGTAAGTAGGCTTTTTAGGTTTTTATGTTGGTAACGCCGGGTTGCGCTCTGTATGAAAATCACTGACTGTGCTGTGTGAAGTCTGTGGCTGCTTGGCATTGTTGGAATATTCGCTATTGTGGTGTTAGTATATATTATGACTTTTGAACACTATTAAGGTAAATACGTTGTTTGTTCTCTATCAAAATCTTTAATTTGCTAACTATGCCTGTCAGTAGTTAGTGCCTTCAGTGAATCTTTTATTTAGCTGGCAGTATTGGCGCTCGCTGTATTGCATTCGTTCGAGTAACGAAAATTTTTGTGATGTAAGTGATTCATGAAAGGTATAGGTTATTGTTAGTCAGGGCCATTCTTTTGTAGGGATTATTGAAAGTCAGATTGCGTTGCGTTAAAAAAAAATTGTCTGTTAGTTTAGTGATGATCAAAATAAGTAAAGGCAGAAATGTCTGCGTAGGTTCAGTTTTGCTCAGCTGTTTGAAAAACAAATAAAGTAAGGGGAATTCATAAATATTTCTAAGGGGATGTTTCAAGCTGTCTGTGACGAATTTTGTCTCCTTCAAAATAGACATCTGGTCTATAGTCTATAGGACATCAATGAATTTCACAGTAACTCAAAGCGAAATTGAATTCTGCATTTCCTGTAACCTTTTGTTTCTCTTCCTTTCACTTTTCTCCTTTTTTTACCCTTTCACGACCTTATTCATAGCGTAGCTACCATTATCTTGAAGTCACTAATCCCTTTATCCCTCACGTCATTCCCTACTTACTCATAAAAATTTGTTTCTAAGAGGTCAGGTTTGCTTTCGCTACCGTTTACACTTCGAGTGGGGACCTGAATTCCCTCTTCAAAATGATTATCGGAGAAAGCATTTAGTACGATTTGGGACGATGTTTTATGTCTCTTATCAACTTTGGACATGTATTTTCGCTACTATATCGAGGGTACATTGAGGAAACCACCAACTATAATTACCGCATTACTTTAGATATAAGACTGAAGTTTTCGTCGAACCTTTCAGAGACGTATCATCCGATTAGAGAGGGGGGGGGGGGGGAAGGATAACCGGAAACCACTAATTCAGTTTGTCACCTGTAACCTCTACCCACACTAATGCACAGGAACTGCCTGCTTCAATTTCACTACAATATAGGAGCCATAGTAACGTGTTTTGCTAGGAGATCACGAGGACTGTCTAGCAGCCACTGTCGTTACTTGCTTAGCACCATCCTACGGTCACGTGTAGGATACTTTCATGTTACGAATGAAGACATGAAGCAGAAACGGGCAGCTGATACTTAGCTTGCACGTGCACCCAGTCCAGGAAATTTGGTCATATTAATTAATGGGTGACAGCAGCCCAGCATAAGCAAGGCGAGGTTACCGAAGATACATTAACAAAAGAAGTACATAAAATAGGACAGTACTGTCGTGAAGGGGACTTCGGAGGACACCTAAGAAGCTGAACCGACTTTCTTTCATATGAGTAAGATATTAGCCAACCGAGAACCGAACAAATTTTTCAACAGTAACCGGCATGCCTATAACAAAGATCTCCCGATACCTGAGAAGTATAATTGAGAGAATGGTGTCATTTAAACAGATATAACAACAGTTGCTGCTATATTGTGTTCAAGGAACAATATTCTGCAAAAATTATGTGGTACGACATGGTATTCAGCAGCTTTGAACTTAACAACCATCCACACACGACCGTGTCTCCTCAGCTGCAGAGCATTTCAGCCCTAACTGGATAACAGCAGCCACGTAAAGCTGGTAGATACGCAACTAAATGAAACAATGCTAACTGTTTACTGGCACAATACAGTGCACTCCAGTCTTCTGTCTACCTGCACTGAGCCGCATCCTAGCACCTAACGCGAGAAGAAAGAACGATATTCTGAAGAAGTACAAGAAATTCACCAACAACCAGCAGCTGTCAGTTCACGAGGACATAACTGCGGTCCAAATCAACCTCACTCAAAGCAGCTACCAACCAGGTGTATCGTAACTTCAGTCTGCACGACATCTGGAGGCGGTAGTGTTACAATAATACTCCACCACAGTTCTGGAGCTTTTGGCCGGAAAGCGATTCAGCTCCGACGACGAGGTAAAAGAAGAGGTTCATAACTTCCTGAACAGCATGGCAGCGAGCTGGTATGACATGGGCATACAGCGTCTACAAAAATGCATCGACGGAAATCGTGATCATATCGAAAAATAGCTAAATGTCCAACCTGTTCTACCATTGTAGAAATAAACTGGTCTATGTACTTATAAAAAATAGGAGACCTTACTTTTGGGATTACCCTCGTATTACATTAATAATCATTACAAGATAAACTGTTTTTAACAGTAACACATACGCCACCGCGACCTGTATTTAGTCCTTTTTGAACACCATTTGGCTCTTCTTAAAAAAATTCGACAGAACTCACCTCTGGTTTTAGCCGATTTTCAGTA
Organism: Schistocerca serialis cubense; assembly: GCF_023864345.2. Classification (NCBI taxonomy): domain Eukaryota; kingdom Metazoa; phylum Arthropoda; class Insecta; order Orthoptera; family Acrididae; genus Schistocerca; species Schistocerca serialis. Next base: position 339,158,180 of record NC_064644.1, on the reverse strand, counting down.
TCTGTAACGATTCGAGCGTCAGTGTACTCTATTAGTGTGTGGAGCCCTGGTTCTTTCCCAAAACAGCTATGACAATTTACATACATAATACAGTTTGCTCCTAGGTTTACCGTCGTCTTTTGTTTGCCCATATGCACATGTAGACTGACGATCTAGCGAAAAGCCATAATCTAGTCGAAAATCCCCCGATGGGGTATTTTCACTAAGGATTTGACTTTTTCTGACTGTACGTGATATTCCAACCGCTCAAGTATTCCATGTAGTGGCATTTGAAGCAATTTAGGAGAAACTCCAAAGACAACGGTCCCGTCAGCTTACCAAATACTGTTGAGAACTCGTAAAACTGGCTATGCGAGTAATTTTCAAACTAGAGAGGGACAGAACCCTTGTCCAACTTCAAAGGAAATAGTCATCTTCTCGTTGACATTTTTGCTAAGTCTCTTACTCAGTAATCTATTCCTGTACGAACATCTTTGTGACTGAATTATTCTCATCAGTTTTCGATGTTGAGGTTTGTCGAAAGCCTTCTCTTATTCAGTGACGCGAGTGAAGATGGTGTAGTTCCGGTAATAACTTCTCTTGTTCAAGAGTGTTTTTAAAACCAAACTGAGTCGTATGGTTGACCCTGACACAGTTATTTTCACCTATGATAATCATTGTTTACGCTCCAGGTTCCGTAGTATAGCAAACAATTTGTTTCAAGCAATCTCCCTTACTGAACTTGTTTTTTCAATATTAGAGGTAAAGATTAAGTCTTACAAAATCAATTTCGTCTTTGTTGCTCCGTCATCTCTAAAAGACATCCACGATCCTTTTTGGTTGGACTAATAGAAGTGATATTCCTTCTTCTTTAGAGCATCGGTCACGTAAGAGTGCATCATTCCTGTAAATTGTAACTTGTCTTAAATAACAATGCTGTCTGAGTATTTCGCTCTTTGCTTCGGTAGCACAACACGCGACCTTGTGACCCCATATTAATTAAGTTTGTTGTGTATCATTCTTGGCGTGCAAATTAGTTAGAATTAGTCAGTTTGTTGACGCGACAATTGCTTACCATAAGCGTTCTATTGGTTTTGTAAGTCGAACCTCCAGTCTTCGTTTTTAATGAAGTCCGATTGTGATTATTATTATCAGTGGAGAGCAACTTTTTCGATTAATGATTAATAAAAACACGGTTTCACGTCAACAAGCGCGGTGCGTTCCAACGACGACTTCATGGCCTGCAGCTAATCATTCCTCAAGAATGAAATCGAACTAGCAATCCTTACATCATCTATTAAGCCATAATAAAAGAATGTTACTATTACATGTCTTCTTCCATTATCGGGAATGTGATGTATCCTCACTTCGGAAACATTTTTGCTTTCATGAATAAATTTATCGATAGCAAATCCCACACTGGGGAAGAAACAATTGTGCATTACAATACTTTCACATTTTTAGCACAATTTTCTATCTGGACATGTCCGATTCCTAAAAAAAATATGGACCTTCACACAAAATTGTATTGAAATGGCAGCTCGTCTGACGTGTGTTGAACACTGAGCAGTGAGGACACTTGTGCATGTTGACGCAAACTGGACGACTGTCGAATGAAGGGTGACAGCAGGTGCATTATGATTCAAACTGCACATATTGTGTGGTTGCAGCTCCGCAAGAACGATATATCCCTGCCTGTTAATCCGTTTCGTGCAAAAGCACGCAGGTTATTTTCTGCAGTAAATATCCGGCGCATCACAAAGTGAAAGAAGTGTGGTTTGAAATCCCGGCGACGACAAGGATTCTGCAGACGGACACCCGTAAGAACTCGTGTAGTTAGTTCCTCTTCTATTGTTGGCAACGTTTCAGCCGATGCGTTTCGATTCCATTGGTTTCGAAGATCAAAATGTCACTCGTACAATTACGAGAGGAAGTCAGGAAGTTAATTATAGTCTCGGAAAAAGTCAAGGTGCGTTCATGAACCTTCTTGAACGTGTTAGAGCTTCTCTTTCTATTCATCCTTAAATGTATCACTTCTTTTTTTTTTAGCAATGGCTTGCCGAAGACCTGATTGTAGAACTTTACTTTTTACCTGTTCAGCACTTCGTAAATCATCTCGCCGTCACACGGGAAACACCTGCCAAGCAATTGCTTCTGCATTGGGTGTGTTAAGATAACTCGGCAAATTCTGGGAACTGTCTTTTATTTGTATTTTAAGAGAGTGCACAAAACCACAAGACAGAAAAAGAAACGTTATAATAAACAGCAATAAACAAAGATTAATGTACACGCGTTATTTTGTCTACTTCGACCTTGAAAAGCTCAACGGCGTGCCATGTTGGAAGAATGCAGGATGGGGTAGGGGAGAGCGTGAGACAAAATTATACAGCCAAAATTAGCAACTTATGTGGGAGCGTCCTCTGCAGGAACAGTTGGGGTGTGGTCGTGGACCACCTTATGCAATCTCGTAACGAGATTTTGGTAATACGCTACTGCTTTTAGAGTCAGCCATTCTGAGTGGTGAACGCTAAAAAGTCATACGCTGTTATACTGTCATGCAGTGCACTATTTAAATTGTCATAAATGGTTCAGGATTCAATTTTAAAATATGAAAAAATACCAATTACTCATAAAAATATATATTCCATTATGGCATGCCTAGATTTTCATATTTCTTCAATTTAAAGTGTTTATAAGCGTCGAAATAAAAAGTGTATTAAAAATAATATAAATTTTATTTTTTTCTCTACATTGAACACTATACTTCATTTAAAGGAAGCTCACTAATGTCCATAAAACATATACCAGTTGCCGAGTAAAATGACATGACAAAAATGAAATTTTTATTTTATTTACAGAGAAAATAATGATAACAATTATACATTACAAGCTGCCCGATATATGCAGTGTAACAGCTGTGTTTTGGAACAGAATAGATTTTGCCAAACCATGGAATTGCCTTCAATGGTTTCGTGCTCCAGTATGAAATCAATGTAGATGTTTTGTTGATTCCTATATTCAGAACCCTCTTCGCTATTGTGACGTTGTACAGTTTTTTGTATTGGCTTGACAAAGCTGCAGCATGTTTGGATATAAATTGCTTAGATGCATCACAGCTGATGGAGGCTACGTTGAGTAGGCTCAGTGTATAGCTAAGTGTTCCAAGTATGCTCACAAAAAAATCTATTCTCCTCCTACAAACAACAACAAAATTAGAGATGACTGTACAAAACTTTTTGAACGCCCTTTGTATGTACCGTCAACTTCCCTATATAGCCATGGATAATACATAGGGTGTCCCAGTTCGTTAGCTTCTCTGTGTAGCCACGTATAACACACAATGTGTCCTAGTTCGTTAGGACTGCTTGTGTCAAATTTATAACTGCAATAGTACCTCGTGACGCGCTGCTGGGTTACGATCTCTGAAGTTTAAAAAAAATAGCTGTGTAGAAAGTCAAGGCACCAGCAAAAAAAAAAAAAAAATGTTCAAATGTGTGTGAAATCTTATGGGACTTCACTGCTAAGGTCGTCAGTCCCTCAGCTTACACACTACTTAACCTAAATTACCCTAAGAACAAACACACACACACCCATGCCCGAGGGAGGACTCGAACCTCCGCCGGGACCAGCCGCACAGCAAGGCACTAGCATTGCTGCAGCAGGCGTGCTCGCCTCGAATTAAACAGAACGTGTCTGATAATGATCGGAAAACGGCACTGGAGTGGTCAGGCAACATTAAGCTTTTGGAGTCCTCCAGCGTTTGTGCAAGAGAATTCGTCGAACTCGAACCGAATGCCGAGACAGATTCGTGATTTTACCTCCTTTAGAAAACCCCAGCTCAAAAAACGAAGACTGTGCACGAGTTTTGGGACAGCAAATTGATTACAGTCCTTAATCAGTAATCATATTCGTCGGATTAGGCCCCAGTCGGGTACTGATTGTTCCGCAAATAGAAGATGGCAATGAAAGGACGCCGTTATGACGCAATTGAGGGCACCCAAGAAAACAGTAGTCCAGTAGTAAACGCAGCTCCAAAAAAGGACCATTTTTTATTTTTTAAGAACATTATTTAAACGATTTCAGCCTTTTTTTTTTGTTCAGGGGAGACTATTTTGAACAAACACAGTAATTTTGTGAACATAATCCACGACTTTTATTGTCCATAGCCATAGGCATAACGGAACTGGGCAATACTGTGTGGTTTGTGATTACAGCTGAAAGTTTGATTTTAGGAAACTTCCTGATTTCCTGACTGAAGAGCATGCTCTGTTACAGTTGGTTTTTCTGTTTTCCACGACATCTGACTCGTCAGTCAGAAAGATTTAGCGTCGCCAGGAGGACACACGAAGATGCCCATCACAGTTCTGGATAAAATTTTAATGACCGAAAGGTTTCTTGTACCATGACCATACAACCCGGAAGACTCATCAGAAACTCGGCATGGATTGTCGCATCGTTGTTCTGCTTCAAACCCATAAACATTATTGCCGCATCGAACTTCATTTTATCAAAGCACTGTGCCTATTTTGTAGATCCTCTAGCGGTTTTCTACGTTGCTGTGGCGCGGATTTTCATAGTGTGCCAGTACTTACCCACGTACCCGCAGAAAACATTAATTAAGTAATTTACCTTCTAGTGGTGATAATTAATACTTTGTGACTATCCACCATAATATCGGGCTGTTAAAGATGGTTAGGACTGGAAGCACATTTCCTTATTTCTCTCTCTCTCTCTCTCTCTCTCTCTCTCTCTCTCTCTCTCTCTGTGTGTGTGTGTGTGTGCCTGTGTGTGTGTGTGTGTGTGTGTGTGTGTGTGTGTGTAAGAGAGAGAGAGAGAGAGAGAGAGAGAGAGAAGTACGATCATTCTGATCAACATGCCCAGAACCAGGTGAAATTATAATCTGCGACACTTAGTTGGCTTTACCTCCATCTCGAATATCGTTTTGAGAATCACAGACCGTTCACGTTTACATACTGCTGGTGAGAACGCAGGTTCTCCGCTGGATCCGCACGCGGTTCTGCACCGCCAGTGACGACCTCGCGCCACCGCCGGTTCGGAGCGCCCGTCCTTCGGAGCTCGTTTGTTATCGGACTGGGGGATTTGGCCCCTGTTGCGCATTATACACAGCTCGCCATCCTCCTCCACCAGTGCGCCTCTGCTGTGAAACTTCCATTATCCGCAGCAGCCAGAAAATCTCATTACAGACGCTTCACCGTACCACTGTCCATTAGCAGCACCAGTTTGATCCGCGCTGTAAGTCATGCCATAATGAATTGGACTGCCTCTACCCCTTCCCGCTCTCCTACACACCAACCCCTCCCTTAGGCCCATTCCCCTCCGAGCAGCGATGGCGGGACGTGCGGGAGAGATGTTTTCAATTAGGATTATACGCCGGCGGACCGCCTATCAATTGCACAACACATACTGGGATACCGCTGACAACTGCACGGATTAACGGACAGACTATACAAATTGACGGCGAATAGCATCGCCGATATGGCCGGTGAGCATCTGGGTCGGGACATCCGATTATTTATTATTCCGTGTAATTGTGTCTGTCTTTGTATCGGCGAAATTGTTCGCGTCATTGTTCGTCGACTTGGCCGGTCGCTCGGTGCTACACGTCGGAACGAACCAACAAGGCACAACTTCCACAATCAGCGCTTTGAGCTAGCTAACACCAGAACGATGGCAAGGGCATAATGTCTGTGCGATACGCAAGAGCGTTGGATCAAACAGACGGGCGATACTTCTGGTTCAACTGGGACACAGCACTCTGACTAAATAACCTGCTAACTGTGACACAACTCTCAGCGATTTTAGCACTTCGTGCATGTTTTTGGCTTCTCTTACATTTCTGTGTCAGCATACCACACTCTCAACGTTACATCACGATTCTCTCCTTTCTCAAAACAGCGAATGGCCGTCACATAACTCTCCACTGACTCGAGTTAGTACTCGATGTTGAGGTTTTGTTAAGGTTTCTTCGTTTTATTTTCTTGAGATGGAACGTCTAGAATTCACCTGTCGGCAAAATAATGAGTAAGAAGACTACACGGTTCATTAGAAACGATTGAAGACTTTTTATCTGTGTGTCAAGAGTTGAGTTATGTTATCTATATCTACATCTACATTCCCACCCGAGTGTCTGGCAGAGGGTTCATCGAACCATTTTCATGCTACTCTACCATTCCACTCTCGAATGGCGGATGGGAAAAAGGAACACCTAAATCTTTCCGTTCGACCTCCGATTTCTCTTATTTCATTATGATGATCATTTCTCTCTACGTAGGTGGGTGTCAACAAAATATTTACGCATTCGGAAGAGGAAGTTGGTGATTGAAATCTCGTAAATATATCTCGCCGCAAAGAAAACCGCCTTTCTCACAGTGACTGCCACTCCAACTCGTATATCATATCAGTGACACTCTCACCCCTATTGCGCGATAACACGAAACGAGCTGCCCTCCTTTGCACTTTTTTCGATGACCTCCATCAATCCTACCTGGTAAGGATCCCATACCGCGCAGCAATATTCCAGCAGAGGATGGATAAGTGTAATGTAGACTGTCACTCTAGTGGGTTTGTCTCATCTTCCAAGTGTTCTGCCAACAAAGCGCAGTCTTTGTTTCGCCTTCCCCACAATATTATCTATGTGGTCTTTCCAATTTAAGTTCCTCGTAATTGTAATTCCTAGATATTTAGTCAAATTGACAGCCCTTAGATTTATGCGATTTGACGTATACCCAAAATTTATCGGGTTTCTTTTTGTACCCATGTGGATGACCTCGCGCATTTCTTTGTTTAGCGTTAATTGTAACTTTTCACACCATACAGAAGTTCTCTCTAGATCATTTTTTACTTGGAATTGATCGTCTGATGATTTTACTAAACGGTAAATTACAGCGTCATCTGCAAACAATCTTAGGGGGCTGCCCAGATTATCACCTAGATCATTTATATAAACCAGGAACAGCAGAGGGCCTATGACACTACCTTGGGGAACGGCAGGTATCACTTGTGCTCTACTCGATGATTTACCGTCTATCACTACGAACTGTGACCTCTCTGAGAGGAAATCACGAATCCAGTCTCACAATTGAGACCATACTCCATATGCAGGCAATTTGATTAATAGTCGCTTTTGAGGAACGGTATCAAAAGCCTTCTGGAAATCTAGGAACGTGGAATCGATCTCAGATCCCTTGTCGACAGCACTTATTACCTCATGGGAATAAAGAGCTAGCTGTGTTGCACAAGAACGATATTTTCTGAATCCGTCTTTGTTATGAATCAATAAGTCATTTTCTTCTAGGTGATTCATAATATTCGAGTACAGTAAATGCTCCAAAATCCTATTGAAAATTGAGGTCAGTGATATGGATGTGTAATTCAAGGAGTTACTCCTTTCCTTTCTTGAATATTGGTGTGACCTGCGCTACTTTCCGGTCTTTAGGAACAGACCTTTCGTCAAGTGAGCGGTTGCATATGATTGCTAAGGAAGGTGCTGTTGTGTCTGCATACGCTGAAAGGAACCTGGTTGATATACCATCTGGACCGGAAGACTTGCCTTTCTTAAGTGATTTGTTTCGTAGCACCTAAGATATTTACTTTTATCTCACTCATGCTAACAGCTGTTCCGGTTTCGAATTCTGGAATAGTTACTTCGTCTTCTTTCGAGAAGGAATTACGGAAAACTGTATTTAATAACTCCGCTTTAGTGGCACCATCATCGGTAACATTTTCATTGCTATGGCGCAGTGACACTCTGTTAATAATGAAACAACGCAGTAATCATCAAACGATGTGAAATAAGCTAAGGCAATATATCATTCGTGGTTAATGATAAGGAAACTTGCTCTGTAAAGAATAATCATCTTCAAATGTATTTCTTCTTAAGTGTAATGGTCCATTTGTTGTTTTCATTCCGTTTTCATGACCTGCTTTTCGGTTCCATTTTAATCTGTCCACACCGTACACTCAGACAATACCAAGACTTTTAATAGCTTGGCGTGACGTGAATATCTGCTTGTCCGGTCCTTGCTTAGGTCATTACTGTAATAAATCTATTCTTCCTTAGACTGGGAATGTCCTTCAGAGTATTGCATCATAACTTTTTAACCAAAAGCAAAATGCAACAGAATTATTTTTTACTGTTTCCAAATGCGATATTTGAAATTAAAAGAAAATAAAACTGTAACCACTCGATGTCTGAAAACCAACGCATGTTACTAACAAGACGCGTCGGAAAGGCTATCAGTAGGCTATTTTATTTTCTCTTTACGAATTTTATGTTTTAACTTCACATGTCACTTCTGTACCTACAGACCTCTTCTCTGGCTTGTCGTTAAGGAAGCAACATGTAAGTGCCACGTACTTCCTGCTTACGGAACAGTTTATTGGTTCAAATAGCTCTGAGCATTATGGGACTTAAAATCTGTGGTCATCAGTTCCCTAGAACTTAGAACTACTTAAACCTAACTAACCTACGGACATCACACACATCCGTACCCGAGGCAGGATTCGAACCTGCGACCGTAGCAGTCACGCGGTTCCAGACTGAAGCGCCTAGAACCGCACGGCCACACCGGCCGGCAAACAGTTTATTAACGGCAATTATTTAACTGTGTTTAATTTTATAGTAGCAGATAAAATACCTAATCTTAATAAGATTTTTGGATTACTTCTGTTATTTATAATTTTCAGAAGCTGTCTCCAGGAGATTGTAGCCGGATTCTTCAATGACAAAACAATTGGAGCTTCATTGCTCTCTTTCGTTAATCATTCTCTCAACAGAGAAAGAACTCATCTTCGTCCATACCAAAGTCCAATTACATTAATTTCTACATTTTATTCATTGTAAGAATTTTATTAAACTTTCACGACCGAAGGTCACTGAGCAATGACGCTAAACAACCAAAACATATTGACCTGAGACATTATCATTTTCTTCACTAAATGTTTTCTTAAAAAAGATGTTTATGCAGTTTCTAAGGATAAGGGACAATCCAATCGTCGTCGTAATTTGCCTTCTTCACGCGACAAATTAAGTACGCCAAATTTTAATCATTCGCATTTCTCGGTCTTACTTAACTGAAGGTTTTTCCGTTTGAAGAATTTTCTCTATCGAGAGGCTGCATTTCAATATCAGAAAAACATAAATTGAAAACAATCATGCGCGCGTCAGAAGACAAGGGCACGTCTCCCAGGCACTGGAAGGCTGAACTCCTAGTATACCACAAACAATACCCTCAGTGTAGACATCCGTGCATGAGACACACGCGGTACATTTGCTTTCCGCAGCCGAAACAATTTGTCAAGGGTGAACGTTACATTTCCACATAGCTTTCAATGAAATATGTAATATTTCAGATCGTGGATACGGTCTTGACTCCTTGGGACTGGGTCAACATACCATCAGAAAACAACCTCTTAATGATTAGCTGGAACGAAGGTAAAATTTTGAGCAAAGTTTTCGCGTCTAACTTAAAGTGTCATTCTTTCAATCACGTTTAACCAACTAATACATATTACTATGAGCGGTTAATATTATATTCCAGTCGTCCTTAGAAACGTTTGGAAATGTAGCAAGTTCAAGGTGCAGGGCAATGGTATAAGTAAATATTTCACACAAACCGTAAGAGTTCGTACTGACTAGCTCGTTTGTAACCTTTCACAGCTATCGCCATAAGACACGTCTCAAGAAGCTCAAACAGTTATCGGAATTTGATCTGTGTGCAACAAGCAGTTTGATTTCGCTGCCCGAAGGGTGTCCTTGTTACTCGACAACAACTGCATTTCTTCAGCGAAATTTTTCTTAGCGTAAGTTTGTGTCACGGTGTTACACGAAGACACAGACATCAAAGGAAGTTGTATGGTGGCTACCATTAGGAAAACTTAGATGGGTGCTCATAAAGTAATATGCTTGCAATACTACTTATAATGACTTAATTATTTTCGAGATTATGGTACAAAACGTAAAATGATGGAAGTAATTGAACAAGAAGCGCCACATACTTTCTGAGTAACAGGCGAAGACAGCGATGTTATATAGCGCAGCCTCGAAAGATGTCTTCCAGCGAACATGTTGATCTTTCGTTGCTGGGCAACAACTGCATAGACAGCAGGCGCCATCACTGCCCCCCCCCCCCCCCCCCCCTTTCTGCTTGGTTGCAGGTGTGTTGCTTAGCAACGAACCGTATTCTGCCGTCGCTCTATGAATAGCCCGTTTAGGGATAACAACTTTCAGTCTTTCTTCAACGGTATATTTCTTAGTGCGTGTTGAAGTCATGGTATTAAACAAGACTGACATCCGTGGGAGCCGGAGTGAAGTCTACCATCAGCGCTCGTAACTCAATGGGCAGAGGTGAGTCACGGCTTCTCTTATTGCTTAGAACATGAAATGAACAAACAATGGAAGTACCGTCCAATGAGGCAGCAGATTCATATTTAAATGAGTCCAAATAAAACAAACATCTTAAAATTCATCCTAGTGAAGGTAGATTATAAATTATATGAACCTAGACGTAAATGTGCTGTGCTATTTATTTTCTGTATCTTTTCTTAACTTCAAAGAGTAATGTGTGCTACTATATAAAACTGACATGAAAGCATTTCACTTGCAAAAGTCGACACGTCGATAGCATTACTAGTTGATGAATATCTTACGATGTTTCAGTTAATAGGTCTTACTTTAAACAGTCTTTCCGTTCAAATTGTTGTTCCTCTTTATTATAAATGATGATATACCAAAAAACCAGATGTTTTGAAAATCTTTTAAGATACTGTAGGACTGCGTGGAGCCCATTACAGTCAGGGGCAGGCCGTTTACAAGGCCTCAAGCCTTCGTTGCAAAAACTGTAAAACATACACCCTGCCCAAGGAAATAATGGGTCACAAGTATGGCCTAAAGAGAACTCGTCAGAGAACTCGGAAAATATTATTTTCTGATTTATCTTACCGTGTTTCCCAGTCTAGATGCCAAGGTCAGTTTCTTTCAAGTATGTTTGGAGATGGAAAGTCTTTGTCTTATGTCTGTGAAACTTGGGGTAAAAAACTTGGATCGCTCCGCACGCGCTCTACTTCTCGGTAAGAGAATCCACCCGCGTGGCGCTATTTATTTAAGAACCGTCTAACCAACGAATATGGATAACGCTGATGAGTGCGGCGCGTGGAAGCAGTCGTCACAATGTGAAAATGTAAGCCAACTATCACCAAATCTATATTCATAGTGACGTCACTGAAGCACTGTACGCTTAATCATGTACTGTGACAACTCGAGCACCGCTGACAAAGTTCGGAAAGTTTTTCTGGGATATTTTCTCGGTGTTTTGGTATGAGCGACCCGTGGTTTATAGTGACTCGTTAGATGTAAGTAATGTAACACATGTAGAGAGCACACTTGACGTCAAAAACTAATGAGGTGGCAGAAAGAAAATGTAGTTACTGTTATGAGTTACCTTGTTTGGAGCAGCTGTTAAACAGGCTCATTACGAGGCCAATTAATGTTACAAATTGCTACACCAAATGTTGACAACATTGATTAGCAACATTTTTCAATAATTTATCAGTAGAATGTTTACATTTCTTAACTGCATTGAGCGAGGTGGCACAGTGGTTAGCATACTGGGCTCGCATTCGGGAGGACGATGGTTCAAACCCGCGTCCGGCCATCCTGACTAAAGTCTTCCATGATTTCCCTTAACCGCTTAAGGCAAATGCCGGGTTGGTTCCTCTGAAAGGGCTCGGCCGATATCCTTCCCTATTCTTCCCCCCTCCGATGGGTCCCCTCCCCAAAATCAACCTACCAACCAACCATCCAACCTATACTTCAGTGTGAAAATGGAGCGTGGGAAGTTCACTTGCAATACTCTGTGTTTAACTCTAGTCTGGTCCCGAATCGGATGAACGATAACTACGATCACTTGTAGAATACCATTATTGACTCTTCTTGGAGGTGTATTGAGGTACTTTTGAAATTGTATAAGTGGAATTGTGTGTCCGCCTATGTCTGCGTTTGTCCGCGTGTATCTACGTTTAGACAGTTGGCGTCCATTTTGGAACTACGCTGCTCCTCAAAAGTTAAAGACGAGCTATATAAAGTAACATGACTGTTAAAAACTCGGAGGAAATGAATGGAAGTGCGAGAGCTTTTTTTCAGGGGTCTGCCAGTCGTGCAGAGGATGTAGGACCTCTCATAGTGTAAGGTCATCGCCACTATAGCGTAAATTGGAGCGGTCCTCGCAACAGAAGACAGGAGAAGCAATGGGAAAACAAAATCGCTATGTCAATCAGGGAGCTGTAACGGTGCAGTGTGGTAGCATTCTTCATTACATCGTTGTCGGAGACAACATCTGGATGACGTCATATGGGGAAGAACTATGGGAAAACTGGGAAGTGTGAGAAGAGTGCGACAGGAGTCTGGTATTGCTCAGAGCCCAGTTTCTCATGCATGGAGAGCGTTGCGAGCCACATGCACCCGCTCCCGAAGGAGAGGAGATAGTTGACCATGATCAACTTCAGCAGCACAAGACTGCAATATTGTCAACATGCAACAAAACTTCCACGTTAAAAAGTGGATGCAATTACTACCAAATTTAACAGGACAGCAAGGCACGCCGTGACACGCTCCGTACTGCCACGGACACTTTAAAGAATGGCGTTTGCTTCCTCTACTTGGGTGAGAGCACATCCAGCCTGAGTGGTGATTATACACGTACACTCGCACTGCGGGAGGTAGGGGCACATATGCACCCAGAAACATTGTCGCACATGATATTTTTGGTGATACAGGTGTTAAAGTGTGGGTAGCCAAAACTTTCCATGGGCGTACTCACTTCCAAATCTTTAACCACGGTACACTCACCAGTCAGTGTCATCCTGATACTGGACTCTTTCTCCCCGTGCGTCTTCTCCAGGGTGCATAAGGACGTGACTTCAGTTCTACAGATGGCTGTGTGCGACAGCATCGAACGGCACATGCCGAGGTGCTTTTGGAATGAGATCATTTCAGGGAATGGACTATCCTGCCAATTCCCCCGTCTTAAATCCGAGCAGGTGTGGGAAGCGTTGGGGTGATGATAGCAGCAAGTCCACATGCACAAATGGCGATCCAGCAGTTGTCAACCGCACTGGTCGCCCTACCAGAATAACTCATTACCAACCTTACGGCCAGCATGGGAGCACATTTCAACAGCATGTATCGCCACCCGTGTGATCATGCATCCTATTAGTAACAATGTCCCACCTTTTGAATTGCGTACAGCACCATCATGCATCCTGGTGAGTTCACTCTAATTAATGACTTTGAACAAAAGTATAATTTCTGTTCGTCTTAATGCGTATTTCTGTCAGTTACCTTCTCAGCTATATAAAAAACAGACATAAATTATAGTTATTGATTGAATACTGTAAACATATAACAGTTTGCCTAAGATAACAATGGATAAGGATCCTGGGTGGCAGAAATGAGTCATGTACCCTGGCCCTAAGAATGTGAATAACGTAATCTGAATTGACCTGACGCTGAGATGTCTAATTGATATTTTACAGAAGTTTCTCAATATAAGTGCAGCTGAGAGCAAGTGCCGATTGAGATCTGTACGCCCAGACAAGGCCGGAGCAGCAGTACGTTACCTTGTTTACTTAGAGCGGTGATGTAAATTGCAGCTGAAGAGCACGTGCTTGGCAGTGGCGAGACATGGAGGGGCACCTGTGAATCGACCGCAGCACGAAAGAAATGCAAACTCATGTCCATCCAGCACAAGAGTAAAGAAACCTGCATCTCTGAAAAAAAACGGCCAATTACCGCCTTTTTTAAGTTTTCACAGAGGGGGAAGATTGTTTTTTCCAAAGTTGTGTTGCTTGCCGCAGCAACAAGAAAACAGATACAACCCTAAAGACCTTTATCTAAATCGCCTGTGTCTTGGAGCATGTTAGTCCCAGCTTCGAGGTGTAATAAAGATTCTATCTCTAAACGTTTGTCAGACGCCGGAGTTTCTTATCAGACCAAGGAGGACAATGGATGTTGGTCACAGGCCTATTTGCGGTATTGGCGAACATGGAAACTTGTGAATTTTTAATAGGTGTGGCTCTGCACACAATGCCCAGTTTACGACTCCACTGTGAAGACGTGTCCCTTCAGTGCATGGCCTCCAGCCCAGCCTTTGGCTGGCGCCAATGCCGGTATACCGGCATTGTCCTGCTGGATACCTGTCTCGACAAGGGTCTGCTGTGTCTGCCCTATACAGTTGTGGGTCTGTCCGGCAAGATTTACTGAAGGATGGGCTCGTCACCAATTGCTTTCAAAAAATACCTCATGCTTTTAGTGCCCTAGATGGCTCCATTAACGTCTGCTTAGGCTGTTAACTTTCTAGAGTCACACACAAAATGCATAAAGTTTGTAACAATATCTTTAATAATTTTCATACGTGAAAAATCAGTGAGAGAGTAACTTGTCTTCTCTCAAAGTTTCCTTTGTGTCTAATACTCTCACAGCGGATCACTTCGGCTTAATGGCAATGTTGAGTATATGCGCTACTACTAGCGGATGTACAGTGTCATGTATTAAATCGAACATACACCATGTGATCAAAAGCATCTGGACACTTGGCTGAAAATGACTTAGAAGTTCGTGGCACTCTCCATCAGTAGCGCTGGAATTCAGTATGGTGTTGGCCCACCCTTAGCCTTCAACTCTCGCAAGCATACGTTCAAGCAGGTGCTGGAAGGCGACAGATCATTCTTTAAGGAATGCTGTGGTGAGGAGAGGTGTTGATGTCGGTCGGTGAGGCCTGGCACGAAGTGGGCGATCCAAAACATGCCAAAGGTGGTCTATAGGATTCAGGTCAGAACTCTGTGCGGGCCCGTCTATTACTGGGATGTTATTGTCATGTAACCACTCCACCACAGGCCGTGCATTATGAACACGTGCTCAATGTGCCGAAATATGCAGTCGCCATCCGCAAATTGCTCTTCATCTACATCTACATCTACATCTACATCCATGCTCCGCAAGCCACCTGACGGTGTGTGGCGGAGGGTACCCTGAGTACCTCTATCGGTTCTCCCTTCTATTCCAGTCTCGTATTGTTCGTGGAAAGAAGGATTGTCGGTATGCTTCTGTGTGGGCTCTAATCTCTCTGATTTTATCCTCATGGTCTCTTCGCCAGATATACGTAGGAGGGAGCAATATACTGCTTGACCCTTCGGTGAAGGTATGTTCTCGAAACTTTAACAAAAGCCCATACCGAGCTACTGAGCGTCTCTGCTGCAGAGTCTTCCACTGGAGTTTATCTATCATCACCGTAACCCGTTCGCGATTACTAAATGATCCTGTAACGAAGCGTGCTGCTCTCCGTTGGATCTTTTCTATCTCTTCTATCAACCTTATCTGGTACGAATCCCACACCTCTGAGCAGTATTCAAGCAGTGGGCGAACGAGCGTACTGTAACCTACTTCCCTTGTTTTCGGATTGCATTTCCTTAGGATTCTTCCAATGAATCTCAGTCTGGCATCTGCTTTACCGACGATCAACTTTCTATGATCATTCCATTTTAAATCACTCCTAATGCGTACTCCCAGATAATTTATGGAATTAACTGCTTCCAGTTGCTGACCTGCTAGTAGCTAAATGATAAGGGAAGCAAGAAGGTGCTTAAAACATCAATGTAGGGCAGTGCTGTGACAGTGCTACAGGAAAACAACAAGAGGTGCAAGCCCTCTCCATGAAAAACATGATCACACCATAACACAACCGCCTCTGAATTTTACTGTTGGCATTACACACACTGGCAGACGACGTTCACCAGGAATTTGCCATACCCACATTCTGCCATCCGATCGCCACATCGTTACCGTGATTTGCCACTCCACACAACGTTTTTACACTGTTCAGCAGTCCAATATGTACACTTCTTACACCAGCGAGGCTTTGTTTGGCATTTACTGGCATGATGTGTGGCTTATGAGCAGCCGCTCGACCATGAAATCTAAGTTTATTCACCTGCTGCCTAGCTGTCATGGAACTTGCAGTGGGTCCTGGTGAAGTTTGGAATTCCTGTGTTATGGCCTGGATAAATGTTTGGCTATTACAAATTACGACCTCCTTCAACTGTCAGTCGCCGGCCGAAGTGGCCGTGCGGTTAAAGGCGCTGCAGTCTGGAACCGCAAGACCGCTACGGTCGCAGGTTCGAATCCTGCCTCAGGCATGGATGTTTGTGATGTCCTTAGGTTAGTTAGGTTTACTAGTTCTAAGTTCTAGGGGACTAATGACCTCAGCAGTTGAGTCCCATAGTGCTCAGAGCCATTTGAACCAATTGAACTGTCAGTCAATAGACGAGGTCGGCCGGTACGCTTTCGTGTATTACGTGTCCCCTCTCGTTTCCACTTCACTATCACATCGAAAACAGTTGACCTAGGAATGTTTAGGAGTGTTTAAATCTCGCGTACAGACGTATGACGCAAGTGACAGCCAATCACCGACCACGTTCGAAGCCGATGAGGTCTGCAAAGCGCCCCAGTCTGCTCTCTCACGATGTCTAATGACTACTGAAGACGCTGGTATGGACTACCTGGCTGTAGGTGTCAGCACAATGCACCTAATATGAGAAACGTGTATTTTTGGGGGTGTCCGGATACTTTTGATCACATATTGTATATTATGGTGTACTGATAAATTTTACTTTTTGGACGGTATGGCTACAATTGAATGAAACACAATTTTCGTGCCATACGCGTTTCGCCTTTATTCTCGGCACGGCATCGTTAGTGGCAGGTTTCGCGGACGATTTTCAACATAATATGTTTGTGTATCATCTCTGGTGCCGTTCCTCTTCTTATAATTGTCACTTGTTTTTTTTTCCTTATTTCACAAAACACTCGCTTTGATGCAGTGTTTAGGTTGAAACTAAAATGGAACACTGTATCAAAACTAAACACAACACCAAAACGAGTTTTCAGTTCCTAGTGCTGTGAAATTTGGAAAGAAAGAAACAGCCTATCACCGAAAATGCCTTGGTAGAGAATAAAGGGGAAACGCGTATGGCACGAAAACTGTGTTCGTTCTTGTAGTCAGAAGGTCCTAAAAAGTAAAAATTATCAATATTCCTATATATTACACTCAACTGAGGAAGACAGGACTCCAAAAGTCTAACAATAATCCTTTCATTGATGTAACTTTCTCCAGAACTGACTGTAGTTGGGTGAAACTATTTCATTAAGTTCTATATATGTAGATAACTGCGGCCTATATAGTCAAAATGAGAGATCGTGCTGAAATCCAATGCTTTGATTTCTTTATGGTGCAGCTTTTCATGCTTTTCAAAATAAAACAAATTTTATCGAAATTCTACATCTTTATTCTTGATGTCTAACGTATTTATTTCTCAACACAGTCGATGAACACATTTCTCCCAACGAAAGACCGCTTTGTTGATCCCATCACTGTAGAACATCTGACATTGATGACGGAGCCACAACCTCACCTCTGCATGCACCGCCTTATCATTATTAAAGAAAAGTCCTCTAAGCTTTTCTATAAGTTTTGGAAACAGATGAAAATCAGATGGGACCAAATCGGAAATGTATGGAGGATAACCGACGACAGTGGAGCCAAGGCGTCAGATTGTTGCAGACATCGCAGCGCTCGTGTGTGGTCTGGCATTGTCATGCTGAAAGAGAGGATGCTCCAAGTGCTGACGAACACTTCGATTTGGTGCTTTCAGTTTTCTGTGGGTGTCGCAGTACGTTGCAGAGCTTATGGTGGTGCCTTTAGGCAGTAGTTCCAAATGCACCACACCTTGAACATCCCAGAACGCTGTGTGAATGACTCTGCCCGCTGATGGCATGGTCTTGACCTTTTTTGATGTCGGTGATCCTTTGTACCAGAGCTCCATAGTGCTTTCTTGCTTTCAAGGTCAAAATTGTGATCTCAGCTTTCATTAACTGTCATAATGTGGCATCACCGCTCACAGCCTTCACTCTTCTATGAATTTCAATTGGAGACACATTTTCTGAGGTTAAAACTCGATTAAAGCATTCTGTTAACCACGCACCAACAGAGTTACGTTACACATCTCCATGTACGTGCTACAGTTCGCAAGCCTTCTAGTTGCAGTGGATTTCAGCTTGATTTCATTGGTGTGAAGCTGAACTGCTGGCTATTATTGATACGGTTGATAGTATTGTAACGGTCACTGGCCGAGGAAACAAGATTTGGAACAAAATTTATATATAACAATCGTGAAGTCCAATGTTAGCAGAATATGTATGACTGGTAGGAGAGAGTATTGTAGCTAGAGAGAGACCGCAATAAGCAATTTCCGCCATTTCATAAATTTCGTATTGCTGTTAGCATGAGGTTATGTTCTGGGCATCATTTGCAAATATTTTTTGTTCTACACGTTCAAATGGCATATAATTTGGTTTTGCTATTCGGAAGATATATTGTTAATTTTCAGATACAGAATTTTATGGCGAGTAAAATGCTGTATATTTCAGAACTATTTATATAACACTACAACAGTTAACCCATACTTCGTCTGTCGTGCACCATCTTGTACAGTAAAACAGCAGGTCCTTTCTCACGGAACACGTGATACTTGCGAATGGACTGTGTTTCGTTAATGTCTTACTTTTATCCGTATTGAAAATGGAAATCGGTGTCAGTTTCCAGTAGCTTCTGTTTCAAAATGTATTTAACTTGTGACTGGTTTTTTATAATATTTCTCCATAATTTTATTTCCCTTACTGGTTATCTGTGTGTAGGAGGGTGATAATGCAGAAGATAGACCATTAAATACACCACTGAGAAGATTTTCTAGATTGCAACCGTTTCAAATTGAAGTTGAATATTTGTTCCTTGGCACATGTTTTACCCTGGAGCATGCTTTCTACTTTTTAAAAACTTTATTTTTTGGATTAATTTTTGGATTTCAGAAAAAAGACTTCAGAGCATAAAAAGTAAATACCGTCATTTAAAATGTGAAAAAGAAAATATATTAAACTCGTGTTGCAGGTCTGTCTAGAAGAGGAAGTAGGGAATTTTGCCAAGGTACTACATTCATCCCTACTGCTTCATAGAAGCGAAACGGTCATAGTTATACTTGTTTAGTCACATAAACTACCATTTCTCTAAGTTGTACTAAATAGAAAAGAATTTAAATAAGAAGGAACTCATAAACAGTGGTACGTTCAACCCTCTATAGATTGACTCGTTTTTAGAAAATTAACTTACGTGAAAAAAATGTAGGAATCTGTTATGATACACAAAATGCTATATAACAGATTGAACATAGAAATTCTCATTTCATTTTGACTTATTTACTATTTTAGGTATCTCGTCGTATGGCAATATCTTGAAAATATCGATTAATCATTAATCGTTCAGTTACGTAGACATGGAAACATAACCTTTGCTGTCATTAAGTACCTTAAAAATTTAACTAGATGTGATCTAAGTGGCAGAAATAACTCACTCTTTCAGTTACTTTCGCGTGGGATTACGTACACTCGACTTTCGGCAAAGATTACCAGTTTTGAACTGTTTCTGCTAACATAATGACGCTAATCACAGTTTAGCTCGATGCGTACCGACTACGTGTTGCCAGACGGTAACATCACGGATTTACCAGTGGTTTCCCTAAAATTATAGCCAGTTTTTTTGTTTGTTGCCGAATGACAACTTCATGCAGCACAGGATTAATGTACGATTGCCTGTATCTGTTTCCCCTTGAACCTGATTAACTGGATGAATCCCAGCCACTTAATTATTGTGTTATGGAGATAGGCATAGTACTAAAAGAAGTAATCAAATTGCTCTCAAATCTTACCGTCGTTGGAAAATTTCATTATATACACTCCTGGAAATTGAAATAAGAACACCGTGAATTCATTGTCCCAGGAAGGGGAAACTTTATTGACACATTCCTGGGGTCAAATACATCACATGATCACATTGACAGAACCACAGGCACATAGACACAGGCAACAGAGCATGCACAATGTCGGCACTAGTATAGTGTATATCCACCTTTCGCAGCAATGCAGGCTGCTATTCTCCCATGGAGACGATCGTAGAGATGCTGGATGTAGTCCTGTGGAACGGCTTGCCATGCCATTTCCACCTGGCGCCTCAGTTGGACCGGCGTTCGTGCTGGACGTGCAGACCGCGTGAGACGACGCTTCATCCAGTCCCAAACATGCTCAATGGGGGACAGATCCGGAGATCTTGCTAGCCAGGGTAGTTGACTTACACCTTCTAGAGCACGTTGGGTGGCACGGGATACATGCGGACGTGCATTGTCCTGTTGGAACAGCAAGTTCCCTTGCCGGTCTAGGAATGGTACAACGATGGGTTCGATGACGGTTTGGATGTACCGTGCACTATTCAGTGTCCCCTCGACGATCACCAGTGGTGTACGGCCAGTGTAGGAGATCGCTCCCCACACCATGATGCCGGGTGTTGGCCCTGTGTGCCTCGGTCGTATGCAGTCCTGATTGTGGCGCTCACCTGCACGGCGCCAAACACGCATACGACCATCATTGGCACCAAGGCAGAAGCGACTCTCATCGCTGAAGACGACACGTCTCCATTCGTCCCTCCATTCACGCCTGTCGCGACACCACTGGAGGCGGGCTGCACGATGTTGGGGCGTGAGCGGAAGGCGGCCTAACGGTGTGCGGGACCGTAGCCCAGCTTCATGGAGACGGTTGCGAATGGTCCTCACCGATACTCCAGGAGCAACAGTGTCCCTAATTTGCTGGGAAGTGGCGGTGCGGTCCCCTACGGCACTGCGTAGGATCCTACGGTCTTGGCGTGCATCCGTGCGTCGCTGCGGTCCGGTCCCAGGTCGACGGGCACGTGCACCTTCCGCCGACCACTGGCGACAACAACGATGTACTGTGGAGACCTCACGCCCCACGTGTTGAGCAATTCGGCGGTACGTCCACCCGGCCTCCCGCATGCCCACTATACGCCCTCGCTCAAAGTCCGTCAACTGCACATACGGTTCACGTCCACGCTGTCGCGGCATGCTACCAGTGTTAAAGACTGCGATGGAGCTCCGTATGCCACGGCAAACTGGCTGACACTGACGGCGGCGGTGCACAAATGCTGCGCAGCTAGCGCCATTCGACGGCCAACACCGCGGTTGCTGGTGTGTCCGCTGTGCCGTGCGTGTGATCATTGCTTGTACAGCCCTCTCGCAGTGTCCGGAGCAAGTATGGTGGGTCTGACACACCGGTGTCAATGTGTTCTTTTTTCCATTTCCAGGAGTGTATATATATATATTTTTTTTCTGGCAGGCATCTTGTTCAAAAAATGTTCAAATGTGTGTGAAATCTTATGGGACTTAACTGCTAAGGTCATCAGTCCCTAAGCTTACACACTATTTAACCTAAATTATCCTGAGGACAAACACACACGCCTATGCCCAAGGGAGGACTCAAACCTCCGCCGGAACCAGCCGCACAGTCCATGACCGCAGCGCCTGAGACCGCTCGGCTAATCCCGCGTGGCAGGCATCTGGCCTTTAATTTTCTGTTCTTTTGTAGAAGATATTAGACATCACGGTCACCAGCACCCTTCCAAAAGCAACTGAAGTGTTTCAGTTGAGAACTGCACTCTAAAAAGAAGTAGATAATCAATAGATCATACTAAGCGTCAAATTAATTCAGAATACTGCGAAGTGGCTCAACATTCCGCCTAGCTACATCTCATCCGCGAAAGAGGTAGTGGGGCGAACTAGGACGTTCATATCAATCAAGCTCGACGACTGCACTTGGAATTTAAAAGAGTGACTTGACAGTGACTCAGTCGCAGTACTAACTCTTTCTCTTTCGTATTCTATAAGTGTGCTAGGACTGCTATTATTTTCTATTTTTACATAACTGACCTGGCAAACAGTGTGGGAAACAGCCTACGGTTGTTTGCTGATGATGCTGTGGTGTAGGGTGAGATGTCGAAGCCGACTGACTGTAGAAGGATGGAAGGCTATTTTGACAAAATTTTTAGTTGGCTTGTTGAATGGCGACCAACTCTAAATGTAGAAAAATGTAAATGAATGAGGATGCGTAGGAAAAATAAAATCCGTAATGTTCGGATACAGCATTTCTGCCGGCCGGAGTGGCCGTGCGGTTCTAGGCGCTACGTTCGCAGGTTCGAATCCTGCCTCGGGCATGGATGTGTGTGACGTCCTTAGGTTAGTTAGGTTTCATTAGTTCTAAGTTCTAGGCGACTGGTGACCTGAGAACTTAAGTCGCATAGTGCTCAGAGCCATTTGAACCATTTGAGCCAGCATTTGTAGTGTTCCGCTGGACTCAGTGACATCATTTAAATATCTGGGTGTAATGTTGCAGAACTATATGAAATGAGACGATTACGTGACTAATGCGGCAGGGAAGGTGAACTGTCGATTTTGGTTTACTGGATAAGTATGGTTAATCTGGAAAGGAGACAGCGTATAGGACGCTACTGCGACCTATTATTGACTACGACTCTAGTATTTGGGATCTGTACAAGGTCGTATTAAAAGAAAACATCGAAACAAGGCAAAAGGGTTGCTAGATTTATTACTAGTAGATTCGAAAAACACGCAAGTGTTACGGAGATTCTTCGGAAACTCAAATGGGAATGCCTGACGGGTTGGCGACGTTCTTTTCGAGGAACACTACTGAGAAAATTTAGAAAACCACAATTTGAAGCTGGCTGCAGAACGATTCTACTGCTGCCGACTACAATCCGAGTAAGGACCACAAGCCAATCCTGTTGGCCGTGCGGTCTAACGCACGGCTTTCCCCGGGCGGGAAGGAGTGCCTGGTCCCCGGCACGGATCCTCCCGGCGGATTTGTGTCGAGGTCCTGTGAACCGGCCAGTCTGTGGATGGTTTATAGGCGGTTTTCCATCTGCCTCGGCGAATGCAGGCTGGTTCCTCTTATTCCGCCTCAGTTACACTATGTCGGCGATTGCTGCGCAAACAAGTTCTCCACGTACGCATACAGCTCCATAACTCTACCACGCAAACATAGGGGTTACACTCGTCTGGTGTGAGACGTTCCCTGGGGGCTCCACTGGGGGCCGAACCGCACAATAACCCTGGGTTCGGTGTGGGGCGGCGGAGGGGTGAAGTGGACTGCGGTAGTCGTCGCGGGGTTGTGGACCACTGCGGCTGTAGCGGTGACGGAGCCTCTCGGTCGTTTCTAGATCCTCAGTTAACATACAATACAAGACATACAAGGACCACAAAGATAATATACGAGAAATTAGGGCTGCTACGGAGGCATATACACAGTCGGTTATCGCTCGCTCTATTTGCGAATGGAACAACAAAGCGAATGACTAGTAGTGGTATAGAGTACCCTCCGCCACGCGTCGTAGGTGGCTTGCGGAGTATGTATGAAGATGCAGACGTAGATTAGGTATCCTGCATTCTGTAGTAATGAAGCCGGACAGCGAACTCGTAACCACCTGGATGTGGAAGGTCCGTGCTTTGGTTGAGCGGCCTGGCAGCTGCCAGGCAGGGGCCTGGCCACGGACTGCCAGTGTCTGGGGCCAACACGGAGCCGCCGCCACATTGCTAAAATGCAACACCGCTATTCCACAAAGTTTAACTTGCGATCATACAACGTTTCCACAGATTAAGAAGGAAAACCTGCCCGGTGGTGTGAAGGAATTCTAAGACGCCCTCTTGAAAAATCATAGTCTCCGGCCTCCGATAACTACCTTAAAAAACTTTCGCAAAACACCACCGAGTTTGAGTTTATGGCATGACTGGTGGTCCGCCAAGTCGACATCAAGAGAGTGGAACTTTTTTTTATTTTCATTTTTACACGGCAGTGAAAACACGGTTGCGGGGAAAGCACACTCCTACTTTCGTATACGGCATGTGACTTAGGACCAGAGTCCCAATTTTTAGAGTGAGAGGGGCGGTAATACAGTTGATTGAGAGAATAGTTTTATAGAGATACTAGGGGGAAGGGAGGAAGATGAACACCCCACAAAATTATAGTACTGGCCAACGTTGGCAGTAAATTTGGTGATTTATCAGAAAATTTTAGGTGCTCAAAAACCAGCAAGCCAAGCATAGAGGTGTTGCGCTTTTAGACATTCGGGATTCGAGACTTGACTTACGACTCGATCTGTGGCGATGATAGAGGACGCTTTGGTTCCATAGACGAGGAGAGAAGAGACTTGAGATCCAGAAGCCAATGAGAGATGAAGGTCGGCCTTGAGTGACTCTATTTTGCTTCGATGCCGGTCGTCTCTGACTCCAGTAAACAGCAGTAAAAGCATGACACCTCTGAATAGGTATGCTAACTCGTTGGCTTTATGGAAGTAGCGAACGCTCTATCCGTCACTCTGCTCCAGTAATATGCCTGCTTTCATTTGCTGTGATTTTCGCACCTTCCAGTCACTGCTTACTTGTTGTTTGGTTTCATGATAGGATAACAATGATAGGAAATCGATGTCACCAAATTACTGCACCGATCCGCCTTAGAACCTTGGCAGTAATTTAGTCATAGTGATTAATTCGACCATCTGAGTACTACGTTTTATTCCTTCAATATTAAATATGCCAGTCGTGGAGTAAATTATGAATTGATTTTACTCGTTGACTTTCTTTTCATAGTTAATGAAACCCATATCCGTAGGCAGAACTAACAGAAATTTAATTGAGAGCCGTGAGCCCTGTAATTTATCGTCTTCTTTAACCTTCCTATTGTGCTTAAAACAGAAACACACATATTGTGAATGAGTCAGTTAGACTTGCTATTAAAAAAAATGCTTTTTTCCTTAGGTGGTTCTTCAAAACACGTTGTAGGTGGTTTTTTTATGTAGAAAAACAGACATTGGAACTTACAAACATTTATTGAACATAATTACTACAAAAAAATTGTTTACAAAATCTTAGTTGAACAAAATATTCTTACATAGTACTTAAAATACTTTTTGGAGAAAAACACACTTTAGAACTTAAGTTTCAGCATTTGTTGCAGACAATAATTATTGCAAAATTTAAATTAAATCACTTGGAGGAACTTCATTGAACTCAGCTGCTATGCATATCCCATTTACTTAAGCCATTATTGCAGTAAACGTTTGTATGCTCTTGGCAGAGGAATAATTGACATCTATAACACTTTTTGTTTGTATTTTTGTGTTTCTTCCGTCTACACTCTTTGCACCAGCCCCTCTTCTGATCTTCTGCACCTGAACTCATTCCTACAGTATTCCCCAAACTACCTTTGATATTGTTAGAAAGATTTTTGGTCATTCTTTCCTTTCGCATTGGTTTTGTTAGCGCATATACAAGTTGTCTTAGAAGTATCCGTCTTCAATACAAATTTTTCTGAGTGTACTCTGGGCTCATGTATACACACGCACGCACTTATTGCAGCAGTATGTAGCACGTTGTAGAATAAACAAATACACTACTGGCCATTAAAATTGCTACACCAAGAAGAAATGCAGATCATAAATGGGTATTCATTGGATAAGTATATTATACTACAACTGACACCTGATTACATTTTCACGCAATTTCGGTGCATAGATCCTGAGAAATCAGTACCCAGAACAACCACCTCTGGCCGTAATAACAGCCTTGATACGCCTGGACATTGAGTCAAACACAGCTTGGATGGCGTGTACAGGTACGCTGCCCATGCAGCTTCAACACGATACCACAGTTCATCAAGAGTAGTGACTGGGTTATGGTGACGAGCCAGTTGCTCGGCCACCATTAACGAGACGTTTTCAATTGGTGAGAGAACTGGAGAAAGTGCTGGCCAGGGCAGCAATCGAACATTTTCTGTATCCAGAAAGGCCCGTACAGGACCTGCAACATATAGTCGTGCATTATCCTGCTGAAATGTAGGGTTTAGCAGAGATCGAATTAAGGGTAGAGCCATGGGTCGTAACACATCTGAAATGTAACGTCCACTGTTCAAAGTGCTGTCAATGCGAACAAGTGGTGACCGAGATGTGTAACTAATGGCACGCCGTACCATCACGCCGGGTGATACGCCAGTATGGCGATGACGAATACACGCTTCCAATGTGCGTTCACCGCGATGTGGCCAAACACGGATGCGACTATCATGATGCTGTAAACAGAACCTGTATTCATCCGAAAAAATGACGTTTTACCATTCGTGCACTCAAGTTAGTCGTTGGGTACACCATCGTAGGCGCTCCTGTCTGTGATGCAGAGTCAAGGGTATCTGCAGCCATGGTCTCCGAGCTGATAGTCCATGCTGCTGCAAACGTCGTCGAACTGTTCGTGCAAATGGTTGTTGTCTTGCAAACGTCCCCATCTGCTGCCTCAGTGATCGAGAAGTGGCTGCACGGTCCGTGCCAGCCATGCGGATAAGATGCCTGTCATCTCGACTGCTACTGATACGTGGCCGTTGGGATGCAGCACGGCTTTCCGTATTACCCTCCTGATCCCAGCGATTCCATATTCTGCTAACAGTCATTGGATCTCGACCAACGCCAGCAGCTTGTCGCGATATGATATACCGAAATCGCGATAGGCTACAATCCGTCCTTTATCGAAGTAGGAAACGTGATGGTACGCACTTCTCCTCCTTACACGAGGAATCACAACAACATTTCACCAGGCAAAGCCGGTCAACTGCTGTTTGTGTACGAGAAATCGGTTGGAAACTTTCCTCATGTCAGCACGTTGTAGGTGTCGTCACCGGCGCCAACCTTGTGGGAATGCTCTAAAAAGATAGTCATTTGCATATCACAGCATCTTCTTTCTGTCGGTAAAATTTCGCGTTCTGTAGCACATCATCTTCGTGGTGTAGCAGTTTTAATGGCCAGTAATGTAGGTCATCGTTTGATACACCTCTAGCCGGAATAAGTGCTGGCGAGTTTATCTGTTGTGTCAAGTCCTCCATTCGTTTTGTTGTAATGTAGTATTACCTCAGACTTCCTGTGCTATTCTGAAGACACGCTGCAGCCATGGTGCATTATGGTGCATTGTAGAGAGTGATACAACTGTTTTACTTCCTTTTTTTTTTTTTTTTTTTTTTTTTTTTGCACGAACGTAACCAACATTTTGTCCCGTTGGAGCCAAAAGATAGTTGAAAGTACTGGTCTGCTATTGTTTGGCTACATTTCCTTTGGAATCTTAGCTTTGTTCTTCTTGAGTGTTCTTTCTAATCTTAGATTTTTTCTTGAGACGTTCTTTGGCCACGGTGTAGTCCGTAAAGAGATTATCAATGGTAATGTTTCGCTGAGTTCTCTCAATACTTTCAACAAGCTTCGAAACAGCAATTCTGCCTTTATTTGTTTCTCGTGATCCGTTTTCCGGCTATCCCGTATATACTTTTGCCGCTCAAACATATGCTGTCCTTACGTCAGGTAACTACCTAATTTTACTCGATATTTCCCCCTGATTTTTGAAGGTATATACTACCGGAACTTACCTTAGAAAATAAATTAAGGAAAGGCAAACCTACGTTTCTAGCACCTGTAGACTTCGAGACAGTTTTTGACAGTGTTGAGAGGAATACTCTCTTTCAAATTCCGAAGGCTGCAGGGGGTAAAATACAAGGAGCGAAAGGCTACACTCTTTCAAATTCTGAAGGTTGCAGGGGTAAAATACAGGGAACGAAAGGCTATTTACAATTTGTAAAGAAACCAGATGGCAGTTATGAGAGTCGAGGGACATGAAAGGGAAGCAGTCGTAGGGAAGGGAGTGAGACAGGGTTGTAGCCCATCCCCGATGTTATTCCATCTGTATATTGAGCAAGCAGTAAAGGAAACAAAAGAAAAATATGGAGTAGGCATTAAAATCCAAGGAGAAGAAATAAAAACTTCGAGGTTCGCCGATGACATCGTAATTCTGTCACAGGCAGTAAAGGACCTGGAAGTGCAG
Organism: Schistocerca serialis cubense; assembly: GCF_023864345.2. NCBI lineage: Eukaryota > Metazoa > Arthropoda > Insecta > Orthoptera > Acrididae > Schistocerca > Schistocerca serialis. The sequence continues at coordinate 339,130,313 of NC_064644.1, read as the reverse complement.
TTGAAGGGAATGGACAATGTCTTGAAAGACGGATATACAATGAACATCAACAAAAGCAAAACGAGGATAAAGGAATGTAGTCGAATTAAGTCGAGTGATGCTGCCAGAATTAGATTAGGAAATGAGACGTTTAAAGTAGTAAAGGAGTTTTGCAGCTTGGGGAGCAAAATAATTGATGATGGGTGAAGTAGAGAGGATATAAAATGTAGACTGGCAATGGCAAGGAAAGCGTTTCTGAAGAAGAGAAATTTGTTAACATCGAGTTTAGATTTAAATGTCAGGAAGTCGTTCAAATGGTTCAAGGGCTCTGAGCACTATGGGGCTTAACATCTGTGGTCATCAGTTCCCTAGAATTTAGAACTACTTAAACCTAACTAACCTAAGGACATCACACACATCCATGCCCGAGGCAGGATTCGAACCAGCAACCGTAGCAGTCGCGCGGTTCCGGATGAGCGCCTAGAACTGCTAGACCACCGCGGCCAGCAGGAAGTCGTTTCTGAAAGTATTTGTGTGGAGTGTAGCAATGTATGGAAGTGAAACATGGACGATAAATAGTTTAGAAAAGAAGAGAATAGAATCATTCGAAATCTGGTGCTACAGAAGAATGCTGAAGATTAAATGGGTAGATCACGTAACTAATGAGGAAGTACTGAATAGAATTGGAGAGAAGAGAAATTTGTGGCATAAATTGACTAGAAGAAGGGATCGGTTGGTAGGGCATATTCTGAGGCATCAAGGGATCACCAATTTAGTATTGGAGGGCAGCGTGGAGGGTAAAAATCGTAGAGGGAGACCAAGGAATGAGTACACTAAACAGAGTCGGAAGGATGTAGGCTGCAGTAGGTACTGGGAGATGAAGAATCTTGCACAGGATAGAGTAGCATGGAGAGTTGCATCAAACCAGTCTCTGGACTGAAGACCGCAACAACATACTACCGGAAGGGACACCTTCCTCTGAATGTAACCAAATGCTCATCCACTGTGACATCTTCGTAAGGAACGAACATACTAGGCAACTGATCCAGCGAATTTCAGAGAGAGCCTTCTTAGCAGCCAGTTTATCACGGCGTCGCCTAGCTGGTCGATCTTCTTTGTTGTCAATTCTGAGAAATCTCTTGATTTTATGGAAACGCTGAATTGGCATCGTTGCACGAAAAACTGGCCGGCCATTCGTATTGTCCCATAGTTCCGCAAGAAATTCTCCAGCAGATATGTACACACCAGCTAATATACGAAGTCCCAAATAAGCCTTCAATTCATGACATAATAGGAGTGAAGACTTGGCGATACCCGTGTCATTTCTTTGTTGGTTTCATTCAAATTCACTATCAACTGCTCTTCAGTTACGAACAGTGAAAATGAGAATAGATCCGTTTCGTTAATCCATTGAAGATCAAACCGCGTAGGTCCTGGAGCAGGACAGAAAATGTTTGTAACCATAAAATAAAAATATAAAATAAAAAAACTAAATTAGTGTGGTGTCTAGACAAGACAGCCTAGACACAATGAGAGGAAGCCGAAAGGCACGCGCTAAGCCAAAGCAGGGTGCGTGAGGTCTGAAACAGGATACGTAATGAATGCTATAAAGAAAAGTACGTAGCTTCTGGAATACTTAACTTTAATCCATCCTTTTGGTACATCTGGAGATTGTGGCGATACAAGTGAGACTCTTTAGATACGTGCAATGTTACTAATGGCGCCTTGCTAGGTCGTAGCCATTGACTTAGCTGAAGGCTATTCTAACTATTGGCTCGACTAATGAGCAATGCTTCATCCATGTAGTCGCTAGCAAAGTCGTCCGTACAACTGGGGCGAGTGCTAGTCCGTATCTCGAGACCTGCCTTGTGGTGGCGCTCGGTCTGCGATCCCTGACAGTGGCGACACGCGGGTCCGACGTGTACTAATGGACCGCGGCCGATTTAAAACTACCACCTAGCAAGTGTGGTATCTGGCGGTGACACCACAATTAGAGTTAAATACGGTGCAATAGAATAAACTACAAAGAAACGCAGTAAAACTTAAATCTGACAATAAGTAAGAAGTAAAGATACACTGCGTACAAGCCCCAAGGAGTAATTGATAATAGAGGTTTTCATCTTTGTAGAAAATGGGCGCAATGAGGAGATAAATTAATAACCCTGAGAAAGCCTGTCTCATCGCTGCGTTACCCTCCGAAACAATCACCTATGACAGGACCGAGTTTCGAGCCCGGGACCACGAAGTTGACAGCCGAGCATACTAGTCACGTGATTATGACAAAGTGCAATAATAACAGTAGTATACCCATAAAATACAGTTACATATAATATATTTATTACGCTCACTTTGCTCTTGACTGCTGGAGGATTTCTAGACCACTCTCTACCATCACGCGACGTATATGCATCTCCAACTAGATTGATTTCCTTAGACAACGATATTCCACTTTCATCCCCTTCAATCATATCACTCGCCTCACTTCCAGGTGATTCGTTATCATTATCACTTGAACCATTAAGAAAATCTTGAAAATCAGGATCATTACAGGATCATCTACCAATTCATCACGCGACTCACTGAAAAGCCTTTCTAACCTACCACCACTTAGAAAACGTTTATCCACTTCGACACACAAAATCAGACTAATGATGTAGTTGTTATATATTTACCTATTCTTACAAGAACATAAAATGCCTCTGAACCATTGTAAACCATACGATGACAATCGCATTTATCTCAAACAAAATTTTGTAAGAATTGAAATGAGAATTTCTGATTGGTCTAAACGATCCATTTACAATAAATGTGTCAAACCTGTGTATCTCCCAAACTATTTTAGACTTCGATATGAAAATTGAGATCAACATAAATTATTACATATCTGAGGATTACCTAAGGTCCTGTTAGAGTATAAATATTAGTCGCTGTTTTATGGTAACTTTAGTAAACGAACTTGGTGAGTTAGACCCATCCACAATGGAAAGGTTAAATTCCGTTGCACAACTTTATAATAATAACTGGTTCCTGGGGAGCGATCTCATTGCCTATCTGTTTCGGTCCGATCATTAACGAGAGAACCTTAAAATCTCGACGGTTCTTTTAACATGAAATAAAAATGAATCTAAAAAGTTCACTAAATTTGTTGGAAAAATTACGAAAAGCGCTGTCATATCCTATCCTAAAATTGATAACAACATTTAATGTCTCGCGAAACCTTAAAATTAGTTCATATTGTGAACGGCACTTCGTAAAACAGAAGACGTCTCTACCGAAGGAAGAACGGCTACAGTCGTTTTTCAGGACACAGCAAAGTACTTATGGCGATGGACTGGTAATTGGAATGATCGAACTTCGTGTGATCTCTAAGATCTGAATTTTCCTTAGTTTTCCTACCTGCTTGAGGCAAATGAAGTGGCAGTTCCTCTGGAAAATATATGACCAATTTCATTTTCCATCGTTGTACAGTCGAAGTTTGTACTACATTTCAAAGAAGCACGTGATAAACGACGCGTTACTCTAGCTTCTCCCTTCCTGCTACAATCCTGTGAGAGTCGGGTGGCCAATTTCATCAAAAAATGGTTCAAATGGCTCTAAGCACTATGGGACTTAACATCTGAGGTCATCAGCCCCCTAGACTTAGAACTACTTAAACCTAACTAACCTAAAGACATCACACACATCCAAGGCCCAAGGCAGGATTCGAACCTGCGACAGTAGCAGCAGCGCTGTTCCGAGTTGAAGCGCCTATAACCACTCGGTCACAGCGGCCGTCGCCAATTTAATCGACCAAAGTTAATCCTACTTCACATCTATTTATTATTTATGGTGGTTCTCATCGTACTGTGTGTGTGTGTGTGTGTGTGTGTGTGTGTGTGTGTGTGTGTGTGTGTGTGTGTGCGTGCGTGTGTGTTTACCGTTACCAAAATTGTGGTATTCCCAGCACTTGTTATAATATCCCGAAGAACATTGCTGAAATACATACAACGGTAAATAAGGGGCTCAGGTAAAATTTTCGTATGGCCAATACAGGGATGATCTATTTGTGAAATAGGCTCTCGCCTGTGAGAATAAACGACGTAATGACTTTAAATGCTGCTAACTACAATCTGTACACTACAAGTATACTGCATGTCGCCGGATCCTTCCACCAGAGCAGGAAGTCGTGCACTATCGCATTATGTCACACTTGCTGAAAATGGCTGGAAGGAGTTCAGATTTAAGCCGAGTAGGTGACGGTCAGTCAAATCTTAAAGTCCGTAACAGCTGTTCATTCTTCTTTTCACAAAAATTACTGACTGCATATTTCAACAGTGGCATGTAGGCAGCGCATTGACCCTATGTAAGAGAATGTGTGGTTGCAAGGAGACCTGGCTCCAGACGACCACGTGACACTACCAAGAGGGAAGACCATCGAGTTCGACTTGTGGCTCTGGCGCAACGTACTGCATTTGCAGGAGCAATTTGACCAGGAGCTGGCACCACAGAGACACAACGAACTGTTACATATCGGTTACTTCAAGGACAGCTCCGAGCGAGACGTCCTGTTGCGAGCATTCCACAGACCCCAAACAACCACCATCTGTAACTTCAGTGGTGTCTAGCGAGATCTCACTGGAGGGCAGGGTGGACGCTGTTGTGTTGTTGTGTTTTCTGATGAAAGCAGGTTATGCCTTGGTGCCGTTTGTTGGTTAAAAAGAGACAGGGTGAGCGCCTGCAACTTACCTGTCTGTAATGTATACACACTTTGCCTAGAACTGGAATTATGGTCTGGGGTACGATTTCGTATGACCACATGGGCATTCTTGTGGCTATCCCACGCCCCCTGACGGAAAATTTGTACTTCGATCTGGTAATACGACTGTTGTGCTGCCATTTATGAAGAGCATTCCAGGGGGTGATTTCAGACAGGATAGCGGTTGCCCACTGCCACAAAGCGCATGTTGTAACCCAACATGCTCTACAGAGTGTCAGCTTCTTGTCTTGGCCTGCTTTACGAGCAGTTATGTGTCCAATAGAACAAATGTGGGGTATCATTGTACGATAACTCCAGCGTCATCCAGATTAACCATTAACCGTCCCTATACTGACCGAACGAAGTGAAACAGGCATGGAATTCAGCCCCACAACATGACACCCAGCGTCTGTACAAGACGATTCATGCACGTTTGCATGCTTGCATTCAGTATTCTGGAGGTTACACCAGTTAATGCTGTACCAGTATTTCACATTTGCAATGGCTTATCTGGCGCTTACATTAACATGTGATAATGTAATTTTAATCACTTACATATGTTACCCACACAAATGTATTCCCAGAACTTTATTACCTTACAACAATTATTTTTTACCGTCTGTATATGAAGACGCAGGGAGGTGAAGAAACCACATTAGTGGCCAGTCGTGTTTGGACGTGCAGATCACTCTACAGCGATAGAAGTGTCCCGATTTGTTGGTATATCAGCGCACACTGTCCAGCGTATCTGCAATGAGCGATGTATCGTTCACAGACGGCGTTAGAATAGCGGTCGCAAAAAGATCTTAAAGGACGGGGACTTGATATCAGGGACAAGGCTTTCCAATGACAGTCAGTTTCAAACCTGATGTAAATAGCGGTTATCAGTAAAAGCAGATCCACTGAAAAGTTACTTTTTTGAATAATTAATAGACTATGCCCCCATTTCTTAATTAAGGCTAAAATACATTAAGAATTTATTTCTTCTGTGTAAATAAATGTGTAAAGTAAAGGAAAAAAGTCACGATGTAATTTAAGGAATGTATTTTTTATTGCTGTTCTGCTAACGAATGTTCCAGCGAAATCTTTATCTGTCGAAACTGTAAAGCAAGTTGAAGGCAGTCACCACAATTTGTTTCCGGATTATGTAAAAGCAAAAGCTGTGAGCTCTTTCTCTCTCACTCTCGCTTGTTTCGGGTTCGGTGGCTGTTTCGCAAATGTAAGTGTTGCTCTGTAACGTGTGGCAGATAATTACGCTAATTTAATTTCAAAAGCTGTGTTTTAATTAAGACTGTACTTTCCTTTTTCATTAATTATACATATTAAATTATTATGTTACATTTTAGAAATTTTTCAGGTTGCAGCGAAGGAGAATTGCAGACGAATTGTTTGGTGGCCACAGCTGAACGCTAGTTGTGTTCCAAAGGCTATTACTTTAACAAACTTTTATTTCAGCGTCCCTAAAATATCTTTTACCGGTCTTTTCTGTCAGTATCCGGGCAATGTAATTACGCAAACTGCGTAATTTTTAGATCGGCCATTGGCCTCTAAACAATGCCGTCGGTTAACGTTCTCGTCGGTCTGATGGGAATCTGATGCTGGTTGGCGAAATATATAATTTCATCATCCACAAGTAAAAATTTCCTAGTCACTATTATATCATTTTAGAAGCTTGCCGCCAGGAAAAGCAATAAATTTAATATTAAAATTTTTTTAAAATACAACTAATATTAAACCATCTCAGTCAGTTTTCGATCGAACATTGTAAACAGAACTGCATGCAGGACACGGTCGGAGTCCGGTGACTCCACTGCATGTTTTCACTGTGCTATTTAAGGCAGAACCTGTACAGTAGCCATCTGGAAGCGAGCAGAGTGATCCAATGATCCATGATTTGGCCCCTTTTCATATGATGCAACGCATCAGTTTCAATAAGGGGCCCTATGAGGTGTATGTGGGTTGTAGTGTTGCCTGGAGATGATTCAGTGACGTCTATGTGTTTTTTGTAATATGACTTGCTCCCAGACATTCAGGTAACGTTGAACACGAACCAGGCTGTTTATTTTAAAATTGTTCTTGTTAAAGTGTTGGTATTCCATCAACTTCTTTATGATAATTAGGCCTATGTACATCTACATCTACATCCATACTCCGCAAGCCACCTGACGGTGTGTGGGGGACTGTACCTTCTATTCCAGTCTCGTATTGTTCGTGGAAAGAAAGATTGTCGGTATGCCTCCGTGTGGGCTCTAATCTCTCTGATTTTAGCCTCATGGTCTCTTCGCTAGATATACGTAGGAGGGAGCAATATACTAATTGACTCCTCGGTGAAGGTATGTTCTCGAATCTTCAAAAAATGCCCGTACCGAGCTACTGAGCGTCACTCTTGCAGAGTCTTCCACTTGAGTTTATCTGTCATCTCCGCAACGCTTTAGCGATTACTAAATGATCCTATAACGAAGCGCGCTGCTCTCCGTTGGATCTTCTCTATCTTTTCTATCAACCCTATCTGGTATGGATCCCACACCGGTGAGCAGTGGGCGAACAAGTGTACTGTAACCTACTTCCTTTGTTTTCGGACTGCGTTTCCTCAGGATTCTTCCAATGAAACTCAATCTGGCATCTGTTTTACGGACGATTAACTTTATATGGTTATTCCATTTTAAATAGCTCCTAATGCCTACTCCCAGATAATTTATGGAATTAACAGCTTCCAGTTGTTGACCTCCTATATTGTAGCTAAGTGATAAAGGATTTTTCTTTCTGTGTATTCGCAGTACATTACACTTGACTACATTGAGATTCAATTACCATTCCCTGCACTATGCGTCAATTCGTTGCAGATCCTCCTGCATTTCAGTACGATTTTACATTGTTACAACCTCTCGATATACTGCAGGAGCATCCGAAAAAAGCCTCAGTGAACTTTCGATATTATCCACAAGATCTTTCATATATATTGTGAATAGCAACGGTCCTGAGACACTCCCCTGCGGCACATTTGAAATCACTCTTACTTCTACCTCTACATCTACATCTACATCTACGTGATTATTCTGTTATTCACAATAAAGTGCCCGGCAGAGCGTTCAGTGAACCACCATCATACTGTCTCTCTACCATTCCGCTCTCGCACGGCACGCGGGTAAAACGAGCACTTGAGTTTTTCTGTGCGAGTCCTGATTTCTCTTATTTCATCGTGATGATCATTTCTCCCTAGGTGGTAGCCAACAGAATCTTTTCGCAATCGGAGGAGAAAACTGGTGATTGAAATTTCATGAGAAGATCCGTCGCAACGAAAATCACCTTTGTTTTAATGATTGCCACTTCAATTCACGTATCATGTCTGGAAGACTTCTCTCCATTGAGAATGATATGCTGCGTTCCGTTATCTAGGACCTCTCCAATCCAATCACACAATTAGTCTGATAGTCCATATGCTCTTACTTTTTTCATTAAACAACTATGGTGAACTGTATCAAACGCCTTGCGGAAGTCAAGAAACACGGCATCTACGTGGGAACCCGTGTCTACGGCACTCTGAGTCTCTTAGACGAATAGCGCGAGCTGGGTTTCCCACCATCTTTTTTTGCGAAACCCATGCTGATTCCTACAGAGTAGATTTCTCGTCTCCAGAAAAGTCATTATACTCGAACACAATACGTGTTCCAAAATTCTACAACTGATCGACGTTAGAGATATAGGTTTATAGTTTTGCACATCTGTTCGACGTCCATTCTTGAAAACGGGGACGACCTGTGCCCTTTTCCAATCTATTGGAACGCTATGCTCTTCTAGAGACGTACGGTACACCGCTGCAAGAAGGGGGGCAAGTTCCTTCGCGTACTCAGTGTAAAATCCAACTGGTATCCCATCAGGTCCAGCGGCCTTTCCTCCTTTGAGCGATTTTAATTGCCTTTCTATACCTCTGTCATCTATTTCGATATCTGCCATTTTGTCATCTGTGCGACAATCTAGAGAAGGAACTACAGTGCAGTCTTCCTCTGTGAAACAGCTTTGAAAAAAGACATGTAGTATTTTGGCCTTTAGTCTGTCATCCTCCGTTTCAGTACCATTTTGGTCACAAAGTGTCTGGACATTTTGTTTTTATCCACCTACGGCTTTGACATAAGACCAAAATTTCTTAGGATTTTCGACCAAGTCAGTACACAGAACTTTACTTTCGAATTCGTTGAACGCGTCTCGCATAGCCCTCCTCACACTACATTTCACTTCGTGTAAATTTTGTTTATGTTCAAGCCTTTGGCTATGTTTATGTTTGCTGTGAAGTTCCCTTTGCTTCCTTAGCAGTTTTGTATCTCGGTTGTTGTACCACGGTGGCTCTTTTCCATCTCTTACGACTTTGCTTGGCACATACTCATCTAATGCATGCTGTACGATGGTTTTGAACTTTGTCCACTGATCCTCATCACTATCTGTACTTGACATAAAACTTTTGTATTGAGCCGTCAAGTACTCTGAAATGTGCTTTTTGTCACTTTTGCCAAATAGAAAAGTCTTCCTACCTTCTTTAATATTTCTATTTACGGCTGAAATCACCGACGCTGTAACCGCATTATGATCGCTGATTTCCTGTTCTGCGTTATCTGTGATTCCCTTTTCTGCGTTAACTGTTTCAAACAGTTCAGGTCTGTTTGTCACCAGAAGGTCTAATATGTTATCGCCACGAGTCGGTTCTCTGTTTAACTTCTCAAGGTAGTTTGTAGATAATGCACCTGAAATTTTCACTGGATTCTTTGTCCCTGCTACCCGTTATAAATGTTTGAGCCTCCCAGTCTATATATGGTAAATTAAAATCTCCACCCAAAACTATAAGTTGGTTGGGAAATCTACTCGAAATATTTTCCAAATTTTCTTTCAGGTGTTCTGCCACAACAGCTGCTAAGCCAAGGAGCCTATAGAGACATCCAATTACCATGTTTGAGCCTGCTTTAACCGTGACCTTCAGCTAAATTATTTCACATTTCGTATCTCCGTCAATTTCCTTCGATACTATTGCACTTTTTATCGCTATAAACACGCCTCCCCCTTCACTGTCCAGCCTGTCTCTGCGGTATCCATTCCAATCTGAGTTTAGGATTTCATTACTGTTTGCATCATGTTATGGACATTCCCTTCTCCCAAGATGACAACGGTCGTGTTCGTAACGCCGGACGCGTACGTTCCCACTTTCGCGAACTATCCCTCCCCGAATTGTTCGCCAAATCACGAGAACGAAAATTCACAGAAAATATCTGTGACTCTATGCGGCAACTGGTAAAGCGTAGCAGTCGACTTCCCTGCAGTTTTTTAGCTCTACGGGATCAATAAGTGGCTTCAATTGGATATGGCACAGATGAGAAAACCTGTCCGTTCTCTTCTTCTCCAAATTGAGATCAATATCAAGATTAGAGGCGCCATTGCACGGTGTTAGAGGGATGTCTAACTTTTTGTGATGTGTTTATGTGTTATGTACAGAGTGCAACAAAAATGTAGGGCATAAATTGCAGGATACATTCCTCACACGTACACGAAGAAATTATATTACACGAACATGGATCAGAAAAGGCATTGTTTCCGTGTTACAACTCATTTTCTCCAACGTGTTTGAAGTCCAGATTCTGAAGTTTCACAATCGGCATATATGAGCAGACATAAATCCTCATGTAACTGTTAAAGAAAGTCATCAACAAAGACTTTCTCTCACTGTTTGGGCAGGCATTTTTAGTCACGGCTTGGTAGGGCCTCAGTTTCTGCCACCCAAATTCATCTGACAAAGTTATCATAATTTCGTAAAGTATGCTCACCTGGCCTGTTAGCAGGTGTGCCTTTAGCTGTGCAACAAAACATTAACTACATCCACCTCCTCATTTTATTGTTAATGCCCGTCTCGTTGTAAATAACAGATTCGGTGACAGATGGAGAGATAGAAATGGATCAGTTGCCGTGGCCTCCCCGCTCTCTGGACCTAAACTCACTGGACTTTGCGGGGTATTTGAAAGCTTTTCTGTTTAGAACGCCAGTAGAAGATGTTCAAAAATATCCGCACCCTTATCATGGAAGGCTGCGAAACCGTATGCAATACTCCAGCGATACATGAGGGCATCCGAAATTCGCTACGACGGCGGGTCGAAGTGACCACGGGGGCATATTGAACATCTCATGAGAGGAAGATTTGTAAGTGATATGCTGATACGTTCTGTTCATGTATGTTTCTCGTGATTAATGAGTTGGAGAAAATAAGTTGCAACATGGAAATAAAGCATTTCCAGATATTTGTGCATATTACATAACCGCTTTGCCTACGTGTGAGGGAGGTGAATCGCAATTTTTGTTACTCCCTGCATCAAGGGCGATAAAAACGTTTCCGTTTTTGGCATTGCTACGACACATAAGCACCGACATCTAAGCAAGTAGTTAGTGTTGTCTTCGAATGGATCCTTTTTGATCACTTCTTTTAGAGTGAGAGGCGCTCAATGAGTTGGAGCCGATGAGATGCTTCTCAACAGCGTGCTGAGAAGTATCACATCACGGATAAGTCGCATCCGCTCTGATGTATTGAAGATCGCAAGTAACTATACATCGAACTCTGTGACTTTGTATGTTCAACATTTCATGTCGAGAACAGATAAAATCTCCGAGATAACCGCTGATTCCACTCATTTCTGAACACTGCATCATGGCATCTGTGTTCATGTAATATTTCAAAACGCATATAGTAAAAAATGTATCCAAGAGTGAAGACCCCCAGCAAATTAAAAAAAAAAAATCCATGTCTCATCAATAAATGGTTTGCAGGTCGAATCGAAACCTTAATTTCGTCGGCATTAGTTCCACATCAAGTGCCACTATGTCGAGCCTTGTCTCGATGCCATATGGTATTTTACATACTTTCATGAACGTCAGTTCAGTGGTAACGTGAGGCTGCTTTTTTATTGCCAACTTCCCTCCCACAGAAACTTTCAGTTATACGCAACATGAGGAGCAGTCGATGGACAGCAAGTGGCTGCTCCTCAGTCTCACAGCACACACTGGGTGGCTGATCCAGTAACGCGTAAAAGCCTCTTTTACGAGGGACACTTTCTGGTCAAAACCTACTACTCAAAGTGCGTCCGCATTTCGTGCCTGCGTGTAAATCAGCAACCAACCACGTCGCTAGTGTGTCCATGACGTCAGTGATGTATAGATTCTCCCGAGAGTGGAGTTCTAAAATTCCGAATATGCTGCACACAGCGCGTGCGCAGAAACAATGGACTGTGGCGGAGTCTGCTAACATCTGAAGTTATAACCTATTCTAGTCGAGCTAATTCCTATTACAGAAACTGATTTTGTGCTCTTCTGTCTCCTGAATCGTTATTCTGTGGTTTGCCTTGTTTCAGTGGCAACTAAAAGTCGCACAAGGTCCTGGTGTTTCTTTCCTAACACTGTCCTTCTAATCTACAAGGGAGACGAAATATCTGAGAGCAAAAAGTATTTACGTTTTACAGAGAAATAAATCAGAACTAAGCATAACTAAGAAAGACAATAGATAAACGTATTAATGAAAATTATTTCAACAGTAAAAAAGTAAAAACTATTAAACGACAAAAATAGTTTTCGTTGTTGTTTGGCAGTTAGCAAGAAAATAAGATACAGAGGATAAAGATAAAACGCACTGCTCAGTGCGCTCTACAAGATTTTTTGGAAATTTGTGTTTCTATGGGACCAAACTGCAGAGGTCATCGGTGCCTAGGCTTACACATTACTTACTGTAACTTAAACTAAATTACGCTAAGGACAACACACACTCACACCCATGCCCGAGGGAGGACTCGAACCTCCGTCGGGGGTAGCCGCGCGAACCGTGGCAAAGGCGCATTAGACCGCACGGCTACCCCATGTGGCTACTCTACATGGTGTCTGATGTGTTCGCTAGCATATATTTTCTCGAGCAAAAAATTTTATCCACTGAAATGTTTGGATGACAATTCCCATTCTTTCAATCATTAGGAATGTGTACAATTTATCACAGGACATTTGACTACAACTTCCACTACGAATTCTTAATCGTTCATTAATAAACTCTACTACCATTGCTTGTTCCTATACATTGTTACTATATTTCGATTTTTCCTTAAAGAAGATGGCCCCTCACACTCACTCTCACCATTCATAAGCCAAACTGCACGGCCGACAGCCCTCACAGCACTGTAAGCTTTGGTGCTGACGTGTAAACGAAAATGACCACTGAAAACAGACGAAACTCAATACGGGACTAAAACGCTAGGGACGCTGCAGTAGTCGCACTTATCTCCGGTAGTCAACTGAGAAAAGAAATTCGATTATGTAAAGCGAAGGTGAAACGGTGCTCTCAGAAACATATCGAAGCAGCAGTGGGCATATGGCAATGACTAGCTGGTTCGTAAAATCCGAACCAAGTTAAGTGCTGACCATAAACAGACGAGGTGCTCGCCGTTTTCCACGTCGCAGCAGTCACGTATAGCTAACAGCGTGACAAAAGCGAAAACCAACTGAATCCGCAATACGTATAAGAAAGCAATCATCCCCCTGCTCAAATTGACAAAATTTGTTGGTGTAGCAGATTTCGCTTGTAAATTACATTAGCAGAAAGTGCGACATCTGACAAAATATCGAGCATTTGAAAATGTTACCATCGCTCTAAAAATGGTGCTACAAAAGTTCCAGATCGGTGGGAAGTAATATCGGTAATAGGTAAAGTGTAGATGGGAAAACATTCGAAGTAAGCAAAAGAAAATTGCTGAGTGGCACATCGCAATCTTGATAATTTTTCCAGGGATCATTAAGCCTAGGCTGACTGTTAGAACTCCTGAATACAACTGAGAGACTGCGCTGCCTCAAATTACCCTTACTCTTCCCAACGGTGCTCCTACCTTGGTCTGTTACGAATATGATACGATATAACTAAACATACCGCTGTCTCCTGTCCGAGCATACTACAGAAAATTTTTAGGTCTCACCGTGATCTGTTACGATGTGAAAATTCGCTGGCGTGAAAGATACAGGAAGCCAAATTCAGTGATTCGAATTTCTCGAAACACTGAATAAACTATCTTAAAAGAACTCACGAAACTACAGGATTGACATTGTCTCTGGTGTTAAAAACTGTATAGGACTCACGAATAGATACTACAAGGAGCAACATTCTACCTCTCTTTTAGAAACCAAACATGCAGATGGAGGAGTATTGGAGCATTCACACAATCTGTCTTATAACATACGCCTACCGTTGGGAAGACGTTTGAGAACCATTTTTCAGGACCATAATACTCTATGGAAACGGAATGTGAGTGAATGTATGGTTGTCAGTGTAAGATTAATCACGAGGAAATTTAATCCTTGTAATGTACGTTTAAAATATGGAGAAAAACAAAGAACTAAATGAGGAAGCGTCGGACTGCGTAGCAGTTAGAAATGAGAAGTTATATATCAGCCATTTCTACATGAGGAATTTTGTACAGGTGCACAGCTACGGGTAAGTTATAGCAGATCAGGAAACTGAAAAATGATTTTTATGGTGGTGGTGGTGGTTGTTGGGATGTGTAAAGGGGACTAAACAGCTAAGGTCATCAGTCCCTGATTTTTATGCGTGGAGGATAAAGCAAGAATGCTAAAGTCAATACAAAGGACCGAATGGAAAACTGTCTAGAGGAAAATAGAAGAATTTTGAAAATCTGACCACTAAAGTGAAAACTAAGTCATTCCCTACAAATAGCAGCCCTTAACGTTTCATGTTTAGAGTAGTCTTAGTAGCTTCCTTTTACAGGATCACATTTGTTGAAAGAAAGACGCTCTAGAATTAACAATGAGAATGAACAATGGAACCTTAGTTTCGATTTGCGCTCTTGTAGCGGAGAGTATTTTATCTAGGGTAACTTTTGCGACTTTCTCTTCTAGCCAGCCATGTAACACAATTTGAATACAATTTCTTATTAAATTTTGAATTCATACGGTTCACTTGTGCCACAGACTACTCCTGAAATTACAAAAATTACTCCGGAAACGTAAGGCTTTTCGAAGTGTGAAAATCTCTTGCAATGTACAACGTGCTCATACACTTAGGAACAAATATTCTACAGAAATTCAAAAATTGGCGATCGAGAAAATATTCTCAGTACTGTATTGATAGCGTACGTGTTATATTATCTATCAGCTACAAACAAATAACCAGTAACTGAAATAAAATTAAGAAGTATTATCAAAACCAATTATAGGTTAAAAACATTTTGAAATAGAAAATATAAGCAACTAACACAAATGTCCTTTTCAATGAGGGAAAAACCGTAAAAATATTAAAGAAACCCAGTCCGTATTCGTTACATGGCAGAAGACCTTCCGTTTCACCGAACAACATGGTGAACGACCGACGAAGTTTCGCTTAACGGTCCACACGCAGGTAACTGGTTTTAAAAATATACTTTTACGTACCACAAAACATGTAACTGAAGAAGCAAAAGTATCCTCCAAATAGCTTTCCAATATTATCCGGCATCTAACTATGTACAGCTCAAGATACTGAAAACGTTGCACAAAATACATCCTCATGTCTCAAAAAAACTGAAAAAGTAGAAAATGCTGGAAACTGTTTTGGCGGTTCCCTGTTCGCATTCACGTATCCTCCTAAAGAATTTTTATCTCAAAAGACACCGATTACCGAGGAGATAATACTGTGCAGAAATAATGAATATAACGCTTTTTTCTGGTATTCTGCCTTTCGAAGGTAGTACATTTTGTTAGAAGCACTGTCCAGGCACACAGTCTTTTCAGGGTGGAAGACTGGCCACTAACCACCCACTGGCGTAGATAAGGCGAACCATCCCAACGATAATATCTGCAGCAGAAAGAACGGCAAAGAATCTGTAATAGTTTCGCTGAGAATTTTCCAGCCAAAAAAACACACATAATGTTAGGAGTTAGATCCAACTGTAATACTATCTGTTCTCCATCTTTGGCTTTTGTATTTTACAATTTTACAATTAGTTTCTGATAGTTAGTGTCCGCAGCTTGTGGTCATGCGGTAGCGTTCTCGCTTACAGCTTCCCAGGTTCGATTCCCGGCGGGATCAGGGATTTTCTCTGCCTCGTGGTGACTGGGTGTTGTGTGATGTCCTTAGGTTAGTTAGGTTTAAGTAGTTCTAAGTTCTAGGGGACTGATGACCATAGATGTTAAGTCCCATAGTGCTCAGAGCCATTTGAACCATTTTTTCTGATAGTTAGCACAGTAAGATTTGTGTAAACACTGACCTCTAGGTTTGCATTCGGCGGTTTGAAGTATAATATTAAGGGTATATGGGCGCTGAATTGATTAAATGATACGCTTTTCGTTTATTTACTTCTCGCTTCATAACGTATCAGACTATAAAACTGACACAGTCCAGTATTTCAATATGTGCGACATCATTGTTGCCAACATAAAATCTGTGTCGCACATTGATGTGTAAATGCACGATCCGTGTGACTTACATCGTGTTATAGACTATACTCAATACATGTCTAATTTCGTTTGAGGTTTCATCTTTTAGCTAATAGCACGTGACGTCATTGTTCGAGAATTAGGTGAATACATCATAACGACATAATGTCGTGACTTAATCGATATTTTGCTATCGTACTTTATGCAAAAGTCCAAATTACTTTATATTTTAGTGAATCGTAATGTAAAAGGGAGCTAATGGCCCACAAAATATTTCGACAACTCAACAGCATCTGACATTTCTGCACGTCATTTTCACGATACAAGTAAAACGAGAGACCGCTGTGCAAGGAAAATTGGTCTAGCATGATGTGTCGACAGAAGTGCCGACACAGTGTTATTTTGAGGGGGCCGATATGCACGCTATAAGCTCACGCAGAATATCGGGACGTCTGAAACAGGACGCTCTATGAATGCTATAAAGAAAAGTACGTTGCTTTGGGAATACTTAACTTTAATCCATCCTTGTTGTATACATCGTTCTTGTTGAGACATGCTTTAGACGATAATTATCAATTGCTATGTAAGGCTAATGGCGCCTTGCTAGGTCGTAGCCATGGACTTAGCTGAAGGCTATTCTAACTATGTGCTCGGCTAATGAGCGAGGCTTCGTCAGTGTAGTCGCTAGCTACGTCGTCCGTACAACTGGGGCGAGTGCTAGTCCGTATCTCTAGACCTGCCTTGTGGTGGCGCTCTGTCTGCGATCACACAGTGGCGACACGCGGGTCCGGCATGTACTAATGGACAGCGGCCGATTTAAAGCTACCACCTAGCAAGTGTGGTGTCTGACGGTGACACCACATAGCAATCCTATCTGATATGGATCCCACACCGCTGAGCAGTATTCAAGCATTGGGCGAACAAGCGTACTGTAACCTACTTCTTTTGTTTTCGGATTGCATTTCCTTAGGATTCTTCCAATGAATCGCAGTCTGGCATCTGTTTTACCGACGATCAACTTTATATGATCATTCCATTGTAAATCACTCCTATCCGTACTCCCATATAATTTATGGAATTAACTGCTTCCAGTTGCTGACCTGCTATTTTGTAGCTAAATGATAAGGGCTCTGTCTTTCTAAGTATTCGCAGCACATTACACTTGTCTACTTGAGATTCAATTACCATTCCCTGCATAATGCGTCAATTTGCTGCAGATCCTCCTGCATTTCAGTACAATTTTCCATTGTTACAACCTCTCGATACACCACAGCATCATCTGCAAAAAGTGAACTTCCGATGTCATCCACCAGGTCATTTATGTATATTGTGAACAGCAACGGTCCCATGACACTCCCCTGTGGCACACCTGAAATCGCTCTTACTTCGGAAGACTTCTCTCCATTGAGAATGACATGCTGCTTTTTGTTATCTAGGAACTCCTCAATCCAATCACACAATTGGTCTGATAGTCCATATGCTCTTACTTTGTTCATTAAACGACTGTGGGGAACTGTATCGAACGCCTTGCGGAAGTCAAGATACACGGCATCTACACTCCTGGAAATTGAAATAAGAACACCGTGAATTCATTGTCCCAGGAAGGGGAAACTTTATTGACACATTCCTGGGGTCAGATACATCACATGATTACACTGACAGAACCACAGGCACATAGACACAGGCAACAGAGCATGCACAATGTCGGCACTAGTACAGTGTATATCCACCTTTCGCAGCAATGCAGGCTGCTATTCTCCCATGGAGACGATCGTAGAGATGCTGGATGTAGTCCTGTGGAACGGCTTGCCATGCCATTTCCACCTGGCGCCTCAGTTGGACCAGCGTACGTGCTGGACGTGCAGACCGCGTGAGACGACGCTTCATCCAGTCCCAAACATGCTCAATGGGGGACAGATCCGGAGATCTTGCTGGCCAGGGTAGTTGACTTACATCTTCTAGAGCACGTTGGGTGGCACGGGATACATGCGGACGTGCATTGTCCTGTTGGAACAGCAAGTTCCCTTGCCGGTCTAGGAATGGTAGAACGATGGGTTCGATGACGGTTTGGATGTACCGTGCACTATTCAGTGTCCCCTCGACGATCACCAGTGGTGTACGGCCAGTGTAGGAGATCGCTCCCCACACCATGATGCCGGGTGTTGGCCCTGTTTGCCTCGGTCGCATGCAGTCCTGATTGTGGCGCTCACCTGCACGGTGCCAAACACGCATACGACCATCATTGGCACCAAGGCAGAAGCGACTCTCATCGCTGAAGACGACACGTCTCCATTCGTCCCTCCATTCACGCCTGTCGCGACACCACTGGAGGCGGGCTGCACGATGTTGGGGCGTGAGCGGAAGACGGCCTAACGGTGTGCGGGACCGTAGCCTAGCTTCATGGAGACGGTTGCGAATGGTCCTCGCCGATACCCCAGGAGCAACAGTGTCCCTAATTTGCTGGGAAGTGGCGGTGCGGTCCCCTACGGCACTGCGTAGGATCCTACGGTCTTGGCGTGCATCCGTGCGTCGCTGCGGTCCGATCCCAGATCGACGGGCACGTGCACCTTCCGCCGACCACTGGCGACAACATCGATGTACTGTGGAGACCTCACGCCCCACGTGTTGAGCAATTCGGCGGTACGTCCACCCGGCCTCCCGCATGCCCACTATACGCCCTCGCTCAAAGTCTGTCAAGTGCACATACGGTTCACGTCCACGCTGTCGCGGCATGCTACCAGTGTTAAAGACTGCGATGGAGCTCCGTATGCCACGGCAAACTGGCTGACACTGACGGCGGCGGTGCACAAATGCTGCGCAGCTAGCGCCATTCGACGGCCAACACCGCGGTTCCTGGTGTGTCCGCTGTGCCGTGCGTGTGATCATTGCTTGTACAGCCCCCTCGCAGTTTCCGTAGCAAGTATGGTGGGTCTGACACACCGGTGTCAATGTGTTCTTTTTTCCATTTCCAGGAGTGTACCTGGGAACCCGTGTCTATGGCCCTCTGAGTCTCGTGGACGAATAGCGCGATCTGGGTTTCACACGACCGTCTTTTCCGAAACCCATGCTGATTCCTACAGAGTAGATTTCTAGTCTCCAGGAAAGACATTATACTCGAACATAATACGTGTTCCAAAATTCTGCAACTGATCGACGTTAGAGATATAGGTCTATAGTTCTGCACATCTGTTCGACGGCCCCTCTTGAATACGGGGATGACCTGTGCCCTTTTCCAATCTATTGGAACGCTGCGCTCTTCTAGAGACCTACGTACGCCGTTGCAAGAAGGGGGGCAAATTCCTTCGCGTACTTGTGTAAAATAGAATTGGTATCCCATCAGGTCCAGCGGCCTTTCCTCTTTTGAGCGATTTTAATTGTTTCTCTATCCCTCTGTCGTCTATTTCGATATCTACCATATCGTCATCTGTGCGACAATCTAGAGAAGGAACTACAGTGCAGTCTTCCTCTGTGAAACAGCTTTGGAAAAAGACATTTAGTATTTCGGCCTTTAGTCTGTCATCCTCTGTTTCAGTACCATTTTGGTCACAGAGTGTCTGGACATTTCGTTTTGATCGACCTACCGCTTTGACATAAGACCAGAATTTCTTAGGATTTTCTGCCAAGTCAGTACATAGAACTTTACTTTCGAATTCATTGAACGCCTCTCGCATAACCCTCCTCACACTACATTTCGCCTCGCGTAATTTTTGTTTGTCTGCAAGGCTTTGACTATGTTTATGTTTGCTGTGAAGTTCCCTTTGCTTCCGCAGCAGTTTTCTAACTCGGTTGTTGTACCACGGTGGCTCTTTTCCATCTCTTACGATCTTGCTTGGCACATACTCATCTAACGCGTATTGTACGATGGTTTTGAACTTTGTCCACTGATCCTCAACACTATATGTACTTGAGACAAAGCTTTTGTGTTGAGCCGTCAGGTACTCTGTAATCTGCTTTTTGTCACTTTTGCTAAATAGAAAAATCTTCCTACCTTTTTTAATATTTCAATTTACGGCTGAAATCATCGATGCCGTAACCGCTTTATGATCGCTGATTCCCTGTTATGCGTTAACTGTTTTAAATAGTTCGGGTCTGTTTGTCACCAGAAGGTCTAATATGTTATCGCCACGAGTCGGTTCTCTGTTTAACTGCTCAAGGTAGTTTTCAGATAAAGCACTTAAAAAAATTTCACTGGATTCTTTGTCCACCCGTTATGAACGTTTGAGTCTCCCAGTCTATATCCGGCAAATTAAAATCTCCACCCAGAACTATAACATGGTGGGGAAATCTACTCGAAATATTTTACAAATTATCCTTCAGGTTCTGAGCCACAACAGCTGCTGAGCCAGGGAGCCTATAAAGACATCCAATTACCATGTCTGAGCCTGATTTAACCGTGACGTTCACCCAAATCATTTCACATTTCGGATCTCCGTCAATTTCATTCGATACTATTGCACTTCTTATCGCTATAAACACGCCTCTCCCTTCACTGTCCAGCCTGTCTCTGTGGTTTACATTTCAATCTGAGTTTAGGATTTCATTACTGTTTGCGTCTGGTTTCAGCCAACTTTCTGTCCCTAGTACTAAATGGGTGTTGTGACCGTTTATTAATGAGAGCAGTTCTGGGACCTTTCTATAGACGCTCCTGCAGTTTACTATTAGCACATTAATATTGTTATTCCCTTTTGCATTTTGCCTTGCCGCGTCTCAGGAGGCGTCATGTCGGGCCTAGGGAGGGAATTCTCTAACCTAAAAAAACCCCACGTGCACTCTACACGTACTCCGCTACCCTTGTAGCCGCTTCCAGGGTGTAGTGCACGCCTGACCTATTCAGGGGGACCCTACATTTCTCCACCAGATAGCGGAGATCGAGAAACTTGCACCCCAGATCTCCGCAGAATCGTCTGAGCCTCTGGTTTAAGCCTTCCACTCGGCTCCAAACCAGAGGACCGCGATCGGTTCTGGGAACGATACTACAAATAGTTAGCTCTGATTCCACCCCGCGAGCGAGGCTTTCCGCCTTCACCAATTCCGCCAACCGCCTGTACGAACTGAGAATGACCTCTGAACCCAGACGGCAGGAGTCATTGGTGCCGACATGAGCAACAATTTGCAGTCGGATACACCCAGTGCTCTCTATCACCGCCGGTAGGGCCTCCTCCACATCTCGGATGAGACCCCCTGGCAAGCAGACAGAGTGAACACTGGCCTCCTTCCCCGACCTTTTCGCTATTTCCCTAAGGGACTCCATCACCCGCCTAATGTTGGAGCTCCCAATAACTAATAAACCCCTCCCTCCGTGTGCCTGCTCGGACCTTGCTGAAGGCGCAGCCACGTGTCCACTCACAGGCAGAGCGGGAGATGCCACACGGCCAGCCTCCACATTAGATAAACTCCAGTGGAAGACTCTGCAGGAGAGACGCTCAGTAGCTCGGTACGGGCTTTTGTTAAAGTTTCGAGAACATACCTTCACCGAAGAGTCCAGCAATATATTGCTCCCTCCTACGTATATCTCGCGAAGAGACCATGAGGATAAAATCAGAGAGATTAGAGCCCACACAGAAGCATACAGACAATCCTTCTTTCCACGAACAATACGAGACTGGAATAGAAGGGGGAACCGATAGAGGTACTCAGGGTACCCTTTGCCAAACACCGTCAGGTGGATTGCGGAGTATGGATGTAGATGTAGATGTAGATGTAGAAAATTATAAACTCGCTATGCGGGGCGTATGCAAAAAGACAACACACGCGCGCCCAAGCGCGCGCGCACACACAAACACACACCATAAACAATAGCGCCACCACACGACCGAAGGTGACCAACATCAGGCGTTATAGATAATGAACATAAATTTACCAATGGCATTAACCGTCTCTTTGTTGTTTTGCAGTTAGAGATCAAGATTCAATGCAGAACTGAGACAGAAACTTTCATCACTAAAAACACGGTCAGTTGCTAATTCAGTTTCAACTTTTTCTTTACTAACATAGCCCTATACCTGGAAGTGTATGCCAAAATCACCACAGAGATTCGGCCACTCACTTTCAGCTATTGGGATAGTGTTATTGAGGAAACAGTCCAGATTAACTTAGCAACAGACCTTATGAAAAAAATGAAGGTGTTTTCCTTAAATTATGCTGGAAATCTTGTTCTGTCTCTATTCAAACAACCGATGGGCAGAGTTAATGCTAACTTCACAAATGGCTCTGAGCAGTATGGGACTTAACATCTGTGGTCATGAGTCCCCTAGAACTTAGAACTACTTAAACCTAACTAACCTAAGGACATCACACACATCCATGCCCAAGGCAGGATTCGAACCTGCGACCGTAGCGGTCACGCGGTTCCAGACTGAAGCGCCTAGAACCGCATGGCCACACCGGCCGACTAATGGTAACTCACCCGTTGGTATGTGTGTGTGCGAGTGTGTGCACGCTTGTGTGTTTGTGTTGTCTTTCTGCATAAATCTCGCGTACCGAGATTTTCAGGTTTCCTTCCACAGGGCTCCTTAGTTGCCTTTGTGCCCTGAAAATGACATATGAAAATACAGGCGGTTTTGTTTGAATGAAGGGAGATGCACGAACAGTTCTATACTCGTGCAGTTCATGTTGCTAAGTTATTGACTAAACGGAGGTATAATGTGAATAGAAGTGTGGGAAACATAAAACAAATAAATATACCGTAATGTTACCAAATAAGAATTGAACGTAGTAGTGTTATAGTCACACACAGCAAACATAATCATCTGATCTTGGGCTCGAGAATCTTGGATCAGTTTCGTCTAGGCCACATCTTTCAAATATAATTCATACTCTTTACTGATGTTTTCATTTATTAGTGATACTAAAAATGCAAAGTTTTGTGTGTAAGAGGGAGTGTGATGCGTGGCGTTTCGGTCTCATGTTAGGACTGAGATAGATCAGTAGTTCAGAAGAATATTTCTGAAATACATCAAAGTCAGTTGTGGTACTGATTCCATACCGCGTTTACTAGAAGGTGCTCGTAAAAGCTATCCTGGCGAAAATATTTTCTCTCACTGGAAATGAACGTTCGCTGCGAGAATTAAATCTTATGTTTATACAGCTGGAATAAATACGCGTGAAATGGCTAGTATGATAAAAATCAGTATTTCTCTAGATTTATTCTGTGGCGGTCCCAAGTATACGTTGTGTTCCATTAGAACTAACTTTCAGCTTTGGTAAATTTTTTTTAAGGAGTTAGCTCGCTTTGGACGCATAAAATACACTTGACTTCCGTAATCTTTCTTTTTCTTTCAAGTAAAATAAAAAGTAATGCTAAATCTGATGACATAGTTTTATTCCTTACACGTCCGTCTATAAGAGACCATTTTTGAGTGCACGTCAGACTCTTACTACGACCGCTCCACCAGATTGGAAGATCCCGTTGCTGCCGAAAAATTGGTCATTGTGACAACTTCGAAGTCCTGCTATTGGACGTGTCACAAAATAGTCATCTCTAAGTCATTTTCAACATGTTTCCTCTCTGAGTACATAGGATCACTGAAAATATTAAGTTTTAACAAAATGGTGCGTGCTGAAGCAAACGTCATTTTCTTCGTCAACAAAGTCTAGACAAAAGTGTGCACCCAAAATAGACTTTTGAAGCTATCGCAGAACGGCTGCATACTGTGATAAAGAATTAGGTTTAGAATGTCAGCATCAAATTTCGATCACAATCATATGTACCACTCACAAGTTTTTCTCGCCAGTTTGAAAAATACCGTTTCGAAAAAAATGGGTTTAGAGTTATGGGTTACATTTTTTTGTAGTTAAACAAACCTCTAGTCAGCGATCGCTGGACGATACAGAAATCCTTCCAGATCCAAAACGATGTCCTCTTTGGTCTTCATCGTGTCCATGGTCGTCCTGCGGGCCTCTCTGGCACCTTCTGCTACCCGCTGCTCTGTTCGCTCGATACGCTTTTCGTCTGTTTTTGTGCAGAAGTTGTAACAGGGTGGCTCGTTCTGAATTTAGAGCACGTTCATAATTTCCATAATGACTGTTAGATCGTCGTTTAAGTTATAATCTAACTACATTTTTCTCTCTCTGAAAGGATATCGGATAAACTTTTTCATAAATTGGCTGGTAATTTGATAACGGTGTATCTTATGAACACATGATGAACACTGAAATAAATTAAATTTTCTAGAGAACATCATAAGAAAAAAAGTCGATGTTTTGAAATTTTCAAAGTGGATTACCTCTTAAGGTGCCGAAGAGATTTTTACAGAAACCTTGGAACAGATACTGATGGCTTGTTGGCTATGTACCTTTGAATACTGAAATCGATAAAGTCATTAGAATATATTGTAGTATATTAATATGATAGTGACATTGGATGTATTTCAATATGACAGAGACATTTTGTCGAATGTGTCGCTCAGTGCGTAGGACGTCGGGAACGCACTGCAGAGCGTTAACACGTTCTCCTTTTCCCTTTTTATGCACGACGGCTTTCATTGGGCATTTTATTAAATATGGGCAATTAGTAGTAAGATGGAGAGACACATTTCACTAATTCCTCTTTGAAATGTCATCACTGATTTGCCTGTATATCAAATTCTTACCTCACTATACACTTCCAACATCGTCATCGTGGAGGGCGATCTGCAGTATTATGAGCGCTGAATAAATTTCCAGCCGCCAAGATCGCTAAAATCATTTATTCATATATGTTACGGGTTTCGGCAACTCTCTGTTGTCATCTAGATCCGAAGTTGGCAACAGAAAATGGCCGAAACCGGTAATCTATATGACTAAATGATTTTAGGGATCTTGGCAACTGAATATTGGCTGAGTGTTTGTTTCTCATTACAGTGGTGATGATCTGACTGAGGTACATCCTGAAGATTACACACATGTACTTAGTGCAGTACTCCAGGCGGCCGATTTACGTGGTCGGCGGTCAGGCGTCTTAGTCACCGCCGTAGACTTACGTACTAAAAATAACTAGACCGCTCACTGGCGCTCACTATTTGATACATGACCGCTGCAGTTTTATCTTGTGACTTCGGTTTTACATATCTGATGGAAAAGAATGACCATGACAGTTTTTTTTTTAATTTTTTGTGACAATGATTTTATATCAGCTGGTCTACCTCACGTGTCGTTACATCCAAATGGTTTATAAATGTTAAGCTACATTCAGATCCGATGATGGCACCTTTAGTGTGTTGAAACCGATTATCGAGTAAACAGTATTCCAGCGATCTTGACTTTTGAATTGTTTCTAAAACTTGCATTTATTTGTTCTTGAGTTGGTTTTGCTGTCTCTCGTACTCTTCAAGTAATTCACCAAATGGCGTAAGTCAGGAGCTTCAGTTAAGCCACTTCTCCGCTAGGGTCTTGCATGTGGCACAGACGCTCATCCTGCGATGTCCGTGGCCTCTGTCGTCGATGCATCTCCGTCTGTTGCTGTGAAATACAATCCAAGAAAAATAAATAGGTGAAATAAAAACGTAGGTCTGCGAAGGAATTCTCCTAATGTGACGCAGATCAGCAGATTGATGTACATGAACAGATAAATAAATGATTAAAGTCTCAGAAAAATCGGATGATTTATTCAAGACAAAGAACGTCACAAATTGAGCAGGTCAAATAACACTTTGGTCCACCTCTAACCCTTATGCAAGCAGTTATTCGGCTTGAAATTAATTGATAGAGACGTCGGATGTCCTTCTGTAGGATATCGAGCCAAATTATGATTAACAGGATCGTCAAAATCCTGACTTTTGGAGGACCATGCCTATAATGCTCCAAACGTTCTCAACCGGGGAGAGATCCGGCGACCTTGATGGCTAAGACAGGCTTTGGCAAGCACGTAGGAACTTAGGATGGCTTCCCATGAATGGCACAAAAACGGAGGCAGAATATCGCTTCGCTTTAAGGGCGAAGACGATGACAGCCAAAGAGGTCCTGCTATGAAACGAAATGCATTCCGGAGGATCACTAATACACTGCTGGCCTCCGTAAATGCAACACCTTGAAGGAAGCATCCGAATCAAGTGAAATTTACACCATGGGTTTGCAGCGATGAGATATGCAACTGATTAGAATTTCAGCGCAGACGCACATCACGCGCGCCTGTGGCACCACCTCATAGCGCCACTTAAGGCTTGGCGATTTCGACGAGTGTACGTTCGGCACGTGTGTTTACTTGTGGTTGTTTCACAAGACGATCAGTTATGCCTCGTAGACAACAGCGAACATCGTTTGATCAAGTATCCGAGTTCGACAGAGGAAGGATAGTGGCTTACCGAGATTGTGGATTATCATACAGAGAAATCGCAAGTAATGTTGGACGAAACCAAACAACTGTAATGCGGATATGTGACCGTTGGATGCAGGAGGGTACGACGGACCGACGTGGTCGATCGCATTCACCTCGGTGCACCACTGCACGTGCTGATAGGCAAATTGTGCGTATGGCAGTGACGGATCGCTCAGTGACATCCCGAACCATAGCACAGCACATTGCGTCTGTAACGCATCATCCAGTGTCTGCGCGTACCATTCGACGCCGTTTACAGCAGAGTGGTCTGTCCGCAAGACGTCCATTGCTTCGTCTACCATTGACGCAGAACCACAGACGTCTCCGTCGCCAATGGTGTGATGACAGACGGATGTGGACGGCAGAATGGAATGACGTTGTCTTTACTGACGAGGCACGCTTCTGTCTGCAGCACCACGATGGTCGGATTCCAATGTGGAGACACCGTGGAGAGAGGATGCTGAACAGCTGCATTATGCACCGCCACACTGGTCTTGCACCGGGTATTATGGTATGGGGCGGTATTGGATATTACTCTCGCACGCCTCTAGTACGCATTGCCGGTACTTTAAATAGCCGGCGCTACATATCCGAGGTGCTGGAGCCAGTTGTCCTTCCTTACCTTCAGGGCTCGGCCACAGCCATATTTCAACAGGATAATGCGCGGTCACACGTGCACGCATTGTCCAAAGGTTCTTCGTCAATAACCGGATTGAAGTGCTTCCCTGGCCGGCTCGCTCTCCGGATCTTTCGCCGATAGAAAACATGTGGTCCATGGTTGCTCAACGAGTGACCCTGATTACATCCCCAGCTGCCACACCAGATGATCTTTGGCAACGTGTGGAAGCTGCTTGGGCTGCTGTACCCCAGGAACACATCCAACGTCTCTTTGACTCAATGCCGAGACGTGTGGCAGCAGTGATCTCCAACAATGGCGGCTACTCTGGCTACTGATTCTGGCAGGAACCACATGTCACAGACGTCTGTAAACGTAATCATTTGATACTTGGTCAACATGTTATCTACAAAATAAATTTTGTTGTGCTACCTCTTGTCTTTCTTGGTGTTGCATTTACGGTGGCCAGCAGTGTAGTTGTCGGGCCGTATGGCGGGCTACAGTCAGGTTTGTATCAAGCACGCGTCCGGGGCGTCACCAGACACGTCTTCTCTGGCCATTGGGACTTAATTCGAAGCGGGGCGCATCACTGAAGACAATTCTACTCCAGTCGATGAGATTCCTGGCCCCGCGCCACTTCTAACGGGCTTGTTGCTGTGCAGAGTCAATAGCAGTCGGCGCAAAGGGCGCTGTGATCTGAGACCCCTTCTGTGAATCGCGTATTAATGACTGAAGCACCAAATGCAAGTCGGATCAATGATCATAACGAATCCGCGGCGCCAGGTGCCTCTCTGATAATTGCTCGGTCCTCGCGTTCTGTCGTCGCTTCCTTCTTGACACTGTGTTCGGCCATGGTTCACCATTTCGTCCTACATCGTCGAAAACAGCGTCAACGCTCCTATTCAAATGTAGAGCCATTCGCCGATCACTTCAGAGAGCTTCTTTGAGCCCAATTACAAGTCCTCTCTCAAAAGCTGTCATCTGCGTGTATTGTTCACGCGCCTGTCAGCGAGACATAGTTACTGTGCAACTGAGTACATGGACTGAAACTAGAAAAAAATTATACCCTGGTGTTGGCATGTCCCCTGTTTACTCTCCTTGCCTGCAGCAGGTGGAACTTCACTGCAGCGTCTCACATTCATCCATCGGTCGCTAAAGTTGACAATTTTGCATTTTCTATCTATTTTTCATCGCATTCTCCATCGATATATAACTTCTTCTTGGTGGGTCTTTATTTTGTCTCAAGAGTGTATATAACAACAAGGTCTACAATTTTGAAAAAGCAGATGTATTGCAGTAAATTCAGACGAAAATGAATTGATTTAGGCCAAACGAATTTCTTAGAAAAAGATGTAGTGTTGTTGTAATTGTTGTAGCCGTCAGTTCAAAAACTAGTGTGCTAAAGCAGCGCGTCCGTAAACTTGTGCGAACATTGGTTATTTTTCACGTATGACTTACATACATTTTGTAACTAAATAATTCGCCTACATTCTGCACTTGAGGGCTTAATGGTGGCGTATTATATTGCCGAAACTGGTAGCTTATAAAATAAATTGAAGATGGCTTTCTTGATAGTTACTACATACATACCAGCTGCTGTTCCGCTATCCAACGTAGCAAAAATGGATGCATCTAAGTTTGAATAGATTCCGCCATTTTCTTTTGAGATGTTTGATGATTATTCCAAGAACCCGGCCAGAGAATAGAAATCTATGACCTGTCATAGGCTAAAAGTGTTATATTTTCTTAAAGTAAGACTGTGCCTGTGAGTGAGATAGCGAGAAAGTGCCCGATTCTTTGTTTGGCCTATGCAGTTGTAAGATAATATACGGAGCTCAGTTTTATTTTGAGGTCCCTGTTTTATAAAAACTGTTAGAAAGTGCGGCCCTCATACGGGGATTTTCTGCCATTCGGTTCATGGGACACTTAGGAACTACTCCTTCTATCTTTAACGTTATTGATTCGGAATAGCGGAATAACAGTAAGCTGTCATAAACAGAAAAGCTCCTGAACTAGAATCTTTGGTAAGTTCGAGTTCTGCTCATACTAAATTATGCCCCACTACGGATAATTCACGCCTTAGTGCAGAATGTGTCAATAGTTCGGCTTTAGCTGACCCCTTAGCGACCTCATGAAGACGAGGAGGTTTTAATTTTATGTAATAAGTGTTGTCAACCAAGTTTCCTTTTACGTGATTTGTCCGCGTAGTTACCGCTACCCACGCTATCAAAACCACTCAGTTTATCACCTAATTTCAACTAATTGTGAACTGAACAGCGATAAAATCAAAAGTTAGGAAATAACCTGCGAACTAAAAAAACTGTTTACAACGTAGTCAATATATTTTTTTTAAAGAGCCGGTAGTCAGTGACATACGACCATTCAAAACCAGCTGCAACCTCTCAAAAATGGTTCAAATGGCTCTGAGCACTATGGGACTTAACTTCTGAGATCATCAGTCCCCTAGAACTTAGAACTACTTAAACCTAACTAACCTAAGGACATCACACACATCCATGCCCGAGGCAGGATTCGAACCTGCGACCGCAGTGGTCCCGCGATTCCAGACTGTAACGTCTAGAAACGCTCGGCCACTTCGGCCGGCTGCAATCTTTGTTTAATGTTTCGAGCTGAGCATGAGGCACTACAAACCCCCTTTTGAAAGCAATGGGTAGGCCTATCTGATGAGGTTCTGAAAAGACATAAAACATAAAATGGGTCAAATAATGAGTTACGCCCAGTTAAAAAAATCTATTCTAATTGTTCTCGTTAACAGCTGAACTACTTACTTGTCCACCTTTCGCCTTTGTGCTAGGATACACTGAAGACAAACACTTCGAGGAAGGGCTTCCCATCATTTAAATTTTTATTCTCTCGTAATAAATTTGTATTTTCCAGGAATGCTTTTGTTGCTGTCGCTAATCTGCCTTTAATATACCTCTCTGCTACTAGAAAATTTAACTGTACGTAATACAAACCCACTAAGTGAGGGACGTCTTACCCCAAGTGAAGTGTTTATCGTAACAGGTCCCTGTTCCAAGAAGCATATGATGATGATGATGATGATGATGATGATGATGATGATGACGGAAGCGGCGACAAGGCGAACTGTGACTCCCCGCGGCTCAGCTGCCTGGCTCTTCGTTCTGTGGGGAGAAATGTCCGCAAGTACAGGAACGCGCCGCAGCGAGGGAACTTGACAACTCTTGGTCTGCCCGGGGCGGTGACACTTCTTGCAGGTAGGGCAGGCGAAGGGCGTCTTGGAGGAGGAGCCGCGACTGATGAGAGCAGGCAGCTGGCCGCCCTTAATGTCTTTTCCGTGTCGCTGCAGGGCTCGGCGCCCTTCGCTTCGCCCTGGCTGGCCCTTCGGGCGCAGTGCCGGAATTAGCGCTGATCGGAAACACATTACTACAGCAACTTCTCTCTCCTGGGCGTCGGCCGTCACACTTTAAAACTGGAGCTGTAGCCCGGAAAAAAAAGTTTCTTTCTTTTTGTATATGTCTGCTCGCCGACAGTTTCAGATTAATGCTCGAAGATTTGGGGAAATTAATGAAACATGGGTTACCACTTCCCCAGTGGTCGTTAAGAACCTGTCGCTTCCAGCAGGAAAAGAAGCTCAGTCTCCCGGCTTCTTCAGAACATCACTGAAGCCGTCATTTACTGCTGGTCGCCTGTCTTCGTTTTCCTTTTTCTTCCCCTCGTACCTTTGTCACAGCTGAACAAATACGGGATCTATTACGGTAACGTGTACTGCAAATCAGCAAGTCAGCAGATGTTTCGCTCCTCTTATGCTGTTTCTTACGTCTGAAAATTAACTGACGTCCAGAAAACACTGCAAGCAGTATGGATATGCATTAGACATCACATTGATCTTTAACCGTATTTACTAACAGGTACCCCTATCGTATCACATCTCTAGCAATCCTTAACATTTGCTTAAGTTGATAGGTATTCTGTCAGGTTGGAATGTAACAATTGGCACTAAAACTAAAGAAGTCAAATATTATTTGCACGTCATGGACTTCTTATTCTTTGAGACTGTTCCGTTTACAATATTTTCGCACGGTGAGACACGATACCTGTGAAACACAACACCCAATAACAACAACTAAATAATCGATAATTCCTAGGTAAGCGGTCACCATGTGTGCATGACGAGCTCAGGCCTTAATTATTTCTTTACTTATTTTGCTCTTACAGCCAGCGTCCCTGTGCGTCTAAAAGAAGCCGCACAATAAATTGATAAATTCTCAAAATGAAATTGTTGTTTAGCGCTCCGTACCTCAATCGATCAAAGGAATAAAAAAGGAAGATTGGGTTTAATGTACCGTCGGTATTAGAGACTGAGCACAAACTGGGATTATGTCAGGGATGGGAAAGAAATCAGCCGTGCCCTTTCAAAGGAACCATCCCGGCATTTTCCTGAGGTGATTTAGGGAAATCACGGAAAACCATATCTGGATGGACGGACGCGGGTTTGAACCGAGTCCTCCAGAATAGGAGTCCACTGTGCTAACCACAACGCCGTCTCGCTCGGTCAGTCGATAAGGTCTGAACCCTTATACGATTACTCTGGCCGTCTGATCTGTCTGTCTGCCTCTCTGGCCGGCTGTTAAAACTCATTTTTCTCACTAGCTGGCAGAAGTGTCAAGATGAAAATTTTGTCACATACTACGGTCTACGGTGACTTGGAGGAGTGAAATATTTAAGCTTAAATCAATGCAGTCCAAAGATACGGCTAATTGTATCACATATTTCGATACTCGCAAACTCACTCATCATAACCTACGGTGTAATACTCACGCAAACAACGTCGACACTCAGCGTGGTGGCTCATGGGAGCGACTATAAATGGGAAACGCCTTTACGGTCGCTCTTATCAGACACGGACACGAACGTCAAATTTGTTTGTGCGAGCAGTGCATCCCGATGATGATGATGATGATGTTGGGGTTGTGGGGCGCTCAACGGCGTGGTTATCAGCGCCCGTACAATTATCCAATCTTTGCTCAGTCCAATTTCGCCACTTTCCTGGATGATGATGAAATGATGAGGACAACACAAACACCCAGTCATCTCGAGGCAGGTGAAAATCCCTGACCCCGCCGGGAATCGAACCCGGGAAGCGAGAACGCTACCGCGAGACCACAAGCGGCGGACCAGTGCATCCCATTGAACTAGAATGATAATATTTGGCGAGAAGTAAGGTTTCTCCACACAAGTAACGGCAAAAATGTTAATTTGTAGTTAAAGCATATGAAAAATATTTTTTGCTA
Organism: Schistocerca serialis cubense; assembly: GCF_023864345.2. Lineage (NCBI taxonomy): Eukaryota > Metazoa > Arthropoda > Insecta > Orthoptera > Acrididae > Schistocerca > Schistocerca serialis. Next base: position 339,097,983 of record NC_064644.1, on the reverse strand, counting down.
TTTGTTGTCCGTCTGCCTGTCTGTCAAGATCTCTTTATCTCAGGAACGTGATAGAGGTATCAAGTTTAGTTTTATGTCAAATGTTACGGTCCACACTCCATGGCGTTGTAAATAATTGAAGCTTCTAAATGAATGTAAGTACAATATGTGGCAATATATGTCATATATTTTGACACTCACAAACTCACTCATCAAAAGTTAAAGATGAGGTATCTGGATATATACGCAGCCTGGTGTGCCAGCAGTAAAGCGTGTTCCACGAAACAGAGGGGTCGCAGGACTAGGTCTCGGTCAGACCACGGATTTGTCAAGTTATCGGTCTGACTTAGCCTTCAAGTGTAAATGATATGAGAAGTCGCCAAAACAACGCATGTCTCTGGCTGCTCATTAAACTGCATGTCCCCTTTTGCTAGCTGAATAATTGGGGCAGGTTGGGGACACGCAAATCGCCGAAGTGGTGTCTTGCACCACGCCACTGAGCTACACGAAATTATTATTATTTTCATTCTTATTTGAGTGGAACCCTCAGAGCTGAGTTCCTGCTCGCACTTTCTGCTTCTTTAATTCTTAATGCTAACGACACAAAAATGAGACACTAAAACACAGTTATCAAACCAGAGTGCCTGTATGGCGTTGAAATACTTATTTTAATCAGTGAGACTGGAGAAACGCAGAAGAGAGAAGGAAAACTTCAGGTTCGAATTATACTGCAGACAGAACATACCCAACGGCAAATGAAGAAATGAGAAGTGTGGTAACCTGTATTCAGATATGAAAAACCTATGCTAAAATGGGAGGACGTGCGGGGTGACTGTCCCCCCCCCCTCCCCCCCTTCCTCCCCCCCCCCACCCCCCTCGCGTGGTATGGCCGCGCGGTCTAGGGCGCCTTGTCACGAATAGCGCGGCCCCTCCCGCCGGAGGTTCGAGTCTTCCCTCGGGCATGGGGGTGTGTGTTGTTCTTAGGATAAGTTAGTTTAAGTAGTGTGTAAGTATAGGGACCGATGACTTACGGATTCACTCACAGTTGAACAGTCACATACCTCTAACTATGCGTTTTATGCAACCCGCAACGTCTTCAAAAACCAATCGCGATGTATTCATGTTCTCTCGATCGCTACGCACAAACTATTAGTCCTACAGCAAAAACGAACATGACCTTTTTGTAGGACATTTCATACAGTTAAATTCTGTAATGAATACGTTTTCGCTGGAGGATACGGTTTTCAAGAAAAATCCGTGTGAAGCTCGTTTTGTAAATTTTTGTAGAATAATTTCAAAACAATGGCCTCTAGTGAAAACATATGCCAATACAAAATTTAACTGCATTAAATTGCCTAGAAAAAGTCCTGTTCATTTTTCTGTGGAACTAGTAGTTTGCGTGTTGGGGGCGAGAGAGTATGAAGCTTAGTGCATGGTTTATGTAGCTATTGCATAAAACTCATAGGTTGGGGCGACAAAATCACTCTCTAGTAACAGAATGAAATGAGTAGATAGACAGTGGAAAACCGCAGTAAAGGGAAACTTGAAATAATGAAATGCATCGAAGCTGTGAGAGAGGACATGAAAGAAGATTGATGAATCAAAAAAAATAATTTTTAGGCAGAAAATTGAAGACCGGACAGTTGATGTAGCAGGTAATGCGAAGAATACAGCAACAACTTGTCTATCGAGTGGGAAAGAGCACATTCTGAGATAATGTAAGCCATAAGGGCACAAAATTTGCTACAAGGAACCTCTGAAAGGGTATTTCGCTTTCATTTAGTCCGTTAGGAGCCAGTCGATCATAATAACAATGATAATAATGATCAAGATACTGATTCATACATTTCAATTTGACAGTACGTATGAAATGAAAATGATGAATCAAATAGAAAACTAAAATAAATATATTAAGTCGCTTCTAAAGTGAATTTGTCTAGCCGCCCTTCGGTTTGTGGCAACCTCACTGGCTAATGGAGTTTTGTTTGCACAGTGTCGGAAAGTAACCTACACACAACCCACAGGAGGCGGGGCTTCTAATTCGATGTCCTGAACTGGCTGGAACTTTTCCTTTTCAAAGACAACGGAGCAGCAACTCTTTAGCGAAAGGATGGGAGCAGTGCGTCATCTCATGCGCTCCATCACACAGACATTACACGCTTCGAGAAATATGTTATCCATGAGACACACCGAGAAGGCTGTCGAGTGTGCACCGAGAGAGATGTTTCCCTCACCCACTCCCAAAGTAAATAAATAAATAAATGAAACATAAAACAAAAGAAGTGGCGCATGGATTCGCACACTGGACTCCAATTCGGGAGGTCGACGGATCAAAACCGCGTCCAGTCATTCGGATTTGTGTTACTCGTGATATCCGTAAATCGCTTCAGTCAAATGTCAGGATGGTTCCTTTGAACAGGCGGAGTCGAATTCTATCTGCAGGCTTGAAACATTCTGTGATTGTGCTCCGTCTCCAATGACGTCGATGACGACGGGACGTTAAACCTGAATCTCCCTCCCTTTGAGGCTGCGAAGTACGGAAGCTTAAGTTCCAACTGGCTGTAAAATTTTGTTCCTCTCCCCTAAAGTTGTTCACTCGACGTAGGTAGCTTTAAGGTTCTACAAGCGGAAGTTTGATTGGGTGAAGGGGTGAGGGTTTAGGTGATATGGTACTGAGATAACAATTTCAGAACTACTGTACAGACAATCGCGTATAGAGAATGCACTGAGTTGCGTGACAACATGAATTCGTTCAGTAAAATTATTGTTGCAGATTTAAACGCGAAGCTATTCAATAACCGTGACAGAATCCACCCTGAAGCGTTCACAGTTACGGTTTACCGTTTACACCGCCCTTACCCATAATGTTGCCCGTATTGTGATAAACACGCGTTTAAATTGTGGGGCACGATAGATGTGTTTCAGATTATGTGGCGTTTCTGGAATGGCAATGCGGTGGGCTGCTTGTTTTTCATCCTTAGCGTTGCATAATTCATGGTTAGCAGCAAATGTCGCTGCGAGCGAAATGAAGAGCCCCGCTGCCGGATGAAATGTTTAGGGGTGCGGTGCGGTGCGGTGCGGTGCGGTACGTGTGATTTATACGGCGCGAATAAGGGAAACATGCGTGGCCCCAGCTGCGCTCTACCCTAGGATAGCCACTTTCATGAGAGAAATAGCACAGCTTGCTCTAGCTGCATCTGGAGAAAATGGTGGGTAAATTCTCTGAATTAAATGTCAGAAATAGGATAAAAGTGGGCTGATTCTTTTTCGTTCTTTTATAGTAGCTAACGACCATCACTGCCTTCAATATCACAACTACCAGCTGCACCTGTGACTCATAGCCATATTTAGGACAGTGTTCAATGTAATAAGCCTCGAAACATACAGGCGCATGCGTTACCATCTGACTACAAATGACCTGTAATACATTTATATACGGACATACAGAAGATTAGTGAGTGGCAAACGACCCCAGCTGGAATTAATATCTTCACAATTCTCTTTTGTGTCCGTTTATAAATTTTTTATTGTATTACGTTATCGCTTCCTTATTGAGCCATACCGAAGTCAACGTGAACCCTTGGCAGAGCTTCCAAAGTTGCGTGACCACTCCCCCCCCCCTCCCCCTCCATCCCCCCTTGACCCTATCAAAAAACTATCTTTCCGAAATATATTATAGGCGTGTTTACAAAATTTTTTAAATAATTTTGCATCATTTTGATTAATTCTGTTTTGGAACTACTTATTAATGCTGCATAATCTGCGTAGCGAAGTGTAGTAAAGTTCATCTCCTGCATGTGGATCAATTGTGGATTAGTTTTACTAAATTGTCTGTCGTTTTTCTATAAGACTAGGTTAAAGAGGGTATATTATGTTTACGAGCCTCTTCCATTTCCTTCTGTAGAGTGCACTGTTTGTCCATTCAGTGTTCGTATTCATCTTAGTTGTGTCGTCTCGTATGTTATCTCTCCACCTATTTCTGGGTCTTCCTCTTCCTCTCGTTCCATCTGTTGTCCTTCCCGAAAGCTATTTTAGGTAGTCTGTTTTATGTCAATCCTGCTATATAGCTTTCTCTCGTTTAGCACATCTACGATGTTACGGTGTTTGTACAGCTCTCTTAATTGTTCATTTTCCCTTATCCTACATTCCATGTTATCATCAACATATGCTGGACTAAGATCTTTTCTTAGAATTTTTCTTTCAAATATTTTCAGTTTTTCTTCATCTTTCTTCTAAACATTAATGCTTTACATCCCAATGTTACTCATTTAATGGTCGACTGGTAAAAGCGGATTTTGCAGTTAGTACTAAGTGATCTTTTCTGTAAGACGTTGATAAAACTAAAGAGTGTTTTGTTCTCTGTTGCTAGACGAGCATCTACTTCTATGTCCATTCCATTATTGTTACTAAAGAGACACTATGTACTTGAAGCGGTCAACTCTATTTCGAAAGTGAATCCATTTACAGCCAAAGGTGCATCACTTCGGCTTTTCGTACTTATGACCAGATATTCTGTCTTTTCTTCATTAACATGTAATCCTACTTTCTCAGCAATTTTGTAATAATTTTGCATCTTTTGTTTAATTCTCTTTTGGAACTACTTATTAATGCTACATCATCTGCGTAGCCAAGTCTAGTAATGTTCGTCTCCTGCATTGTAATCCCTTATGGATTAGTTTTACTAAATTCTCGATGAATCTTCTCTAAGACGAGGTTAAATAAAATAGCGGAAATGGCGTCTCCTTGTCTCAGTTCAGTGAACACCTGTTTCTCCTATAGTTGTCTTGATACGACATAAGTTTCATCTGTGCAGATTTTAAATAATAGGATTAGCTTTGATGGTATTTCAAATTCCCTCATTATATTTAGAAGCGTCTGTCGTTGTATGCTATCGTAGGCATTTTTGAAATCTACAAATAATATGTGTACATCTACACTGAATTCCCACGCCTTTTCAGTTATCTGTCTGAGATTGAAAACATAATCTAACGTGGATCTATTTCTATGGAAACCGCTACGGTAGTGACCACTTAATTCTTCAGTAATTGGAGTCAGTCTATTTAACGGTCCCATCGATAGGATTTTATAAGAAACATTCAGTGAAGCAGTTCCTCTATAATTGTCGCACACAAAGCGATCATCATTCTTAAATACATTAATAATTACGGGTTTCCATTCTGCAGGTATGGTTTCTATCTTCCAAATAGTTTTTATTAAAGATTTTCGTTCTACTTCCAGTTGTGGTCCTCCATTCTTTAATAATTCAGCGTATATCTCGTATTCACCAAAAGTCTTGTTATTCTTTAATTCTTTTATGGCTTGTTGTATTTCATTTACTGATCGGGTGGTAACTTGTACAGCGACTGTATCAGGTTCTTCAAATTTAAAGTAAGACTGTGGATCATTGCAGTGGACTACTTGTGAAAAGTACGTCTTCCATATTTTTTGTATGTCACTCTTGTTGGTCAGTATTTTCCCATGCGGATCCTTTATAAACTGTTCTCTTTTAGTAAATTTACCCAAGGATCTTTTAATATTCTGATACCTCTGCCTTGCTCTGTGATGCTTGAAATCATCTTCTACTTCTTTTATCACATTGTAGTAGTATTCCCTTTTCTCTTTTCTTAGGGTCCATTGTATTTCCAGGCGGATTTTGTAATATCTTTCCCTGAATGTCATATTGTTCCTTAGTGTAAGCTACACTTTTCTCGCGTCTCTTCTCTCCAGAAATTGTAAGGCATGCTTAGAAAAAATTACGCAGTATTGAAGAACATTACTTAAATGAACTATGTAGGTGAAAAATATTAATCATACGAAATGAGCTGGATCATTGTAATAATTAAATTACAAATTGTGTAGCCTCTGTAAAAAACTGAAAGTGGCAGTTACTGTAGTTTACTATCAAGTGTGCCATAAAACACATACGTCTAAATAAATTATTAACTAGAAACAAAAGAAGAGAGATTATAACTAAATGCTGATACCATTTCTTTTGCAAGAGGTGATTTTTTAAGACCATTTTACTTTCTATTGCCTCTGTGCGAAGCAAACACATTGATTATGTCCCTAAAGTCAAATTTAGCATCTGTGTCACATTATTATAGACAAGATAATAGAATCTGAAAGTGTGTTTGACCCATGGGCGAACTTTAATAGTTTTCGTCACGTTTAATCTTTGAAAGATGTCAAGATGCTGCAGTTGCTGGAATTGTAATAACTATCCTCAAAGTTATTTCGATGTTTGGATAAGCATCTCGTAACCCATTCCTTGAAGAAGAACAAGGAAAGAGACTTCAGAACATCCAATATACAATAGATAAAAGGAAAACTATTTCGGTGCTCATCATCAGCTCTTCGATTTCGTTAAGTAGCTCAGTCGTTTCCATATTTCTGCTATGCTCGGCACCAAAATCTGCTGTGTATTTTTATAATAAGACATAAAGCTTTCATTTAGGGCATTCCAAACACTAAATTAAAGTGAGATGAAACGGTTTGTCTTACGTGAGATCTGTTTCCCAGTTCACTTGTTATTCAATCAAGTACTTAGAAGCTCTCTAGATTAAACAGGCTCACTGCGGTCCTCAGTTGGCAGAAATAAGAAACATCGGAAGCCTTCGGTCAAGCAGTGAATTTGCTTAAGCACGCGCTAGCCACCCCATCATATCCTACAATACGTAGCGCAGTAGCAGGAAAAACATTATTGAACGTGAGCTAACTGACCTAACGGTAGCTGTGTGAACCATGAGCACTGTTGACTATAATCCATCTCACTGTTAGCAGTCTGTTGCCCAGGGAAAAGTTTGCCGTGCTTTTTTTTAATTTTATTTTTTGCCTCTCCTCTGTGCTCGTGTCCTTGGCGGGTGTTTGTCCCACTATAGCCTTGGTACAGCCATGTTTAAAGTATTTGCTGTTCCCTATTTGGCGTGACTATCGTAGATAAAGAGACAGTGTTAATGAAAACTGATGACGCTCGCTGCTAGCCACATAAACGCAGTCCTTACCGCCACGTGTGATGTCTACATTTACGGCTGTACTAGTGATAAAAATGAAAACCAACTTATCCTGATAGTGTTTTGTAAAGAGTTGTGACTTCCAAGTTGCCAGTACTGTAATAATTAAGCTGAAAATCATTGTTACAGCACTACAAACCCATCAATGGTAAATGCATGATCTTAGCATAAAAGTCTTTCCAATAAATTTATTATCTTCATTTCAGCTTTGTATCCTAAGTTCAAGTACAAAGGTACAAGTTGATCGAACTTCTGAAATATTCTTCACAGTCAAAACGGTGCTGCGTCAGAATGAACTGAAATCAAAAGGGCTCTGAGCATTATGGGACTTAACATCTGAGGTCATCAGTCCCCTATGCTTAGAACTACGTAAACCTAACTAACCCAAGGACATCACACGCATCCATGCCCGAGGCAGGATTCGAACCTGCAACCGTAGCAGCCGCTTGGTTCCGAACTGAACCGCCTAGAACCGCTCGGGCACAACGGCCGGCTGAGCTGAAATCGATATGTAAATTTTTTTGTACTGTTAGTAATTAATACTTAACATTGCACTATAAGATTTCAGCTGCCTTGGTTTTAGGGGTATATCAGTGTCTTCAGACGATAGAAAACGAAAACAAAACCAAAATTCTGTTTGCTTGCCCGATCCAATTAAAACAAATATTCATGTATCATTATATTTTCATTAACAATTAGAAAGAAATACTTTCATATTATTGTCATTTAAGTAAAAATCGTAGCCTAAGGCACATAATGTATTTGTTTCAGATTTAACTTCGGTCATACTGACATCCAGAAATTTCAGTATTTTAACATTTACAACTTATTTTTGCGGCCCGAAGTATTATTCCTATTCCACATGTCTATCAGGGGCGGAAGACGAAACAAGAATAAATCCACTTTTAAATTTCAGTAGTCTTTCAGTTTTTCGCATATAGTTAGTTTTTGTCACATTTTCAGTAGGTAGGAGGTCGGTCTGTGAAGAGTTTGAAATTTCCGGTTGCAAATCGCAGTTTTCGCTCCTCGGGTGCTGCTCCCTGTTGACGCTAACAACCGTCATTTCCTTTGCGCTTGTTACATGATACTGATCAATGCAGCACGTTTCACTCGCTCGGAAAACGCTTCTCTCGAAACTCTGCTCCGACACAGTTACATGCAAGTAACCTGGAAAGAAAAAAATTCAGTTGATTTCTGTTTCCATACATACTTTAATTTTAATTAACTTCATTTCGTTTCCACTTCAGTGTCTTATTTATAATATTCCAAGAAGTCCATTCATAGCTCATTCCCATTCGTTTCGAAATGCTCTAAAGGAAAAAATATATACAGCGTGAGTCACTAACTATTGCCACCTAGAATAACTAAGAAAGTATGACAGTAGCTGAAAAGTTTATGGGACAGATGTTGCGTGGGACAACGGAGGCCAGAATATGACGATGGTTTTTCGTTGCTAGGTGGGGTCGCGTCTGAGATATGAAGATCAACTTCTTTTTTATGGGATCCTAAAATTTGGTACTTATTTTTTGATAGCGGCTATCGAGACAAATCGAACGATGTGTAAGAGTAAGGTCTTTGAAGGTCAACAAGTCAAAAATGGTGGCATGAACGTCCATTTACAGAAGGTGTTCGAAGTGATAACCATTGGTATCAGTGCAATGCTGCAATCTTCTCATCACGAATGGAGTGTAATTCCTTCTCAATTTGGCACTTATCGAAGCAGATGATCTGACTATTCTCTCTCGTATATTGTGCAAATAGTAAATATTGGCCGAATACGGTGTATCCATCTAACGTGGCCTTGACATGTAAACACCCATTCGAAGGTTTCGCAATACAACACTAGTTTCGTCAAATCTAGCGAATGTGAATGATGTATTCCTTCGAAGAACACGTTGATGTGCTTCTCATTTACGGAGAATGCCAACGAAATTCAGTGAGAGCTAGAGACTTATACGCTGAAAGTTATCCTCAACGTACTTACTCTACACGTCGTACATGTAAATATGTGCATCACAAATTGAGAACAACTGGACCTTTAACGCAACGGAAACATATCCGGCAAAGGAAAGCTTCTAACGAGGAAACGGAAATTGGGTCTCTTGTCACAGTGGTTCAAGATCCTTGCGTTAGTTCGCGTCAAATCGCTAGGGAATCTGGTATAAGCCCGAGTAGTGTTGTTCGTGTTCTGCATTACCATAAATATCATCCTTACCATATCAGTCTCCACCAAGAATTAACTGGAACGGATTGTATGCGTCGCTTTGAATCCTGCCGTTGGGCTCAACTTCAGATTCAGAGGGATGACACATTCATTAATTTGATTTTATTTACTGACGACGCTACATTCACGATCCATGGAAATGTTAATTTGCATAACCTGCATTATTAGGCAACTGAAAATCCATGTTGGCTGCGGCAAGTTGCACACCAAAAACCGTGGTCGGTAAATGTATGGTTTGGGATTCTAGAGGACCGAATTACAGGCCCCTGTTCCATAGATGAAAATCTTAATGGAAGGAAGTACACAACATTCCTGCAAGAATCATCAGATCTGTTATTGGAAGAAATACCTTTAGGAACAAGGAACAGAATGTGGTATCAACACGATGTGTGTCCGGCACATTTTTCGCTGATGGCTAGAAATGGGTTGCTGAGACAATTCCCAAATCGTTGGATTGGATGCGTAGATGTGTTGTGGCCGGCTCGTTCGCTAGACTTGTCGCCTCTGCTTTTTTTTTGTCGGGATTCGTAAAAGACATTGTACATAAAGATGTTCCAACTACACCTGAAGATATGCGAGATGGAATGGTCAGAGTATGTTCTTCGATAAGTGCCGAAGTCATAAGGAATATCACTCAATCCATGATAAGATTATGGCAGCACTGCATTGATACCAATGGTCATCACTTCTAACACCTTCTGTAAATGGACGTTCAAGCTACCTTTGTGACCTTCGTTGACCTTCAATGACCTTTCTGTTACACATCATTGGATTCGTCTCGATAGCGGCTGTCAGAAAATGAATACCAAGCTATAACATCCCATTTAAAAAAACAAAGCTAACCTTCATATGTCTGAAGCGACAACACCTAGCAACAAAAAACCAACGTCATATTATGACCCCCGTTGTCCCACGCAACTTTTGCCCCACACACGTTTCAGCTCTTATCATACTTTCAGAGTTTTTCTTTGTGGCAATAGTTAGTGACTAACCCTGTGTGTATAATTACGTGGTGTATTCTCCTAAAACTCCTCGTATCACGTCAGGATGAGGTAGGTAGTATCACAACCTATGACCACTTTTTATTACGATCCTTCTTATGCTGTATGATTCACTTGAAAATGTCTGTAGATCACAGATAACACTGAATATTGTATGAATAAACATAAAATCAGTGATTCTCGAACAGTGTAGACGTTGTCGCAGAATCACAAAGAAAAAAAAAATCTGTGCGATTTCGCACTTTTTTTTATTATATGTAAACGCCGACTTGCTTTGCGTGAGACCGGGTGTGCCGGATTTGAGTTCCTAGATTCGCATATTTTACTTTTCGCGCCGTAGTTGCATAACTTTCGTTGATTGTGTCAATTCTCGTTTGTTTTGTGATATATTGTAAAACTTCGAACATTTTATGGTCCACAGTAAACTCATACTGCTATCGTCAGCCGGCCGGAGTGGCCAAGCGGTTAAAGGCGCTACAGTCTGGAACCGCGCGACTGCTGCGGTCGCAGGTTCGAATCCTGTCTCGGGCATGGAAGTGTGTGATGTCCTTAGGTTAGTTAGGTTTAAGTAGTTCTAAGTTCTAGGGGACTGATGACCTTAGAAGTTAAGTCCCATAGTGCTCAGAGCCATTTGAACCATTTTTGCTATCTTCAATTGCGGGCTTAAACATTTTGTTATTCTTTTAAACTTTCTGCGGACAGTAGGCCTACCCTCGCTGAAAAAAATTGTTCTCTAATTTCGTTGTACTGTATAATTACGTGAGAAGGAGGTTTTCTGAGTGTTTTCGGACGCTTAGAAACGATAGTTTTAAAAACTTTCTAAAGTTTCGAGTAGTGAGAAGAACTAACTCATTAGCAAATAAGCATTTGTGATTGACAGTTACCGCCTAACAACAGATCATCCCGAATCTCGGTGTACCACAACACCAATAGAATTTTGAGAATTTCGGAAGTTATCGTTCTCTTGTGCACATATTCTATCTGACGTATTGCGTCACATCTAATTTTCTCTTTCAATATGAGTGTATATCATCTACATTTACCCTAATTTAACTCAGTTTTCGAATTTGTTAGCAACTGTAATGCTCAACTTATAAAATCAACCATAAAGAGTTTCAGAAAACTAATAGTTTTAAGACAATTTTTTCTGTTTACTCAATAGAAATCTCGTTTTGTGTATTTGCTCCTATTTTCATAGGGAATTAATAGTTTTTTAGCTCAAAAGACTGGAAGATAGTCAGAAGATTTCGTTTAAATTTATTTCTTCACTGTACTGTATGACATCCCACCAGCCACAATGCACCCCTCTGTGAATTCTGTTCTCGAACGTGAAATGAGTTAGCTGAGGTTCGGAAGCAGGTGGAAATCGTTCTGACTGCTGTCAAAATATTGGCAACTGCTACTAACTTGTGTCTTGGAAGACCTCCCGAGAGTCATATGCCTGTGCCGGAGGTACCAGAAGCACCTAAATCACTACTATTTCCTGTGAATCATGTGTCCTCTGCAGGAATTACGCGATCTGTCTTCACTTGTCCAGTTGACTGCAGTTTACATGTTAATGGTAATTCCAGGCATCCTAGACAGGGTTGACAAGGACCAGAGAGGATTCAAGGTGTTACAGCTATACCCCTAACGAACAAGTTCGAGGTGCTGTCTTTCAATAACTTTTAAACTGAAACTGAGGCAATGAGACTCACCTCGCTTGTTGCGAAACATGCCGTATCAAGAGGACAAACGCAAAAGAGTAGGGATCTATTAATTTTCGTCAGTACTGACTATGGCGAATAATGGTTTCCCTTAAAAAAATCGCAGCAAGAGACGGGAGGAAACACCATGTGTTCTCAGTGTGCAAGCCTGAGGGCCTCTTTCAGAATGCTGAAGCTATCCGCCAGCCACTGAAGGAACAGGCCGCAGTCAACTGCAGACTGTGGCGCACGTTGTATGCAACGATGCCTGTTGTCAGGGCTCAGCGGTCATACTTGGGTCCTTCCAATGACTGGCACAGAAGTCTGAGAAGGCCAGCCTTGTGCAAGGAGTTCCAATACAGCTCCTAATTAGCACCATTGTTCCCAGGGCAAATCGTGGCCCCTCTAGTTCTTAGTCGAAAGACTTAACCAGAGACTTATAAGACAGGTTTTGAGATGAGCTAGGTTGCGACTTCTTGGACTTGCCTCATAGGGCTGAGAACTGAAGGATCTCTCTAAACGGGTCAGGTGTGCACTACACATTAGACACCGCTACCCAGACAGCTGACTGCGTGCGGTTTGCACACAAGGGTTTTTAGAATGGGCGACTTCCCATCTAGTCCACATAACGATAACTTTAGGATACACAGAAGTATAGGTATGGGATCCAAAATACTCCCCTCCCTCCCTCCCCAAAAAAAAATCCTGGTGGTTAACTGCTGAAGCATTCCCAACAAAGTGTCAGAGTTTGAAGCGCTTCTGAAAAGCAGTGAAGCTCACTTAATACTAGCTGCAGAAAGCTGGTTGAAACGTGAAATTTTTAGCCGTGAGGTTTTTGGGCAAAATGTATTTATTATTTTCGTGACCGTCTCTGCTTCGAATATCTTAAGTGTGTTAATATTTTTCTCACTAGCAGATCATAAATAGCAAGCGTCCTGATTGGTTATTACAATTCGTAACGATCTCATTGAGACAGCCGTAATAGCGGCTAAGAAAGCTTCGTCCAAGCCAGTTATTAGCGTTGAATTAATGAGACTCACCCGAATTACGTATCAGAACCTGTTCATAACATGTAGAAAGGAGGTTATTAGCACGAAATAATAAAATATTGAACAATCATTTATTAATGTTCATATCTACTTAACAATAACATCTAAGATCTCAACCGTAAAAGGCTAGCAATGGAAAAGGTAAAGAAGGGAAAGGCAAGAGAAGTATGTCAGACAAAAAACGGATATTATTTCAGAAGGTCAGCTTAGTTACCAGACTGATTAATCCACTTCACGCATTAATTACATCTTTTCTACATCACAAATAACATACTTTATAGTCAAACTGTTATATTTCCTGTAAAAACTAGTTTTACTAAAACAATGAAAAAGAGAAAATTACCGATACGTTGTTATACCCTGATGAGCCAAAATTTTATGACCAACTGCTTAACAGTTTGTTTGTCTGTCTCCGGGACGAAATACTTCACTGATTCTGCGTATCAGGAATCCGACAGTTTGTTGGTAGGTTTGTGGAGAAATGTGGAATTAGATGTCCATGCACAGTCACGTAACTTGCATAAATAGTGGGCAGCTGATTCGCGCACGATGTGATGGCGCCCGATAGAGACCCATACAGGTTCCATATAATTTACATCAGGCAAATTTGATCACCGAGAGACATCAACGTGAATTCACTATAATGCTCCTCAAACCGCTGTAGCACGGTTCTGCCTCCGAGACACGGACTGTTATACTGGTGAAAGGTAACATCGCCGTCGGGAAAGACATTAGGCATGAACGGATGCAAGTTCGCAGCTATCAGGGTGTCTTCGATTACTACTACAGGTTCCATGCAAGCGCAGGAGAATGTCTCCCACAGCATAATATTGCTCTCATCAGGCAGTGTCCGTGGAGCGTTGTACGTTTCGAGCTGCAATTCAACTTGATGACAGCGTTTGTGGAGACGACCATCAGCCTATTGTAGCAAAACTGTGATCCACCGAAAAGCCGACACGTTTCCTTCGATCGACGGTCGAATCCCGGTGGTCGCGTCCCCACTGCAGTCGTAATTGGCGACGTCGTTGGGTCAACTTCTGAACACGCAACGGTGGTGTGCTGTAGAGCTCCGTGTCCAAAAATGTACTATGAACGGTGTGCTTGGAAACGCTTGTGCGTATACCAGCATTGTGCTCTTTCGTCAGAGATGCCACAGAGCACCTTCTACTCTACTTTACAGAGCATATAAGCCTCCAAACCTCACCGTTCTGTGAAGAGTCGTGCACGTCCAAGCATTAAATGTTGGCCTGCTTTCTACTCAAAACTGAATGCACTGTTCTCTGATGTTGAAAGGCTGAACTGAAATTACTATTGTGAACAGCGTATCTCAGTGCATACACTTACATAAAGACAAAACTGTCATTCACTGTGCAGGAAATTAAATCAAAACTGTTACTCAAAAATCATTACCAAAATTAAACTTGCACTGTCCAAAAAACTGAACACTGAAATTACGTAACGACACTATGAAGCACACACTGTTCACTGACCCATTCCCAATCTTAATCACTAAGAAAATGTTTGAAATTTGGTGGAATGGAAACGTGATATGAGAAATGAAAGAAGCAGCAAAATATGAAAAGAATCTCACCTGACAAATTACAGCATAATCGCAGCAGCACCACAGTATGCAGAAACAGTGCCAGCTAAAACATGCTCTACTGAAACAAAACTATTGAGAGAAAGATTCGGATCATTTTATTACGCCAAAAAAAAAAACCTTATTTGAAATGAAAATACTTATCCGTCCATTATAATGACAATGCTGTATTTTAAACTCTCATTTCAAAAGATAAAACTCACAGAAAACAAAACTTTACTTTCTTTACAAAAGTCTTACAAGGCATGCTTTTACGATTATGCAAACTGAAACGAATCAAACTAAAACTACCTAAGCTGAGGTTGAGGGGTGGACTGTTCTGTTGCAAGGATCATTAACATTATCAGAAGGCGCCAGCAAAAATTATCTCCTTAAAAAGATATCCATAATGAAAATCCATTCTCTCCTTTCCATAAATGTTGCATCTGTAAGTCCTTCCAGCACAGTATTAAATCCTAACAATTTTCTTCAGTACATCTTCCGCCAATATGCGTTACGCTATAAGTTCTGCCAGCTTACTCGACGTCCTTCTCTCGACTACTCTCCGCCCTACAATTGATCCAAAGATACACAAGTTCAGAGATACTACTGTCACTACCGTTAAGTCGACTATTCCACAAATTTCACACGCGACTGCTTCGTTGTCGTAGCATGAAACTTTCATTCGTTCTGAAACTATCCACAAATAATTGTCCATTCCACTTCGATGTCCACCTTTCCGTACTAACAGTAAAATGAAACCTGACGATTCCCAAAATCAAATATGCTAATAAAATACCGAAAAATATTTGCCAATGATCGTAAAGTGATAACATTTAGTGGAACATGAATGTAGGAGTGCAAAATAATCGCATTGTAACTACAAATAGAATCTCGATCGAAATACTATTTAATTTAGTGTTTCAATAGAAAACTGTAGTAAAATATAGTGAGCAAAGTTAAAAGCGTTCATTTCTTAGTGTGTATTAGAGAAAAACCACAGTGAACATTAATGTATCACAAAATACAGAGTTTCTCAGCTTTCATAGGACTTTGAGTAATGAAAATGCTTCTTGGGAGAACAGTAAACAGTTCTTGGTGACGAGGCGACAGAAAATTTTGTGACCGAAGATGTTCACAATAGTTAGTAAGTTCCTGTCAATATTGCTAAGGGTATTTGCAGATGTAGGAATCAGAAGGTCAGCAAGAAGATACGTGTCGTCAAAACAATTAAAGTAGACCGAATGGCGTAATGTGGGCGCCAGCACATGGTGAAACTATACCGACAACAATAGTATGATAGTACACAGGAATAGCAAATACCTGGAATCCAGCTGTCAGGTGGATTATGTGATATAGTCTGTGAATAAAGTGTTAAGGTAGGTCTTCAGGAATAAACCTACCCATAGGATTATGTAGTTAATACAGAACTCCACGTGATTTCTGAACAGTCACACAACAATTGCCAGTCTGTTTCACAGAGTTTGAAATCTCATCTAGGGTATTAAAAAAACGCATCAGAGTTATCTGCAGAGCTGTTGTAACAACTGGTAGCGTATCACAAAGTTGAGGACTGAGAGTGTCGTCATTGCTAAGTGTGTATTTTATAGATTCGATTTTTATGTGGAAATGTAATTTTGGATTTTCGTACGTTTCTTCCTACCGCAAGAACGACGAACCGAATTCGGCAGTACACCACATCATATAGAGCAGGTGCGTAGCTGGAGGTTTGCGGGGGAGGGGGATCGTACCGGGTACGAGCTCAATGGGGTAACGAAAGGTCTTAGGTTCTTTGGCACGTGTTGTAAAGATATTTTTTTTCGTAATTTAATTCCTGACAATGTATGGGTGGGCAACTAGAGACCGTATCGATTAGGTCTGAACCCGTTGCATGCATGCACGCATTTCCCTGCTAATGTAGCGTGTAAACTAAAATTATTCTCACTCAGCACTTGAGACATCAATGTCAATGATCTTAGTTCGATACAAACATTTTTGGGGGCATTGTTGACATAGCCTGCCAGTCGCGAAATTATTTTCCGATTTTGCTGTGCTGTGAAAGATTACGTACTGGTATTATTTTCTGGTATGTAGTAATTTGAAACTGTAAAAAAAGAAAACAGGTCCATTATTGGCGAAGGTGGCGTGGTGTTAAGTAAACTGAGATTGTGGATGGATGAGACGATGATGACAACAACAACTTCTCAGTGCCACTTGTGGTATTGAAGCGTCCACTATGATTAACAGATCTCGTTTGCTAATCTGGGCAGTAAAACCAAATTAAACAAGCAGCCGTTTAGCCAAAACAATCCTGCTAGAAAACACAACACACATTTGCTACGAGGTAAAGTGACCCAAGTGTTCAGATGTGAAAAGTATGGCCGCGCGGGATTAGCCGAGCGGTCTATGGTGCTACAGTCATGGACTGTGCGGCTGGTCCCGGCGGAGGTTCGAGTCCTCCCTCGGGCATGGGTATGTGTGTTTGTCCTTAGGATAATTTAGGTTAAGTAGTGTGTAAGCTTAGGGACTTATGACCTTACCAGTTAAATCCCATGAGATTTCACAGACATTTGAACATTTTTTTGAAACGTATGCACCCATAAAACTGGCCTAGCATAAAACCAGAGCTGTTTCTCGTCGTTGGTACTATTATGGTACAATACATCGCACATTATAAAAATAACACATTGAAAATTACAAGAAAATACAATTCGGATAGGTTATGTAATGCAATAGTCACGTTAAGCTGTACTGTCACTCGGTATATACATAGTAAGATTGTGATTATGTGATGATGTCTGAAAAATTCTTTGTGAGGTGTGAATTTCTGGCCCTTATAGGGAAAAAATTACATGAAACCTTATACCCTTACAAAATATCTGACGATCCATGTGTAACTCACTCCATTTCGGGGAAGTTGCTTACTTAAGCTGACCAGTTCGCGTGAGATACGTTATTTTTAATCCTGGTTGCCGGTGAAATTGGTGACAGGTAATACACAGCGGCTCCGTGTGGTGGTGCCTCACGCCGTATGAAATCTGATCGGAGGATGGTATTATGGATTGAAATCAGAAACTAGCATTAAACATAAAACGCATAGCGATCTACAAAGCTTTTCATTAAAATTGTAAGTCCGATCGCTGTGTTCAGTAATGAAATAAAAGGTATTAAACAGTATTTTTCTGAATAATCCAAACAAATAAAAGGTAGTCATCGTAGGTCATAGAAATATCTATCCGCACAAATTTGAGGTGTATGCAGGAATGCTGTCTGAAGGTTCATTGATTGAGGCAGTCTAATCGTCTTTCAGGTGTTGTTAAACATCTTGTTTCACACATAAAATAATCGGTGAGGAATATAACCACTGATAAACGCCATGCCAGTGTCCACCTTCCGAGAACCTTGATTGATTTGAATCTGATCTTTGTGGAAATACTAAGCAAAGCTAAACGCGAAATTTTTGCTGAACTCCTGTTCAATAAACACAGAGGTGTTCATTTCACGTGCACTCAGTTTTACGGGACAAAAGTGAAAGACGTTGCCAGGATTTTGGCAAAGGGGAGATTCAATTTGCTAAAGAGGATTTTAAATAGACTCATGATTTTCGTTTTGTTTCTGTAAACACACTTATTTATTTACTAATCCGGTGTACATAATTTGCTTTTCGGATGCCTTCATACAAATAGTATATGGTCTATACAATTAAGCAAGAAAATCTTTTCTTAAAAAAGTATAAGATATATAGGATATACCCAATTGTGCAATTAAATATTTGTTTATAAGGCAATAAGATAACTTCACTCCGTTGCCAAATGAATTAATATTCTTTGTCAACAAAACACAGCTCCGTTTCATAATATAAGAATTGGTATAAGTATAGGCGGTAGCCTATAGTGCTGTCGATATATCGATAATTTAAATATATATACGGCATTAAAATCAGAATCAAAGGGGCCATCAAAAAGTTTCCGTGCGAAGACGGTACAGTCCAGAATTAGTATGCCAAGCAAGCAAGATTGCCTTGGGCAGTGACGTAATCATCCTGACGACGCTCCAGGCTTGGAACACCCGTTCAGTAAAATACAGTGTCCTGCGCCGTGAAGAAGTCCGAGACTGCCTGCTGCACATCCTCATACGATAGGGATCGTCGACTCTTCTAGACCTTACTTACGGGACCTAAGGGGTGATAATCGCTTTGTGAGAGAACAGGGCTACAGGGCAAGGGCTCGATTGACTTCCTCTTGAGTCGGAATAACTCCTGCGTTACGACATTTACGATGTGAAGACATGCCTTGTCATAAGACAGCAGCACCCCTTATCACACAGTTCCACAACGGAGGTTTTCGACAGATACACTGCCACATACATATTCTTCATTCCCTTACCGGTGGTGGTCTGTCGGCATCCAAGGAAAGAATAACAGTACGTTGATCTCGTTTGGACGCATTTGGTAGTAACTTCGCCGCAGTTCACGTTTCCGCATTTATCTTGCACACGCCGGAAAGACAGATATGTCACGCAAATGCCTTGGCTTCATGTCGATGCTTATGTACCCACATCGGAGTCGTGCTACGTTGCATGTACAGTGCAGTAACAACTTCAAACAGAAAATTTTTGATCGACACCTACATCTTTCAGTTTCACTATACGATAACCATGTTGTGTCTATAATTTCATTTAGTGGACGCGGTGGGGGGGGGGGGGGGGGCTGCGCACGACAGTCAGGATGTGAGTAAAATTTCAAAAAAATGGTTCAAATGGCTCTGAGCACTATGGGACTCAACTGCTGTGGTCATAAGTCCCCTAGAACTTAGAAGTACTTAAACCTAACTAACCTAAGGACATCACACACATCCATGTCCGAGGCAGGATTCGAACCTGCGACCGTAATGGTCGTGCGGTTCCAGACTGTAGCGCCTTTAACCGCTCGGCCACTCCGGCCGGCGGTAAAATTTCACTTAGTTGACAGGGAGGAGGGGTGGGGGTGGGGGGGGGTGCAGACCGGACACCGTGGACCCACCCTTTGGCTACGTCCTTGGTATAACAACGCATAAATTTGAATTATACAGTATGACTGGTTGATACGTTCGAAAGAACAGACGCCACTCATTCGAACAATCGATTCGCCTCGATGGGCAATGGATCCACCCCATTCAGTTACGATGCACAATTACGTCCAACCTCCTGAGGGAATCTCTCCGTAGCGAGCTTCGAGGACATGGACAGAGACTGCGGATAGGTAGGAGTGTGGGTCGGCCAGTAGGCGTGCCGAGACAGTCGGTGCACGTGTGATACACACCGTGTCTGAGTGGCGCAGTGATTTACGCAGTTGCCTAGTAAGCAAGAGTTGTCGGGTTCGAATCCTGGCCCGGCACGCATTATGACTCGTCGCCGCTCAGATCGGACAAAATCCTGATACAGCTCACAACAGTAATCCCATTCCTTTCTCTCCCCTCCTTTTTCACTTTACATGGCATGAGCTCCGGAAGAAAAGCTTGTTTAACAGTCGAACAGACAGATAGGTAGGCAGACAGACCGACAAGAAAATGATCCTATAAGGATTACGTTATTATCGACTGAGGTACAAAACCGTAGCCGGCCGGTGTGGCCGTGCGGTTCTAGGCGCTTCAGTCTGGAACCACGAGACCGCTACGGTCTCAGGTTCGAATCCTGCCTCGGGCATGGATGTGTGTGATATTCTTAGGTTAGTTAGGTTTAAGTAGTTCTAAGTTCTAGGGGACTAATGACCTCAGATGTTAAGTCCCATAGTGCTCAGAGCCATTTCAACCATTTTACAAAACCGTGCAAAGATGTAAAATTATCACAATCTGAGAATGAGTTGTAGACAATTAGAAAACTACACTCATGCTCATAAATTACGATAATTGCAGATTGTGGTGCCACACAACGTGGCACTACACAAAACTGACGCTAGTAGCATATGGGCATAGGGAACACACATGACACAGGTCTGTAAGTCCACGGTATTGGTGGTAAGTTGAGAAAACTGTACCTAAACACATGTGCTACAAAACGCCACTGTTTCCTGCGCATGTACCCCGACATCAGTATGGGATATGATCACCATGCACACGTACACAGGCCGCACAACGGGATAGCTTTCTCTGGATCAGGTGGTTGAACAGCAGCATTCTTGCACCAGAGCCTGTCGGAGCTCCTGAAGTGTACTAGGGGTTTGAAGACGTGCAGCGATACGTCGATGGAGAGCATCCCAAACGTGCTCGATGGGGTTTAGGTCGGTAGAATAGGCATGCCACTCCATTCGCCTGATAACTTCTGTTTCAAGGTACTCCTCCACGACGGCAGCTCGGTGGGCCGTGCGTTATCATCCATCAGGAGGAAATTGAGACCCACTACAACCCCGAAATGGCGGACATACTGGTTGAAAAATGACGTCCCGATACACCTCACCTGTTACACTTCCTCTGTCAAAGACCTGCAGGGCTGTAAATGCACCAATCACAATCCCACCCAACACCATCAAACCACGACCTCCATACAGTCCCTTTCAAGAACATTAATGGGTTGGTACCTGGTTCCTGGTTCACTCCAGATGAAAAACCGGCGAGAATCGTTCAAACTGTACCTGGACTCGTCCGTGAACATAACCTGGGACCACTGTTCTAGGGACCATGTACTGTATCCCTGACATCCGGATTTATGGGCTCTTCTGTGACCGAGGGTCAGTGGAATGCACCTTGCAGGTCTCCGGGCGAATAAACCATGTCTGTTCAGTCGTCTGTAGACTGTGTGTCTGGAGACAACTGTTCCAATGGCTACGGTAATGTCCTGCGCAAGGCTACCTGCAGTGCTCCGTGGCCGTCTGCGGACACTGATGGTGCGATATCGGTCTTCCTGTGGTGTTGTACACTGTGGACGTTCCGTACTGTAGTGTCTGGACGCGTTTCCTGTCTGCTGGAATCGTTGCCATAATCTTGAGATCACACTTTGTGGCACACGGAGGGCCCATGCTACGACCTGCTGTGTTTGACCAGCCCCCAGTCGCCCTAGTCTTCTACCCTTCATAAACTCATTAATATGTGTTCTTTCAGCAATTTTCAACACACACTCACCGTTAGCACGTCTGAAAACGTCTGCACACTTACTCGCCGCACCGTACTCTGACAGGCACCAAGACACCTCTGCCTATGTGGACTGCTGCCTTAGCCACAGTGCGACGATCGCAGGTCAAATGCACCGCATGGCCATACCCCAGGTGATTTGAACCCGCAAACCGCCCACCAGAGCGTTCTTTCACCATGTATCAGCATTATTCTTAATTTATGAGCATGACTGTAATAAAAGTGAAGAACCACATAGAGAGGATATTCACAAAGAAACTGAAGAGTCCAAAGAAAATGAAGCTTTTGTACTTAATTGAAATGTAATTTACAATATATTGGAAGACAACGCTCCAGATGAACAGGGAGCAAATGAAGTAGAACCCACTGAAAGTAGTCGTAATATGTTGTTTTCTGACATCTCTCAGTGCCGTTTCCCTGTTTCAGAAAATCAAACGATTGACTTAACTAAAATAGGGAGCGAAGCATTTCAAATGAATGATGTGAGATTTGTTTCATTAACAGATGAGGTGATAAGATAATACGGTTGGGGCTATCCGATAGTTAATGTCTTATTGGTTTTTTATCAATCAACCAAATGGTGAAAATATTCTGAGACCTGATTGGCATACTCGAACGAAAACCGATGTTTGAACTCATTTTTCCTGTAGAAATTTGGGAACATTTGGTAAGGTATTATGGGACCAAACTGCTAAGGTCATCGGTCCCTTACACAATATTTAATGTAACTTGTACTAACTTACACTATGGACGACACACACACACACCCATGCCCGAGGGAAGACTCGAACCTCCGATGGAGGAAGCAGCCACGCGGATCGTGACAAGACGCCCCAGACCGCGCGGCTACCCCGCGCGGGTCTCCCTGTAGACTTCTTAGCACTGATGCAAATTTGAGCAATACATTTACAGTTTTTATTGATTTCAGGTTTGATGGGATCTTAGCTCAAAAGTTTACAACCACGAATCTTTTGAAAAATGGAAATACTTAAGAACAAGCTTAGCTGCCAATAGAATATTCCCAGGGCAACCAGTACAGTTACTTAGAAGAAGTCATCCGTGTTGAAAAGTAATTACAGATTCTTAGAATCAGCTTCGGAATATGTGTTACTAACAGTAAGTGCGAAGTTCAAAGCGCAACCTAGACAACTTCTGAAAGAGGAACAAAGCAAATAGGTAGATATTTTAATAAGACTACCAATGGTCACTGGTTTTATGGCTGATGAAGAATCTTCAACTTCGTGGCCACAGAGAGCGTAGGGTCGCGATAATGAGAGAGAATTTTCTGCATCAAATTAGACTGTTACCTAAATGTTATCCATTACTAAGAAAACACTGGAAAATCTGGAACAGTCCACTCAGTCATAGTCGGGCAAAACACTTTCAGACTATTTACTCCTCCCTCTCCCTCCTTACATAAAATGAATTTATCTCCATTCTATTAACGGAAACATTTTGAACAATATTCAGAATTCGAAGTATTTTTGTATCAGCTTTGACAGCACGCGGCATTAACAATGCAACGAAATCATTTGTTACATTCAGATAGAAATCAAAACATGCGGGGTAAAGAAGTCATTTCTAGGTAATTTTCAGCGCAATGGGAAGAAACCTTAATCTTATGAAACAGGATGGTACGAATATAACGAACTACCGAGGACAATGATAAGACAGTGAGAGTATAATGGTTGCAGTGCATTTTAAAGTTCAAGTAAGAATTTGTGAACTCAATCCTAAGATGGTATCTGTACCCGCCGTAAAGCACTGTCTCAATCTGTACAGGCTACATGTATCTACAAGAGTTGCATCATACACAACTTTTGTGCCACTTTGAAAAGTTTGTACGTGTTTTACTCATCTTCTACATAGAAATGGACAATTGTTCTGAGAAACGTTAAGACTTTCAGATACCCGAATGACTCAATGTTTCATCGCTTTATTAAGATCATCGATAGTACTGAGAAACTGTCTAATTCTCCGGAAACCATAGAAAACAGAGGAGCTGCTCAGTCTCTGTTACCTGTGTTGGGTGATCTCTCGTATCTGTGCTTTCATCTTTACGGAGTGTTGTATTTTTTTTAATATGTAAATATTGTTGTGTTCTGTCCTGTACGTTACGTGGTGTGCTTTAATTGTGTGTACATGAGCAGTTCAATAAAATGCACGATTTGTAGGCACATACACGTATAGTTACAGATCAAATGACGCCACATAACATAACTTACACGGACAAATTACACAGGCTTCTTTCCTGGAAATGTTATTTGAAAGTTTAATGCCCACAATATAAAACAAGTGAAGATCGGTGTGAAGCACCGTACTACCTCGTATTTTTACAAAACATCTCAGGTTCTTTTTGCATCGCAATTTCATTGATATTAGTACTGCTTTAATGGGTTCGCTTCGAGAAAAAATATTGTGTGCCACATTTATCACTGTCATTTCGGAGTAAGCTAATTTCTGTGAATTTACGCAGCTGAGATAAAAGATAGCCGTTATGCGGCAACCACAAGAACAGAAAGAAAACTACTATTAATTTTTGCTCATAAATTAAAAGGACACTGAAGTTAAATAATATGAGTAAAATGCAAAATTTGTAAGGCATTACTGCTGCTCTGTGGTGTTTAAGAATGGCTATATTCGAATAGGACGTTGTGTCCGTGCAAATGGCCGACAACAACCATTCATAGGCTCACGGTGTGTTGCGCGTTCTGATATTCTGAAAAAATAAGTCATTAGTTTCCTAACATGTAAGGATGCTAAAGGCACATAAATAAAGGTTTTAAGAGCAAATAAAAACATATGTTCAACCAAAATGGAACTTAAGTATACTTACAATGCCTTTCACGTCTACCCACATCCAAGATCATGACCAGAGTAAGTAATGACATAAAATCATCCAACTGTTTCACAGTTACTAATATTTTTAGCATAAAAAAGGAGTAATATATATAATAAATCGATATTTTTTAAAATACCATTACGCTGAATGATACATTATTTTCTGTACATTTTTGCGTACGCCTTTCAGGAATCTTACAAGTCTTAATTTATTGCGCTGTTCGTGATTCCCAATGAATAAATATTGTTATTCCCAGGGCTACCAGTACAGTTGCTTAGAAGAAGTCATCCGTGTTGAAAAGTAATTACAGATTCTTAGAATCAGCTTCGGAATATGTGTTACTAACAGTAAGTGCGAAGTCCAAAGCGCTTTTTCAAAGGAAAGACCAGTTATGTTGTTGGCGAGTCTCCCCGATTAGTGGAGGACATTGATGGCTTGGCCATTCTGTGGAAAAAAAATTAGAACTTTTAGAAAGAAGCAAATGATGCCAGGAGAAATGTGGTAAGAGTAAACCACTAAATTACCGGCCCATATCATTAATGTCGATATGCATCAGGATTATGGAGCAGGTATTGTGTTCGAACATTACGAATTACCTCGAAGAGGATTGATTTAGGAAGAATCAACTGGCTCTTTACATACACGAAGTGTTGAGTGCTACTGACAAGGAATTTCGAATTCATTCCGCATTTTTAGATTTCCAAAAGGCTTTTTGCAGTGTACCACACAAGCGACTTGTAATGAAATTTCGTGTCGGAAAGGTCACAGCTCGTAGTAATTGACGGAAAGTCATCGAGTAAAACAGAAGTGATTTCTAGCTTTCCCCAAGGTAGTGTTTTTTAAGCCCTCTGCTCTTCCTTACCTATATAAATGATTTAGAAGACAATCTGAGCAGCCGTCTTAGGTTGTCTGCAGATGACGCTGTCGTTTATCGTCTAGTAAAGTCGTCAGAAGGTCAAAACAAATTGCGAAACTATTTACAAAAGGTGCCCGTATGGTGCAAAAGTTGGTAATTGAGCCTAAGTAATGAAATCTATGAGGTTATAAACAACAGTGCTCAAAGTATTCCGTTAAAATTTCGGTTACACGATAAATTAGTCAAATCTAAAGGCTCTAAATTCAATTAAATATCTAGGAATTGCAATTACAAACAACGTAAATCGGAAAGAAATGTTGTGGGGAAGGCAAACCGAAACTGCGTTTTATTCGCAGAGCACTTATAAAATGTAACAGACCTACTAAAGAGGCTGCCTACATTACGCTTGTCCGTCCTCTTTTAGAGTACTGCTGCGCGGTGTGGGATCTGTACCAGATAGGATTAACAGAGCACATCGAGAAAATTGAATGAAGATCAGAACATTTTGCATTATCGGGTAATAGAAGAGAGAATGTCACAGACATGATACAGGGTTTGGTGTGGACATAATTAAAACAAAGACCTATTAGTTGTGGTGGAATCTTCTCACGAAATTTCAATCATCAACTCTCTCCTCCGAATGCGAAAATATTTTTTGACGCCGACCTAAATAGGGAGGAATGACCATCATAATAAAACAAGGGAAATGAGAGCTCGCACAGAAAGATATAGGTGTTTGTTTCTTCCGCACGCTGTTCGATAGTGGAATAAAAGAGGAATATTGTGAAGGTGGTTCAATGAATCTTCTGCCAACCACTTAAGTGTGATTTGTAGAGCATCCATGTAGATGTGGATGTAAATGTAGATGAAGGCTGCAGATGAGACGCCCACTTAGCATCGGGAACTGAGAATGTCACTGTTGGAATGGTGCGACAGTTTACTGCAGTAAATCGATGCACCTTTCGAAAGAATGTAATACATAACGGTTAGTTTGGCTGTTTTAGAGCCCAGAAATCTTATTAAAATATCAGAAATGGAAAATTCACGACTGGAAATAGTTTGTTGCAGAGCTTGTAGCTGTTCTGTTTACTGCCGAACTTTGTAAATTTTATATAAATTGATTCTTTTCACTACGTATGACCATAAATATTCAGAGTTTAAATTGTATTGAAGTAACTATTGCACGGAGTGGCTCACTGAACAGCTCTATGCAATGGCTGGTAATGTAAATACGAATTACTGCAAAACTGAAAGCCTTTGCGCGTCGGAGAGCTGCCATACTTGCCAAAAATCCTTTGAAGTAGGTGACACCGCACACAGACACAACTGTCTTTTCATTGGTACACACCAAGGCGCCGTACGTTCCCATTATAATAAGAACTACAGGCCTCACTATGCAATGCCCACCATATTTCAAAATTTGAGGAATTATGACGGATATCTCTTGATCACAAAGACTTACGAACAAAAGACAACTGATGTTGACAAAGAAATCTTGGTCGCGTTTCTATTCTACAATCGGATATGGTAAAATATTAATCTTTTATGAAATGTGATGCTATATGGCACCAAGAGCGACGCTGTAATGTAAATTTTTGATTTATCGATTTACCGAGTCTCTTCTCGTGCTCGCACAAAATGTATACATCATACCGATAATCTCAAGGTAATAAGAATATACAAGGACGTGCTGAAAAATAGTGCCTCCCAATTTTTATGTGTTCTCGTAAAGCATTGTTAATAAAAACGTTATTAGCATTCTACAGCTTTATTCTTCATGTAAACATCTTTATTTCTCAAAGTAGTCATCCTGACGGTGGACGCACTTCTCCCTACGAGAGAACACTTTGCTGATGGA
This sequence comes from Schistocerca serialis cubense, assembly GCF_023864345.2. Taxonomy (NCBI): domain Eukaryota; kingdom Metazoa; phylum Arthropoda; class Insecta; order Orthoptera; family Acrididae; genus Schistocerca; species Schistocerca serialis. The sequence continues at coordinate 339,070,797 of NC_064644.1, read as the reverse complement.
TCACTGAAGAATTTTATTGACGGGGTCACGTCCTCACCTCAGCCTTGCGCGGCTTCATCGCTATAAAACTGAAGTTGTGGAAGGTGCTCCTTAAGCTTTGGCAACTGGTGGAAATCGGATGGAACCAATTTGGGACTATGCGGATGGTGATCGATGCAATGAAAACAGGGCGTTGGACTGTTGCAGATGTTCCAGCGCCCGCATGTAGTCTGGTATTGTAATGCTGGAGAGGCTTTTTCATGTGTGGACGAACTCCTCGAATTAGAAACTCGACTACACCATGCTGTGGAACAATGCCATGTTACACGCTACGGTTTGGAGACTTCTAGCGGGAAAGGCATGAAGGATAAAGACCTAGAATGTTGACGTTTATTTTATTTAAACGGATTTAAGTGTTTTCACACAAAAAATTTGGAGGCGCTATTTTTCAATCTTCTTCTTTCTTTCTTCTTTGCTACTGTCTTTATCCCGTATTCTGCCCAGGGTCGGCAGGGTTAACCACGAATTTGGCATGGTGAATTTTAAGGGATGGTCGGATGCCCTTCCTGCCACCACCCCGTATCCCCTGGGATGGAATTAGTGTACCCCAACTGTCTGCGTCTAGTGTAAATCGTGAAATAGTGTGAATGTGTTCCAAATGTCTGCGAGTCGTGTAACCGAGGCGGGACATGGGGACCAGCCCGGTATTCACCCAGCAGGATGTGGAAAACCGCCTAAAAACCACGTCCAGGCTGGACGGCACACTGGCCGTCGTCGTTAATTCGCCATGCGGATTCGATCCGGGGCCGGCGAGGAGTTATTTTTCAGTATGCGCTACTATTTTCCTGACAATCGAGTGTTTAATTTTGTTAATTAGAAGGGAGTTTTTCTGGACTAGTATGTAAACGACATATTTATATTCGACGATCATTTACACCACTCCTAAAAGTTTCAATGTTTATTAGAAGGAGATGCAGCTCGTAACCATTAGTGAACAAATCCAATTTGTTGAAAGAGGCATTAGAGGCGGTATCTTCCATTTTCCGTGTAAAAATTCAGTTGCCAACAACAGATTCACGCAAACGATGATGGTAAAACTAAGGATTCCCACGTCATTTACCTTGATGTGAATGACCTATATAGCTGGACAATATTTCTGAATCTTCCAGTGTTGAGTTTTGAATAGCACTCTCCAGAGAGTCTGACATGGAAAACGTACTAGACGACTCCACCATCAGGTAAGTTTTAGAAGTAGGTCTCAAATACCATGAGAGTACTCATGATATAGAAATACCACCACCACCTAATAACAAAAATCAAAGAAATTTATTTATCTCATACGAAAAGAAAAACTACATTATTTATTACAAAAAACTGACCAATTTTGCAAGAAAATCTGATTTTAAAAAAGATACATCAAATATTATCATTTAAGTAAGCTATCATGAATGCAAGTTGTGATTTCGAGAAGAACTTTATCAAACTAATGAATAATACCGTATTTGAAAAAAAAAAATGCCAAATTTGTGAAAAATGTGCAACAGAAGATTGTCAACATCCTGGGAAGGTAGATTTGGAGAACCTGCATTCAATGCCAAACCAAATTTTCTTAGCACCATAATTTTAACGATAATATAGTTGGCTCTAACTGAAAAGGTTTAAGGTACACTATGTGATCAAAAGTATCCGGCCACTTGGCTGAAAGTGACTTACAAATACGTGGCGCCCTCCATCGGTAATGTTGGAATTCAATATGGTGTTGGCCCACCTTTAGCCTTGGTGACAGCTTCCATTCTTGCAGGCATACGTTCAATCATGTGCTAGAAGGTTTCTTGGCGAATGGCAGCCCATTCTTCACGGAGTGCTGCATTGAGGAGAGGTATCGATCACGGTCCGTGAGCCCTGGCATGAAGTCGGCGTTCCAAAACATTCCAAAAGTGTTCTATGGGATTCAGGTCAAGACTCTGAGCTGGTCAGTCCATTACAGGGATGTTACTGTCCTGTAACCACTCCGCTATATGCCGTCCATTATGAATAATGCTCGATCGTGCTGAAACATGCAATAGCCATCCCCGAATTACTCAGTCTATCCAATTAAAACTTTAAATAACTATGAAGATAACAGGAGTGACGTGCATACTACGTGCGATATTTAAACTTTCCCTGATAACATATACATCGTCAAATGTATCAATAAGAAATAGGTTGGTTTGATAAAAGATGAACTTAATGCTGAATCAATTACAGAATATTTAGGCCTATATATACACATCAGAGTCCGAGTCTGGGCACATGATGCACAGAGCAGAATCTTCTCTTAACAGCTCAACCGTAGATGATTACAGATAATGTGTGGTCGATTCAGAACTAAAAGCAGCTGTGCAGTACATGATTTAACTTAGTTTCGACTATTACACAACTTAAACTTTCTTTCTTTCTACAAAACTACCTTCCTGATGGGATAAATGTGGTGGTTGTGGCACTCTATCGGATAGAAAATGAAGACAGATTTATTGTAGATACCTGTAAAAGACATAACAAGAATAAATATAAATACTGGATAAATAATGTAAACTCCAGTCTGGGTCCCTAGCACCTTTGTTGCTGATGTGAATTTAATGTAAATACTTGAAAATGAAGAGTGAAAAGTGTAAATTGTAGACTGTCATCTAAGATCACGACGACGCTTGTAACTGATGAGTGAATTCACTTACTCCTTCGTTCTCATCTTGGTATATACATCTCAATAGAGATCTATTATTCTGTCGTAATTGTTCAGATAATGATAAATATTCTTTGTACAAAAATTGATTATAAAATTTTGTATCTATAGTGTTTTTTGTTAGAGTTCTTGCTTTTCCCATTCCATAAGTAATAGGTTATAAAGACACAGATGAAATTTACCCACGATAAGGCAATCCAGTATCTGACATAAACATTAGTGGAGTATGGAAACAGAAAGCGAGATACGAAGTTTCGCTGCCAAGACAGTACAGTATTTTACGATGAAAATTAAGTATGAAAACAAGTAAAGCACAAAGGCAATGAAATTAACTGATGAGGCTACAGTATTTGAAATAAACATTTCTGTGTAGGTATGTGATAAAAATATGGAATTTAAAAAAAAATTAAAGCCCACCACCACCTTCCATATTTAAATTTTTCACCATCCACGAGCTTCATGTTGTTTTTGAAACTGAGACATAGCTGGTAATGTCTCTATGATGTCATCATAAATAAGGGGACGTAGCTTATGAGCCCTAGAAAGGTCAATGACTTGGGTCACATGATGTCAGAAAAGTAAAGAAAGCGTGCCAGAATGCCCACAGAAATATTACTGCCGTTAATTTCAGCATCAGAATTCTTAGGTCACTAGGTTCCATATACAGAAGAAAAGGTGGTTATTTTATTAGACATGACAACAAAATTGATCTTTTAGTGAAGCACTTACATGCTGCGTGTATTTCTCACGTCAGCACTATGCATCAGCTGTATATGAAAACAAAGATGAGATATGCAGCACAATACAACACTAGGATACCAGAAATTTCCTTCAAGCAGTTTTCTACAGGCATGTATCCAAGGGAAGTTAGTGAAGGGAATATATGGAATGGCTCTTAGACGCAGCATAATCGTATTTGCATTTTTATTCCAAGAGGTGCTCCATGAACATAATGGAGTAGAGATAAACAGAACCTGAAATCTGGATGTTACAAGCACATATAAAAATAAGTTCCCTATAGTGATTCTTAAAGACGAACATTAGAGAATGCTGGGTGGACACATGGGGTGATTCTAATAGTCAATGACGATATCTTTAAGGTTAGAGTTCCATTGAAACTTCTTTGAGGATGTAAAGCGTATGATAGTACATCAAACAAGGAATCGTGTTTGTAAGTGTTACCTGTGATTACAGTTCATAAGTTAATGCAAAGGAGAGGCTGGAAATGAGTACGCTGGTTATCAGTAAGCTGTGGCGTGGGGTTCCCGACAATCTAGTTTTATATGCAGAAACACTAAAACATTCTCATGTGTTGCACACAGCGAGACGATTATATCTCAGTTCCATAGGTGTGTACTCCATGAGTGTCCACTACTGTCAATAGAATCTAAACATACTTTTACGCTTAAAACAGCTACACATGTAAAAACGTCGAGTTATGTGATTTAAAGACGGATAGACAGAATAACCTTCAAACCGACGCTAGTAAGTTTGACCATTGCAGGCTAACCAGCGCGAAAGTTCTCATTGATGAACCTTATACGTTAGAGAAACTAAATTAGAATATCTCGAAAGGTGATTCTGCTTTAATGCATGACAAACGTTGTAAGCTAGGTTAGCGGCTTCGTACTGTGAAACAGAAGGTATGTCATCCTCTTAGGTTCAGCCGAATTCTAAGATCGTGACTTATAGCTGTCACTCAGTGATTTGTAGCTGTCATACAGGGTGAGCCAGATTCAGTCCGACAGAGTTTCACAGGTTGCTCAAGAATATCTTCTGAGTACTTTGGTATAAGGGACCCAGGATTTTTTGTAACCTGTTACGGAGTTAGTGCAATTTGTTTAATTTTTCTTCCCTCATTAGCTTTCTATCTGTGTTGCACTATACATAACGCACAAGAATACAACTGAACACGCCACAAGAGGTGAGTCTTGTTTCCAAATGCTCAGGGTACCTGCTATTGACAAAAGTAATACCATACTTACACATAACCCTCACGTTTGCATTTAGTACTGCTCGATTCTGTCAAGGGTTTTGTTTTCTGGACAGGTTTCCTGATGAAATGACAGCCCATACGCAGCTGGTGAATGGGTTCACTGAATTCAATGGGCTAGGACAGGTTTACTGATATATTGTTAGCTGATACATAGAACATGTATTGGTTCACTGCACGTAATGGACTATGGACAGGTTTAGTCATGAAATATTAGCTGATATGCAAATTGAGTATGGCTTAACAATGCAATGTACAGGTATACAGATGACATGCAGCGCGATATGCAGATCCTGTATGGATTCACTGAATGCAATGGGCTATTGACAGGTTTACTGATGAAATGTTGACCAATTTGAAGCTCATGTATGGGTTCACTGAATGCAGTGGGCTATGGACTGTTTTAATGATGTAATATATGCCAATATGCAGATGGTGTATAGGTTTACTGAACACAGTCTGGTAGGGTCTGGTTTACCAATGAAACATTGACCAATATGCCTCTCCTGTATGGATTCACTTTACACAGTGGGCTATAGACGGATTTACTGATGAAATATTGGCAGATATGCATCTCATGAATGGGTTCATTAACTGCAGTTGACGGTGGACAGGTTTGCTGATTAAATGTTCATCAATTTGCAGATCGAGTAGTGGTTCAATGAATGCAAAGTGTAATGGACAGGTTTGCTGAAAAGTGTTGGCAGATATCCAGCACGTGTATTGGTCGATCGAAATCAATGGTCTATGGATGGGTTTACTGATGAAATGTTGGCTGATGTGCAAGTCGTCTATAGGTTTCTCAATGCAAAGGGCTCTGGACAGGTTTATTCATAAAATGTTGGCTGGTATGCACATCATGTGTGGATACACTGAATGCAATATACTATGGACGGGATTACTGATGAAATGTTTTCTGATATGAAGATCATGTATTTAGTCACTCAATGCAATGGGCCATGGAGAGGTTTATAGGTGAAATGTTTGCTGATATGCATCAAATGTAGGGTTCATTGAATGCAGTGGACTATGCACTGGTTTACTCATGAAATAATGACTGCTATCAAGATTATGCATGGGTTCACTGAATGCAATGGGCTATGGACTGTTTACTGATGAAATTTTGGCTGATATGTAGCTCATGTATTGTTCCATTGAATTCAATGGAATATGGACAGGCTTATTAACAAAATGTTGGTCAGTATGCAGATCATGTATGGGTTCTCTGAATGCATTGAGCTATGGACGGGTTTACAGATGAATTGTTCATCAATATGCCACTCATGTATAGGTTTACCGTCTGCAGTGGGCTACTGACAGGATTAGTGATGAGTTGTTAGCCGATAAGCAGTTCATATATCTGTTCACTGAATGCAGTGAACTATGACAGGTTTGCTGATGGAATGTTGCCCATATGAATTACATGTACAGATTCACTGAATGCAGTAGGCTATGGACAGGTTTACCAATGATATGTTGGCCAATATGCCATTCATGAATCGGTTCACTGAATGCAGTTTACTATGGGCAGACTCACTGATGACATGTTGCCTGATTGCAGAAAAGGTATAGGTTCAGTGAATGCAGTTGTCTGTGGACAGGTTGACTAATGAAATGTTGGCTAATATGCAGTTCGAGTATGGGTTAACTGATTGCAGTTGACAGTGCACAGGTTTACTGATGACATGTTTTCCAGTATGCAGATCATGTATGTGTTCATTGAATGGAAGGGACAATGGGTTTACTAATTAAATGTTGGCCAATATGCAGTTCTTGTATGGGATTACTGAATAAGATGGTCTGTGGACAGGTTTCCTGATGGAATGTTGACCAATATGCAGATCATGTATGGTTTCACCAAATGCAATGGGTTATGAACATGTTTACTGATGAAGTATTAGCTGTTGCAAGTCGTGTATGGGTTCAGTGTATGCAATGGACTATGGACAGTTCTACTGATGAACTGCTGGCCGATGTGCAGTTTATGTGTGGGTTCATTGAATGCAATAGGCTAGGGACTGTTTTACCAATTAAACTTTGTCCGATCTACAGTTCATGTATGGGTCACTGAATGCAGTGGACTATGGATGGATTTACTTATGAAATATTGCCAGATATGAATGTCATGTATGGTTTCATGGAATGCACTGGGTTATGGAGAGGTTTACTGTTCTCCAATTTGCGGACTGTTTTGGCTTCACTGAAGGCAATGGTCGATCAGTAGGTTTACTGATGAAATGTCAGCCGACGTGCAGCTCACTTATGGGTACACTGAATGCAATGGGCTGTGGATAAGTTTACTGATGAAATGTTCATCAATTTGCACATTGTTTTTGGGTTAACTGAAGGCAATAGGCTATCGACAGGTTTGCCAATGAAACTTTGCCTGATATGCAGATCACTTATAGGTCTACTGAGTGCAGTGGACTATGGATGGGTTTACTGACGAAATGGTTTCTGATATAAAGATCGTGTATTTAATGACTGAATGCAATGGTCTATGGACAGATTAACTGGGGAACTGTTGGTTGATATGAATATGGTGAATGAGTTGACAGTATGCAATGGGGTATGGACAGGTTTACTGATGAAATGTTGGCCGATGTGCAGATCGTGTATGGGTGCACTAAATGCAACTGGCTGTGGACAGGTTTACTGATGAAATGGTTTCCGATATGAAGATCATGTATTTGGTCACTGAATGCAATGGTCTGCGGACAAGTTTACTGATGAAAGGTTTGCAGATATGCAGCTCATGTATGGGTTCCCTAATTGCAATGAACTATGGACAGGTTTACTGGTGAAATGTTGGCTGATATGCAGATTGTGAGTGGGTTCACTGAACGCAGTGGGGTATTGACAGGTTTACTCGTGAAATGTTGGCCAATATGCAGATCATGTATGGGTTCACTGAATTCATTTCGCTATGGACAGCCTTATTGATGAAGTGTTGGCCGATATGCAACTCATGTAGGGGTTCACTAACTGCAGTGGACTATGGACAGGGTTAGTCATGAACTGAATTTTGTTTGTGGATAGTTGAATTACTGCATGTTTTAGTTTGCGGTTTGGTAACTCCATATAATGAGCTTCTTCACTATTGTGAAGGTATTTTTACAGACATGAAGGTGACAATGGCTAGAAATCGAATGAATGACGATTGCATTACTATTGTGTAACCAGGTTCTGGAGACCACGTGTCACTTATACCAATTAGTCAGAAGGTATTCTTCAACAATCTCTGAATGTTTGACTGTAAACCTCTGGTTCAGCTTGTAAATTGTTCTCGACTGAATGAACCGATCAAAATCGTTCACTCGACATATGCATTCACTAGGGTGGCAGTCCTAATTTCCCTGAGATAAAAACAGCATATTTCCTAAATTTGTATGTTACCATCGCAGAGTGTACACCTTTGAGTAGTAATGTACATAGATTGGTGTAATATACCCATGAATGCTCATAGAGTAATGACTATCGATGCACAAGGCTTTGTGAATCATACTAAGACTAGCGAATTCAAAGAAATGGCAGTATACACCATAGGAAAGAGAGTGCTTCTATCCTGTCCGAAATTTCCAGTAGGTTCACAAGGACCTATGATGGCTTAAAGAGATGCGTTCAACGTATAGGAGGATAGTTAACAGTCAATTTCCATAGAATTAACTGGGACGATGATGGAATGTCTTACAACAACGTGTGAAATTGCTTTGAAGCCTGGGCACAGAGGAAGAGCAACAGTGTACAGTAAGAGGTAAGAAAAAATGATCTTTTCTGAACCCCTTTTGAGATTTCTGTTAACTTAAATTACTTAGGGGAACACCCGAGAGTAAAGTGGACTTAACTGTGCCTGCAATCTGTATCTCTGCCTGCAAACCGAACGTGTGGAAATACTTTTCTTGCGAAACAAAGATAGGCTATGATGAACGCCGTTCTTCCTCACCTAAGTAAAGTGCATCAGAATTTTCATAATTTATATTAGACTATCATGGCCCACTCTGGAAGAATATGCTTTATATGCTCCAAATCTGGTTGTAATTTACCTGAAACTATAGGAGCACTAGAAGGCCTGCAAATTTGACAAAATGCATCACGTATAAACATGCTTATGCATTTCTCTATTTACCCAACTTCAGCTCCATGTTCCGCCACATACTCAGCTTGGGGCTGCCAACTTCTCAGGCTCCCGCTGGCAGTAACTGATAATGCAGGACAAAAACCCTCGGAAATTTTCAACAGTAGACAGCTGTAGTTACAAATACTGTGCAGAGGTTCGAAGCAGTTTTCCGAGTGCTTGACCCCCTCACATTTATGATTGATAATACATGACTAAAGAGACCAGTCGTAGGAAACAGTTAATCTGTACTCATCATAGTCACGGTATATCCCATGTTAGTAGATACCACCTTCGCATTGAGGCATGGGTTCTCTATTTCGACAGAAGTGAATTTCTAAGGAACTCTGTATCAACAGTGTAAAAGTGTGGTTTTCATGCTTTAAAATGCTCGCTAGTGGTGACGTGATTGAGCGCATCTCATTCCCTGTCAAACGCTAAGCCAGCAGTCACTCCTGTAGAGCCACTCGAGGTTAGCTTGCCCACACAAGCAAAATGTAGTTCAGAACCCACGCTGAAAGCTAGAAACACTCTGGTAACAGAAATACTAAGTGAGAAACGTGGACCGCTACGGTCGCAGGTCCGAATCCTGCCTCGGGCATGGATGTGTGTGATGTCCTTAGGTTAGTTAGGTTTAATTAGTTCTAAGTTCAAGGCGACTGATGACTTCAGAAGTTAAGTCGCATAGTGCTGAGAGCCATTTGAACCATTTTGAGAAACATGATTGTTCCGCTAAGGAAGTTGGAAACGTAAACACTATTGAGTTCCTTGGAAGGTATGATCTCCAGATGAGGCAAATTGCTGTTTGTATACATAACTGTGATGAGAAGAGGTACAGCTTACGTCTCACATACACATTTCTCCCATTTTAGCTGTCATAGCGTGTTTCATGCTGAAGAGTCAAAACTACTGTCAACTGCTAAGAAGAAAACGGTCCAGTCTGACGTTGAAAATTGCCATGAAATTTCTTAGGTGGGAAAAATTTACTGAAAGAAACACTGTGGGAAAATATTAGCGAAGGGGCTAGAGACATTTACACCCATACTGTAGCTCAGGCAGACAGCGCACGTGCAACAAAGCAGGTGCACAGGCTTATAAATTTGTAAAGAGAATTTCAGTTTCCATTGATAGTTTGTCTGACACAATTAGTCACAGTTACTATTCGCTCGATAGAAAATATACATTATTAAAAATTGTAATAAAAAAGAACTGTGGTAAAGGAGTTATTATCAAATATTTCAAGTCAACAGATGAAGGGCCCAACTGATGGAAGAGTAATGGAACACGTCTAAAATGTGACATCATTCACTGCGTTGATTTTCTTTCGTGTAAGACTCATTTATGTAACAATGACGTTTCTAACCATTTAGTTGTCGATGTGAACTGCAAGTTACTCAAAAACTTAATTATTTGAGTTATTTTTGTGTAGCTTAAGAGCTTAAAGTCACGTATGTGCGCTTCAGACTTAGCGTCGCATTTTCTTGTCACGGCTGCATCTGTTTGTTCATCACGCACTACGCGGAAAGGGCTGTGCAAATTGCTGTTGTAAGCAGCTCTTGGTGCAACAGAAAGAGTGATTTTATCATTTTCTAAGAAATACTTGCATTTTGTCTTGGCAGCTAAAATTTTGACACTGCTTTTGTTTTGGCGTATTCTTCCTGTGTGAAACATTTGAGGGTAGGAAACTTCCTGGCACATTAAAACTGTATGCCGGACCGAGTCTCGAACTCGGGACCTTTGCCTTTCGCGGGCAAGTGCTCTACCATCTGAGCTACCGAAGCGCGACTCACGACCGTTCCTCAAAGCTTTACTTCTGCCAGTATCTCGTCTCCTATCTTCCAAACTTGCCCGCGAAAGGCAAAGGTCTCGAGTTCGAGCATCGGTCGGGCACACAGTTTTAATCTGCCAGGAAGTTTGATATCAGCGCACACTCCGCTGCAGAGTGAAAATCTCATTCTGGATTTGAGGGTAGGTTTCGACGTGTCGGACAGGACCGTTGCCTTGTAAGATTCGTATGGATTTCTAAGGTTTAAAAATATAAAAACTTGATTTCGATGATTCAGAATGCCTACTAGTTCTGACATTACGACAGCTGTGCTCTTCTATTCGTTTTATAACAATATATGCATCTGTATCTCTCATTTACATAATCTGTATCCACTACCGCTTCATTTAGCAAACAATGAGCTGCTCAGAAGATGGAAGAGGTGACAGCAAGCAGAAGTATGTCTAAGTCCAGTTTCTGTTGTTTGAAATACCTGGTATCCACGGAATTGGTTCGCCAGTTGGCAGAACTGCATATGTGTGAAACATACGCTTAGACCACACACTCTTGGTGCAATTAGTAGATATTGGTTGACCTAGGCAGAAATCAGACAGTTTCCCGCCGAGTAACAAAACTCAAGACTATTTGGTGCTGGTTGTCTAAAATATCGTACCTCGTTTAGAAACACCCAATAATTGAATTCCTCGCCAAGTGACGGCACAATGACGTCAGTGTCCAGTCTCACTCTGGGAAGCTCCATGATCGGCCATTCCAGAACCGGCTCTGAAACCCTACAGGCACCCTTCTTTCCTTCGCCCATCTCGCAGTATTTCTACAGAACAAGCTGCCCGAGGAGGTTTGATGAGAGAGAAGGGCAATGTTTGAATGGCACATCGGTGACGCACAATAGAGTGAGCGTAGCGATATGATGGACCAGCCATGGCGACGCCGCGCGCCCGGAACGCCGGCGCCTGTCTTGTAAACAGAATTTACTCTCTTTCAGCGGAGCGCGGGCTCGCAGTCGTCGCCGCTCGGTCGGCCCTCGTGCGTTATTACGGCGAAACTCCATTCCTTTGCCAGCGGGCGCGGAAAATTCGCCGGCTGCGCGTAAGAGGATTTCCACGCGGCGCGGTGCGGTACGGAGCAGGCTCTGCGTCCTGCGTTTCCGTTGTGATGAAACGCACCAGGCTGGATCCCCAGGGCACGGCTAGGATTGCGACAGCCTGAATATCAGGGCCCACACCTACTTCTGGCTGTGCCTTACACGCCTGCTATTGTACATTCTGTGAACCATCACACCACTATACGATCCATCACGTGGCTTCGCGTCGGGATATTTGGCACCTAATACGGGTACTGCACAGTTCTTGCCCTCCCGCGAACAGCTGAAATGCGCAGGTCGTTTCCGTCTCTAGAAGCGTTGTGTACCGGAGCAAACAACAAGTAAGCTTACTTTAGTGCGTAAGTTCGTAACGTTTTTCCATAAGCTTAATAAACACAAAAGATACACATAACAAAGGCGTAATCATTGATGATATAATCTCCATCACTATTTACAACAGTGTGCCATAGTTGCGTAATTTTCCGATTCCGCGACGGTAAAAATCACATTTTTTTGACGGGGAGATACGTCAAGCCACGTTCGGAGCGAATTTTCATAACGACAGGAAATTCCTTCAAGATTGTTCACCAAAGAGAGGAAAAGGCGAAAATCTTAGGATGTTAAATCGGCTGAATAAAGTAGTGCTCCAGCAGAATGCGGGCTGGCGTTATCATGGAGTAGCATCACTTGACGCAGTCTTTCTGGTCGTTGTTCTTGGATTGCGTCTGTAAGGCGTCTCATTTGTTGACAATAAACATAAACAGTGATATTAGAACAAATAAACCTTCGGTCACAAATATTAAGTCAAAATTGACCAGGTTTCGACGCTACTATGAGCGTCGTCTACAGAATTAAACTAACTGTTCTAAAACATATTAGGTATATAATACATTAATAAAATTAAAGTTTGTACTGGCTGGAAAGAGATTCAGTACTTACAAGACACGTTTTAAATAATCTAAGCCGGAAAGGCGTCGTCATGAATAGTTGTAAATAAGATGGCGAGCCGCTAAGGGCTGTTCGTACTTGAGTGAACAAAGGTTCCAACAAGACAGTGATGGTTACACCTCGGAGAATCAATTCGTAGTCACACCACACCGTCGCTATTGCACCAGCTGCATAACGTTGTCTTTCGTGGATGCGCGATGTCTTTATACGGGGAGTTGCTGCAGTCTTTGGGCTCAACCTGTAACATCCCCCTTACTAATCGGCCTATCCCACTTGGGATATAAAATATGACCGTGGATCGCATGTATGCCTAATGAAATTTTTGGAACTGGATAAGGCTGTCTTTCCCGAAGAAGTAATACCGATAAGTAGAGGGAAGGTGTACAACTGATGTTTCTGATAGAAAAGTCTACTAAAAATAAAAAAGGTAATGCAACCGAACAGCTCTACAATTTGGAATAATGAAAGTTATTTTGTGCATTCACTCACGAAAAACACTGGAACGATAAGGGGTACCAATGATCATGAATCCTAAAGTTACACTAATGAATGAGAAGGAAATGCCGATCGGAGTGGCCGTGCGGTTCGAGGCGCTACAGTCTGGAACCGCGTGACCGCTACGGCCGCAGGTTCGAATCCTGCCTCGGGCATGGATGTGTGTGTTGTCCTTAGGTTAGTTAGGTTTAAGTAGTTCTAAGTTCTAGGGGACTTATGACCTTAGCAGTTGAGTCCCATAGTGCTCAGAGCCATTTGAACCATTTTTTTTAAAAAGGAAATAATTACGGTCGCCAGCCCACTAGGGCGATTTACACCCAAAATCCTGTAGAAGATGATGGGAAAGAGAACATTTACTATTAAACTGAAGGTTGTCACGTTTTTTGACACTAATTTTAAGTGAGTATGTAATGATGAAGGAAACTGAGAAGTCACTTTTACGTTAAGTTTGTCATTAAATTTTGAAAAAGGCAATCGAGTAATGATTTGAAAATATGCACTTTAACTGTATATTAGTACTGAACTACGTTACGTGAACAATGACTTTCAGAGATCTCAACACAACGTCGTCTAAGAAATTTAGAGAAAGGCAAGCACTTTTTACTTTGCAGTTACTTAATTTTCAAATCGGATTTCATATTATTGTCTGAACAACTGAGCCTTTTTTACTGACTTGAACAGAATTAAATACCAGCATACTTACCAAACCAAACAGCCACGTGCTCCAAGCTATATGTAAAATAAATAAACCTTCCGCACTCTTAATTTGGGCATTTTCTTTAGATTTGGATTTTTTCCAGTGATAGATTCTCAAACTTCGGTTAGCATATAAGGAAGAAAGGGAACAAGGACCCTGTTTGGTAACAATGTCTGGGGGCAATAAAGACACAATCGCGCTGAAGTTCATTAATCAAATCACATTTAGTTGTGCTGCTGGGTTAGTCGTTAATACTTTCTACCAATGAACAGTGTTACTTCAGTGCTGTGCGTGCGACGAAACTCGCAGCCGACGACGAATCTGTGTTTCTGGAACTGCTGATGTTGAAGACGGTAGCATCTTGTGGGGCCACGGGCAATCGTAATTAATACAGCCTCTTCCGCCCGTCCACTGTCCTTCCTCCTGATACTAGTCATCTGGCCGGCTCGCGCACATGATGCCGCCGAAATGGGTCTCTCTACTGCAACAGCGTTAACACAACACTTCCGCACACTGCAAGCGCTGGAACCCGTCTCCCCTCACTCCGCTCGCTCTGCACAACAACTCCCTACCCAAAGATTTTACAACGCACATGCACTCCTATTATCGTTGCTAGTCGATGCAAATAACAATTCCTTTGGCTTTTTCACAGAGCTTATCAGTTTCAAAGTAAAATACAGATAAATACAATGAAACCTCAACAGACTTCTACCTAAATCTACACATACAGTGAAGCAATGTCCTTACTTATTAAAAGAAAGCATTTAAATTACAAATATTTACATACAATTTAAAAAAGAGTTATATTGGTAGCAGGTGCCATGCATCCTGCATTTTCAGTATTACAAACCACTCCATTCTTTTCGTTTCTTAGCGTAAGGAGAACATATCTCATCACCAGTAATGCAACTGTGTAGGAACGGTGGTGGTGTTCAAGAGCCGACCGATGAAGAGCAAGCAGAGATGCACATGTAGCCACACGCTGATTTTTGTGATTTTGGCTTGGAGTATGCGGTGCCCACGCACAATTTGTGAACGTTCCCAATTGCACGCAAAATGTCCCACGATGGTGGAACGATCACAGTTCGTCATATTTCCCGGTTCTCTAGTACAGTGATGTGAATCATTGTGGATTAATAAGTTTAAACGAACTTCATCAAACCTCGAAGATCTTCCTGAACGTGGGGAATCATTAATGTCAAAACAATCTTTCTTAAAAAGAGAAAACCATTTTCCCGCCGTGCTCTAACGGCATTATCCCCATACACGGCGCCAATCTTTCTGGCTGCCTTCACTGCTTTCACCTCTATTGAATTCAAACGGAAGAACAAGTTGTAAATGTTCCGATTTCTCTATTTGGCACTCCATTTTCTAGCGTCCACTGCTCCACTCACTATCTCCCACTGACAGAATGAGAATCAATAAACTCAAATGGCAACAGTGAACTCTAAAACGGTGACAATCGATAAACAATCCCTTAGCAACCGTGTTATCACCATACAAAACAAAAATGCAACGAACTTATGCACCAACTTAATATGTGCCGATATCACTAACGGAATTTTCCTCACGTGTTTGTTTATAATTTAATCCATTCGGTTTCTTTAATTATTAGTATCTACAAAACTAAAACGTGAACACCATACACGCCGGCTCCGATTGTCCGACTTGTGGCGTTCGCTGTGTTATTCAGTGGTTTGGTATTTAACTAATTTCTAAATGGAAATGATAATCTTATTTTATTACATTGAGTAGTTACTAAATAATTTTTTCTACCTGCTAAAGATTTGATCAAGTTGCTAAAGAACTCCAACTTAACGTCGTGTTAAAGTGTTGTTTGTAAGTTGTGTGTCACTAAATCACAGTTCATACAACAGATTCAATACAACTATTGATTAAGATGGAAGCAGTTATCTTCAGCAAAATGATCATTAAAACCACCGAATATCAGCCGCGCACAACACTGACGTATGTTACCTGAAACAATATTCTTCGCAACTCGTGCGCAATTGATTTCGGCTCCATACATCAGCTAGAAAAGTTTGTTATAATTATTGTGCTATGAGCACTATTTTTAAAGAACCAATCTGATTCGAATTATTTTCATTCAGATGAGTTCGGGACCACTGGTGCACATTTATTTTTACACATTTGTATTACGTTCGGCATTTATGTCTGCAGAGTTGCGTAATTAGAGTTTGCCGCTGAGACAATTGTTAAGAAGGCGGCAGACAATTGATAGAGACTTTCTATTGTTAGAGCAAATAAGTATTTTAAATGCTTATTGAACTTTAAAGAAACTCTACTTTCGTATTGCGCACTATTTAGACTTCATCAAGCAAACATTTGATTTGTTTCTAAGGAAAACACAGACAAAAACGCGATACTAATCGCTATCATCAATGGCTGCGCTCCTTGCAGCGGAAAGAAATACTTAACACAGATAATGCTTACTGAGAGAGGAATTAAAGTTACAAATAATTATTCACTAATATTTATAATAATAATGAAATCTATTTTCAAGTAATAATTAACAAATAATTACAATTTCTTAACAGACCTCAGTTTGATAAGCGTCCGCAACTTACAAAAGCCAACCAACAAAAGGTAAAAACAAAGGAAGACAAACGCAGATCATAAAAGGATTTTACAATTATCATTGTCTTTGTATGATACACATCGATATGTCCAATTACACCATAGAATATTATATAAATAATTAATTAACTATTTTTTCATATGTCGAATAGATAATGTTTATAACTGTTACAGGCATAATTTCCTCTCGTCGCACTGTAGCTAAAATTTATCTCGTTGATGTTAAGGACTGCTGCCTACAAGGCAGCATGAGGCGCGATCTATGATCGTGGAGATCAGTGATCAGTACCCTTGACTTCCAATAGATAGATCATAATGATTCTGGTTCTTTATTCAAAGAGCTTCTCAGTGACACTTACGAGGCCAGGTGTATTATGTCCCCGATCTCCCTATATTAGAAAAAGAATATGAGGAGGCACAAGAAGTCGAACTTAGGTCCTTCTGCACAGTGACAGCGAAGCTAACCATTTTATATTCTATTTTATTTCCTTTTCTTCGTCCCCTTTTCTTCAACTATTCTGTGCAGATGTTGCACTCGCCTACGAAGGGTGTGTACCTTTATCTAACCTACCTGAAATATGTAAATTTGTAAGTATGTAATTGTTCCACAAGTACAGTTCCTGAGTGTTCATGTAATGCACAAAGATTTTAATACCTATGTAGAATCAGAGGGAGTGACAATTTAACAGTAAACAGAGAGAGAGAAATCGTCCGAGTTTTTCTAGATATCAAATATATAAAAATCTGGATTTTGAAGACTCATTGACTGACAGTGAATAAAAATTGAGTCCGACACTTTAGCCATGCTGCAGGTCCGGGTTTGACTCCCACACGGTTCAGAGAAGTAATTCCCTTCTTTTCCCTCCTGCACGAGGGCATGAAACTCATATGAAAATAATTATATTGGTCATTAAAATTTAGGTAGTTTAATTATGTGAAAGTAAAATAACGCAAAACTAATTTTATAACGCAGACCGGAAGGAACGTGCTGACAAATTTTACATGTGCCTTAGTACTACAATACTGACTTGATAAAGCAGATAAATTACAGCATATTTCTCCGCGCTACGTCACATTATAAACTACGTTTTCTCCTCACACCGGATTTAACGTGCGTATTTTACGTGCATAAGTTGACTAACTTTGAACCCTGAACTTCAAAAAAGGGTAAACATATGAAGATTTTTCGAGATCGGAATCGTAGGAATAAACATTAAAAATTACAGCCATTTGCTGTGTATAGATGTCTCAGAATCCGCGGCTGGGTTTCGCCGCTCAAAAAATAAGTTTTTGCGATGTTTCTCGATAACGCGTAAAGATATTTAAAACGGAACGTTTCTGTTCTAGAAAAATGCCTAGATAATATACTATTAACATTTAAGCAAATTTCTGTCATTATTTATTACTTAGATTTCGCGTCATACCACGTTGTACTTGTAGACGTAGGGTAACTTTAAAACTCTGTATCTTGGAAACGAATAAAGATATCAAGAAACTTCTCAAGGTGGTTCGAGATCGGGATGTTAGGAATATATCGTAAGAACTTTAGCCATTCGCTGTGAATAGCCGTCTGGGGTTCCTAGGCTGGGCTCTGGTCCGCTGGTGACGGATAAAACGTAGTAAAAGAAGGGTTTTTGTGCAGTTTTCCGAGGAACCGCTCTTGAACTAATCGTTCTACATTACTCCCGTCAAGCCCGCAGTAGATCACACCAAATGCAAAAAGAACCAACCGATTTTCTCCGTTATCCTAAGCGGGAGGAAGTGTGTAATGTTCATACTTTGACCTTGTACTACAGAATAATGACACTAAGACCTTCTGTTGGGTATGCAAATAGTCCATAGACCAAGGGCTGCTCAACACACTTAACTCTATCTTACTATTACCAACGGAACCCGAGGTAAGAGCACCAGAAAATCCCGGTTTTATGCGCAGTGTTTCGGAATATGTTAGATAGGTGTGCTGTAGCATGCATACAGATACAAAAATTAACCATTGACGTAAGAATCAAGTTGTCCTCTATGGGGACTTGCACGTAACATGGGTAAGGCACTCACTCAGACCGCCATCAGTAATCGTTGTAATGGCATAACGATCTACACTCCTGGAAATGGAAAAAAGAACACATTGACACCGGTGTGTCAGACCCACCATACTTGCTCCGGACACTGCGAGAGTGCTGTACAAGCAATGATCACACGCACGGCACAGCGGACACACCAGGAACCGCGGTGTTGGCCGTAGAATGGCGCTAGCTGCGCAGCATTTGTGCACCGCCGCCGTCAGTGTCAGCCAGTTTGCCGTGGCATACGGAGCTCCATCGCAGTCTTTAACACTGGTAGCATGCCGCGACAGCGTGGACGTGAACCGTATGTGCAGTTGACGGACTTTGAGCGATAGCGTATAGTGGGCATGCGGGAGGCCGGGTGGACGTACCGCCGAATTGCTCAACACGTGGGGCGTGAGGTCTCCACAGTACATCGATGTTGTCGCAAGTGGTCGGCGGAAGGTACACGTGCCCGTCGACCTTGGACCGGACCGCAGCGACGCACGGATGCACGCCAAGACCGTAGGATCCTACGTAGTGCCGTAGGGGACCGCACCGCCACTTCCCAGCAAATTAGGGACACTGTTGCTCCTGGGGTATCGGCGAGGACCATTCGCAACCGTCTCCATGAAACTGGGCTACGGTCCCGCACACCGTTAGGCCGTCTTCCGCTCACGCCCCAACATCGTGCAGCCCGCCTCCAGTGGTGTCGCGACAGGCGTGAATGGAGGGACGAATGGAGACGTGTCGTCTTCAGCGATGAGAGTCGCTTCTGCCTTGGTGCCAATGATGGTCGTATGCGTGTTTGGCGCCGTGCAGGTGAGCGCCACAATCAGGACTGCATACGACCGAGGCACACAGGGCCAACACCCGGCATCATGGTGTGGGGAGCGATCTCCTACACTGGCCGTACACCACTGGTGATCGTCGAGGGGACACTGAATAGTGCACGGTACATCCAAACCGTCATCGAACCCATCGTTCTACCATTCCTAGACCGGCAAGGGAACTTGCTGTTCCAACAGGACAATGCACGTCCGCATGTATCCCGTGCCACCCAACGTGCTCTAGAAGGTGTAAGTTAACTACCCTGGCCAGCAAGATCTCCGGATCTGTCCCCCATTGAGCATGTTTGGGACTGGATGAAGCGTCGTCTCACGCGGTCTGCACGTCCAGCACGAACGCTGGTCCAACTGAGGCGCCAGGTGGAAATGGCATGGCAAGCCGTTCCACAGGACTACATCCAACATCTCTACGATCGTCTCCATGGGAGAATAGCAGCCTGCATTGCTGCGAAAGGTGGATATACACTGTACTAGTGCCGACATTGTGCATGCTCTGTTGCCTGTGTCTATGTGCCTGTGGTTCTGTCAGTGTGATCATGTGATGTATCTGACCCCAGGAATGTGTCAATAAAGTTTCCCCTTCCTGGGACAATGAATTCACGGTGTTCTTATTTCAATTTCCAGGAGTGTATATGTTCCGGTTACATGAAGCTGTTCGTGGCTGTTGTTGCTGTATATACTGAACTCGCAACGCTACAAAATTTTAACGAAATGAACGATCGACGCTTGGCGCTCAGGTTGCTGCTTTACCTCAACATAAATGTTACGTATTGCGAATAAATAGGCGGTGACACCATTATCCTAAGATTACACTATATTACAGTATGCATGAACGTTCATTATGTATCAAAGAGCTTCACTATGCATCCATTTAAAGTTTCAAGACCACATAAAATTAATCATAGAAAATACAGACCCCAGACTGAGATTAATCGAATGCATCGCCAGGAATTGCAGGGCATCCTCGAAAAAGTACGTTACTAAACCTTCCTTCGACCGTTACTTGAGTACACTTTGTCTGTCTGGACCTTTACCTAATGGTTGGCTATCGAAGTATAGTGTGAGAGACTTACTACATTCATGATCGCACAGAAAACTAAATTGTAGATTAAATGTACTTGGTATACTTGTAATTATTTACCTTGGAGAGCCAAAGAGACTGGTACACCCGCCCAATATCATGTAGGGCCCCCGCCAGCACGCAGAAGTGTCGCAGCAGGACGTGGCATGGACTCGACTGATGTCTGAAGTGGTGCTAGAGGGAAATGACAGCATGAATCTTGAAGGGCTGTTCATAAATCAATAAGAGTGTCAGGGGTGGAGGTCTCTTCTGAACAGCACGTTGCAGGGCATCTCAGATATGCTCAACAACGTTCATGACTGTGGAGGCTGGTTGGAAGTGGAAGTGCTTAAATTCAGGAGAGTGTTCCTGGAGCCACTCTGTAGCAATTCTGGACGTGTAGGGTGTCGCATTGTCCTCCTGAAATTGCCCAAGGCTGTCGGAACGCACAATGGACGTGAATGGATGCAGGTGATCAGACAGGAAGCTTACGTACGTGTCGTCGGTCAGAATCGTATCTAGAGGTCTCAGAGATCCCATATCACTCCAACTGCACACGCCTCACACCATTAAGGAGCCTCCATCAGCTTGAACAGTCCCCTGCTGACATGCAGGATCTATGGATTCATGAGGTTGCCTCTATACCCGTACACGTCCATCCGCTCGATACAATTTGAAACGAGACTCGTCCGACCAGGCAACATGTTTCCAGTCGTCAGCAGTCCAATGTCGGTGTTTACGGGCTCAGGCGAGGCGTACAACTTTGTGTCGTGCAGTCATCAAGGGTACAAGAGCCGGCCTTCGGCTCCGAAAGCCAATATCGACGACGTTTCGTCGAATGGTTCCCACGCTGACACTTGCTGATGGCCCAGCATTGAAATCTGCAGCAATTTGCGGAAGGATTGTACTTCTGTCACTTTGAACGATTCTCTTCAGTCTTCGCTGGCCCCGTTCTTGCAGGATTTTTTTCCGGCCGCAGCGATGTCGGAGATTTGATTCCTGATATGCACGTGTACTCGTGAAATGGTCGTACGGAAAATCCCCACTTAATCGCTACTTCAGCGATGCTGTGTCCCATCGCTCGTGCGCCGACTATAACATCACGTTCTAACTCGTTTAACTCTTCATAACCTGCCGTTATAGCAGCAGTAATCGACCCAACAACTGCGCCAGACATTAGTTGCCTTATATAGGCGTTGCCGACCGCAACGCCATAGTTTGCCTATTTACAAATCTCTGTATTTGAATTGGCGCTTCAGTGTATTTCTCCTTTCAACAAATATTTACTTCGTTCATAATTGTTCTCCTTTCTATCAGACCTCAGAGTCACATTAATATCCATTTGAACTCCTCTTTCTCCATAGCAACTCATTTATATAGTACCACTTGTAAGGTTACACATTTGGCTAACTCATTATCTCCTTTAGCATTAGATTCCATAGTATCTCATCTTGCCGACATTTCGCTCCCATTCTCGCATCTCTCTCTAAAAGGTTTTCTGTTGCTTGTACAGTGTTTTCCAACATATCTAGTGGTACTGATCGTCTCCACTTCCTTGTTATTGGCATGTATAACGTACCGGATCTTCATATTACAGTAGAAAAAAATTAAAACACATCGCTTCTGCCTGCTAGATAGTCTGCGCTACCATATCAAAATCTTATGCCATACTTCATTGTTCCAAGCCTTTGTGTTTTTGATAATTCTTTCCTTCTGCCTCGTTGAAACTATTTCTACCTTCATTAGCACCGATTTGAATAATTTCCCTGTGCTCTTACTGGAGTCATTGCAGTAAGTGGAAAATTGTTCATCAATTCGAGACAGTCGTTGAATGGTCGACGTGCGTGTAGTGACACAGTGTGTATTTTCTGTTCCAAATTTGTTCGCGAACCTTCTGTTTCTTGCGCCCGTGTAGTTCGCGCGCAATTCTTTTGGTGGGGTGACAATCTCCCAGTTGGGTTTGTACACGTGTCAAGACCTCACAATTCAATTATCTCTGCTGCTCGTTGTCTCATTTCATTTCCGTGTGTACTCTTCATTCCTGTTACTATTGAGACAATTGTATGCAGTTCTTCTCCGTTCATTCGAGTTACTCCATCCTCAATGGTTCGGTTGATGAGGTTTAAAATGTCTGTCATCTTAGGAATGTGACATCCGTCCGTGATATGGCCGCTGCAAACAGATGAAGTTAAGCACATGTGCCGCTGACTGATTCACACTGTCATCGCCACGATGTACAAATTCGATGTCCAGCAAAAAGTCCTTGATATCGTCTACACTACGTAATTAAAAGTATCCGGACACCGCCAAAAACATACGTTTTTCATATGAGGTGCATTGTGCTGCCACCTAAAGCCAGGTACTCCATATCAGCGACCTCAGTAGTCATCAGACATCGTGAGAGCGCCGAATGGCCGGCCGTTGTGGCCGAGCGGTTCTAAGTGCCGCTACGGTCGCTGGTTCGAATCCTGTCTCGGGCATAGATGTGTGTGTTGTCTTTAGGGTAGTTAGGTTTAAGTAGTTCTAAGTCTAGGGGACTGATGACCTCAGATGTTAAGGCCCATAGTGCTCAGAGCCACTTTTTAGAGCAGAATGGGGCGCTCCACGGAACTCACGAACGTCGAACGTGGTCAGGTGATTGGGTGTCACTTGTGTCATACGTATGTACGCGAGATTTCCACACTCCTAAACATCCCTATGTCCACTGTCTCAGATGTGCTAGTGAAGTGGAAACGTGAAGGGACAAGTATGGCACAAAAGCGTACAGGCCGACCTCGTCTGTTGACTCACAGAGACCGCCGACAGTTGAAGAGGGTCGTAATGTGTAATAGGCCGACATCTATCCAGACCATCACACAGGAATTCCAAACAGCATCAGGATCCACTGCAAGTACTATGACAGACTGGAGGTGAGAAAACTTGGATTTCATGATCGGGCGGCTGCTCATAAGCCACACATCACGCCGGTAAATACCAAACGACGTCTTGCTTGTTGTAAGGAGCTTAAACACTGGCGATTGAACAGTTGAAAAACGTTGTGTGCAGTGATGAATCACGGTACACAATGTGGCGATCGGATGGCAGGGTGTGGGTCTGGCGAATTCCCGGTGAACGTCATCTGCCAGCGTGTGTAGTGCCAACTGTAAAATCGGAGGCGGTGGTATTATGGTGTGGTCGTGTTTCTCATGGAGGGGGCTTGCGCCCCTTGTTGCTTTGCGTGGTACTATCACAGCTCAGGCGTACACTGATGTTCTAAGCACCTTCTTGCTTCCCACTGTTGAAGAGCAATTTGGGGATGGCAACTGCCTCTTTCAACACGATCGAGCTCCTGTTCATAATACACGGCCTTTGGCGGACTGGTTACACGACAATAACATCCCTGTATGGGAGTGGTTTGTACAGAGTCCTGACCTGAATCCTATAGATCACCTTTGGAATGTTTTGGAACGACGACTTCGTGCCAAGCGTAACCAACCGACATCGATACATCTCCTCAGTGCAGCACTCCGTGAAGAATAGCTGCGATTCCCCAAGAAACATCCCAGCACCTGGTTGAACGTATGCCTGCGAGAGTGGAAGCTGTCGTCAATGCTAAGGGTGGGCAACACCATATCGAATTCCAGAATTACCGATGGATGGCGATACGAACTTGTAATTCCTTTTTAGCCAGGTGTCCGGCTACTTTTGAGCACGTTGTGTATGTCGTTATTGCACCATCCAGTCAGAGTATGTTTGTTCTGCCGGGGTAGCCCTTGGAAGCGAAATCTTAAGACCACTTCTACACTGTATGGTCCATCCTATGTTTGGTTCTCTCTCAGTACCTTCGAAAAATTTCCCTGGACAGCTTAATCTTGACCTTTAAAAGTCACATCCCATAATTATCTCATACAGACATATACTTCTGATCAACCAACAGTTGCCAAAGACGACTCCTCAAGCTCGTCATACAAAATGCACCTTATTGGTGTCAGTTACATCTTCACAGTAGTTTCACCTTCGAATAGCTGCACACATATTCAAATTTGTGCATCAACGACCAAGATGGTGGACTTAGATTATCAAACTGCTCTATCCAAACCCTTGGATGGAGTGTAAGTCCGTTCTCCTTGAACACATAGTATTAATTTACCGACATCAGTGCTTATAATCGAACGTTCGAGTCTACATCTCTCTCTCTCTCTCTCTCTCTCTCTCTCTCTCTCTCTACATGAATGAGCCTGCTCCATGTACTTCACTATTCCCTCACGACCCTGATACGATCACTCTTCGCACGTTTTCACGTTCTATATTGCATCATGCTTCATGGTCGGCGACACTTCTAAATGGCACACAGTTGTTGATCCATTCTATTCTATTGCTTCTCTTGTGTTCCCAGACCACTGTACTGGCCTTTCTCCCTGTCTGTTATTTCGTATCAATGCCCTCCAGCTTATCTTCAAATGCTTACAGCAACCATACCGCTGGCGTCGCATGTACTGCAACCTGGGTTTTGCCCGCCAAAGCTGAACGCTCATCCTGTATTTCCTCCCGGATAATGTTTCCATTTTCAAGGAGCAGAGCATCCGTGGCCTCGCACTGCTGCTGTTCTCTCTATATTCCAACTTGTCGTGCTCGATCGTCTACCGTATTTGTGCGCATTTCCACCTCTTCCATCTTCTTGTCCTGGTTTTTATGCTTTTCCTCTATCTCGTTAACCCTCTGGTTCCAAGTTTGCTCCAGCTTGCTTATATGTTCATCCTTCCTTTCTGCATTTCCCTATGCTACTCCTGCATTATCTTGTCCCTTGCTTCCTCCTGTTTTTCTTTTTACTCTCCAGGTCCACTGTTCCTCGTTCTCTTCTCTTCTCATGCTCGGTGTTTCTTTTCCCTTTTCCTCCCACTTAGCTGTTTTCTTATTCATAATTTCCATTTTTTTCTGCAACAAACGCCGTGAATTCAAACATGGCCGGTTCTCTCCCTGCATCTGTCCTTTTCATGGATAAACCTGATATACTCGTTTCAGTCACTGTTCTTTCATTTGCCTTATCCTCCACACATTCGTTCTTATCTGAATCTGTAAAGTAAGCACTCCAAATTATTTTCATTCTCACTCACGTCAACATTATGTTGATAATGTCTGTCCTCTGTTTCCCTTGCAAGGTAACATTCTCAGGTGTCAGTTAACAATTATGACGAAACTTGGCAGATTGGGTGGAGGGGGAAAATAGTGAAATATGTATTTTGTTGTTTGTCGTTGGTTGCACTTTTAAGGGTAAAACGGACCCAGAGAGTAATTTGGCATTTTGGATTTAGGGGGAATATCTTCAATATTATAAAATGTAAAAAGTGTTTTTCGTGCACAAATTGTTATGTAGTTAATCTTCTTGAAAACTGTAAAATCAGCTTTTGTAATAATATTAAATCCTGCAAAATACACCACTACCATCAATCGATTTTGGAAAATGAAATCTTTTGTTACGCCACAAATTAAAGAAGCTTTCAGGCAACATTCACCCCTGTGTGATAAAGCTGGTTCCTGATACTATTTTTGGAAAATAAGCTGTACGCAACGTACTGTTTGAGAATTTTCATAGTACCTTATTAAGATGACTAAACATTTCTTGCTGTTCTAATTAATTAATTATATTTGTTTTATGTTTTAAGTTTTTATTTTAAGTTTTATGTGCACAGATTTTTTTGTTTTTTAGTTTATCGTTTCAAGTGCGTGAATTTTTTTGGTTGAAAATAACAATTAACTCATTATTTTGACAGAAAATACTCACATTATCGTAATCTGTAAGGGAATGCTTAAAACGTAAGGTTCTTTACACCATACACTTAAAATGAACGAAATTTCTTCACGTAGTATACACGACGGAGAAGACAATAGGAAACGAAATTCAGCAGAATTTCAGAGCATCAGTAATCGTCTACAAATCCTGATTTGTATCAGGCCTATTTCAATTTATTGGTAAGCTTTGGCGAAGAGAACTGATTGTATACGAGTGAATACAGGTTCACTGTATTGTTTCCGAAATGGAGATTTACCTCATAGTCATTCAACAGAACTTCATCTGAAAATCTTCTCTCGAAGTTCTTCCAACATCGAAAGCCGTACACATTCCACGGCTGTACCTGTGCCTTAAAGCCTTTTGGGGATAACCGGTTAGGACATTGAAAATGGTGTTTTCAACGCTGACCCCCCACCTCTTCGTAGTTTTAAAAGCAGACAGTGGTGAGTTTTGACCGAGAATTCGAGAATATTCTTTTGAAGTCCTGAATGCGCATGTGACAGCATTGGAATCTGACCAACAAAATCTGACTAGGCCAAAAGATATTTGAAAGAGGTTTACCTTCCCAGTGAGGGAAAAAAATCTATGTTGCTGTTAGATTCTTGCGGTGGTCAGTGAGAAAGAGCCGCTTAGAGCATCATACCTGATGAGAAGGCATCTGTTCATCCGGTGATCTCAAAAGGCTTAGTGGCACAGGTGGAAAGTATACAGCTCTCGATGTTTGAAGAACCGTGTGAGAATATTTTCAGATCTACTTCTTTTGAATGATTATGATGTCAACCTACACATAAGAAACAGTATAATCAAGCTGGTGTCACTGCATTACCATTTCTCTTCACCTAAACTTACAAACGTACTGAAATTCTCCCGATACAAATCAGGGTATTTAGAGGATTACCTGTGACAATTTAAGACCCTGCTAAACTATGTTTCATATTGTCTTCTCCGTCGTATATATACAGAGTGGTCCATTGATCGTGACCGGGCCAAGTATCTCACGAAATAAGTGACAAACGAAAACACTACAAAGAACGAGACTTGTCTAGCTTGAAGGGGGAAACCAAAAATGGCTCTGAGCACTATGGGACTTAACTTCTGCGGTCATCAGTCCCCTAGAACTTAGAACTACTTAAACCTAACTAACCTAAGGACATCACACACATCCATGCCCGAGGCAGGATTCGAACCTGCGACCGTAGCAGTCCCTCGCTTCCGGACTGAGCGCCTAGAACCGCTAGATCACCGCGGCCGGCGGGGGAAACCAGATGGCGCTGTGGTTGGCCCGCTAAATGGCGCTGCCATAGGTCAAACGGATATCAACTGCGTTTTTTAAATAGGAACCCCAATTATTATTACATATTCGTGTAGTATGTAAGGAAATATGAATGTTTTAGTTGGATCACATTTTTCGCTTTTTGATAGATGGCGCTGTAATAGTCACAAACATATGACTTACAATTTTAGACGAAAAGTTGGCAACAGGTAGGCTTTTTAAATTAAAATAGAGAACGTAGGTTCGTTTGAACATTTTATTTCGGTTGTTCCAATGTGATACGTGCACCTTTGTGAACTTATAATTTCTGAGAACGCATGCTGTTACAGCGTCATTATCTGTAAATACTACATTAATGCAATGCAATGCAATAAATGCTCAAAATGATGTCCGTCAACATCAATGTATTTGGCAATGCGTGTAACGACATTCCTCTCAACCTCGAGTAGTCCCCCCTCCGTAATGTTCACACATGCACTGACAATGCGCTGACGCATGTTGTCAGGCGTTGTCAGTGGATCACGATTGAAAATATTCTTCAACTTTCCCCACAGAAAGAAATCCGAGGACGTCAGAGCCGGTGAACGTGCGGGCCATGGTATGGTGCTTCGACGACCAATCCACCTGTCATGAAACATGCTATTCGATACCGCTTTAACCGCACGCGAGCTATGTGCCGAACATCCATCACGTTGTAAGTACATCGCCTTTCTGTCATGCAGTGAAATATCTTGCAGTAACATCGGTAGGACATTACATAGGAAATCAGCATACATTGCACCATTTAGATTGCCATCGATAAAATGGGGGCCAATTATCCATCATGCCACACCATACATTAACCCGCCAAGCCTGCTGATGTTCCACTTGTCGCAGCCATCGTGGATTTTCCGTTGCCCAATAGTGCATATTATGCCAGTTTACGTTACCGCTTTTGGTGAAAGACGCTTCGTCGCTAAATAGAACGCGTGCAAAAAATCTGTCATCGTCCCGCAATTTCTCTTGTGCCCGGTGGCAGAACTATACACCACGTTTGAAATCGTCACCATGCAGTTATTGGTGCATAGAAATATGGTACGGGTGCAGTCGATGTTGATGTAGCATTCTCAACACCGACGTTTTCTAGATACCCGATTCTCGTGCAGTTTTTCTGCTACTGATGTGCGAATTAGCCGCGACAGCAGCTAAAACACCTACTTGGGCATCATCATTTGTTGCAGGTCGTGGTTGACGTTTCACTTGTGGCTGAACACTTCCTGCTTCCTTAAATAATGTAATTATCTGGCGAACGGTCCGGACACTTGGATGATGTCGTCCAGGATACCGAGCAGCATACATAGCACACGCCCGTTGGGCATTTTGATCACAATAGTTATATATCAACACGATATCGACCTTTTCCGCAATTAGTAAACGGTCCATTTTAACACGGGTAATGTATCACGAAGCAAATACCGTCCGCACTGGCGGAATGTTAGGTGATACCACGTACGTATAAGTTTGTGACTAATACAGCGCCCTCTATCACAAAGGGAAAAAAGTGGTCAACTAAAACATCCATATTTCTTTACGTATTACACGAATATGTAACAAAAAATAGGGTTTCCTATTAAAAAAAAAAACGCAGTTGATATTCCTCTGACCTATGGCAGCGGCATCTAGCGGGCCTACCATTGCGCTATCTGGTTTCCCCTTTCAAGCTAGACGAGTTTCGTTCTTTGTAGGTTTTTTCGTTTGATGCATATTTCGTGAGATATTTGGTCCGGTTGCTATCAATATACCTTGCATATTACATGAAGAAAATTTCTTGCTCAATATACAGATTGAATAACATCGGGGAAAGGCTACTACTTCCTTACAGATGTCCGTTATTGTAATTATTTTCTATAATGATGAGTTACTTATTATTCTCAGTTAACACAACACATGTATGTGAGACGGTAAATTAAATCAAAACAACGAATAGAAAACGTAAAACTACAGTTTAAAACATAAAATTAATATAAGCTTAATAATTGTAGTAGTATGAATGTCTAAAGATTTTAATTAGGTACGTTGGAAATACTCCGACGGCACACTGTATTTTCCAAAATGGTACTTCAGATACTAACTTTGTTATACATTGATGTATGTGGCTTAAGATTTTCTTTACCTTAATTTGTAACAAAATTTTTATTTTCGTAAATTAATTAATTAATTAATGGTGGTAGAGTATTTTGCAAAATTTCAAAATTTTACAGGAATTAAGTAAACAGTTTTCAAGAACATTATATAAAAGCTTTTATGTGAGAAACATATTTTATATATCAACATTTCAAAGATATTCCCTCTAATCCTAAAATGCCAAATTACCTTTCGGTGTGTTTTACCCCTTAAAATTGAAAAACGTAAGCATTGCTTATTGCATATTCTGCCGCCTGTTGACACTTAGGAATGTTACTTTGTTAGTGCAGCAGTATCCTCTCTTCTTAATACTTATTCTAGGTATATACCAAAATGGTATCTTAGTATACCATCTTAGTATATATATAGTTAAGGCTCACCGGCCACTTGACCATCTTCTTCTTCTGTGCGAATGCACAAACAGTGCCCGAACTCTTTACGGAAATCGGCAACTCGCCGCGAGTAATGAGTATAATGGGCGGGGGTACTACGAATGTAGTGCGGGACAATACATTGAGAATGTGGTTTCGTGGGAGGCATGCCAGAGATAAATCCCTGCAGTCGCGCTATCGTCTGTGTCCTCGGTGGCTCATTACCGGCACGGTAACTCAGCGTGTTCGCTCAGAGGCCCAGCTGCCCTCTGTAATAAAAAGAACTGAGTTAATGGATCAACAACGAACTAAAAAAACGGGTGTCTTTCAACGTTCGCCTATAGCAGATACAACGAACGAAAACGAACAAAATGAGATTAAAAAAAAAAAAAAACATGGATAGAGGGTCTGCCATGTAAGCAGGAGATCCCGGGTTCGAGTCCCGGTCAGGGCACAAATTTTCATCTGTCAACGCCTGTACGCAGCAAAGGGTGTTCATTTCATTGTAATCTTATTCTAGGTTTCCTGCCAACTGTCCAGTCCAGTTACGTATCCCCATTGGTGCACCACGTCTCCGCAGCATCTGTCTTTTATACCGAAACACGCTTGGCTGTACTTTTCAACATAGGCATCTTGTACGTATTCGCTGCATAGCTCGTTTCCCGAATCTCACTAACTTCCTATAATTTCACAGCCTAATTATTATACAGACGAATGGAAAAGCAGGAAGAAGCCGACCTTGGGGAAAATCAGTTTGGATTCCGTAGAAATATTGGAACACGTGAGGCAATGCCGACCCTACGACTTATCTTAGAAGAAAGATTAAGGAAACGCAAACCTACGTTTGTAGCATTTGTAGGCTTAGAGAAAGCATTTGACAATGTTAACTGGAATATGCTCTTTCAAATTCTGAAGTTGGCAGGTGTCAAATAAAGGGGAAAAAAGGCTATTCACAATTTCTACAGAAACCATATGGCAGTTATAAGAGTCGAGGGGCATGAAAGGGAAGCAATGGTTGGAAAGGGAGTGAAACAGGGTTGTAGCCTATCCGTAATTTTATTCAATCTGTATATTTAGCAAGCAGTAAAGGAAACAAAGGAAAAATTTGGAGTAATAATTAAAATCCATGGAGAAGAAATTAAATCTTTGAGATTTGCCGATGACATTGTAATCCTGTCAAGAGACAGCAAAGGACCTGGAAGAGCAGCTGAACGGAATGGAGTGTCTTGAAAGGAGGATATAATATGAACATCAACAAAACCAAAAGGAGAATAATGGAATGTAGTCAAATTGAATCAGGTGATGCTGAGGGAATTAGATTAGGAAATGAGACACATAAAGCAGCAGATGAGTTTTGCTATTTGGGGAACAAAGTAACTAATGATGGTCGAAGTAGAGAGGATAAAAAGTGTAGTTGGCAATGGCAAGGAAAGCGTTTCAGAAGAAGAGAAACTTTTTAACATCGAGTATAGATTTAAGTGTCAGGAAGTCTTTTATGAAAGTATTTGTACGGAGTGTAGCCATTTATGGAAGTGAAACATGGACGATAAATAGTTTCGAAAAGAAGAGAATAGAGCCTTTCGAAATGCGGTGCTGCAGAATAATGCTGAAGATTAGATGGATAGATAACGTAATTAATGAGGAGGCTGAATAGAATTGGAGAGAAGACGAATTTGCGGCACTACTTGACTAGAAGGTGGGATTGGTTGGTAGCAGATGTTCTGAAGAATCAAGGGATCACCACTTTAGTATTGTAGGGCAGCGTGGAGGGTAAAAATCGCAGATGTAGACCAAGAGATGAGTACACTAAGCTGATTGAGTAGAATGTAGGTTCCAGTAAGTATTTCGAGATGAAGAAGTTTGCACAGCATAGGGTAGCACGCAGAGCTACATCAAACCAGTCTCTGGACTTAATACCACCACAACAACAATGATTACACTAATTCTTTCAGATTTTCCCATTCATTGAACGCACGTATTATTACACCCTTCTGAAATAAACGCTCATCAATGCCGTAATCAGCTGATGGTACTACCACCACATTCAACATAGTTGTGTACGTATAATGGAATGCAAACTGAAAAGAAAACGTATGTGTATTTCGCGCTGCTTGCTATATTATTACTTCTGAAAAAGTCAGTTATTTTACCTTTATTGTCTGCTGACAAAAATGTTTGCAAAACAAATTATTCCACACCAGTCGATGCTATTTTCTCACCGCAATCAAAAGCTAAAGCTCGGAAATGAATCCTGAGCAATGTATGATAAAAGCGAGTCTCCCACGCTCTTCCTTATCTACGCTTTGCAGCTGGCTGATTTGGCTGGTCTAAGTACTGCAGAAAATCCCTCCTGAGGAGTCAGTGCTCATTAATAAGGTAATGCAAATGAATGGGAAAGTAATGAAAATGAATATCGCTAAATGCGATCTGGTATCGTGGGCCCTAAGCTCTGTATCCTGAATAGGCCTCTTTGAATTTTCAATTATTTCTTTTATAACCACACCCTGCAGTTCCATGTTGGTACAGTTACAACCGCGCAAATACTCAGTACTTGCAGAAAAGCCGTCAATAAAGGAAAAATCAGTTAAAGTAAATGAACATAAAACTAGGATGGGCGAATTCGCAGTGGCTATTTAAATTATGAACATTTTATAAACTTAATTAATGAATCAATGAAAATCAGCAGTCGTTAGCTCAATATGCGAGCAAAAATACTGTCTCTATAATTAATGTCTCTTAATACTGACAAGGTAAACTCCCCATGGCCCTCCCCCCCTCCCCCCCTGCCCTCCCTCTCTTCAGATTTAATGGTAAGAGGATCCAGTGGACAACCCGTCAAAATCCGAACACAGATCAAACAAAGGGGAAGAAGGTGTACCGGACTGTGAAATAAAAGCAAAATAGGAACAGTGAACGGTCCATGAACAAGAAGTACAAATAGTTCCATCGAAAGAGAAATTGTGTCGTGGTTAAGTGGTTCCGGTTTTGGAGTTTCAAGTGGGCGAGCCGTGTTCATCTCTCCCTCGCGCTATTTTTTTTGCTCCGCTGTCCGCTTTATTCGAATTAGTTTCTGCGTCGTGATGTAACATCGTTTGCAACAGCGACGTATAAGAAAAGGACCAGTAATAACAGTTGATTCTGCAAAACTACTCTATTAGCTGCCGAAAGGAAGAGGCTTTCGAATGGGAATCCCAAACGTTTGATGACAAGGCGGTAAGTCAACTGGGCCCTTCATCGCAACAAACGTCTGGTGTGTCATACACAGCGTTAGTGACACTATGTGTGCCATATGAGAGGAATCTCCCACCGACACGTCTAATTTGTATACGACTGGTAAATGAATGAGATAAGCCTCCTTACCCTATGTAGGTGTTCGCATGAATGTGAATGTGATCACTCCCAAGGAAATGAGGAAAACATAATAGTTTGTCACATTAGCTGCAAGAAATGAACGCAACAGTTTCACAATGACACAGTTTCTCTGTGCTGTGTCAGAAAATATGTTTATAATATTTTTGAAGTTACATTCCGTTCTGTAAATCTTGAATTCCTTTGTTGTAAGTTATTTCACAATCGTTTATTTGTTGTTTTCATTTCTGTGAGACGTCTATATGGTATCTCACCTACTGTCACTACTCATCACATTTACTTGCGATGGTAATGTTTTCTTACCGCGTAACTCATATTCTATAGCCAATGTATAGTATCACAACTGCCAAGGCTACAGAAAGAGAACAAACATTTCAGTGACCGACTGTTCATAACGTTGTGCAGACAAATAAAAAAAAGGGGATGGCACGAGGGAATTCTGATCACGGCTCGTACGTTTCGCAATCTAATACCGTGACCATTTACCCACGATGCCTTTGTTGTAGTTAGTTGCTCTTATTGCACCTTTTGTTCTTGGACCGTTCAATGTTTCTCTTTCGCTTTTTTTCACAGTTTAGTGCACCTTCATCCTGTTTTCATGCCTGATCTGTGTACAGATTTTGTGGGGATTTTCCTCTGTGATAAACCTTTGTAAGATAGCTTAGTTTTGTTTTAAAGTGGAATGAGTATAGAATTGGTAAATGTTGCTCTGGCATAATTAGAAATGGATATGTCACTGTGAAAAAATATCTTTCAACTAAGCAGCAACTCATGGAAATCAACTAGTAATAATCAAAGAATAACAAAGTCTCATCGGCAGTAAAAAGATAGGTAAATGCAAGAATTTCGTGACGTCTCTCAGTGTAATGCTTACTGTTTTAACTTCACTCAGAAATTTATTTACGTTTATTCAGTACAAAATGCTGTCATCTAGCTCGAAAACTTTGCAACGATAAAGCGTTATTCAGTAATCCCTTTCCTGTGAGTTACATAATTTGCAAAGTTAAAATTTCGATTGTACGGAAATGGCAGACTTCGCGATATGATTTACCTGACTAATTTGTTTCTTGTAACTTCAAATTTTATTACTATTCATTCACAAGTACTACTAATCACTTTGTGCTGTTACTACAATTATTTACTCAAGACGTTAACACACATTTATGAGTGATTGCAGTTGCGTAAAGATGAGAACTTAGTTTCCCATGAAAAACCACAACAAAAATTATCTTTTACTGAATTTTACTTTGTTAAGCCCTGTCTCTGAAATTACTGATTACGAGATTTGAGCACTTCTGCAGTTTTGTGAATTATTGAACTTTTGATTGATGATGATGACGTGGTCCCAAACTCCGAGGAGCGTAGGGGACGATGCGGGAGACCCGCACCGCCTACTCGGCAAGGTCCTAGCGGAGGTGGTTTGCCATTGCCATTGCCTTTCTCCGAAAACTTTTGATTACTATTATTTATTTCATAAAACAGTATAATAGTTTCTTAGTCACTAGGAATTTTTGGGATCATCAATAAATGACAGGACGGATCTTACTTAGATATTTTGAATTAGGTAAAAATGATTGCCAAAATTGGAATAACTCGGTATTATTCAACCACAAAAAAGAATTACGACTCTGGTGAGCCGTATAAAAGTCTGACCAAGTAATTAGTAGGATTGTACTTCGGTTTGAGATGTCGTCTGTGCAATGTAAGGCATTGTTAGTTGACACTGTGCGACACCGGCTCTTCTACTTATAGCTCTGTAACAAATACAATTGGGCCCACACTATTCTTCATGTTAATTAGCATCCTCTTGCAGTAATTGTACTGTACCCATTTATCGGCGTATATTTCAACCGTACAAATCAAACATTCACCGAGCCGTTACATACTTGAGCACCACTGCGCTACGACCACTTCTGAACGCAAAAGTCGCAGCCTGAAAGTAGACTATGCCTCTCAACACTCCGCTACCTTCTCCTCTGCACTGTACTGAGCTGCCTGCGCGCCCAGCGATAGTGCAACTGCCGGTTTACTATTCTCTCTGACAATATCGTAGAAAAATACATGCAAAAGTAAAACTGCAAGGAAAAAGTTTGACAGCCGCAGATTTGTTGTGTTACATCTGCCCCACCTGAATAAACAAGGAAACGTTCAAACCAGTAACAATGCGGATACCATGCCCAGTATAGCAGGAATAACAAACAACATAAGTACATTTAAGAAAATTCCAGTAAATTTTAGTTACATGGAAACTGGTTTTCATATTAGTTTACTCGTACAGTAAATATTTATATGTACGTACATTTGTGGTTGGTAGGTAAAATTTCACTGCTCAGAATAGCATGTGTATTTGCAATTCATTACTGAAACCAACACTCTCTGTCAGTATACAGTCACTGCCTTTTTCAGGCAATAGTACTCAGTAAAATAATCCTTATTTAAACCATAGAAGAACTACGAGGGTCTTCCACAAAGTCAGATCCGTTCTATTTCTATCCGCTGCAGCGCTACAATCGCAGTTCCAAGCATGCGCGGCGGTTACTCTGACTCAAGGAGAAGACATGTACACCATTTTCAGATCGCTGCTGCCGACGTGTGCTTTGTAGTGCTTCTTTATAATGTCAGCGGTAATTGAAACTGCCGCCGCATATGAACTCAGATCGGTGATTCGTTTTCTAAATGCAAAGAAAGTTAAACCAAAGGAAACTCGTCAGAAAATCTGAGAGGTTTACGGCAAAATGCTATGAGTGTTCAATGGTTAGAAGAAGGGTCAGACTGTTCAATGCAGGACGTGATGAAGTGCACGATGAAGAAAGAATTGGACGCCCGTCTGTGGTTACTGGTGAACTGGTTCACACAACTGAAGAGAATTTAAGCACAACCGTAAGTTTACACCTAGTGCCCTTGCTATGGAAGTTCCGCAAATCTCACAATCACTAATTCATGAAATTGTTACTGAAAAACTGAAATTTCGAAAACATTGTTCACGTTTGATACCCAAAATACTTACTGAACAACACAAAAACAGTGGAAAACAGCGGATAGGCAGTGCACTTCAGTTTTTGGCATGCTATATTGAAGAAGGCGATGGTTTTCTTTCTCGGATAGTCATGGGAAATGAAACTTGGGCATCGTACGACACCCCTGAACCAAAACGGCAATAAATGGAATCGTGGCACACTTCATCCCCAACGAAGATTAAGCATAAGCAAATGCTGACACGGGAAGTATGCAAGGGATAAGTCCCTGCAGTCGCGCTATTCATGTGTGTCCTCGGTGGCTCAGCTGGATAGAGCGTCTGCCATGTAAGCAGGAAATCCCGGGTTCGAGTCCGGGTCGGGGCACACATTTTCTGCTGTCCCTATCGAGATATATAAACAACAACTGTCGGCAGCTGACGGTTTCAATTAATTATCATTTCTCCTGGAGAAGCTGCACGGTCATCAATGGTATCAGTTCTTTCCAGAACAGCTACTATCTTCATATGTAGTTAAATGGCTACCCGGCCATTGACCTTCGACTGTGCCAGAGCACACAGGTTGCCCGAACTCTTACGGGAATCGTCACCGTAGTGTGCGCGAGTAATGAGTGGATGGGCAAACATCTATTTGGAACGTTACGCATGTAGATTCTGGACAGTTGGGAATGTGGGTCTCACGGGAAGCGTGTAGGGATAAGTCCCTGCAGTCGCGCTATTCGTATGTGTACTCGGTGGCTCAGATGGATAGAGCGTCTGCCATGTAAGCAGGAGATCCTGGGTTCGAGTCCCGGTCGGGGCACACATTTACAGCTATCCCAATCGAGGTATATCAACAACACCTGTCCGCAGCTGAGGGTTTCAATGAATTATTAATTAAATCCTCGAAAAGTCATGTGCACTTTTTTTTTTTTTTGACAGAAAAGGCATTTTGCTGATTGATTTCTTACCACGAGGCCAAACAATCAATGCACATGGTTACTGCGAGACCATTAAGAAATTGCGCCGCGCAGTACAGAACAAGGGCCGAGGATTACGGTCAAAAGGTGTTTTTTTTCTCCCACGATAATGCCAGACCTCACACGGCGATTGTGACCAGACAGGAATTTCAGTGGGACGCGTTTGATCATCCTCGGTACAGCTCGGACCTCTCTCCGAGCGACTTTCATCTCTTCTCACACCTAAAATCGGTCCTTGGTGGCCAACACTTCAACGATGATGACGAGCTAAAAGAACGTGTTACCACGTGGTTATATACACAGTCGGCAACCTTATATGAAGAAAGCATACAAAAACTTGTGCCACGCTATGACAAGTACCTACAAAATTTCGGAAACTATGTAGACGAATGGAAAAACTGGTAGAAGCCGACCTCGGAGAGGATCAGTTTGGATTCCGTAGAAATGTTGGAACACGTGAGGCAATACTGACCTTACGACTTATCTTAGAAGAAAGATTAAGGAAAGGCAAACTTACGTTTCTAGCATTTGTAGACTTAGTGAAAGCTTTTGACAATGTTGACTCGAATACTCTCTTTCAAATTCTAAAGGTGGCAGGGGTAAAATACGGGAAGCGAAAGGCTATTTACAATTTGTACAGAAACCAAATGGCAGTTATAAGAGTCGAGGGGCATGAAAGGGAAGCGGTGGCTGGGAAGGGAGTGAGACAGGGTTGTAGCCTCTCCCCGATGTTATTCAATCTGTATATTGAGCAAGCAGTAAAGGAAACAAAAGAAAAATTTGGAGTAGGTATTAAAATCCAGGGAGAAGAAATAAAAACTTTGAGAATCGCCGATGACACTGTACTTCTGTCAGAGACAGCGAAGGACTAGGAAGAGCAGTTGAACGGAATGGACAGTGTCTTGAAAGGAGGATATAAGATGAACATCAACAAAACCAAAACGAGAATAATGGAATGTAGTCAAATTGAATCAGGTGATGCTGAGGGAATTAGATTAGGAAATGAGACACTTAAAGTAGCAGATGAGTTTTGCTATTTGATGAACAAAGTAACTAATGATGGTCGAAGTAGAGAGGATAAAAAGTGTAGTTGGCAATGGCAAGGAAAGCGTTTCAGAAGAAGAGAAACGAGTATAGATTTAAGTGTCAGGAAGTCTTTTCTGAAAGTATTTGTACGGAGTGTAGCCATTTATGGAAGTGAAACATGGACGATAAATAGTTTCGAAAAGAAGAGAATAGAGCCTTTCGAAATGTGGTGCTACAGAAGAATGTTGAAGATTAGGTGGGTAGATCACGTAACTAATGAGGAGGTACTGAACAGGATTGGGGAGAAGAGAAGTTTGTGGCACAACTTGACTAGAAGAAGGGATCGGTTGGTAGGACATGTCCTGCGGCATCAAGGGATCACAAATTTAGCATTGGAGGGCAGCGTGGAGGGTAAAATCGTAGAAGGAGACCAAGAGATGAATACACTAAGCAGATTCAGAAGGATGTAGGTTGCAGTAGGTACTGGGAGATGAAGGAGCTTGCACAGGATAGATTAGCATGGAGAGCTGCATCAAACCAGTCTTAGGACTGAAGACCACAACAACACAATATGTAGAAAAGTAGTTTAACAGTTGCATTTTTTTGTATAATAAATATTCTTCTGTATCTGTACAAGTTTGTTTTGTATAACGAAACGGAACTTACTTTGTGAGCGACCCTGGTATTACATTCTGTCACACAGCAATGGATTTATGTATGTCCAGTTACATTTTATTCATGACACTTATTTTTCGCTGACAGTGAAAAGGTCAGTCTCCAGTCATTGGTACTATTGTGATATAATTTCATTTTCCTGTGAGAGAAAGTAAATTATGCGGTGTAGTGCACCATCTCCACACACTTTCGACTTTGGTGTCTGTATGCCAAGCACGTGCATGGGCACACTGCTTTGTATTTATTCCCACACACAGTGTGGGTCCTTTGCTATGTAATTATACTATTTGTTTCTTTCCCACACGTTTGTTATTACACCATTTTCGCCTGTAACGTAAGTGACATGTCTCAGCTCATTTTTTGACACAAATCACATGCATAGTAAATTTCCAAAAATAATAAAATTTTTATATTGTCAGTGTATTCATTCAAAATTTTACGTTACAGATCTCCCTCCTAATACTATCTACTTAAATTTATAAAATCATCGTGACGTAACCGCTCTCACAAAATAAATACGTGATACATGTTACCATTATCGCTATTCCAGCATAAATACTCGTAACTCATTTATTGAATGATAGGTCATGTTTGATGGCTGTTTACACTTCTTGCACCTGGCACAAGTATAAGTCTTCCTGTTCTAATAGTGTTTGAAATCTGTAACGCTTCGCACATCTAATCTTCTACTGGGCTGAAGAGAGACCAGACAGAGAGCATTATGGGGAAGATCGCTTTCAATTCGAAAGGTCGATTACATATGTACTTGCATTTTGTATGTCTCATTATCTGTTTCACTGGATTTCTCTTGAATTTTCAGGAGCAAAATATCCTCACCCTTAACCCTTACAGGTTTCACACTTGAATTGTGTCTATTAATCCGTGCCTCAGCAAGTCTATTAATCTTTTCTCCCACCAATTCCTTTTTGCGTGAGATGTCCAAATCTTGCCTTCCTGGAAAGTTTATTAAATCCTCTACAATACTCTTGGGTTTCTTACGTAACAACATTTCGAATGGAGTAAAGCCACTTCATGTGAAGTGGAATTCATTATTTCTTCAATTTCAAACGCATATTTGCACCACGTTCTATGGCTAATGTGGCATTATGTCCTGAAATACCTACCCAATCTGACGGGCTATTTTGCGGATTATATGCCGATGTGTAAACAACCTCTACACCTTTTTCTTTCATTCCCTCCTTCCACATTTTATAGATAAACTGAGGTCCGTTTTGAAGTAAGATTGCTATTGGTTTTCCAATATACACAAAATAATGGTTTACCAATTTACTGGCTACTGTTATAGCTGTGGCTTTTCTTAAAGTATTTAGCTTCACAAATTTGGAAAAACTATCTAATACTACTAATAGGAATGGAAAATTTCCGGTTGTCTTTGGTAGCAGACCGTAAATGTCCGTAGTCAAGATCTCTGTGTAATCCTTTGGTTATATTCTTTGCACTAGACCACGACTAGTCGTGTTCGTCACTTCTACTTTTTGACACCTATAAGAAGTTCGCACTATCTCAGTTGCTTTCTTAGCCATATGAACAAATGTTACTGATTCAGCTACTTTATCTACACATATTTTTTGCCAACAGTGGCCGTAAGACAAACGAAAATAATAAATCAACTCAGATATATATGTTTGGTTAACAAACATACTCGCCACTCTTCCTTATTCCAGTTCTTGAGGAGTTATAATACGCCATGGGACACCTTGTAATACTTTCTTGTCCCTGACATCGAACACAGTTTTCACTAATTTCAAACACTCATTCCCAGACTGATAACGACGCGTGTTCCTAAATATGTT
This sequence comes from Schistocerca serialis cubense, assembly GCF_023864345.2. NCBI lineage: Eukaryota > Metazoa > Arthropoda > Insecta > Orthoptera > Acrididae > Schistocerca > Schistocerca serialis. The sequence continues at coordinate 339,030,040 of NC_064644.1, read as the reverse complement.
TTCTACCTTCATTTGCTTTCAACTTCTATAAAATACATCATTTTGAACATTCCGCCTGAACTTCCCTTATTCGTCGGTCTGCCTAGATGAAATGGTAGTCTCAACAAAGCATCTGCTACACACCTCTGTACGCCTCTTACGTAATATCACATTCATTCATTACCTTTATCTCCCAATATTAAATCACTAAGCTCACTCAGCTATGACAGTTGACATACTCTTGCCCCATAACAAAGTTTCTGTTTGTTCTTTCGAATCTGCTGATTTCGTTGAGTTCTGGAATGACATCAACAACAACATCATTATGTTCATATATTTCATCAAACTCATCTAGCTTATTCTACATTTCTTTCAAATTGCTAGCCCCCTTCGTTTCATTTGTTCATTACCATTATTTATAACTTCACCATTTTTCCCTGTAAAACGTACATTCTTCCTTTTTTCAAGTCTTCTAAATCATCATACATCTTACTTAATTGCATTAGCTGTCAACTATCCTCGACTACAGTTTCAACTTCATTTAAGGGAATAATCTGCTCGTTCGCAGCCGGAATCGATGCTAAACTCGATGCAGCCGTACTGTTTGTGCATGCGCGAGTATTCATTCCAAAAACGCTCGTGCGGTCGCAGTTTCGAATCCTGCCTTGGGCATGGTTGTGTGTCATGTCCTTCGGTTAGTTAGGTTTAAGTAGTTCTAAGTTCTAGGGGACTGATGACACCACAGATGTTAAGTCCCATAGTGCTCAGAGCCATTTGAACCATTTTTTTCTTCTTATCATTACTAAATTTATTGACCAGTTCTGCAAGTTTACTGTTCATATGATCGGTCAACGCCTTTATTTGTCCACAAATTTTAGTATCTGAATATTTACGTATTGATTTATTCAAAGAATTTCTTTCATTTTTTTTATTTATTGTCAGTGGACTTACCCAAATCAGCTATTTCCGTATCCAGTAACTGATTAGAAGAATCTATTTTGCTAATTTTCTTGTCCACCGCCTGACAAGAATAATCTATAAGAATCTGTTTTACTATTCCCAAAACCTACTTCTCTCCTCACAGACTCTATTTCAGAACTCACATTTTTGGTTATTTCGCTACCCATATTTTGGATCATCTGCATTATTGCGTTCAAGCGAACTACTCTTAAACTGCCTTATTCTATTATTGGTTTTACTTCCATTTCACTTTAATACCCCATGTCATTTGGTGTAAAAGCCTCCTGACTACAAACCATGAATTTCTGCTTTACTAGTACGTAATTCACGGTTTCCCTTCCCTCGGCATAACTCATTTCACCGTTGGTATCTGACTCACTGTAAACATACAGCATGACAATTATTGAACCGTATGAAATAAAATTGTCATTATTTCTGAACGGTTTGCGTTAGGATTTCAAATTGTACGGTTGGCCGCGTGGCAATATTTAAGTTAGTATGCGCAAGTATCGTTTGGTTTAGCGTCGAAGCCCACTTTCTATTCGATGGGTTTGTCAATAACCATAAATGGCGCTTCTGGGGGACTGAGAATCCACATTTCACTTTCGAGAAGTCTCTTCGCCCTCAAAGGGTGATTGTGTGGTGTGCGATGTCCACCCACGGAATAATCGTTGCGATACTCCTTATGACACGGCGACTAACGAACGGTACGCGAAGATTTTGAAATATGATTTCACCCCTATTATCCAAAGTGACCCTAATTTCGAGAAGGTGTGGTTCATGCAAGACGGAGCTCGACCCCATCGAAGCAGGAGTATGATGTTCTGGAGGAGCACTCTGCGGACCGCTCTATGGCTCTGGGGTACCCAGAGGCCTCTGGCATGGGCCTCGATATTCTCTGAACACATGCGACTCTTTTCTGTTAGGAAATATTAAAGAAAAGGCGTACCAAAAAACCCAAAACCATTGTCGAGGTGAAAATAGTCATTCAGGAGGTCATCGACAGCATCGATGTTCCGACACTTCAGCGGGTCATGCAGAATTTCGCTATTTCTCTGCGCCACATCATCGCCAATGATGACAGCCATATCGCGAACATTACATAACTAAAATCCGAGTATCTGTAGTGATGCTTATTTGTTGAATGTGTGCACTCCGTACTTTGTAACTAATGTACCTTTTTTCGTATAGTTCAATCATTGTCACCCTATATTTACTCGCATTGTCGTAATCGACGTTCTTCGCTATTGCATACTGTAATTCTAAACAAATCGTAGTTTGATTTCAAAATTTTGCAAGGCTCGGTACAGTAATAATTATTATACGGTGTGCTGTCACCGGGAGGCACAAGTAACTTTCGCCTACATTCGCGCTTAATTAGGACTTAAATTAACAGTGTACGTAAAGTTCCCTGTTGTGCAGGAAGAAACATGAACCCGTAAAATGTAGGTGCCGTTATAACAGAATCGCCAATGTTCTGTACTTGCAGCAGCGGTGAAAAGAAAGAGAAACTCGGTTACAGTTAATGAAAATAAAATTCAGCCGGATGAAATTACAGTGGTTTTCTAAATTTTGAAAGGTTTAATAATGCATCTGGGAAAGTCAACGGTCACCAGCTAACTACGAGAGCAAATTACTATCTCTGTAATTAATGTATGTTAATTCTGAGAAACTTACGTAAAAGCGCGTGGTTCTGTTGCAAAGTGAAAACAGCAGAAAATTGGCAAATATTGTCCTGGCGTGACTTCAAATGGATATGTCATAGTGAGCAAATACCTTTCAGTTAAGTAGAAACTTTTGATAATCAACTAGTAATTATCAAAGAACAAGGGAATCCCGTCAGAAGTTAACAATTACATAAATGAAAAAATTGTGATGCAACTCACTGTAATGCTCACTGTCTTTAATTTTACTCAGAAAGTTGTTTATCTTTATCCATTACTGAGTGTTATCATCTAGCTTGAAAATTATCATAACGATGTAGCGCCATTCAGTAATCCCTTTCCTCTGAGTTACAGTTAGGTAATTTGTAATGACAAATTTTTGACTGTAAGTGGCACAGTTCGTGATATGATTTTACTGACTTATTGATTTTTTGTAACTACAGCGTTTATTACTATTCATTCACAATTACTGTTAACCATCTTGTGCAGTTTCTACTGTTATTGGCTCAAGACGTTTAGACACTTACGACTGATTCTAGTTGCGTAAAAATGAAAATTTTTTTGTACATGAAAAAGTACAACAAAAATTTCTTTTTCTTCATTTTACTGTCTGTGAAATTACTGATGGTGGATTTGAGCACTTACTTTGACTGTAGTCTTGCAAAATATTGGATTTTTAATTCCTTTATTTCTTTCATAAAACAGTGCAACAGATTCTAAATCATTAGGACTTTCTGGGATCCTCAGTAATGAATAGAATGGATGTTACTTAGCTATTTTGCCTAGGTAAAACTGATTGTCAACAACAGGTATAGCTCGGTGTTATTCAAACAGGAAAATGAACTACAATGGTGATTAGCTATATACAAGTCTGACCAAGTAATTAGTTAGATCTTGCTTCGGGTTGAGATGTCGTCTGTGCAATGTAAGGCACTTTTCCTTTATAATGTGCGTCTTGTAGCTCTGTAGCAAATACCATTGGGGCAACAGTTCCTCACGTTAATTATCATCCTCTTGCAGTAATTGTGCTGTATCAATTTAAAGTCGCATAATTCTCCCCTCCACACCAGATATTCGCCCATCCACTACATTTATTTCAGCACCACTGCGTTACGACCATTTCTAAACGCAGTAGTCGGCTCGGCCGTCTCACTGAACTTACTGCGCGCTTACGCGCCCGGCGATAGCGCAAGTGCCAGTTCGCTGATCTCTCTGACATTACCGTATCGCCCTGACGAAGCCAGGGTGTCTACTCACAGTATGTTACAAGAAAGCTTTATTTAACTTTATAATGAGGAGTCATTTCATCTCAGCGTACAAACATTAGTTCACTTCTTTACAAACTTTGATTCATATAAAAATACATTGAAAAGTAAAACTGCAAGGTAAAATAGCGTTTTTCTGTCTCTTGGAATTTTATGATTTCGAACGTAAAACCATGGAGCACAATGGTGTTAGTATTTACTTCACAACAAACATATTAAAATTTGCAGGGATTGAACATTCGTTATTCACAATCTCACTTCCAGAAGCACATAGTTGGTCGCATTAGTGACTGTATGTATTTGTGGACAAGTCTGAGAGACATACGAGAATGACAATTTGGTTATGAAAATTCACTCTTATGATTGTGAAATCACAAAGTTTTACGCTGGATATGCAGTCGTTTCAAGACGTGAAGTTGACAGAGAACAAAGACATGCCCTACTGGGAGAGATCAATCCTTAGAGAGGTCACCGCTGCCATCTGAATCAACAAGTTGATGTGCCTGTTAGTCTGCATCGTTCTGGTGCTGTAGTGTAATCTTACCAAGGGTTGCGATGGTTGGCATCAAATCGCAGTAACTCCAGGGGACCCTCCGTCTTCCGTCACTGCTGGTCAGGCATGCGTCCGACTCCAAGTATACAGATTTACTTCTTATCATAGTCAACCTGGTGAAGAACACAATTCTCAGAAAAACTTTTTGGTAGCCGCATTAGATGTCAGCCGTCCTTTATTAGGAGGTCGTACACAAATTGTTTTGCAATAGTATAATCGCACTCACAGGTGTATACATCTATGAGAAAATATAAATGAGAAGGTATAATAATGGTAAAAATTAGACAGTAAACGAGAAAGAGAGGAGGAAAATACTCATATAATTAATGAAACATTGGTTAGTTAAAATAAACGGTCTCCCAACGTTCGGATGGTGTTGTTAGAATTGCCACAACCCCGTAAATTGGACGATTACAAGAAGAAACATCAAAAATTCTAACGTGTGCCAGGTGCAGGCAGTGTACACGAGTACTGTGACATGAGAGTATGGGCTTAAGACAAGGAGCTGAAATATGATCCGGAGGAAGTCTGTACGGAATAGATAGACAGATAGATGGATAGAAAAATATAAAGACTCACCAGTGATGGAAAATCAACAGATGCCCACCAAAGCCACGTGGTGGAGACGTAGGAAGGCCAGGCCACCTAACAACCCAGCTGACGTCGTGCTGTTGAAACATTTATAGCACTGCCGGCGAGCAGTGTGCCCGAGAGAAGTGGCCACCAGAAAGTATGGAAACAGGCCGCTAGAGAGTGGCAGGATGTACACGGAAGAAACATTATTACGTACCAAACAAAGGCTGAGAACTGATACAAAAGAAATCAAGGAGGAAACAGGCAATAAGCTTATGCGGCTACCAAAGAGTATTTTAAAGGATTTTAAGAGAATTTTTTATTTTTAAAATATTTTATCTTGCATCTAAGCTGTGGATGCCCAAGTCGTAAAATCGCAAATATCAGAAATGATAGTCTCAGAACTGAACTATAAATAAATTGTGTAAAAGAAAAGCTGGAAGTAGATGAAATAAGGTGGACTGAATATCAACGAAGAACGGACCATGAAAAATTAGCAATAAAAATACAGAAATAAAAAATGAAAGGAAAGCGAAAAAAATGGCTCTGCGCACTATGGGATTTAACTGCTGAGGTCATCAGTCCCCTAGAACTTAGAACTACTTAAAACTAACTAATCTAAGGACATCACACACATCCATGGCCGAGGCAGGATTCGAAACTGCGACCGTAGCGTTCGCGCGGTTCCAGACTGTAGCGCCTAGAACCGCTCGGCCACTCCGGCTAGCAGGAAACCGAAATCCTGGGATAAAGATAAAAATCCGAACTGCAACAAGCAGTCACTAGCCTAAACCAGGAAGTGAGAAGCACCGGGACAAGGAAAGGAACACTTGAGCTGAGGTCTGTAGAAATTGGATTAAAAGCACGTCTGGGAAGCAGCTTCGCAACAAATGCGTGCTGTCACAAACACTTGTTTTTAATATTAAATCATTAATTGTACTGCGCCCGCCCTTGTTGTGCGCTTCTTTTTATGCAGCCCCATTAAATACCAGCTGTCGAACAGAGCTCCATTACAAGAGGAAAAGTTTGCATCAATGATGAACTATGGGGAACCCATGTTCGTAAACCAAGAAATGGCCGTGTGAACCGGCCTTCACGACACAGTTACTGGAGTCCATCCCGTACACAGGAGGTAGAAAGTACTGTTTACAATAACAGATTCATCCATTACATTATTGTTAGAAATGTCCTTCTGATAACTGATTGCTCTTGTGTTCATCTTGTTCGGTAGTTTTAAGTCCCTGGTAGCATAGCAAAAGTGCCGAATGCCACTGAGATCCTTTGGATGTCGACCGACCCTAAAAGCGAGCGCCGAAGATCGGCCGGAAACCAGAAGATGGAGGCAGCGGCGGGTGACGTCTCGCAGGCCATCAGCTTCAGGCGGGAGATGGCCGCGCGATATTTTTCAAGGCTATTTTCAGAGATTGCTTATCAGCACCGCGTGTGTGCGGCAAGTGGGTTGGGAGGATGGACTGAGTAGGGGGGAAATGGGGAGGAGGGACTGGGATAGGAGACGGAAAGGGCTGCACCGCTGCTGCTTTCGACTGGCTATAGGCTCACGGAGCTGTCGTCGGGACGACCTGTCGCTATTGTTCTGTCGCGTCACGTTCTCCGATAACATATCGTACGTGTGAGCCATATGAAGTATTACACAACAGAGAGCTCAGTGGTGTGCTTGTTAAAACGCTGGTATGTACATGTACACTAGCGTTATTCTTATGTCTCAGGTTGATACCATTTGTATGTCACCCTACAATTCGGTTTCATTGCTCGAAAACAATGGTGTTTTGTAATTTGGAGTCCATAGGGAAAAGAGCAGCCTTTTCCCTAGGCCAGTACACTTAAAAAAAGAAATAGAAAAATCAAACTATGTTCTCAGTTATCTGTCATCTTAGAAAATGTTACGCTGAAGTAGATAATTAAGTAATTATTTTAAAATTAATTATAAACTTCCATGTACTGAATTCAATAAACATTTCTATAAAACCTCTACGTACAACGTTTGTGAGGCAAGTGTTATGACATAATCAAATTTTCTTTCTCAAATCTTTATTCTTCGATAAAGTTTCTTTCTTCCGCTTTGGAAATGTATGGCGAGCGTCGATACCTGAAGCACCTATTGCCTCTTTTCCTCGTTTCTTGAAAATAATCTATTGAATTTTCCATAAACTTGAACCATATTGCTGTCGGATCATTTTCAACATTCATTTAAATGGCTAGAGTGCTAAGAAAAAACTGAATGACAACTAGCTGAACGACCGGAATAGGAGTAAAATTATTAGTATAGAATGAATTGACGATTTTTCTTTTACTTTACATTCAGATGTTCTTGTATTATAAAATCATCACGAAATGAATTGCTGAATTGTCGAATTTCACACTTGCTTCTCTCTCACCTCTCATTTTTGAATCTCTTCAACCACTTGCGTGAAAGTGTTAGTGTAACACCTAGATATCGTAATAGAAGTAAGCAAGTAACGACAAAAGAGGGGAAAATTAATGGTCTTGCTACTATTGCAGCTGATCCCCACATTAGCCCCCGCGCCATCGCTCGAGCAAGCGGCGTGAATAAGGCAAGTGTCCTACACATTGCTATCGACAAAGGTTTCATCCCTATCGCATCTCTCTCCATCAAGAGCTGCATGGAAACGATTATGAGAGTCGTTTTAACTTCTGCACTTGAGCATTACGACAGGATACTCCAGATGGATCATGTATCTTGTCTAGTGATGCCTCGTTGGTATAGCTCCTCCTGAAATCAGACGTCAGGTAGCTGCGAGATATGAGAAAAGTAAGCCCACAACGAAGGTAGCCCATCCACTGTATCGTCAGCCCGCACATCATAGGCTGTAATCAAGAGAGAGCTTCTTGACAACTACTGAGGCTCTCATCGAGATTCCACATACGGCAAGGATCTCGCAATGGCGGGAGAAATGTTGGTATTTGGGAGAATGGATAGCTCCAAAGGAAGAATTTCCCCCTGGACATTCGGAGAAGTGGTCAATAAGGAGGTCTTTCAATAGATTACGATCAAAGACAACGAGATGCAAGACCAATCCGCGGACTTGCGGTTTCTCTGTGGACTCGGTTCCTTGCCATTGTGGCGTTGAGCAGACTAACAGCCATTTCCTTCAGTGTTCCTCATCACCAACCACCTGCACCATGCAAAACCTTATGAGAGCTATACCAAATGCACTTGAAGTGTCCAATTCTTGGTCTTCTTTTGTGTAAAACTATGTCACAACTTTATTTCTGCACTTTTGACGCAATAAATAAATAAATTTACTAATCATGGCCAGGTAAACCAACGAGGGATGCACTGTTGGTCTGTTGGCAATCCCCGTTGGCTTCGTCAGGTGGAACGTCAGCGTCCGTGGAGTGTAAGACATGTGATGTGGGATAGTGAACCATCTGCTCACAGGCTAGTGTTTCACATCGGAACACTGAACGCCCACAAGTGTCACAGCCTCCTAACAGACTATCTTCCACGGACGCTAGAAGACGTTTCTCTGCAGACTAGGAGGAATCTGTTGTACAAACATATGGCTGTCGACCCCGTGGTGTAGGAGTATTACATGATGTCTTCACGAATTGTTTTCAAATCGTTGGACTGGACGCAGAGGAGCTGTACCATAGCCAGCCCGTTCGCCGGATTTGATGCATTTAGTCTTTTTTCCTGAGGGAAAAGCTGAAAGATGCTGTCTGCAAGGACATACCAACTACACTCGATGATATTCAACAATACCTTACTGCAGCCTTCTCTGACATCTCCGCTGAAATACTAGCACGTGTGCAGCAGTCGTTCCATACTAGACTGAAAGCGTGTATTGCCGCTGCCCGTGGTCATTTCTAACACAACCTGTGGTGCTCAGCTGTCTCGTTACTGGTCAGAATCGACATAACTAGTGTATACACTTCTGTTGTTCTTTAGTGTGTGCTACCACAGCTATTGTGCAAGTGGTGGTGTAGGAACTTTTCAAAATACGATATCTCGTAAACGACTCGCACTAGAAGCCTGCAATAAACACCATTCACATTCTAATTTACCTTACGTTTAGTTTATAATGTCAATAACCATTGTTCTATTTAAAAATATATGCGCAAAAAATACATTTTCCAAGTATTATTACAATCTGTTGATTGGCTAAGAATATGAGCCTCTGACTACTAATCCATTCTGTGAAAACCACCCATGAATAGTACTTTTCGTTTCCGCAGTATTTGCGGAGCCAGTTTTACGTGATTCACCCAGTATATCACTGGCACAAAACTGAAGATAAGATGAGGTTTACTCAGATAAATGTCAGTTATAAATTATGTTTAAAATATGTAATTGGTTAGTCTGTAATTCAGCTTCAGTACAAGCTACGGAATTCCGCTGTGAGTAGTGTACGCTTCTTCCTTTACATGAATCAAGGAGGTGTGACATAGGTACGCTCACGAGCCGGTGAAGTGACGCGATGACACTTGGATAGGGCCGTAAAATCTTTTTTTACGTACCGTCGTGGTTTAGGGACGCACCCCCTACTGGGCTCCCTCGACGTTCGAGCATCGCTTTAGTCGGCAGTAGGATCCCATTTTCCGCACTTTTCCTCCCCAGTTTATGGGGGACGTGTGTGTACGAGAGGGGCCACAGGCTTCGGTAGTGGAGCCCGCTACGTTGGCTGCTCCTCTATGAATACTCAATGGCTGCAACGGCTGTGCTCCAGCAAATTCTTTTCACTGGTATTTCTTGAATCGATTCGATTAGGTCTGTAAGAAGAAATCATTATTTGTCCCTCTTCTATTTTATATATCAGTTGCGTCAATCGTCAAAGAAGTTTTCATTGCTGCAGAATAGTGTATTTTTGGAAGTCGATTAGCATTTACCGAGAATCATACTAAGGAATCTCGATGGTATAATGTACACCCCATAGAAGATTACAGAAATCTTTGAGTTTAAACTCGTAACTAATTATGTCGCAGTGCAGCGATCTTTGCCCGGTCAACGGTGTTCCTTTGAGCGTGTATGTAACTGATGCTCACGGTTTTTCTTTGTTTTTATTCACTTGTCATTTCCGAGACGAAACTAAACAATCTGTTAGTGTCTTGCCTTGCTTCACATGAACTATTGAATAGAATACATACTTGGCAAAGTATTCTGACTTCGTTGTTCACCTAGCCGTAAAAGACAAATAAATCTGAGCTAGTTCTGCTTATATGACAGATATGTCCCAAATTTACTATTTAAAAGGCAAATAATTTGTCCAAGTATATAATATAGAATATCCTGTCCACGATTCTCTGTTGATGTTTAATTAAATCAGGTAAAATTAGAAATAGGTAAAGCAGGAGAGGGAGAGGGGGAGGAAAGAGAGGCAAGGTGTATTGTAACAATAGTAGTCGTACGAGTATACTACTATGAACACAGCAGTAATGGTACCTTACAGCTAAAGCGTGACGGTTTACCAGCTTGCAACTCTGTTACTAGACTGGGACAAAAATCCGTAAACTCGTTCATTGGAGACGAGCTACGGCAAACGCAAAAGGGTTTGTAGAAATTTTTAGCGTTGTTGAAGATATGAAAGCACATGAATGTGTACGCAAATGGAAACACCACTAAGTGAACGTATGTGGTTAGTATGCGCTGCTACCATAAGGGAAAGAAAGTATCGCTAAGGAATGAAGTATGCACAATTAGAAGTCCTCGTACAGCACGTGAAGGCCCAATGGATGTCTACAGGCCGCCGTGTCATCCTCTGCCTTGCACCGTCATGCGAATGCGGTGTGGAGGACCATGTGATTAACGTACTTTAGCAGATTTCCAGATAGTAGAGGCCCTATAATTCAGTCAAGCAATTGTGAGGCTGAGTGTGCCCCGCATCAGTCCTCCCACCAAGAAAAGAATCTTTAATAGTACGGGAATCGAACCCAGGTCTTTCACATAGCAGGCGCCTATGCTCACCACTCAGCTACGGAGGCGATCAAGGATGCAGAACTGCGAGTAATTAATTAATGAGCCAGAGCGGTTCATAAAGGAGTCCATGTTTGAGTTGATAGGAGTGCTGTACGGTGAAGAAAAGTCGTACTGCGATGTCGAGTCGGTGGAGCCATCCTTAATAGAATAGACTTCATGGGACCCCCGAGCTCAACGAGCGCAACAGGCGGGATCCACATTAACAGTGTCTGATTCCCTCGCTCCGTGACACATTTCACATAATCTCTAATACAACTCAAATCGGTAACCATTATTCCCGGATTGTGCAAGTTATGTCCCCACTTGATACTGCTTTAGTAACAAATTTATTGTAATTCACGGATAGAAGATGGTGGAAAGAGGGGACATAACTGTATAAATTCTACAGAACGACTTTCGGGACGCTACCATATGAGAATATTTACGTTGACGGTCTACTGCCAACTATTCCACCAAGCGTTGTTCCTTTACTTCTTGCCTCAGTTTTTTAGAGCTGGGAGTCCCTTTGGAAAAGCATCTTGTTGTAAGTAAAACTCATTATTCAATTGGAATTCGTTTCGTCCTGTTATGAGCTTTATTAATGTGACTATTTCGTTAGTATGTTCGTCAGGGACTTGACACTGTGTTTTCAGAATTTTCTCTCCGATGTCTATTTTTTCTGGTACCGATATTTTGGAACAAAAACTTCGAATGTCACATTAGAGGAATGTTGCTGGGTCTGTGATTTTCATATCTCTTACTTGTTGTATTAGCTGTGTGGTGGTTTTAAAATTTCTGTCTTCTTCTACTTCGTAAGTTTTCAGGCAGTAATTTTAACAGGTATCCTGCAAGCCTGTAAGTGAGGGATTTTCTCAAATCCATTTTTGGTCTCACTGGGATATTCGATTTGTGGATCTTTGTTTGGCTTCGGAGGACAGGTACAGTGGTTTTTTTCTATTGTCAGCTTTCTTTTCCCTATGTTATCCAGTATGGTGATTATATTTCTCAGAGTGTTTTATACTTTTGTCAGGAATCTGTTTGTCGGGTAGGATTTTAATTCTGTAATATTACTTTTTGAGATGAATTCTTGTGTTTTTTACGTGTATTGTTCTTTGTCTGTACGTCCATGCAAACAGACTTGTTGCTAACAAATTAACTTCGACGAAGAGGCCTTGTAGAAACACAATATCAGCAAAATGGTAGTCTTTATAGCTTATAATGAAAACCTAATGTAATCTGCCGGCCGGTGTGGCCGAGCTGTTCTAGGCACTTCAGTGTAGAACCACGCGACCGCTACGGTTGCAGGTTCGAATCCTGCCTCCGGCACGGATGTGTGTGATGTCCTTAGTTTAGTTAGGTTTAAGTAGTTCTAAGTTCTAGTGGACTGATGACCTCAGATGTTAAGTCCCATAGTGCTCAGAGCAATTTTTGAACCCAATGCAATCTGGCAAAGTCAGTACATATAATACCTATGGAATCAACTCATTATAATCAGAATATCACTCTATAAAAGTTGTGGAACCAAAATTGTCGACTAATCATAAAATCCGTGGTAAGGGCCTCAACTGCTGTTTTGAGGAAATCGCAAAAAACTTCCAGAAAGCATTCCTTTTTGATATCCTAACTTTTTAAAACATAAACGAATGAAGACATTTAATTTACAAACATTTTTTGAGTAAAGTTACCGTAAAACATTTATCAACAGGCCGCGCGGGGTAGCCGTGCGGTCTAGGCGCCTTGCCACAGATCGCGCGGCTGCTTCCGTCATAGGTTCGAGTCTTCCCTTGGGCATGGGTGTGTGTGTTGTCCTTAGCGTGAGTTAGTTTAAATTAAACTAAGTAGTGTGTAAGCCTAGGGGCCGATGGCCTCAGCAGTTTGGTCCTATAGAACTTACCACAAATTTCCAATTTCCATTTAACAACAACAACAAAAAATTGTTGATGGATCAAAACAAGAACGGGGCTATATGCCAACCTCTCTAACATAAAAACGGGGGTAAATCTACCACTTATACCTCTAAATAGAGGGGTGTGGGAAGGATAATAATAATTTTACTATTATGAGAATGTGGAAACTACTGTTTACAGTTTCCTATAATAACTATATTATTATGAAAAATCAGTCAGTCCTACAGAAGTCCTGTGTTAGTAAACAAACTAGTTAACGAACAAAGACAAAAACAAGCACGTTACTGTGTTCTTACAAGCTTTATTTCAAAATATTTGCCTTTTACAGAGGTTAAAAAGTTTCATTTTGTATTAGTTTGCCACTATTTTATAGACAAAATATTACAATGTTGCAGTCTATTAACAGCTGCTATGTTTTCTCAGTCAGATTTTAGTAAAACAGTTCGTTTGAGATAAGGTATCAGCTTTTTAAAGTCCTCCTTCTTCTCAGTTTTCAATCTGGCTGTTAGTTCAAGCTTTGGTAGATGTAAGGCTTTTATGATTTCCATCTTTTCACCTTTTTTGAATATATTGATTTGCGTCCACGTTGCAACTTCATTGATTGTTTTTTAAAGACTTTTCCTGGATTGGTTTTGGAAACTCTGAGCTAAACGGCCTTGGAAACTCTAACTTTTCTGTGATGAGCTACTTTGGAAAAGTCATAAAAATCATCATCGTTCATCATAGTGGTTAGAAAATGAGTTTTGCTGTTGGCATTACACAAAGCTCTCACAAGATCCAAAGGAACTTCACAATCTTCTACTATTTTTCTTGTTTCAATTAGAGCAAAGAGACGGTCACAGGTTAAGTATGAGTATCCAGAGACGACATACTTGTGATCCTTGGGGAAACTTTTGATGTGTTCAACAATACGTTTTACGTCAGCAGCTGTATATTTCCTTTCTTTGTTTTTATTTTCCCTGCGTTCAATGTAGATAATATCTCCACTCTTTTTTGTATTTACCAAGTTGTCCACTCTTCACCTGGTAATTTAGTGTATTTCCAGAAAGGTTTTTTTGCAAACCTGAAAATGTCCGCCTTCGTGATCAGGAATCGTATAAAAAACACTAGCCGGTCTTCGACTCTCCTCAGCTTCCTAGTAAGAACCATGATGCCTTCTTCTAACATTGCATACACTTACGTTTCCCACCAAATAAGAGTTTTGCTTAACATTATCACTTAGTTCACAGAACTGATTGAATGTTTCTTCCATTGATAGCGGCACCGGCGCGAAACCTACAACAAGCAAACACGGGAATTAGAGGCATTAAATAATTTGTGACTGCTACGAATAAACTGTTTCTTTGCTACTCTGCACAGTTAGTAGGTCTTCTGTATTCTAGGAACCAATTGAGACATAACCTAACGTGGTGTGCATAATCTAAGCATAGCATAGCTTGAAACGCCACAGAAAAATCATAATCAAGCCAACTTCTTCAAAAAAGCCTTAGTCCTAAGGCGCTGAAGTTATCATATACACTTACCTCATCATGTGGAGGCTGTTTCTGAGGTGCAGTAACCTTATTATAATTCTCAAATGGTTTTCCCTCGGCTCTTAGCTGCTTATTTATTTGCGAAACACTACCTTCACCGGTTCTAGGCGCTGCAGCCCGGAACCGTGGGACTGCTACGGTCGCAGGTTCGAATCCTGCCTCGGGCATGGATGTGTGTGATGTCCTTATGTTAGTTAGGTTTAAGTAGTTCTAAGTTCTAGGGGACTGAGGACCTAAGATGTTAAGTGCCATAGTGCTCAGAGCCATTTGAACCATTTTTGAACTACCTTCACCGCTTTTCCAACGGTTTTCCTGTTTCATCCATCACCTCAACCACAATACTAAACACAACAGACAGGACTAATTACTGCAAGTTGAACACGATCGAACCTCAAACTGAAAACAACAGCGTGGGCACATAGCCCGGATTTTGTTTCAGAACAGGTGGTACTTAGCACCTGGCGAATTCTGGTGGCAATGTTTTAAACGACTTCCACACTGATTACTAGACAGTAAGGTTTTTACTGACGAAGGTTAGGCACATAGCGAGTATCTTGACAATAAAACGAATTTTTTTTTATTTCTGGCACTTAGACTGGATTTTATAATTAGTCGACAATTCTTTTTAAAGTTGGTATCTGAAGCTCCACTCGGAAATCGAGGCAAATTCTATCATAAAGGAGGCTTGCTTGAGTGATTAAAACAGTTCCCAGAACTGAGCCAGTTTTTAGAATGCAGAACTCTAACTTTACTAGCCTTCCAGAGACACGCAGTCTGGCATCAGACGAAAGCTGAGTGAAGAGAGATACGGCCCAGCTTCCATTAATATAGTGCGTCGAGGAAACATGGAGGTACCCTGCAAATACCGGTATAAGCACACGCTAGGTAGGCGGATCTGCCCACCATGCGTAACAACGAAGCGTAAACACGGACTGGGACAGAGGGAGGGCAGCAAAAGTGTTTCTTGCAGGGCGCTGCCCATTACAGAGATTCCTGCAGCGGTCGGAAACGTAAACACCTGCAAAACAACAGGGCGCAAACGCAGGGCTCTGTCAGCAGGGTCGCGGTGCGGTCCCTCGTGTGTTCGCTGACCGCCGCCGCCACAGAGGCGACTACTTGCTGACCCAGCCGCGCCCAGAACGTGCCGCATGGCACCGCCCAGCCACTGTGCTCTGCAAAGCGCGCTCGCTGCCCGTGTATTTCTGGAGAAGCGAGCACACGGCGCGTCGTCTGTTTGCCAGCTTCACCACGTCATCTGTGGCGTCGTGCTGTGCGACTGTCCCAGTCAAAATAACGCCGGCTGTCGTCATGTGCCTCGACACTATACCTTTATCCAGTAATATCACAAATTGAGTCCGCCTTGATGGAAAACACCGTGTCATTCGTTTATTTCTTAATTATCCCAAACTAGTTTCGGCGACAAATATCACCATCATCAGTGGGGCTTTTTTAATCTAAAACATGCAGAAAATGGAATGAATGTACAAACACAGTAAAACATTGTTAAATTTTTACAAATCATCTTTTCAAATATTGTTTTATACTGATACTTTCATATTACCTTATTTATTGTATGCTACAGCATGTTTTAAGCTATTATTGGCGCTGTTTGTGACATATTTTCTGTGCTCTTTGTTCTCTTGCCGTCTTATTACTTAGCGAACATCATGTCATCTGCAACCACGTGAGCGGCTGTTAGTAAACACATACCAAAGGTTAACTTCGTATGTCATCAGAATATACTTGGGATTGTGGTAGTGTTATGGAAACCACTTATTTTGATGTGTGTTTAGCTGTTGCTTAGCTATTCGTGTACTCACGTTCGTTGGATGGTGTGTGACTACTTTTTACACAGAAAAACAAAACTTTTGCACTTTGTTTCTGATCCAGAATATTACGCCATCTGGCTGTTCGCGTGTGTCACGAGAGGCGTATCGCAAGTGGCGAGAAAGGCTATGAAAAGCTGTAGTGCGAATTACGACGACTTCTGTTCATTATTTATGTCTCTGTGTGTGATGGGGAAGTGGTACTTTTGCGTGTGTGTGCTTTCTGTTCTGTGTCCTTGGTCAGTTCTCTCAGAGCGGTAAAGAGTGTGTTGTTGCAGAGTTTTGTGTTTTCATTTATTACATTTTTCCCGTCGACTATAGCCTTTTGTATGTGTTAATTTCTACCATCGTTAGTTGTCGGTATAGACTGTTGCTGTTTCTCAGAATACGTAGATCATTTTCGATATTAGTGGGGTTATGGCTTTTGTTCATTAGATGTTCTGCAAAAGTTGAATGTGTGCTGTCACTTCTTAGAGCTCTGTGTACCTCGTTCGGAAATTTCTGCTTGTTTGTCCTATGTAGTGGGCCTGACAAGAGTTGCAAATGAGTTGATATATTTCAGCGTTGCTGAAATTGTCTGAAGTTTTTCTGACTGGTCTTAGTCTTTTCTGAACTGTATTGTTTGTTCTGAGTGTTATTGGGATCCCTGGCTTTTTTAAGATGTTTCCTATTCTGTGTGATATTTTGTTATTGTATGTTAGTGTGTACCATCTCTCTCCTTTTTCTGAATTTTGTGGTCTGCTGTGTTGTCTGTGTGTGCTGCGTGTTTCCGTTTTACCTTTTTCTTGAGTTTGTTTATGATGTCTATTTTGTAGTCGTTTTCAACAGCAATTTGTTTGATTATGTTTAGTTCCTGGGTGCAGTTTCCTGGTTTAAGAGGTGTTCTGTTTATCCTATGGAGCATGTGTGTGAAACTGGCATATTTATGCACTGTCGGGTGGTTGGATGAGCTGTGGATAACAGTGCTTGTGGATGTGGGTTTTCTGTAGATGAAGAATTCATGTTGGTGGTTGTTTCTTGTGATTGTAACCAAGAAATTTAGTTTCGTGTTGTTTTCCATTTACATTGTGAAGTGGATTTGTGGGTTTACTGTGTTGATGTTACTGTGGAGCTCTTCTATCTTGCTATATGTTTCATCTACAACACAGATTATGTCATCCACATAGCGGTACCTACAGATTATTTTGTACCCTCCTTGTTTTACAATGTTATTAAATATTATGTTGTCTATATGGTCCAAGAAAATAATGGCTAAGATTCCACTGATGGGGGACCCCATGGGAAGCCCCGCTTGTTGCAAGTAGAAGTTGTTTTTGAAAGTGAAGTAGTTTTGTTCTGTGATTAGCCTAAGGATGGATGAGATTTCATTTGTATGTGCATCTGGGAATTCCTCGCATTTTAGCTGTTGTTCTGTAATGTTTATAAGGTTTATCCAGTTGTCGTTCTCACGTTGTTACGACTAGATATTCCGCGACGGTTATTACTTTATTTACAAAGATCAATAGAGCACAGGGTTAACGGAGTCAAATCCGTTGTAAAAGCATCAATGGAACTGCTGTGCCGAAATTTTTCTGGCTTGTTTCTTTAAATTTGTCTTCCTTTTTCGGCAATTACTATTATCTGTGTTACCTGAAACATATAAATTTGTATTTATGTAAACGTTCTGCTGATATATTTTCTGGTTTATGGGTCCAGTGTACATTTGTAAGTATGTAAGCGTTCCGTGATTTACCAGGTGATCAAAAAGTCAGTATAAATTTGAAAACTGAATAAATCACGGAATAATGTAGATAGAGAGG
The DNA here is from genome assembly GCF_023864345.2 of Schistocerca serialis cubense. Lineage (NCBI taxonomy): Eukaryota > Metazoa > Arthropoda > Insecta > Orthoptera > Acrididae > Schistocerca > Schistocerca serialis. The sequence continues at coordinate 339,012,047 of NC_064644.1, read as the reverse complement.
TTCAAATTGACACACATGCTTGGAATGACATGGGGTTTTATTAGAACCAAAAAAATACAAAAGTTCAAAAAATGTCCGACAGATGGCGCTTCATCTGATCAGAATAGCAATAATTAGCAAAACAAAGTAAGACAAAGCAAATATGGTGTTCTTTACAGGAAATGCTCAATATGTCCACCATCATTCTTCAACAATAGCTGTGGTCGGGGAATAATGTTGTGAACAGCACTGTAAAGCATGTCCGGAGTTACAGTGAGGCATTGGCATCGGATGTTGTCTTTCAGCAACCCTAGAGTTGTCGGTCGATCACGATACACTTGCGACTTCAGGTAACCCCAAAGCCAGTAATCGCACGGACTGAGGTCTGGGGACCTGGGAGGCCAAGCATGACGAAAGTGGCGGCAGAGCACACGATCATCACCAAACGACGTGCGCAAGAGATCTTTCACGCGTCTAGCAATACTTTTTTTTTGTTCTAATGAAACCCCATGTCATTCCAAGCATGTGTGTCAATTTTTACCTCTCTATCTCCATTATTCCGTGGTTTATTAAGTTTTCGAATTTATACTGACTTTTTGATCACCGGTCGATCTAAAATAAGGTGTAGAATAGGCCACATCGTCTACGCAGTCGTTATTGCTACTGGCTACTCCAGTGTATTTATTAATACATTATGAAAATTAATGATAAAAATAGCCATGAAACACGAACTGCAGCACATTATAGAGTTCACGTCTTAGGTAAACAAAGCTTTTAATAAATAGATGAAAGTTCACAGTCGGCACACAGTCTACTTCTCCAGCTGTAGTTCTTCCTTCAATCTAGTGACATCTGTTGTTTTTATTTCCACATTGGCTCTTGATGCTATTATTCATTCTTGCGGTTCCAGTTATAGTCAATTTAATATAATTTATTACCTTTGGTAGGCATTCGTTTTCCAATTTTTTCAGCTTTATGTTATCTGAATGTCACCGTCTTGTTCTAAAGCTGATTAAGAATAGGTAACTTTTTAATTCATTATTCTTATATGTGAAGTGGGATCAAAATGCTCATTTGCAATTCACTTGCTAATTATTATAGTTTCTGATAATCAAATGAACATTTTATTGTTTTCCGATCGAGTAATGTTTATAAACGGTAATACTGTCTCCTTTGACTATTAACCGTACATAAAAAGTCACCATGAATGTTTATATTCGGTATCCATAAACAATGTATGAGAACCCTTATTTTAAATTAGTTCAAATACAGCAGAAGTTTGTACAACATATTTTATGCGTGAATGCCACGCAGCAAACGAAATAGCGTAATTTCAAGACCGTACTGTAAGTGTGAATAATTTGAAATCATCGCAAGCAGATTGGCTAATCTTCGATGTAATGAAAATTGTATTTTCGTAAATGCTTCCAGCTTCCACTTCAGATAAAAAAAATTTGTTTCTGATCAAAAGTGGTAGATAATCTTACGCTATTTCCACTATAATACTCTGAATCAAAAGAATTAATGTTCAGTTAACAAATCTTGGATTATTTTCCTAAGAGAAAATTCTGTCTTATCGTAGGTAAATTACAATAATTTCTGTCACTTCCGTATCACGAAGGCTCACTGAATTTCTGTCTGTAAATTCCGGATTTAATGGAAATCTGTTTCCTTGAGAACTCTGCATTTACCACCACTGTATATCTACAGTGCATAAAGACTGAAATTGCTTTAAGACTGTCTATTAACGGGGCGCTTATGTTTGGATTTAATTGCTGCGTCTTGATACAGGAACATTGAGTTCGCACATTTGTGACATTACGCAATTACGTTAATTAAAAGATCACTCAAAATTGCAAGGACCATGGAACGAAATTCAACTAATCCGTCATCCTTCACACATCCACGTAATTTACTTTGGCAAAAATCGTTATACATGATATACGGGGTCAAGGAACTAGTAGAAAAATAATGGGTATAGTAGACGCGCCCACATCGGAAGTATTTCACTAAGTTACAATCTCTTGTACAATGGCGACGAACGATACAATTCGGTATCAATATCAATCTCATTAATACATTTACTTTCCGTACCTGGCACTCAAGCTCAAAAAGGAGTCCTCCCGATCTGTGTCTTTGATATGCACATTTGCACTTCCTCCTTCCATGCCAACAGAACGAGAAGTGTTACAAAATCGCTGGACGCGCTCTATCGCGTAGCATAAAATTACGTGAAATATAGGAAATGAAACGTAGTCAGTAAAGTTACGGCTTGTGTACATCAGGTTTCAAACATAAAATGAGAGACAGGTACAACGTACGTTTTAGGATTTGTTACCATTTGTACCTTTGTTTCAGAGCTCTGCCTGATTTCAGGCAGTGTTACACTTGTCCTTGTGGCAGTTATTAACTCTTCGCGATCACACGTCTCGCGCTGAATGTGTCATACGTCACGTGATTATTCGAGGACCGGTCGATGCTGTAGCGATTCCTGAACCGGATTAGGAAGTCTAAAGCCCGTTCCAAGGGGCTACCGCTAGACACACTCACACACACACACATACACACACACACAGAGAGACAGAGAGACAGAGAGAGAGAGAGATAGAGAGAGAGGGTTGGAGTCAGTTTTTGCGGGCATAGAATTCATAAATGTCAGTATTTGAATGACTCAGGGACTGAAAGTTCCGGAAAGATGTCTATGAGGACGCAAAAAGGAATGAGTGTTTCTTGATGATTAAAGTTGTTGAGATTATGTAAGTGGTTTATGGGGAGGCAGTACATGAGGGCTGAACTATAACTTACGGAAGAATGCTACTTTTTATTGAAGTACAGTGAGGCATGACTCACAGCTAAATGACAGTTACGCGAAGGCGTAGCATATTTAATTGCTGTATGTGTCTTTCCGTCTGCTAAAGGATTGCTCTCCTGCAATTACACCGAGTGATCAAAAACTCAGTATAAATTTGAAAACAGAATAAATCACGTACTAATGTAGAGAGGTACAAATTGACACACATGCTTGGAATGACATGGGGTTTTATTAGAACCAAAAAAATACAAAAGTTCAAAAAATGTCCGACGGATGGCGCTTCATCTGATCAGAATAGCAATAATTAACATAACAAAGTAAGACAAAGCAAAGATGAGGTTCTTTACAGGAAATGCTCAATATGTCATCCATCATTCCTCAACAATAGCTGTAGTCGAGGAATAATGTTGTGAACAGCACTGTAAAGCATGTCCGGAGTTATGGTGAGACATTGGCGTCGGATGTTGTCTTTCAGCATCCCTAGAGATGTCGGTCGATCACGATACACTTGCGACTTCAGGTAACCCCAAAGCCAATAATCGCACGGACTGCGGTCTGGGGAACTGGGAGGCTGAGCACACGATCATCACCAAACGACGCGCGCAAGAGATCTTTTATGCGTCTAGCAATACGGGGTGGAGCACCATACTGTATAAACATCGTACGTTCCAGCAGGTGTTTATCAGCCGCGCTGGGGATGATGCGATTCTGTAACATATCGCTGTACCTCTCACACGTCACGGTAGCAGTCAGTGATGTTTTGCTGTCCAGCGCCATCTGTCGGACATTTTGTGAACTTTGTTTTTTTTTTTTTTGTTCTAATAAAACCCCATGTCATTCTAAGCATGTGTGTCAATTTTTACCTCTCTATCTACATTATTCCGTGGTTTATTAAGTTTTAAAATTTATACCGCCTTTTTGATCACCCGGTATATCGGATGCTGCGATGAGATACTGAAAATGGGCGGTTGTGATTAAAAAGGAAAGAAATAGCCGCACCTGGATATTCCGTCATACATTGCTCCGAATTTATTAGGACTGCTGAGAACAGGTATTGAAGTGAGATTCCCTCCGAAGAACGTCAGTAATCATTTTGACGTCTATTCACATGAACTCAAGAAAAGTACCACGTCATCTTAGCAAATGCAACATCAGTTGCCGGTCTTCATGCCGTGCCATTTCGTGACATATTCGAATTCACATCTGCACTGTCGGTTGCGCCAACGTCCTCGGCTCTCGAATCTTACCAGAGGTCGTGCGTGTCCGGAAGAGCCTGGGTCAGTGGAACGCTGAGCCGACAATGGTAGCGCACCAGAACGGAAGGCTGTCTGCAGTACTGAGAGCTCTAGCGGGACTCTACTGGCAACTTGTGGGACGGCTCTGTGGCCGTTGCCTGGTGCAAAGGCGAAATTCTTTTCTGCGTCCGCTTGCCTGGCCAAGGGGAGGCACCAGTAAAAGCGGGAGTGAGCCGTTGCGGGAGCGGCCACACCATCTTATGCCAGCACCGGAGACCACTGGCGTCATGGTGCACTGGCCGTAGGGTGTTGGCGGGACCTTGTTGGAGCGCAGGTCGAACTTGTCTTCGCTGCGGAGTGGCTAGTCGTGGGTTGGCTGCAGTCATCTCAAGCTGCGCTGAGCAGGTTATCAGTCCGTAGACTACCACCGAGCAAGGAAAACCATAGAAAGGCGACCACCACTGAACGGTAAGCGGCGTCAGCTGGGCTGGGGTAATGGATTGGTTCTTCTTGTCAGTGTCCAGGAAAAGACGGCAGGTCACAGTCAGTGAGGAGGAACGCTGGAGACGGCGGTTACAGCGGAACAGTGCGAAGAACTAAGAGACGTGTGCTCTTGTGGACCATGTCTGCTATTCGCAAGCAGCGTTGGTTGTCAGAGTTTGGCGGAGGATTACAGCGCGCCAGTGTACTCTTGTTTAGGTGAAGTTGCGCTGACCGGTTTGTGGTTGCCTGAAAGCATGGCGAGGCCATCAGTATTTAGTCTGTGCCAGTTCTATTGTCAAGTGTTAAACGTGGCGTTGCATTGCTGGCACATAGTGAGTATGTGAAATTGTATATATGGTAGGGCCAGTTCGGTGACATTGTAGTTGTAGTAAGTTTTTACGTCTTTTTCTTAACTGCATTTTCCGTTATAGTGTCTTTGCTTATATGCGATTTATTTTGGTGGCTTTAGTAGCAGCAGTTCCGTGTGGCTGTGCTGTCTATATGGACCAGACATTGGTAGTAGTAGGTTGTAGATAACTGTAGTGAATCATTTGGTTTTCCTTGGATTATATTAGTGGCCTTTGTTAAGTTCTTAATGGAGAGAACCCCGTTTGTCCTGTTGCTCGGCGGCCACTTGTAAAACAAGTTGTCTTGTGTAGTAATTCACCGCCGAACAAGATTATTTTATTTATATATTATGTAGGTCATTTCAGACCAAGTTCTCATATATGTTATTGTTCCACATTTTGATGTAAACTTATTGAATCTATGTTCTGGTTGCATATTGCATTGAGCTCTTGTATCATTAGATTCAAAAATTATTGTACTTGAGTTGAAATTGAGTAAAAAGGCTCTTATTCGAGTGCTCTCTGCTGTTATAATATCTAGCTTAATATAAGAAACACTCTGGCACAGCCCCCATCCAAATTCCACTCGACCGAAATCCGGTCGTTTGTGTAACAAAGATGATAGTATTTAAAAGCATACATGCAGACGACATTAACTGGGCAGATGATATAGCGTTGTGCTGGACCGTATGTATTTAAAATGTGACAAGAATTCGTATTTTACACAATAAATTATTGCCAGCGGTATGAAGCAGCAAAAAGCTAATTAATGCCAATATTATAATTTAGGTTAGTAGACTCTCACAGGCTTTGTAACGGTTAAAGGTATTCAAACCTGTAACTACGCCTGAAATTGCATACGTGCGTTACGCGTGTAATTTTTGACTTAAGTAAAAATAAGTAGCTGGAGAATATTAGTAAGTAGGTGAGATAAAGTGGAAGCCTATTGACACAATTACAGTACTGTAAGGGAAAGTCTTTTTCTTCTGCCTTTCATAGAGTAGGGCTATCGACATGTTCAAGACTCGATTACATCTTTTATCTGGCCGTTCTATGTCTCACATTCATTTCGGTTGGGTGTTGCAAGACGATAAATTTGATCCTTGTTTCTTCCATTCGTTTCAGGTGTTCCTTAAATTTTGATTTATGTAACACTGTTTTGTCATTTACTACAAAAATATTAAACCTTTTTCTAATGTTTTCATTAGGAATCTTATACGTCTGAGTGTAAGTTTTGAATGCTCTAAAAGTTTCGTTTCAGCCACCAGAGCATATCTGTAATCTTTCCATAAGCCACGTTTCTCAGCCATGCAGCAGAACTGGTAGAGCCATTACCTCAAACAATATAGTTTTTGAGGCTCTCTGTGTATTTTTTAATATTTGGCTTACAGTGCTACGTACACTATGACATCTCCGTAATTTAATACCTACACCGTTATCTGCGTTAAAAGTGATATACTCGCAGCTCCCTAGCTAACTAAAGTGCTGAACTTCTGCAAAAATCTGATCATCAGTTAGAATTTTATTTCGTATTGCATGTATCTCATGGAATGCCATGGTCTGAGTTTTATTCACTGCTACCCTCAAATTGTAATCTTTCCGAATTACGTTTGAAATATGGACTGGTTATTGTAGTTTGTCTTCATATTTTGCCATTAATAAAATGTTGCCAGGATACAATACTATGTAAATATATTTATTTTTGTTTATATGGACCCCTACTATCGCTCCTTCTTTTCATTTTCGGATGGCATCGACTATATAGGAATTAAAAAGGGTAGGAATAAAGCGAACCGTTACCACGCAACTTGTTTATTGAAATCTTTTCCTCTGTGCAGTGGGAGATGTCTAGCAAAAGTAAGTTCCATAATACAGACTCTTAATGCAGTTTATTAAGTGATTTACGTATCCACGTTTTGGCACAATTTCGAATAGGTGGCAATGGAAAGATAAATTATTATTGTTTTCAAAATAAACCATAAATGATGTAGCTCTTCACGACTGAAGTTACATGACACTGTTCCCGGATGATGCTGTAGTATACAGCGATAGAAAATACTAGCAAACTACAGGAAGACTTCCTGAGGATCGACGTGTTGCACGTAATTATATGGAAAGACACGTGATTCTTAAATTACACACCAGCCGACCTAAAAATGGAAAAAGTCACATCCATTAAACGTAAATCAGTACGCGAGCGGAGCCATTTGGAGCGAAACGACCACATTAAACTAATCGTAAGGAAATTCAGATGTCATATTGTGATTCCTTAGAAGCATTCTCAGAAAAAGCTGTTCACACAGGAAAGATGTAGCTTACACAGTCAGCATTCGGTCGGTACTTGAAGACTATTGAACATTATGGCACACGTGGCCTAGGGTTAGCATCATCGATTAGTAATCAAAATCGCCCCAAGTTCGAAACCCGCTGTCGCTTAACTTTTGATTAATGATGAGCATTGTCGGCCGAAGTCCTCCGGCAGAAGAAGTCACCCTCATTCAGCCAATGGCCTTCTCGAAGAGAACTGAGAAGTGGGCAGAGGTTCAGGGCACTCTGTTGTCCTTGGATTCGGAAACTGCCCGTAAAGGCTGAAGAATCAACAATGATCAACGTAATGAGGATGCAGAAGGCATGGAAACCAGTGTATTAAAGACACATAACGTGTATCCAAAAGAAATGCGGCCTTTAATTCAAAAAGTGTCACCATGATATTTTCATTGGCAAAAGATTCCGGTATAGTCCCCCCATTCGGAACTCCAGGTGGGGGCTGCCAAAGGGGAGGTGACCGTGAGAAAAAGCATGAGTAACCAACGAAAGCCTAACATTCTAAGAGGCGGGGAGTCGAATACCAAAAGCTTAAACATGCTAAGGAAGCTAGAAAATCTGAAAAGGGAAATGCAGAGGCTCAATCTAGATATAACAGGGGTCAGTAAAGAGAAATGTAAAGAAGACAGAGTAGGATTAGTTATGAATAGGAGGGTAATGCAGAGAGACTGTTATTGCGAACAGTTCAGTGATAGGATAGATCCTATCAGAATCAACGGCAAACCAACACCGACAGCAATAGTTAAGGTTTCCATGCCGGCGTCGCAAACGGAAGATGAAGATTTAGACGAAGTATATGACGATATTGAGAGAGTGATAAAGTACATATACGGAGGCGAAAAGCTAGTAGTCATGGAGGACTGGAATGCAGTTGTAGATAAAGGAGTAGAAGAAAAGGTTACGGGTAATATGAGCCTACTACAAGGAATGAGAGAGGAGGAAGACTAATTGAGTTCTTTAATAAATATCGGATAGTAATAGCGAATACTCTGTTCAAGAAGCACAAGAAGAGGAGGTATACTTAGGCAAGGCCAGGTGACAAGGGAAGATTTCAGTCAGATTATATAATGGTCAGACACAGATTCGGAAATCAGATACTGGATTGTAATGCATACCCAGAAACAGATATAGGCTCAGATCGCAAGGTAGTAGTAATGAAAAGTAGGATAAAATTTATGAGATTAGTCAGGAAGAATCATGACGCAAAGAACCTGGATACGGAAGTACTAAGAAATGACGAAATATGCTTGAAGTTCTCTACGGCTGTAGGTACAGCGAAAAAGAATGGGCAGATACAGTTGAAGAGGAAGGGACATCTCTAAAAAGGCAATCACAGAACATGGAAAGAAAAACAGAGGTAGAAAGAGGGTAACTGCAAAGAAGCCATGGATATATACTTCAGATGGTCGATGAAAGAAGGAAGTACAAAAGTGTTCAGAGAAATTAGGGAATACAGAAATACAAATCGCTGAGGAGTGAATTAAACAGGAAGTGCAGGGAAGATAAGACGAAATGGCTGCAGGAATCGATTTAGAAGAGGTAGGGGATCCAGTAGTCGAACCAGAATTTAACAGAGCTTTGCCCGACTTAAGCTCAAATAAGGTAAAAGGGATAGACCATATTCATCAGAATAACTAAAATCATTGGGGGAAGTGACAACATAACGACTGTTCACTTTGGTGTGTACAATGTATGAGTTTGAGGACATATCATCTGACTTCCGGAAATATGTCATCTACACAATACAGACGACTGAGAGAGCGAAAAAGTGCGAGAACTGTCTCACGATCAGCTTAACGGTTCTTGCATCCAAGTTGCTGACAAGACTAATATACAGAAGAATGGGAAAGGAATTGGAAACAAGTGTAAAGAAAAATTGGTACAGGTTCATAGGATTTTTCGGCGTGGGTAAAAGCGTTAGACAGTGTAAAATGGTGCAAAATTGTGCAAGATGAACAGGTATAAGCTATAGAGAACGACAGGTAATATAAAATATGTAATATACAATATGCACAAGAGCGGTATAAAAGGAGTGGACGACGAGTAGCGAAGTGCTCCGATGCAAATCGGTGTAATTGGGCCTGATATTGGCGATTATGTAATTAGGATCGATCTTTGCGTCAATTTCCCGACTAACATAAATAGAGTACACTAATTTAACCTTCCCTTCGCGCATCTGGACAGTTTCCATGTGTTAGTGGGTGCACTTGGGCTTCCCATCCAGTAAAATCATGTTTCAAGCCCTGGAAAGGGCACCCCTAATCTTAATTTCCCAGCAGTTCCATGCGCCTCTGGTGGTTTAATTGTGTTAGGGATTCAATTTGGATTTCCACCCAGAAGGACCAGGTTATCCCCAAGTTTAATTTACCGTTAATTCCTGGGTGGGGAGGGGGTTAGGGGTGGGACGTCAGCACAGCTCTGGTACAAAGAAATTCCCGCCATAATTCGAAATTCCACCTAAATTCGAAGCTCCTCCAAAAATTCAAAGTTTCCGCTAATAGGGAAGGCTGGGGTTAGGGGAAGGGTGGGAAGGGGACAGGTGGAAGAATGGCCTGGGGCACACACGCAGGCTGAGGAGAACACGTGACGTTATCTGCGGGTGGAGGCGGGGTTGGGCATGATCAGGGTGGGTTTGGGTGTGGTCGGGGCGGGAGTGGGCGGTGGTGGGCAGGGGCGGGGGTGATTAATTAATCAATGTAATTAATTTGCATATTTATTTGATATCAAAATTGCACCCGTGACTCCATCTGCCTACTACTGACTGAGAGTAAATCTAAGAAAGGTAGAAACCTGGTCGCAGGTGATGCTCCAAAAACGAACAGTAATACTGTGCACTGACGGTCTGCCGTGGAGGAACGTAGTGCGTTAGGATAGCACCATCACAAAAATGGCTCTGAGCACTATGGGACTTAACTGCTGAGGTCATCAGTCACCTAGAACTTAGATCTACTTAAACCTAATTAAACTAAAGACATCACACACATCCATGACCGAGGCAGGATTCGAACCTGCGACCGTACCGGTCGCACGGTTCCAGACTGTAGCGCCTAGAGCCGCTCGGCCACACCAACCGGTGCACCATCACAGTCATACACGATAATCACCATAACTTTCACCATACTAGGGCTCTGACGCACTTTCGACTTTTGCGGCGACCCATAATGACGCCATTCGTTGGACTGGCGTTTCAGTTTTAGCTTCGTGGCATTCGCTTCAGAACTGTTCCAGAGATTCGACAGGCACTCCGCACCATCAACGGAGCAGGCTCTGCTGACGCCTTCCACATCGCTGGCAACTGGTTCTACACCACGCTGGTGACTACTTTGAAGGACAGCACCAAGTGCAAACATGTAACTTTTTTGTATCGATTGTGAACGAATAGTTGCCAGTATTTAAGTTCCAACCCTCGTATGTGTGACACTGTAATTTTTGTTGGAACAAAGATTTTAAACAAGTTTCTATAGAGTATTTCCGTTTCCAAACATGGCTATTCATAACGTTTGGTTTAAGGCAAAACGAGAGGAATTATTTCAGTGAAAATGCTATGGGAAGGTGTTGAACTTGTATGTGACATTAACTAATGAACTGTATAACAAATTGACAACAGCTGCTCTCAGAAGCAAGTAAATTTAACAGTAAACGTTGGTGTTAAATTTCAAGTGAACTGTTAAAGGTAAGATTATTTTAGTCATTCGCTCCTTGCAAACATGTTACCGAAGTTTCTCTTTCAACTTATTTTCTTCTCATAACAATTGTTGTCATTTGTCATGTATTTCATTAGTTATTGTGTCACAGATCTTATTTAAGTTCAATAATTTTCTACATTTTCCTTGAAATATTAGGTTGACGCACATGTTCGTAGCGTTTCTGTTTAGCATCTTGATGTTCCGGTTGCTATGGATTTGTTTATCTGTTGTCATTTTTTATCTATAATTCACTGTTGCTATTTGAGTTTACATATTGTTGTTCTGTCATTCGGAGATAGTGAGTGAAACCGTGAACACTAGAAAATGTAGTGCCAATTGGAGAAATAGGAACATTTTCGACATATTCTTGTGCTCTAGTTTAAAATAGGAGTGACAGCACCAGGGGCAGTCATAAACATTTTTGCCCGGTATGGGGATAATAGCATTGGCAACAAAATGGTTATCTCTTTTTAAGAAGGACCGTTTCGATTTTAGTGACTCTCCCCGCTCAGAAAGACCTCCGAGGTTTGGTGAAGATCGTTTAAACACGTTAACCCACAATGATGCACGTCAGTGTGTTAGAGAACTGGAAAATATGACGAACTACGATGATTCCACCATCGCGCGAAATTTACGTGCAGTGGGGGAGGTTCAAAAATCGAGTGAATGGATAACACTTCTCTAAACAAAAGTCACAGAAAGCAGTGAGTGGCCATAACAGCGTCTCTGCTTGCTCGTCATCTTGGCTCGTGAACAACATCGACGATTCCTATGCTGTATCGTCATTGGTGACGGGAAAAGGTGTTTTTATGATAACACTAGGAAATGAAAGGAATGGTTGAACCCTACCAAAGTAGGAACTCCCCGTACTAAGACCTAAGCACATCCACAAAAGATACTGTTATGCATCTCGTGGAACAGTGACGGTATAGTGTACTACAAATTGCTTCCCTGAGGCGTAACCCTGCATGCTGACTTTTGTTGTCAATATCTGAGACGTCTTTTAGGCGCAACCCAAGAACAACGACCAGGAAGATGCTTGAAGTGCTGCTACTCCACGATAATACTCCCCGAATTCTGCTATACTGACAAAAAAGCACTATGCAAGATTTGGGATTGGAAGTCATTCCGCGGTTACTTTATTCGGCTTTTCACCTTTTTCGCCAACCTAATAATTCTTTTCGTTTTTGTCCTAGGCGAATCAATAACAATTGTCATCTTTGGAAACCGAGGTACACTGAAGAAGCACCAGTTTAAAACATTTGATTCTAAGATATATCTTGTTGTTGTTGTTTTTCTGTCTTCAGTCCTGAGACTGGTTTGATGCAGCTCTCCATGCTACTTTATCCTGTGCAAGCTTCTTCATCTCCCAGTACCTACTGCAACCTACATCCTTCTGAATCTGCTTAGTGTATTGATCTCTTGGTCTCCCTCTACGATTTTTACCCTCCATGCTGCCCTCCAATGCTAAATTTGTGATCCCTTGATGCCTCAAAACATGTCCTACCAACCGATCCCTTCTTCTAGTCAAGTTGTGCCACAAACTTCTCTTCTCCCCAATCCTATTCAATACCTCCTCATTAGTTACGTGATCTACCCACCTTATCTTCAGCATTCTTCTGTAGCACCACATTTCGAAAGCTTCTATTCTCTTCTTGTCCAAACTGGTTATCGTCCATGTTTCACTTCCATACATGGCTACACTCCATACAAATACTTTCAGAAACGACTTCCTGACACTTAAATCTATACTCGATGTTAACAAATTTCTCTTCTTCAGAAACGATTTCCTTGCCATTGCCAGTCTACATTTTATATCCTCTCTACTTCGACCATCATCAGTTATTTTACTCCCTAAATAGCAAAACTCCTTTACTACTTTAAGTGTCTCATTTCCCAATCTAATCCCCTCAGCATCACCCGATTTAATTTGACTACATTCCATTATCCTCGTTTTGCTTTTGTTGATGTTCATCTTATATCCTCCTTTCAAGACACTGTCCATTCCTTTCAACTGCTCTTCCAAGTCCTTTGCTGTCTCTGACAGAATCACAGTGTCATCGGCGAACCTCAAAGTTTTTACCACTTTTCCATGAATTTTAATACCTACTCCGAATTTTTCTTTTGTTTCCTATACTGCTTGCTCAATATACAGATTGAATAACATCGGGGAGAGGCTACAACCCTGTCTCACTCCCTTCCCAACCACTGCTTCCCTTTCATGCCCCTCGAGTCTTATAACTGCCATCTGGTTTCTGTACAAATTGTAAATAGCCATTCGCTCCCGGTATTTTACCCCTGTCACCTTCAGAATTTAAAAGAGAGTATTCCAGTTAACGTTGTCAAAAGCTTTCTCTGAGTCTACAAATGATAGAAACGTAGGTTTGCCTTTTCTTAATCTTTCTTCTAAGATAAGTCGTAAGGTTAGTATTGCCTCACGTGTTCCAACATTTCTACGGAATCCAAACTGATCTTCCCCGAGGTCCGCTTCTACCAGTTTTTCCATTCGCCTGTAAAGAATTCGCGTTAGTACTTTGCAGCTGTGACTTATTAAACTGATAGTTCGGTAATTTTCACATCTGTCAAAACCTACTTTCTTTGGGATTGGAATTATTATATTCTTCATGAAGTCTGTGGGTATTTCGCCTGTCTCATACGTCTTGCTCACCAGATGGTAGAGTTTTGTCATGACTGGCTCTCCCAAGGCCATCAGTAGTTCTAATGTAATGTTGTCTACTCCCGGGGCCTTGTTTCGACTCAGGTCTTTCAGTGCTCTGTCAAACTCTTCACGCAGTATCTTATCTTCCATTTGTTCTTCATCTACATCCTCTTCCATTTCCATAATATTGTCCTCAAGTACATCGCCCTTGTATAAACTCTCTATATACTCCTTCCACCTTTCTGCCTTCCCTTCTTTGCTTAGAACTGGTTTGCCATCTGAGCTCTTGATATTCATACAAGTGGTTCTCTTCTCTCCAAAGGTCTCTTTAATTTTCCTGTAGGCAGTATCTATCTTACCCCTAGTGAAACAGGCCTCTACATCCTTACATTTGTCCTCTAGCCATCCCTGCTTAGCCATTTTGCACTTCCTGTCGATCTCATTTTTGAGACGTTTGTATTCCTTTTTGCCTGCTTCATTTACTGCATTTTTATATTTTCTCCTTTCGTCAATTAAATTCAATATTTCTTCTGTTACCCAAGGATTTCTATTAGCCCTCGTCTTTTTACCTACTTGATCCTCTGCTGCTTTCACTACTTCATCCCTCAAAGCTACCCATTCTTCATCTACTGTATTTCTTTCCCCCATTCCTCTCAATTGTTCCCTTATGCTCTCCCTGAAACTCTCTACAACCTCTGGTTCTTTCAGTTTATCCAGGTCCCATCTCCTTAAATTCCCGCCTTTTTGCAGTTTTTTCAGTTTTGATCTGCAGGTCATAACCAATAGATTGTGGTCAGAATCCACATCTGCCCCTGGAAATGTCTTACAATTTAAAACCTGGTTCCTAAATCTCTGTCTTACCAATATGTAATCTATCTGATACCTTTTAGTAGCTCCAGGATTCTTCCAGGTACACAACCTTCTTTCATGATTCTTGAACCAAGTGTTAGCTATGATTAAGTTATGCTCTGTGCAAAATTCTACAAGGCGGCTTCCTCTGTCATTTCTTCCCCCCAATCCATATTCACCTACTATGTTTCCTTCTCTCCCTTTTCCTACTGACGAATTCCAGTCACCCATGACTATTAAATTTTCGTCTCCCTTCACTACCTGAATAATTTCTTTTATCTCGTCATACATTTCATCAATTTCTTCAACATCTGCAGAGCTAGTTGGCATATAAACTTGTACTACTGTAGTAGGCATGGGCTTTGTGTCTATCTTGGCCACCATAATGCGTTCACTCCTATTTTTTTTATTCATTATTAAACCTACTCCTGCATTACCCCTATTTGATTTTGTATTTATAACCTGTAATCACCTGACCAAAAGTCTTGTTCCTCCTGCCACCGAACTTCACTAATTTCCACTATATCTAACTTTAACCTATCCATTTCCCTTTTTAAATTTTCTAACCTACCTGCCCGATTAAGGGATCTGACATTCCACGCTCCGATCCGTAGAATGCCAATTTTCTTTCTCCTGATAACGACGTACTCTTGAGTAGTCCCCGCCCGGAGATCCGAATGGGGACTATTTTACCTCCGGAATATTTTACCGAAGAGGACGCCATCATCATTTAATCATACAGTAAAGCTGCATGTCCTCGGGAAAAATTACGGCTGTAGTTTCCCCTTGCTTTCAGCCGTTCACAGTACCAGCACAGCAAGGCCGTTTTGGTTAATGTTACAAGGCCAGATCAGTCAATTATCCAGACTGTTGCCCCTGCAACTACTGAAAAGGCTGCTGCCCCTCTTCAGGAACCACATGTTTGTCTGGCCTCTCAACAGGTACCCCTCCGTTGTGGTTGCACCTACGGTACGCCCATCTGTATCTTGGCCATGCATATTTATCTTTCAACTGGTGGTGGCGTAACAGATGAAAACCAGTTTGTAAAATAAACAATATACACTCCTGGAAATGGAAAAAAGAACACATTGACACCGGTGTGTCAGACCCACCATACTTGCTCCGGACACTGCGAGAGGGCTGTACAAGCAATGATCACACGCACAGCACAGCGGACACACCAGGAACCGCGGTGTTGGCCGTCGAATGGCGCTAGCTGCGCAGCATTTGTGCACCGCCGCCGTCAGTGTCAGCCAGTTTGCCGTGGCATACGGAGCTCCATCGCAGTCTTTAACACGGGTAGCATGCCGCGACAGCGTGGACGTGAACCGTATGTGCAGTTGACGGACTTTGAGCGAGGGCGTATAGTGGGCATGCGGGAGGCCGGGTGGACGTGCCGCCGAATTGCTCAACACGTGGGGCGTGAGGTCTCCACAGTACATCGATGTTGTCGCCAGTGGTCGGCGGAAGGTGCACGTGCCCGTCGACCTGGGACCGGACCGCAGCGACGCACGGATGCACGCCAAGACCGTAGGATCCTACGCAGTGCCGTAGGGGACCGCACCGCCACTTCCCAGCAAATTAGGGACACTGTTGCTCCTGGGGTATCGGCGAGGACCATTCGCAACCGTCTCCATGAAGCTGGGCTACGGTCCCGCACACCGTTAGGCCGTCTTCCGCTCACGTCCCAACATCGTGCAGCCCGCCTCCAGTGGTGTCGCGACAGGCGTGAATGGAGGGACGAATGGAGACGTGTCGTCTTCAGCGATGAGAGTCGCTTCTGCCTTGGTGCCAATGATGGTCGTATGCGTGTTTGGCGCCGTGCAGGTGAGCGCCACAATCAGGACTGCATACGACCGAGGCACACAGGGCCAACACCCGGCATCATGGTGTGGGGAGCGATCTCCTACACTGGCCGTACACCACTGGTGATCGTCGAGGGGACACTGAATAGTGCACGGTACATCCAAACCGTCATCGAACCCATCGTTCTACCATTCCTAGACCGGCAAGGGAACTTGCTGTTCCAACAGGACAATGCACGTCCGCATGTATCCCGTGCCACCCAACGTGCTCTAGAAGGTGTAAGTCAACTACCCTGGCCAGCAAGATCTCCGGATCTGTTCCCCATTGAGCATGTTTGGGACTGGATGAAGCGTCGTCTCACGCGGTCTGCACGTCCAGCACGAACGCTGGTCCAACTGAGGCGCCAGGTGGAAATGGCATGGCAAGCCGTTCCACAGGACTACATCCAGCATCTCTACGATCGTCTCCATGGGGGAATAGCAGCCTGCATTGCTGCGAAAGGTGGATATACACTGTACTAGTGCTGACATTGTGCATGCTCTGTTGCCTGTGTCTATGTGCCTGTGGTTCTGTCAGTGTGATCATGTGATGTATCTGACCACAGGAATGTGTCAATAAAGTTTCCCCTTCCTGGGACAATGAATTCACGGTGTTCTTATTTCAATTTCCAGGAGTGTATACATTGTAGAATGTTGCACCATTGTCGTGCGTGTATTCAGTCAATATATAGTAAATATTCTACCAAGAACAGACGGGACAATCACTGAGTGCATTTACATTATTTTCTTGTAATTTATGAGGCGTTATCCTATGGATTGCCTTCGTTAATAGAAAAGATCTCCAATCTGCTTGTTAAAATAGCAGATCAGCAAAATTACTGAGAATCGAAGACTAGATTCTGAAAGGCAAAATACGAGGTCAGTGGTGGATTCCTTACAATTTCAGTGTAATTACATCCTTTCATATTATAAAGACAGTTATTAAAAGTAAAACACTTTAATGTTTCAAATGTGGTTTTATTTCGTTTCTGTCGCCTTATTCATAAAATACAACAGCCTGCTACAAAAATCTTTCGTTTTCCAGCGGATTGGTGTACAAAAAAATTCTTGCTGTTATTCTGTTCAGAAAAGTGTCTTATAAATATAATAATACTTCACCAGTATGCTTGCCTTAATAATAGTTGTTCGGCTCTTTCTTACGAATATGTGAAACCTGTTTGAAAAATGTGGATATTTAAATAGACAGGAGAACTAATTTTAGACTGATTTTGGTTCAGTAACGAGACTGGTATGTAGAACTAATTTTATGGTGCTGCAGCGTTATTCCAAAAATGTTTCCTTTCTCTTTCAAGTATGTAAGCTGACAGAACAGATGGTTCCTGTCCGACAGCTTAAAAACAGAATCCGTAGGCATTTTTTCAGATGTAGGAAACGTGAAGCAGTGCCGTGTGCTTGATTACAGGCCGCATAGATTCTTTAAGCAAGTGGCGAAGAGCGTTCTGGCCCAGTCGCTTTCCCTTGGCAGCGCTTTCGTTGTTTGCCCTTCCGCAGCGGTGCACAGAACCACAAAAAAGGGTGGGGTGCTAAAAGGGTTTGTACTGCATTCCCGTAAAGAGATAAATGTAATGGAAGGATAACACAGGTGGCAGCATCAACACTGACCACGCACTGCGTCAACACGTGAGGCGGCAAGCGGATGGGTGCCGTGGGCAAAATGAAACCGCAGCAGGCTCCGCCCCCACTGCCGCAGGGCTTAAGGCGCGGTCCGCCCGCTTCTACCGTGTGACGTCATATTGGCGTAGCGTGGAACTGACCGCCGACCTATAGAAGATCTTGGAATCTTACTCTGGAAAGATAAATAAATAAATAATAAAAAATGTGACGATGTGATGCGAAGTTCTGTATGAAATACCATATATCCTGAAACTATGTTTTACGTAGTACACACAACACATGCAAGTGCATCCAACTTGGTTTTGGCCTCATCACTATTAAGGATTTAGCGAAAATTCGTTTCAATTGAAAAGTCTGGGACTGAATGAAGAAATACTGCAATTCACATTCCTAGAACATCTCATGCCAAAGTGAACGGTAGTAAAAAAAAAAAAAAAAATCTGCTGTACACTGTATTAACTACTTGACTTATTTCTTGTACGCATAATGATCTAGAATAATTCGTTTACGCATGACCCTGCCGCCTGTGCATCTCTCGTGCTTTGGTTCCTATGTTATATTGCAATTACTCTCAGGAAACCTTATTTTGCTATTTACTGGATAGATTACCTCTTTATATCAACGTTCGGCAGTTGAATTCATCCTTATTTATTAGCAGGTATTCACATCCTAATTGTGGAATGTTTCTGTTCTGTTTCCATTTTTCCGTATGTTTCCTACCGTACAGATTTTATTTTAAATTTTTATTTTCATTTTGATGTTTAAATCAACCTCTGTTCTGTACTAGATGAGGCTACGAATGCATACCCACTTCTACGATTTCTTCTATTATTTAAATATGCAACTTTCTTCAGCGATTGTATGTTCCGATTAACATCCTCTCATGTTGACTGATTTGTACAATTTCCTCTTACTTTGTGGACAGATAACACCTATTCTAAACCTATAAGAAAGTTAGGTAACGTTTATAGTTTTTCCGTCTGCCCTAAATAAGATTCTTTACCTTTATTTGTGGTCACATTTATAACGTCTGTTTTAATCCTCCATCGTATGTTTCACAAATTCTTCAACTGACCAGCCATTTTTTCTATTTCTGTCATCCAATTTTTAAGATTAAACTGTCTCAACTATTGCATGATTTATGATCTCAATGAATAACAGAAAAAATTGGATTTTCTTTGGTCCAACATCGTGGGTGAATGTGCAAAACAAGGTAAAGAGAATCGTACAGAGAAATCACAGAGGAAGGAAGTGAGATACTGAAGTACTTTGGAATGATTAGTCGCATTTGATGTCTGCTAAATACTTGGATACTGCGATAAAAAATACCACAGTAGGCACTTAGGTAGAGGAGGTGCAGTGGAAATACCGCTGTTAAACTCAGAGGAGAGAACAGAGGGATGGAAAGAGTGCATGATGGCGTCTATGAGCGGGAGGATCTGTCCTATGACGTGTAACACGAAGAAACCGTGGTCGGTAGGGGTGACATAAAGGATGCAGTAAAAAAAGTCAGAACATAAAAGAATTCTAGAAGACTTGTCATCTAATAAGACAGAACGGATAAATAACATGAAATTGGAATTTCTAAAATACTTTGGAGAAGCCACGTACAAACGTCCGTAGAATCTATAAGACTGGCAATATGTCATTAGATTTTCACAAAGCCGGCCGGAGTGGCCGAGCGGCTCTAGGCGCTACAGTCTGGAACCGCGCGAACGCTACGGTCGCAGGTTCGAAACCTGCTTCGGGCATGGATGTGTGAGATGTCCTTAGGTTAGTTAGGTTTAAGTAGTTGTAAGTTCTAGGGGACTGATGACCTCAGAAGTTAAGTCCCATAGTGCTCCGAGCCATTTCAACCATTTTCACAAAATTATCAGCCATACAATTCCCAACATGGCAAGGTCAGATAAACGAGAAATCTATCTCACAATCAGCTTAACAGCTAATGCATCCAAGCTGCTGACAAGAATAATAGCACAGAAATGGAAAAGAAGATTGAGGGCTTTATGAAAGGCACCGAAGAGGCAGATCTGCCGTTGCGGTTGATAATGGAGGGAAGGATGAAGAAAAATTAAGACGTGTACACAGGATTCGGTGACCCAGAAAATACATTTTACAATGTACAATGGCACAAGATATCCGAAATTCTAATAAAAATCGCAGTAAGACGCGTAGTATACAATATGTGCAGGAACCATGAGGCGACAATGTGACTGGAAGGAAGATCAAGAACTAAGTGCTCGGATTAAAAGGAAATAAGAGAAAGGTGTGCCTTCCACCACTACTGTTCAGTCTATAAACCGAAGAAGCAATGATAGGAATAAATGAGTGCCTCGTGAGCGTGATTAAAATCCAGGGTGAAAGGATATCAATGAAGATTTGCTCATGACATGGCTATCCTCAATGCGAGTGAAGAACAATTACAGGATCTGCTAGATGGAAAGAACAGTCTAATGAGCACAGAATATGGATTGAGAGTAAACAGAAGAAAGACGAAAGTAGTGAGAAGCAACGGAAAAGAGTGTTCTGGTGTAACCACAAGGGCCGGAATGAAGAAGAAGAATGGAAGACCAGAGAAGGCAGTGAGACGACGTGAGCCAATAGCGCGTTGACGAAGACATCACCGCGATAGGAGCGGCATCTAGCCGAAATGAATACAAGCTCTGCTCCTGTCAACCTCGGCCGGACTTTAGTGGACAGTATTCGCAGAGTATTATCATGACCTAGCAGAGAGTGCTACTATAGCAGTTACTATTGATCCACAAACCGTGTGTCGAACATGCGTGAACCTTGCATATAGCAAAGTACTCAGATTTATGTTGCAAGTCGCTCATAGTTTGAGACACCATTGTATATTCCAAGTTAAGTATTGTCAGTCTGCTTTGTTGAAATAAGACTACTAATGTTTGAGCCGTGGCGAGCTGGCGCCAGTGTTATTCTGTTCATGTATCGTTGAGATCGATTGTGGTTGAGGTAAACTATCTTTGCTTTTCGCGTGTCTTAGCTTGCGGTTCGCAGTCGAAGCGACGGGTAACCTCCGAGATCTCGTGTCATTCGCGGGTGAGACGAGTGTCAATGGCTGCCGAACGAGTGTGATGACCGTTACACGTTGTGGTGTGAAATTGGTTGGGCGTTTTGCCGACATGGGCAACTTGGAGGTACAAGTTCTGTGCCTTCGATGGGAACAAAATTTGAAGGGAAGCGGTGAAGCTGTGGAATCCGCTCCCTCGTATGGTGTACCTGATATGAAGTAAGTCGTCGTAATTGTTTGTTCACCGACTCACTCAGAGAATTTAAACTTTATATTATTATGGGAGACTTCTTGGCCTAGTAAAATGGTGGCCGTTATTTGAACATTTCCTCAGAAGTTTTTTTGTGTCTCTTGCAAACAAATAATTATATATTGCTGTTTTTAAAGTCTGCACTATATTAATACGGTTGTCCATGTGTAAGTGAGTCAAAGGTTCTGTCCAGTGTTTCTGTGTGTCGGAGTTATTGAAATGTCTTTGTTATTCGGGCAGAAACTTTTAAGTGTGCCAGCGCCTTGGCGGGGAGTGAAATGTCATCCGAGGTCTAGGCATGGCAGTGTTTAAGAACCTGGCTACACCCGGAGTTGGTCACATATCCCCTTCCAAAGTTTAGTATTTATCTTCCCTCCTTCAAGGCGTGTTAAGCTGGTAGATATATATTTTGTATGTAACCTGTTCGTATAGGAACTTGTTTTCTTAAATAATACGGACTGGCAACCGGCTAAACCTTAAACCGCATAGCATCTGCTGAGTTCCTTGAGAAGCTTTATCTAGTAAATTTCTAATAACACGTCTGAGGACGTAAACATTTTTTTAAGATCAGTGTCTCTGTTGCAGTTTTTTTTTTAAATTAAGTGATTCTATCATGTTATGTAATGGCGTCTTAGTTTGGCACTAGTGCTCAAGTGTTATTAAGTCACCCTTTACCTGTAATTGTTTGATTACATTTATTTTGAGGGAAGTCCTATATGGGAGTTTGAAGTTCTCAAGTTGTCAGTTACCCTCTTTTCTTAATCTGGAATTGTTTGTTAGAGTACTAAGTAGGGTGAGTTTGAAATTGTATTTGCGAAGTTTTATCTAGTGGCTCGTCCACAGTTTCTAATTCTCAAATTATTTTTTAAAGGCGTAATGCCAATAAAGTGTCTTAATTATAAAGTGTGACTACCAACAAAGAGTCCATCCCGCTTCCTATTTTATGGTATTGAAGGTATGCTGTGCAAGTGTGGTACGACTAAGGAATCACGTATCAATCTTATTTGCTTTAATTGTTGTATAGCATTCCGAGAACGCCACATCCCTTAGGCACCCTATACGAGACGAGTGAGCCAGACCCTACAAAAAGAATTGCGAGAGACTTAACATCAAAATTGGTGATCACAAAGTAGATCAAGTTAAGGAATTTACCGTGGAACTAGAATAACCAATGACCGACGAAGCGAGAAGGGCAAAACAAAGAAGACTAGAAAAGGCGAGGAGGGTCTCCCTGGCCAAAAGAGTTCTACTGGTATCAAACAAGAACTTTAATTTGAGGAAGCAATTTGTGAGAATTTATATACGGAGCACAATACTGTATGGTAGTGCAACATGGACAAATGGAAAACCAGAACAGAAGAGTTGAAGCGTCTCAAATATGCTCTTACAGAAGAATGCTCAAATTTAGTTGTACTGATAATGTAAGGAATGAGAAAGTTCTCCTCAGAATCGACGAAGAAACGAATACATGGAAAATCCTGACAAGAAGAAGGGACAGAATGATAGAATCTGTATTAAGACATTTCCCAGCTAGAGGGAGTTGTAGAGTGCAAAAGCTACAGAGGAAGGGAGAGATCGAAATACACTCAACAAATGATTGAGAATACAGCGTGCAATCGCTGTTATGAGATGACGATGTTGATACAGCAGAGGAATTCGTGGTGGGCCGACAAACCATTCAGAAGCCTAATGACTCAAAAAAAAAAAAAAAAAGCATTTGCTACACATAACAACTTTGAGGACAACCAACAGTATGTGAGTGGTTCCGATGTTCACACTGATGCACTGAATCTTGCCTTCGTGGGAGTTTGAAATAAAAATGCATTTTCTAATAGCAAAGCACATATTGAACGACTCCTTATAAATGACGTCAGAAAACACCACATCAAAAGAAGTTTCTTCAGCTGAGAGTTGACTGAGAACGTCAGCGAGGAACAGGGGTGACGGACAGTGTCTGGTCCGCCAGCTCCAAATGTTTATCGCTCCAGGTGGCTCTGCATTTCCGCTTTGAGTGAAGTGGCAACACTAGTGGCAGCCACACTGAAGTGCACCAGACATATATGTTTACGTTGGTTCTGGGTTCTGATAGTAAAAAATATGGTTCAAATGGCTCTAAGCACAAGGGTACTTAACATCTGAGGTCATCAGTTCCCTAGACTTAGAACTACTTAAACCTAACTAACCTAAGGACATCACACACATCCATGCCCGAGGCAGGATTCGAACCTGCGACCGTAGCAGCAGCGCGGTTCCATACTGAAGCACCTAGAACCGCTCGGTCACTTCGGCCGTACAGATAATAAACTAACATTCTGTAATGATTCTGATAGCTATTCAAACATGGATATCACCTAACACAACAAATGGATACATTGACCTGCAACACAGAGCGAAATGTTATCAACTAAGATATGCACATCAAAACGAGTTGTGCATTTGAGCACGTACTAATCAGTGCTCGAGTAAATCCTAGGAATTAAAGATAGACACATGTAGACGCATACATTCGAAATTATACTTCGCATTCTCTTAAGAAGACAGTGTAGTTAAGATATTTTTATATATGTGAAAATAGGTGTGTACTTTGGATTTAACTGTCATCATTAACATCAATAACTAGTTATAATGGTTGTATTATTTCCGGCAAAAAGCCAATACATGTAAATTAATTTTTAATAATGGAAAGGATACCTGAGCTGCAGAATAGATAGAAATCTCTCACCATTTACGAGAAAACCAAGTTACATAAAATTTCTGTATACGAAACCCATTCCAAATAGGGTACCCGTCCATTTGAAGCGTTTGCTTCAAATAATCAATACAGTCACTTCATGCACCACTCGCGCATGTTTAAAAGTCAACAGATAAGTACCGAGCACATGTTTCGTGAACCTTAACGTCAATTGACATAATAATATGCCAACCGAAGATGCCTCATTCCGTCTTGAATATTTAAGCATAATGTGGGTTTGTAGTTGTGGTTTTCAGACTGAAGACTCGACTGAAGCAGCGTCACATGTTAGTCTAGCCCGTGCGTATATCTTCATCTCTGCATAGCAATTGCAACTTACATCCGTATGAACATGTTACGTGTAGTCAAGCTTTGGTGTCCCTTTACAATTTTTACCAGCGAAAGCGTTCTTCAGTGAATTTCTTTCACAGTGGGCTAACGATAATGGAGATGGAACTGTGTACCAATGAATATGTGTCGCCTGGTCAGATGAATGACGTTTATCGCTACACCAGGTCGATGGTCGTATATTGATACGCCTTCATCCAGGAGAATGGCTGCTCGAAACATGACACAGACGCAGGTCGGTGGACAAGTATTATGCTATGGAGTACATACACATAGGTTTCCACAGCACCTTTTGACGCTGTACCACACAAGCAGCTTGTGGTAAAACTGCGTGTTTATGGAATATCGTCTCAGTTATGTGATTGGATACGTGATTTCCTGCCAGGGAGGTCACGGTTCGTAGCAACTGACGGAGAGTCTGGCGCTCCACAAGGTAGTGTTGGTGTTCCTTACCTATATAAACGATTTAACAGATAATCTGAGCAGCCGTCTTAGGTTGTTTGCTTATGATGCTGACGTTTATAGTCTAGTAAAGTCATCATATGATCGAAACAAACTGCAAAACGATTTATAAAAAAATATCTGTATAGTCCAAAAATTGGAAATTGACCCTAAATAACGAAAAGTGTGAGGTCATCTACATGGTGCTGAAATGAATCCGTTAAACTTAAATTACACGAAAAATCAGTAAAATATGGAAGCCGTAAATTCAACTAAATAGCTAGGAATTACAATTATGAATAACTTAAATTGGAAAGAACACGTAGCAAATGTTGTGTGGGAGGTAGATCAAAGACTGCGTTTTATTGGAAGAACACTTAGAAAATGCAACAGATCTACTAAAGAAACTGCCTACATTACGGTTGTCTGTCCTCTCTTGGATTCCATCTGCGCGGTCTGGGATGCTTACCAGATAAATGGGGCGAGAGTGTCACTGACATGGTACAGGATTTGGGGAGGACATGATTGAAACAAAGACATCTTTTGCGGCGGAATCTTCTCACGTAATTTCTATCATCAGATTGGAATAATAGTGAGTTATTGTGTAGGTGGTTCGATGAAACTTCTACCAGGCACACAGGTGTCATTTGCAGACTATCCACATAGACGTAGACGTAGATGTAGATATAACTGTGGTAGAAACAGAAGGCGCAACCATAGTTGCGGATTATGTCAGAATATTTTCCGACCACTTGCATTCCTTAATATTTGATTTTTTCCTACTGGTGACGGCGCCTATTGGTAGTAGCGGAAGTAGTACTAGTAATAATAACAGTAGAAATTTTATTCATCAGTGGAACAATTTTACTAGGGCGTAGCCGTGTTACTGTATTACAGTTTAATACCAAGTACGTAACCAAATTCATACGATATGTACATGCATTTACCTACAGGTCTAGTTTGATGAGAACAGGCAGAGTCAGACGTGACGTTATGGTACGAACCATCCCGGTATTTACGCGAAGTAATTTAGGAAAACCACTGGAAAACTCAATAAGTTCAAATGTTCAAATCTGTGTGAAATCTTATGGGACTTAACTGCTAAGGTCATAAGTCCCTACGCTTACACACTACTTAACCTAAATTAACCTAAGGACAAACACACACACACACACACACACACGCTCGAGGGAGGACTCCAACCTCAGCCGAGACCAGGCACACAGTCCATGACTGCAGCGCCCCAGACCGCTCGGCTAATCCCGCGCGGCTACTCAATAAGAGTGACTGGATTAAAATTAGTGGCTGCATCCTTCAAATACGTGGCCATTCCGTACAAAACACCTATACATCATTACTTTATCACTAGTGTGACAAAAATGTTTTTTAAAGAACTTATTTGATAGTGTAAAAGGTACGGAGTTATAATAGGGCGAGTTGGCGCTAATGTTAGATTGCCCAGGACATTAGCAGGCTACTGTTTACGAATGTTTCTGATTCTTCAATTCTGTAATGTCTGGGTAACAGTTGTTTTAAACAGAAAATGTTACAGTGCTTTCGTGAATAAAACAGCGTCAGAAAGGCATTTTCAGACGTTTTTCTGGTCTTAAATGCATATTTGATCCAGTAATATGACGCGATTCGCCTCGTTAATGTAACTTGCTTTTTGTTATACGCTTAGAATAACCAAGAAGGGAATTGTGTGAAATGCAAAGGCTATTTTCCTAATACAGTAATTTCCTTAATAACGACTGACGAAACTGATGTTCGGTCTATGACTTCTTTCCGAAAATGCTGAGAACTTTTTTGCTATAGTTGTTCCGTTTCCACTCCTCCTTTCGCAAATGTAAAGCCAAATGACAGAAGTAAAACCACTACAGTAAAAGGAAATAGCGCAACCAAAATTCGTTTATATGAAAGAAAATAGCGCTGCACGGGTACACTTACGAATGAAATGTGATTCTTTTACGCTTTAGATCATTCTCAGAACAATTAGTACACTTGTAAATGACGCAAGCTGGCATTTTTTTCTCAGAAAAATTCCACCAAATTACTCTGTGGGGCAACTAACATGGCGGACGGCGGCCTCAATTTTGCGACACCATGACAACTCCCCTTATCACACCTCCGTGATAAAAGGCTAGTGGCACACTGTTTAGTCGTTTATCACTATCAGCCACAGCAAACAGAACATACACACTGTTTCATAATGTAACACTGCAGCTGAAATGAGAACCAAAGCGTTATTATTATTATGATTGTTTTTATTGTTCAAATTTAAGAGTGTTAAATTTTTTACCAGATGCCTACCCTGTGTTATGTAATTAAACCTTCACTGTATAGAATATGTTGCTTCACAGGTATCTTTCCCTGCCTTTGTAAATAAGTTCGTTTTAGTAACTTTTTCAATATTCTTATGATACTTACTCTATTACTTCATGCATTCCTGTTTTTAGTTTTATGTATATCCTTTCTTGATAATTTAAGTTCGGTCCAGATCTTGTTCAAAGGTCATGGACAGAAATTACAAATGTTCCTTTGATGTGCATTACTTATTGGTAAATGTTCTCACATGATATGATTAAAATCCCCATGTTTTGTGAAGGTTGTTGCAGTGAGCACGACTATTATTTCGAATATTATTGTTGTGACCCTTTTCTGTAGTTACAAAAAGTGTTTTTATTTTGGCGTTTGTTCCCTGGAAAAGAGTTCCATAGCTGTTAAATGAACCTAGATATCAATTATATGTAAATGAAAACCACCGTTTGTTACACAATGATAACAGAACTCAAAGGGCACAGGTTGCTACTGGCATTCTGTTTACAAGTATTTTCATGTGTTCACCCATCTTCAAATGAGAACCAGTGTTGTTTCTTAGGAATTTTGTGTCTGATAGGCAGGCTAGAGAGACACCATCTGTATTTGATTGAACAGATTTATTATTCCTCTTCAAACTGAAATTCGTGGCTTTTTTTCCTTTTTTTTTTTACGATCTGCCACTTTATTACTTAATGAAAAATTTAACTTATTTATCAGTGACCGTAATATTCATGACATCAACGAAGATAATTTTTCTTCATTACTAACACTAATGGAAGGTCCAGCAGGCTACCTATCTTTGCCACAAGCCCAGAATCATTGTGAGAGTACAGCAGAGCTCTTGACATCCATATTGAGCACTCACGAGGATAATACGGGTGCAAAACCCGATGTTCCAGAAACGACGCTCAATAGAAGAAGGGTCAAAATAAGCGAACACGTGTCTCAGCTTATCCGTTGAAACCTAACCATTTCTGAGAAAACGACGGTCAAAGTTTGCGAGGTATTTTACGTGCCTTTTAGAGAGTAATTAATTCAAGTGGCGGCGCAGTGTGTAGCTTCGCTTCTTAGCACATTTGGTCCCCGTGCTCGAAACCCAATTGCTATTTTTATTTTTGTGTCCCCTTTCTCTGCGCACGTCCGTTGAATACTGCTGCACGAATGTTTTCCAGTTTATATTGAACTGAAGTGGTCCTTATTCATCTACTAACTGTATGTCTAGTTAAATAATTAAACAATAAAAACAATAAAGAAATGGAAAGTTATTTGATATTGTTTCCGGCGAAATTCCTGTAGTATATTTTGATTCATAATGAATTGCAAGCGCCAGTTTTCGAAAAACGTTATCTGTTATATGCATTTTGACACGAAATTATTGCCATAGTGTGAATTCTTCAGCAATGCTAACGATATTTCTTTCCCGAGTATGGTTCATACAAAGAAATGCCACAGCAGCAAACCTACTTCCTGTTGTACCGTGTGCTTCTGGGAATGTCAATTACTAAAAGACTCTTTGTTTAAATAAATATTTATAACTACGAATAATAATAAAAATGTAGAAAGACATTCTGCAGTTACGTTGTCGAGAAAAGTGGCTGCGAATCTGTACATAAAAATGTATATTCTTTGAAGCGAAGGACATTACTTAACGCTTCACAGCACAATGTAATTCACAAATAATAACTGTGACTCTCTGTCTTGTACTTTTGTCTGAACAGCACGCATGGCCGGCTATTCCCTACGTAAGTGTATACTATTGTAATAACTTTATGCTAACAATTGTTTTAAAAATATTAAGATATGCAGCCAGGGTTACAGTTCAGTGATTTCTTTAAGCCGCTTCTCGGCCATTGTTTTATTAATAGCTTTTGAAGACTTATAGAGAAGGAACACTAAGCAAAGAAATTATTAACAGTTGTGTACAATGCCCACAACGCGACTCCACGATAATTAATTTCTTAAGCTTTTCATCTGTGATAAATCCCTGAGATAATCATTCTATTTGTAATATTCTTACATACATAGTTACGTCGCATGCATTTAGACGCCTCACTCTGAATCATAAATAATAAAAAAATATACTGATAGTGAAGAGTATCTAAAAGAACTCAATTCACATTATTCCATTTACTGATATATAGATATGATCACTATAAAAAATAAAACCAACTAATAAACTGTGATGCTCGTGCTCTTCAGAATTTTTATATTTAGAGCGTTTATATGATCGGTATCATCCAAGGGAATGCACCAAATCATTCCGGAGAATAAGCATCATATGCGAATTTAAAAAAGATTGTAACCCTGAAAATACCATACACACATATATTACATGACAAATGTACGACAGTTATTGTACAACCCAGTCGCAAATTTACATTTAATATAACGCACTTTATCCCCTAACTTGATAAGAAATATGTTTGTAGTGACGGTCTACGGAAATGGGCTGATTAATGGAAAAATAAAGGAAAATAAGTAAACATGATAATCGGTTTTCAGAACACAGCACACTAAAGTGAAAGGCTGCGCCTTGTACCACAAGCTGGGCTGAGCTGACTCAAAGGTATCTAATGTGTCGAAGACTTTAAAAGTTGTTAGTTCAGAAACAGTGTAGTATCTACAGGTAAGATTATTTTAACTCTTCTCCCGTCTGAGTGAAATTTCTCGAAAATCGTATTATGGCATTTGCCGTATTCACTTCGTCAGTTGCACGGTGAGTAGCGAGCCCCATGAACTGCGACAGACTGTACCACATCAGCTCTCTTTAGGATCTTCTGGTGAAGTGTGTTCTCTCTCGTATTCTTAGCAGAAGTATTCTCCTCACAGTCGCCAGAGGAGGTGTATTCTCCGCCGTATCCCGATCCGAGATGCATTCTCCTCTAACACTGTGTTTTTTCTCCTCTGTCCCAATGAAAAGTCTCTGCAAGATGCTGGTCAATGACATTTTCATGAACAAGACCACTACGCCCGTCCTAGGAAAATTGTTACATCAGTAGGCTATCGTTATACGTCGAAGTCGTGGTTCTTACCATGTTTTGATAATGTCCCATACCATGACTAAATTTTCAGCTTCATCGAATACGTTCGTCTCTGTATCTGGATTTCTCCAGGTGTCTCCTACTCTGCTATTTAATTAGATTAAGTAATGAGGAGCTCTCCTACCACTTTTTGGCCAACGGTTAATCAACAACGTGCCGAAAAGTTAGCGCATCGCTTTACAAAGAGAAAAAAAATGCCTGGCCACAATAGCACTCTGTCACTTCTCATGGAACGCCGAGGTAATTATCTATTATTGACTTCTCCTAGCCCAGTGTTCTTGGAACGCGACTTGTCGGCACAAGACAAGCTTCCTTTGAAGTGAGTTTTGGCCTCTAAGAACTGAGATTCTGCACGAGTACAGTTGCTTGCCACGCTACGTTAAAGGATTCCTGTGAACGTAGCCTTGGACCCCAAATCGTACAAGCAAGTTATGCGAAAAACTGCAGAAAAGCGATAAACAGATGGCAGTGCCTGCTATCAAAAGAAGCAATATATTTCCAGAGACCTTCCCAAGTCTCAAATATGTATGGACTGAAACGACGATTGAAAATTTGTACCAATGCCGGGATTCGAGCTCGGTTTACGCTGCACTGGCTTTGCACAAATGCACGAACTACCATAGCACAACGCCCTCCTCAATCCCAATTACCATTCACGCACCAGCCCTCTTGGTATTCTCTCTAAACTCGAACAGCGTTGCTCAGGCTTTCCAATTATACTGGAACAGAAGCTCAGCATTGAATGAAACGGGGGCGGGGGGGTCGTGCTTGCAGCCCAGAAATAGATCCTTTAATCAAATGGTACTATATAATTCCAAAGACCTATTCTGGCCTCAAACATATATTATGTAAATATGCAGACTGAAGCTATGAACGAAAATATGTGCCAAGGTTGGGATTCGAAACCGCGTCCGCTGCTCACTAGCAGATGCGCTAACAACTACACTACCCTGACACAGAGGCTTTGCATAACTACATGAAATACTCTAGCACGCCTCCCTCGTCAATCCAAATTCCCATTCATGCTTCAGCCCGCTTCGTATCCCCCTAAACTCTAACGGCATTGCAGAGTCTCTCCAATTGTATTGAAACAGCACCTCAGCGTCGAGCAAAACGGGGATCCTGCCTGAAACCCAGGTAGAGGTGCTTAGATGAAAAGAAACTATGTGTATCCAGATACCTTTTCAATTCTGAAACGTCTATGATGTACTAACTATGCCTGGGTCACCATCCGGTACCTGCTCTGAGCAGTCCATTCGTCTCATCCCCCCTGCACTTTCCTCTGATGGGCGAGCCAAAACTCCCTGGGGACCGCTCCGAGCATCAAATCATTGGCCTGGGACACTGTGTCCATCCTGGCTATTACGTACCCTGCTCAACTACAAAGAAAACTACTTGTAAAGCAACCACTAATAAGAAGCAGAAATTAATATAAAAGCAGACGGCTTCATCGTGGCAAATACTGATATTCATAATTAAGATTGTTAACTGTTTTTTAATTGATGGAAATATGAACTAAATAGTAATGATTTAAAATCAGTTATGAATAAGGCAGCAAGGGACTGGTCTATATTATCATGTTACTGCGGTTTAGCGAGCTTTATAGAGAACTTAATGCTTGGCCACCAAATTCGCCTGATCTGAAGCCGATGGAAAACGAGTCACACGCTGTCGGTTACTATCTCAGCACCCACGAACCACTGGGCCATAATTGAAGGGAATTGTGTGACCGATGTGTAGACATTTGCTGTAACACACGTCGGAAAACCTACCAACGACTTCTATATGAGATCCATAGTACAACGATCAGTGCTGTTCTAAAACCATTAACTTTAGACTCATGAACGAATGAGTGTTATTCTTTGAATTGTGTGTCATCACTTAACACGTCTCCCTCCTGTAGGTGAAAAGATTTTGCCACTAGCCTTACATTCTACATTTCCCAGCCAAGGAAAGAGCCTACCAGTAAACGATAGATCGCCTTGGTACGTACATTCTCGCCCCATGTCGTTTCTCCCACAAGGCTTGAAATATTTCAATGGAGATGCACGTTAGGTGCGTTTTATGTTACTCTCCCCCACTTACGAGGCAACGCTCCACGCACAGATATCTCCTCCGAGACTGATGCAAACTGCCGTATGTGCTGCATCAGGAATTTCGCTGCAGATCTGGCTTTCGGTGGGGTGTTTCCTATCGCTTCTCCGATATCTCGTACGGTGTAGTCTTCTTTTATTTGGCAATACATCTCCGCTATTATCTGATTACCATTCACAATGTCATCGCAAAGAAAAGAGAATAGAAATCAGCCCGAATACATCGGTATAAACTACCGAAATCCCGCCTTGTGATAGTATAATCAATAGGATTTGTAGGTTGCGACAAACAACTCGTTGTTTGCATTCTCTTATTGTACCTCTGCCGACTTAACTCACCAACTATATCGCGACTATCATGGACAGAAACCGCAGGTCAGATTCATATAGTAAGATTTCGACGCCACGCTTAATTAATTTAGAAAAAGAAGCGAAGAAATTTCCATCACAGACGCTTAATATGACGTAAGTTTTATTTCTTGTGCGCTGGATTATTGTGAGAATGAGATATTTTGCTTGCTTTAAAAACTACCACACGGAAATAAATTGATAGTATCATAGATAATTGGTAAGCACAGTTCATAAAATCCTAACCACAACAGAAGTTTAAAATATTTTATACACATCTATCACAAATCTGCACTTAGTTACTTATTAGTCAAGTCTTTAGTAAGAGGTATTTCAATTTGTTGAAGTAGCCTCATTAATCAGAGGACATAGGGTGAATAAAAAGGAACATATTATCGTAGGAAGTTCATGTGAAATGCAGTTACATGTTTGAAGCAAAACATTTGTATGGGCCAGTGGGTACAGCCGATTTTAAATTGTTTGGTACTGAGAAAAAAAGAACACAGTTAGCAAAAAGGCCTTACGTACTGCTTATCGAATATTGTGTTGTGTTTTCGTATGACCTATATTTTGTCAAGCAAATAAATACTGATGTACCGAAATGTTTCGATGACATTTTTCATATTTTTTCACTCTCATAAATATAGAATATTTTGTCAAGGACATTCCACCGGAAGTTTACTTTCATCATTAATAAACCCTACTGTCATTCGTAGTTCTTTACCTAAGGACTGCAGTGATTCAGTTATACGTTCATCGTCTCATCTCTGCAGTTCGGTATATTCCGACTTTTTGAAGAAGGGACGGTATTTCAGATTTCACCTCCTCACATATGCCTGTCAGAAGTCAACTATGTGACGTGTCGTAATTTTGACGTTTCGTCTAGTGTGACAATGTATGTGGTTGACAATAACGTTCCCTTTAGATTCGCTGACGTCAATCGAACTTATTACACCTTACATGATATTGCTCGCGGAATATAATTTTCAGTTGTCGGTTTCGAGTACATATCGTGAACTGCACCAACGTACAAAAATGTGATTGGATACCGCCCGTGATCTTAGCTAATGATATGTAGTGTCTTCCCAACATGGCTCTCTATCTTGTCTTTTGCATACTTGTATAATGGCTGTTCAAAATTAAACAGAATTTACCTTCTCTCATTCTTTAAAACCGTATCCAAATATCTTTGTTCCATTTAACGTATTCTGTTTTATTTTTATTATTGTTTGCCTACAATTATAGCCTTCCCTTTAAAGTGAGCAAGTGTTTCGTTCCCTGTGATCTCACAGAAACTCAACTTCTGTTGCTATTTACGTGAGTAAATTTGATTAATAATTTCGTTATTTTCCTATGGATCAATAATTTTCATTTTCTGGAATGCTCGTTATAAATACACCGATCATCCAGAACATTATGGTTCAAATGGCTCTGAGCACTACGGGACTTAACATCTATGGTCATCAGTCCCCTAGAACTTAGAACTACTTAAACCTAACTAACCTAAGGACATCACACACACCCATGCCCGAGGCAGGATTCGAACCTGCGACCGTAGCACAGAACATTATGACTACCTATCTAATAGTCGGTATGTCCACCTTTCGCACTGGTAAATGCGGCCTTGGTAAGTCGCCGGTGGTAATTGGCATAACATCAGCACACACAAGTTACCTAACTCCAATAAATTCCAGGGAGGGGGAGTTGAGCTCTGATGCCACTTTCGATCACATCCCAGAAGTGTTCGATCGGTTTCAGATCTGGCTAGTTGGAGGACCATCACATCAACTGGAACTCATAGAACCACTCCATCACACTCCTCGCCTTGTGACATGGCGCATTGTCTCCTTGAAAAATGCCACTGCCGTCAGGAAACATAATCGTCATGATGGGGTGTACATGGTCTACAACAGTGTACGATACTCCTTGGCCGTCATGATGCCTTAAGCGAGCTGCACTGGACCCATGGATGCCCACGTGAATATTCCCCACAGCATAATGGAGCCCCTGTCAGCTTGTCTCCGTCCCACAATACAGGTGACAAGGAGGTCTTCCAGGAGAAGGCGACGAATCGCGCCCTCCCATCAGCGTGATGAAGAAGGTATCGGGATCCATCAGACAACGCAACGCGGTGCCACTGCGCCAACGTCCAGTGCCGATAGTCACGCGCCAATTTCAGCAGTAGTTGCCGATTTCGTTGTGTTAACATTGGCACTTGCAAAGGTCGTCGGCTGCAGAGGCCCATGATTAGGAGTGTTCGGTGAACTGTGTGTTTACACACAGTTGTACTCTGCCCCACACTTAAAGTCAGATGTTAGCTCCGCTACAGTTCGCCGCCCGTCCTGTTTGTCAGTCTGCCGAGCCTACGACGTCTGACGTCAGTAATGAAGGGTGATC
Source organism: Schistocerca serialis cubense (assembly GCF_023864345.2). Lineage (NCBI taxonomy): Eukaryota > Metazoa > Arthropoda > Insecta > Orthoptera > Acrididae > Schistocerca > Schistocerca serialis. The sequence continues at coordinate 338,977,194 of NC_064644.1, read as the reverse complement.
GCCCAACCCCACGACGTCTGGATGTGGTTTATCTTGGTTCCGCCAAGTATTGAAGACATTCACCACAGCACTCCTGAAACACACGACAAGGCGTGCACTTTCTGAAATGCTCGTGGTGAACCTCGGAGTCATCACAATCTGCCCTCAGTTAAACGCAGATAGATCGTGCACGTTCCCCATTCTACACACGGACAACATGCTCACTGATACTACATGCACCGTACATGTGTCTGACAAGCAGTCATTCCTCACCAGGCGACACTGCTATCGCCTGGACGGGTTTATATTGACATTAGTGGTCATAATGTTCTGACTTATCAGTTTAAATTCTAATAATTTAGGTACTATTATGATTTGCAATTGTGAAAGCCTGTTTCCTTCTCTTTTAGTATAGAATATTACTCTCATCTCAAACAGCTGGAATTCTGAAGTGGCTTAGGACCGTGACATCGCACTTGATTTCTATACTGCGATTTCCGGTATTAGTCTTTTTCGTGTTTGTCGGCTTTTTGTTTGTTTGTTTTTTTCCTTTTTTTCTGTAAGAATGAGTTAATCGCTTAAATATTGTTATTACCGGAAAATTCTACTCGTGCATGACCTCACTATCATCTAATACTGCATCCGAAGGTTCACTGATTCCCCATTTTTGTGTTAGCTTCGCATTCAGCTACATCTTGTAATAGGATTCACACTCATTCATTTGCTTCTTCGTAGGGGTTTTCATGATGTCAGACAGTTGATGCATACACTTTAATGATTTCAAGAGAACAACTCTTGTTCTTTCTTGAAACAAATCTTTACATTGCTTCAAAATCTATGATTATCTTTAATTTCTTCAGTTACCGTACAGTCTACTCCCGAATTTACTGTGCACTCTTTCCATCTGCAGTGAAACAACTGTGAGAGTTTTTATTCCATTTCATCTTAGCTTTCACGTCACTTCTTGTAAGATCCCTGTATCCCGTTTCTTTCACGTCGCTTCTTGTAAGATCCCTGTATCCCGTTTGAACTTTATTAATTCATCTTCAGACTCTTGAGCTCAGTAATCTATTGTTGCGAAATAACAAGTAGTATAAGCGGTTGGAACTAAAATACCCATATTATTACCAGTGTACAGGTTCTTTCTCATCTCCACTGATGAAGTATCTAGGACTGTTCAGGGTATTTTCTGAATATGTTGGCATAAGGAGCCCGTGGTCTCGGAGAAATGCTTCTGAGTAGTAATGTAATTCTTGTTTGTCCTGTTTGTTACATATGTTATATTTGTTGTTGTAAAATTACCTTCACAGCAATGAAAAAGCCTGTATAACACACAACAAACAGCACCACGTTATACAAATCGTGCGCACTTTTTTCACAACCTCGTTGTGCCTCTCCTTCCGTACAGTCAGTTGTGATAGTGATCTGCTGCCTATACTAATGTTGTGTTTCTCACAAGCACTACCCGTGGAATCATTCGTCACCTGCTCTCACTGCCTCATTTACTCTCGTCGCCGCAGGTACTCTTTATACAAACTATGTGATCAAAAGTATCCAGACACCCCCAAAAAATACCTTTTTCATATTATGTGCATTGTGCTGCCACATACTGCCAGATACTCCATACCAGCGACATCAATAGTCATTGCACATCGTGAGAGAACGGAATGGGGGTACTCTTTATATAAACTATGTGATCAAAAGTATCCGGACACCCCCAAAAAATACCTTTCTCATATTTTGTGCATTGTGCAGCCCCATACTGCCAGATACTCCACATCAGCGACATCAATAGTCATTACACATCGTGAGAGAACGGAATGGGGGGCTCCGCGGAGCTCACAGACTTCGAAAGTGGTGAGGTGATTGGGTGTCACTTGTGTCATACGTCTGTAAGCGAGATTTACCCACTCCTAAACATCCCTAGGTCCACTGTTTCCGATGTGATAGTGAAGTGGAAACGTCAAGGGACACGTACTGCACAAAAAGTACAGGCCGACTTCGTCTGTTGACTGACAGAGACCGCCGACAGTTAAAGAGAGTCGTAATGTATAACAGGCAGACATCTATCTAGACCATCACACAGGAACTCCAAACTGCATCACGATCCACTGCATGTACTATGACAGTTAGACGTGAGGTGAGGAAACTTGTATTTCATGCTGGAGCAGCTGCTCATAAGCCACACATCACGCCGGTAAATGCCAAACGATTCTTCGCCTGGTGTAAGGAGCGTAAACGTTGGACTATAGAACAGTGGAAAAACTTTGTGAGGAGTGACGAATCACGGTACACAATGTGGCGATTCGATGACAGGATGCGGATATGGCGAATGCCCGGTGAACGTCATCTGTCAGTGTGTATAGCTCCAACAGTAAACTTCAGAGGCGGTGGTGTTATGGTGTGGTCATGTTTTTCATGGAGGAGGTCGTCCACCCATTGTTGTTTTGCGTGGCACTATCATAGCACCGGCCTACATTGATGTTTTAAGCACCTTCTTGCTTTCCACTGTTGAAGAGTAGTTCGGGGATGACGATTGCATCTTTCAACACGATCGAGCACCTGTTCATAATGCACGGCCTGTGGCGGAGTGGTTAAACGACAATAACATCCCTGTAATGGACTGGCCTGCACAGATTCCTGACCTGAATCGTATAGAACACCTTTTGGATGTTTTGGAACGCCGACTTCGTGCCCAGCCTCACCGACCGACATAGATACCTCTCCTCAGTGTAGGACTCCGTGAAGGATGGGCTGCCATTCCCGAAGAAACCTTCCAGAACCTGATTGAACGTATGCTTGCGAGAGTGGAAGCTGTCATCAAGGCTAAGGGTGGGCCAACACCATACTGAATTCCAGCATTACCGGTGGAGGGCGTCACGAACTTGTATGTAATTTTCAACCAGTTTAGATTAGATTGGATTAGATTAGATTAGATTAATTATTCATTCCATAGACCCACAAAGAGGGGATCCTCCTGGGTGTGGAACATGTCAGATAAACACATTACAAAAATGAAATTAGAAAAACTAGAGTTTCATTAATTTTAACCATCCTCAGTGAATAAACAGCACAATTATCTACACGAATTAAAATTAATCTTATAACATTTACAGGTTTAACACATGTGCTTTTATTAAATCCGTCATTTACACATTAACTAGGTACTTGGCTATTACAACGAAATATTGTCAAAAATTTAAGTAAATTATTCATTTCAATAATCCTTAGTTAAGAACAATCAAATTATGTACAAGATTTAAATTTCCACTGTTTACAGACTTAAGACTTACATCTGCTTTTCATAAATCCATCATTCACAGAGTAGGTAGTTACTTGGCTGTTACAACCAAGAATTTCAAAAATTAAAGTGTAATAAATTTTCATTAAAATGGTCACTGCACTTGTTGAGAAATTCATGGATGGAATAGGAGTTGGTCACCAAAAATTCTTTTAAATTATGTTTAAATTGTGCCTTGTCTGAAACTAAACACTTAATGGTTGCTGGTAACTTACTGAAAATATGCGTATCTGAATACTGGACCCCTTTCTGGGCAAGAGTAATTGATTTTAAATATATATGTATATTGTTCTTATCCCTGGTATTGATACTGTATACTAAGCAGTTAGTTGGAAAAAGAGATGTATTATTTACAACAAACTTCATTAAGGAATAAATATACTGAGTGGCTGTGGTTAGTATGCCCAATTCTTTGAATAGGTTTCGACATGATGCTCTTGAATTTACACTACGCATTACTCTTATTATACGCTTCTGTACTCTAAAAATTTTTTCTCGGTTTGTGGAGCTACCCCAGAATATGATACCATATGACATAATGGAGTGAAAATAAGCAAAATATGCCATTTTTTTAAAAATATTTATATCCCCCATGTCTGACATCATTCGCATTGCCAACACAGTCTTGTTTAGGCGATTTAGCAGTTAACGTTAGTATGTGTCGGGATACTTTTGATCACGTAGTGTAGCATCCCAGATATTATACCCGCGCATTCGTTGAGAACGGTTCCCACCGACTGGCCTCCAAGCGACCGTGTTACGACGTCATGTGAGTGTGTTAGCCGTCTTTCCTGCGACTAATGGCCACAGTACAGTAGTATGTGTTCTGTGGTCCCTCTCTGTGAACACGAATACTCAGTCTCCTGGATGAGGTTTACAAATACAAAATGCGTGAAGTATGACCAGCGGCCAATTAAGAAGTTAACTGTATTCCAGCTGGTATAGACATGCTTCATCCCAAACCTCTTCATGATTTTGGGAAACAATACGTATAGACTAACAGTGGGAAAGCCTGAGACACGGCAGCCAGTTCGGCTCTTATTTTGCAGGTCGCTTATGTAACCTAGTAGAAAAGTCTAAGCACTTTTGAGAACACCAACCATATAATTCATGACGCGTAATGTAATCGAAACTGACGAGATAGATTGAAAATTGAAAACTAAGCATTTTTGCATTTTTCATCGACATATATGGGGTCCGTAAATATATTTCCCCAGAAATCGAGGAAAAAAACGTCAATAACTGCCGTTTGTGTACCGATTAGGTAAGAACTGGGCAGTAGTATTCTCTTTTATTTTGTCATTTGTGTCTTTTTGGTTCCGGAACTGACAAGTCTAGGAGCGTTAATAAAGTCAGTAAGTCTGTAAGGAGTAATAGAAAAGAAGGAAAACAATTCTCAAACGACTTGGAGTAGTAAGGAACTAAATTTTTAAGCCTCGTTATATCAAAACAGTTCTGTGTTATGGAGCTGCGAAGGCAAGGCATGTTATTGTATGAGGGAGGGAAACAAACCCCTGTCCCATTTTGCAGTGTACATACAGAGGTGACAAAAGTCATGGGATTGTGATATGCTCATATACAGATAGTGGTAGTAGCACGTACACAAGATATAAAAGGGCAGTGCATTGGCGTAGCTGTCATTTGTACTCAGGTGGTTCGTATGAAAAGGTTTCCGAGGTAATTATCGCCGCTCGAAGGGAACTGATTGGCTTTGAAAGAGGAATGGTAGTTGTAGCTAAGGACACTGTATATTCGATTTCAGGAATCGATATGGACTTAATATTCCGAGATCCACAGTATCAAGAGGGTGCTGAGAATACCAAATTTCAGGCACAAAATCTCACCACGGACATCGCAGTGGTCGTTAGACCGAGAGCAGTGTCATTTGCGTAGAGTTGTCAGTGCTAACAGAAAAGGAAAACCACGTGAAATAACTGCAGAAATCAATGTGAGACGTACGATGAACATATCCGTCAGGACAGTGCTGTGAAATCTGGGGTTGGTGGGCTACGGCAGCACACCAGCGACGGGAGTGCTTTTCCCAACACTACGACATCGCCGTGCAGCGCCTCTCGTGGTCTCATGACCATGTCGATTGGATCCTGCATAAGTGTAAGAGCGTGGCCTGCTCGGAAGAAGTCCGATCTGAGCAGGTAAGAGCTGATGGTAGGGTCCGAGAGTGGCGCAGTGACCATGAAACCACGAACTTAAGTTGTCAACAAGACACGGTGCAACATGGTAGTGGCTCCATAATGATGAGGGCTGTGTCTGCATGGAATATACTGTGTCCTCTGATCCAACTACACTGATTATTGATTGCAAATGGTTACCTTCGGCTACTTGGAGGCCATTTCCAGCCATTCATGGACTTTGATTTCCCATACAACGCTACAGTTTTTATGTATGGCGATGCATCATGTCACTGGGTACAGCCGTTCCCATCTGGTTTGGACAACATTCTAAACTTTTAGAGCGGATGATCTGGCCACATAGATCGCCTGACATGAATATCATCGAACATTCGTGGGACATAATCGAGAGGTCGATTCTTGCACAAAATCCTGCACCTGCAACGCTTTTGCAGTTATGGACGGCTATGAAGGCAGCATGGCCGAGTATTTCTGCAGCAGACTTCCAAAAACTTGCTGAGTTCATGACACGTCGAGTAGGAGTACTACACCGGCAAAAGGAGGCGCGACACAATATTCAGAGGTATCCCACGACTTCTGTCTACGCAAAGTATGAAATAAACGCATTCGTAGAAGACGCAATATTCCACCACAGCATCTAGAACATTGTTGCCTAAAGTTTTCCTGTGATTATAAGGAACTAAATATTGATTTTGTCCTCATTGTGGTCAGTCGTGTAACCGACTAGTTAAAAAATGTTTACATCACGTGCTCCGAAATTAAATTTAAAAAGTATATTTTGAGAACATTTTTATACCATGCGTTGCTGATTTCCCATAGGTTTAATGTACGCAACAGATACACACAACAGAGACTTTAGATATCATTCATATATTTTCCATGACTGTTTACAACAGTGTACCAATGCTGGTGTAATTTTTCGATTCCGCGACTATAGAACTCGTCGATTCATGTTCGCAGCGCATTTTGGTCCGGAAAGGAAGTTCTTGAAGATTATTCGATAGAGAGCGGAAAAGGTGCAAATCTGACGCTGCTAGGTCTGGAGAATAAGGAGTGTGCGGTATGATTTTCAAACCAATCTCCTGCGTAGCGTTCTATGTCAGTCTAACAGAACGCGGGCGGCGTTATCGTGGAGCAGCATCGAATCACGCAGTCTTCCTGTTTGTTATTCTTTCGCTGCGTCTGCAAGACGTCTCAGCTGTTGATAATAACTGTAAGCAGTGTTGGTCAGACCTCGGGGAAGCGATTCGTAATACCATACCGACGCTGTTCCACCATATGCGTAACATTATTTATCGTGGATGTACGCAGGTCTTTCTCCTCAGAGTTGCTGCTTTGTTTGGACTCAAATAATCCTTTCTTTCCCTTACCTTAGCATAAAGAGAGCATTTCTCTTCACCAATAACGATACAGAATCGGAATGGTCGGTGTTGTTCATGAGCCAATTGATGACGAGAATATAAAGATTCACATATGGCCACCCGCGGATTTTTTGTGATTTTGGCTTATAAGGGGACAGTACATACTTGCCCTCACCGATTTCATTCATGTTTGTACGGTGTGTAGATCATGACTAGGACTTCAAAGTGTAAAAAGGAAGGCCCAGCTTTCAATCGTTTTCGAGAAAATTGAGTTTGGAAGTATTAATAATGCATATATAGTAGCTGGTGCTCACTTACATCCAAGAATTCTATAGTCTACCGAGTAAGCGCTTGGTTTCATAAGATGGAGGACTCTGGATTGAATATCGCTCCCGCTACTGTTTTTTTCGTTCCACGTAATTCTAATAACAGATGTATTGCTTTTTGTGCAAATTATCAGTATCTAAGGAATCATTTATCGTTAACATAATCTTCACTTCAGATATTCGGGTTATTCTCTCACATTTTGGAAGTAGTTTATCATTATAACCGTATTCCTGTAGGTACGTCTCAACCCACCTCGAGCGGATGTTCCTAGTATAGGTACAGGTGCGATACGGCTCACCGTGTGTACCCATTTTCCCTGTAATACTGCAGTTAGTTTTGACGCACCAGAAGCAGCTCCATGTGCGCAAACAACCTTCGATAGGTGGAGGGACAAAGAAAAAAGACTTTACAAACACGAAGAATTCTTCATTCGTATGTTAGACGCGGAGGTAGTTACTTGTCAACTCACCAAGATGTCTCATTTTACGAGTAAATGTATTGATATGCTTGGTGCTTCGACAGCAAGTTCACGTGAACCTGATTGTGTATGCTTTAGAGTAAAGTTTCAATAACGTGATTAAAAACGGTACTTGTGTACAGTGAATAACTCCTTCTTCAAAACAATCTTATCACTTCAAAACCTGCTGCAGTAATAAAACAAGAACACATGGAAATTGAAGAAGTAATATTTCGCAGAATTTTCGAAGTGCTAGTGAAGAAACAACTCGTGGTAAGTACAAGACGAATTAATTGCTCACGAAGACATGAAGGAACAGGTGTGTTTGGAGAAACTGAGAAAGTCGCTTTATATTCATCGGAGAGAAGCAATCGAAAATGGACAGCGATTATGTCCCACAGTATTACGAGACTAGGGTGGACAATCTAACCAGAGAGAATCTTCGTAGAAGCGGATCTTCGCGCCTGAAAAGCATGTAAGGTTGGAAAAGATGGGAAGAACATACAAAACAACGTGAAGCAAGGCGTGAACAGCTTAAAACAGTTGATTCGTGGACCTATGGTCGTGTCATAGAAGTTAGAGGATGTAATCAGCAGGTGCCGGTGACGACGAGAAACCTGCGGCAGTGGGCTGCTGCTGCTGCTAGCCAATTTCCTGATTTAAATTTTCCAGCTTCTGACCCGTGGGGGTCCTTTTCAAATGAAGACATCGGATTCGTCACAGAAGAATCTCCATATGTGCACCCGAGAGGAAAAGCGCTTCACTGCAGCACGTCCTACATGCAGGAGAAATTTCTGAACGCCGACTACAGCTCTCACACCAAAATGACAAGATATTGTTATGAACACTCATTAAACAGGTATTACATATAGGAGTACCTGATTTATTTACATTAAATGCAATACTATTTTTATGGACCATACGATGCTAACTTGTGACAGTTTGTTCTAGAGTACCAGCATCAATCGTCTTACGACCAACCTCGAGCCGAACGCCGAACAAAGGTGGTTCTTGTGCAGCGAAAGGATATGCACAAGGTGATAAATTCGTACCCTGCCAAATACTTTGTCACCTTATCTGGAAAATTATTACCACTGGTCTTTGTTTACGTACAAGAGACGACTGGCTCATTTGGACCAAAGGTGCTAAGAGCAGCTAGTGAGTATGCACATAAATACAAAAACGTTATGATAATATCCTCAAAGTGTGGCAAACTCACAAGAGGTTTGGTTAGGAAATTTCTAATTGAAGTCTTGAAGTCACACGTAAGGGAAGAACAATTTCTTTTGCTCATTGATTCAAGGGGTGTGCAAACGAACCCGGTTTTGTACGACGAAATTTTTTAAGATAGCAGCGTGCAGTATTAAAGTAATCCTTCCAAAATGTAGTCTGCTGGTGCAACCCTGCAACGTTTACTTACACAGATAGATGAAAAACCTTATAAAGCGACTACAAAATTGCTCGTACTTCATCGAACACAATAGAGAGATAGCTTTAAGAGAAGACTGCATAAATATTCAATCAATCGTGTACCATCTGTTGTTTGTACTAATATTCGTTAATACGATTAGGTATGCGTGGTAAGCTGCGAAACTGTGTGATGACTGATAACCGTTTATGAACGTAAACCAACCTTGTTTTACGGTAGAAACACTGCTAAAACCATGCTGATGCTAAAACTCGACGTTCTTTATGTGTGCTGTACGCCACAGTAATTTTTGTTATACATGTGTTTCTACGATCAGTATCATCCTGATTGGTGAAGTGCTCCATACGTGTCACAAATTTAGGTACAATAAAGTCAATAAAAAGACTATACTGATTTGATTCAAAATGGTCGTATATCCTTTTTTTTCAGTGTTCATACAAAAATATTTTGTTTTCCTATTTTTCGGGATAAATACCGGGTGATCAAAAAGTCAGTATAAATTTGAAAACTGAATAAATCACGGAATAATGTAGATGGAGAGGTACAAATTGACACACATGTATGGATAGACATGTGGTTTTATTAGAACTGAAAAGTAGAAAAGTTCAAAAAATCTCCGACAGATGGCGCTTCATCTGATCAGAATAGCAATAATTAGCATAACAAAGTAAGACAAAGCAAAGATGATGTTCTTTACAGGAAATGCTCAATATGTCCACCATAATTCCTCAACAATAGCTGTAGTCGAGGAATAATGTTGTTAACAGCACTGTAAAGCATGTCCGGAGTTATGGTGAGCCATTGGCGTCCGATGTTGTCTGTGAGCAACCCTAGAGATGTCGGTCGATCACGATACACTTGCAACTTCAGGTAACCCCAAAGCCAATAATCGCACGGACTGAGGTCTGGAGGGACCTGGGAGGCCAAGCATGACGAAAGTGGCGGCTGAGCAGACGATCATCAAAAAAATGGTTCAAATGGTTCTGAGCACTATGGGACTTAACATCTGTGGTCATCAGTCCCCTAGACTTAGAACTACTTAAACCTAAGGACATCACACACATCCATGCCCGAGGCAGGATTCAAACCTGCGACCGTAGTGGTGCGCGGTTCCGGACTGAAGCGACTAGAACCGCTCGGCCACCGTGGCCGGCAGAGGATCATCACCAAACCACGCGCGTAAGAGATATTTCACGCGTCTAGCAATATGGTTGGTTCTAATAAAACCCCATGTCATTCCAAGCATGTGTGTGAATTTTTACCACTCTATCTACATTATTCCTTAATTTATTAAGTTTTCAAATTTATACTGACTTTTTGATCACCCGGTATGATGCAAATTATAAATGAATCATTCAGTACTGATAATTTCGACAATCACAATAAATCTGTTGTTAGTTACTTGGGAACAAAAAAGAGCACCAGCAGCGAGATTCGATACAGCGACCTTGAGGTTATGAATCTAAGCACTCAACCACTTGGTTACGGGTTCTTTGCCTCTCAGTGACCACTTTTACGGGTTCTTTGCCTGTAAGTGACCACACAGTAGTATATAGACGCATGCCTAAAACTTTCAAAATTTATTTTCTCGAAAACGGTTGGGAGTTGTGCCTTGCTCTTTAGACAAGTTGAAGTCCTAGCTGTGCTCTACACACACACTGTCAAATTGAATCAAATCGGTGAGGGCAAGTACGTACGGTCCTGCTGCTAGAGCATTCGGTACCTATACACCCGATTTTTGAACCTTCTCCATTGTCTGCAAATATCACGCGATGATGGAATGATCAGTTCTTCATATTTCCCACTTATCGAGTACACTGTCGGCAGTCACTGGGACTTAATGCGCGCTGATCCTCATCAAGCGTGTAATTTTCCTGAACTTGGCAAGTCACTAATATCAACCGTAAAACTAGGAAACTATTTCCTTGCCGTGCTGTGTCAGGTGTTATTATCCCCAAACACCGCGCAAATTTTTCTGGCTGCCTCAGCTACTTTCACCCCCGTATTAAACTTAAGCAGAAGAATATGTCAGAAGTAATCTGATTCCTCCACGATTTTCCAGCGTCCACAGCTCCACTGACTATCTGTAGACTCAGATTCAGCAGTGAACTACAAATAAAATACATATTACGATCGATACAGGAAACCCTAGCAACCGGAATACCACCATGCAAACCATAAGAGCTACGAACGTACGCACCAAAGTAATATTTCGTAAACGGAATGTAGTTGTGAGGCACCGAACCCGGCCGCCGACAGTGCGCGGAACGCCTTGCGCGCTGAATGACAATGGCCGGCCGCGGTGGGCCGCTCCGGCCATTAATACCAACCAAGCGGACGGAAGGCGCCGCCGAGGGGCCCGCCTAACGCTGACAAATGGCTGGCCGGCCGGCCGGCCGGCGGCGTGGCTTCGCGGCAGGTGCGAGTCGCTGATTACCGCGCTGTCCGCAGCCGGGCAGCGGCGCCACTGCTGCGCTAGATAAAGGAGCCCGTCCTATCTGCTACTGTCAGCAAGCTCCCAGCATTGTACGTGTGTGGTTGTGTCTTGTTATTAGTCAGAACCCGAGGAAGACAGAAACAGTCGCCTCACAAACCGCGCGGCATTGTCTCAGTAGCAACAGTGACACACTTGCAAGTCATTTTAATGAAGGAGGTACTGATGTGTGCCGCGCGCTGCACTTCTGAAGTATGAACTCTGCTGCAAATAGAATTAGTATCCCTGGAAAGACGTCAGTCTTGAACAGATGATAGCATACGCCACCTGGTGGATAGCAGATGTACTGCTAATCGTTTCAAAGTCGTCCGCCAACAGACAGCGAAATGTCACCTCTACCATCTACTGGCCATTAAAATTGCTATACCAAGAAGAAATGCAGATGATAAAAGTGGTATTCATTGGACAAATATATTATACTAAAACTGACATGTGATTACATTTTCACGTAATTTGGGTGCATGGATCCTGAGAAATCAGTACCTAGAACAACCACCTCTGGCCCTAATAACGGCCTTGATGCACCTGGGCATTGAGTCAAACAGAGCTTGGATGGCTTGTACAGGTACAGCTGCCAGTGCAGCTTCAACACGATACCCTAGTTCATCAAAAGTAGTGACTGGCGTATTGTGACGAGCCAGTTGCTCGGCCACCATTAACCAGACGTTTTCAATTGGTGAGAGATCTGGATAATGTGCTGACCAGGGCAGCAGTCGAACATTTTCTGTATCCAGAACGGCCCGTACAGGACCTGCAACATGCGGTCGTCCATTATCCTGCTGAAATGTAGGGTTTCGCTGGGATCGAATGAAGGGTAGAGCCACGGGTCGTAACACATCTGAAATGTAACGTCCACTGTTCAAAGTGTCGCCAGTGCGAACAAGAAGTGACCGAGACGTGTAACCAATGGCATCCCATACCATCACGTCGGATGATACGCCAGTATGGCGATGACGAATACACGCTTCCAATGTGCGTTCACCGCGATGTCGCCAAACACGGATGTGACCATCATGATGCTGTAAACAGAACTTGGCTTCATCCGAAAAAATGACGTTTTGCCATTCGTGCACCGATGTTCGTCGTTGAGTACACCATCGCAGGCGCTCCTGTCTGTGATGCAGTGTCAAGGGTAATCACAGCCATGGTCTCCGAGCTGATAGTCCATGCTGCTGCAAACGTCGTTGAACTGTTCGTGCAGATGGTTGTTGTCTTGAAAATGTCCGCATCTGCTGACTCAGGGATCGAGACGTGGCTGCACGATCCGTTACAGCCATGCGGATAACATGCCTGTCATCTCGACTGCTAGTGATACTGTAACGACAACTGTACATATAATAATTTTTTTCTTTATGAATTTAGATAAATTAATGTAAGCAATGTTTGAACTTCTTTTTCGGTTCGTATCGTTATGTTAAAGAGACTGTGAGCAACTTTTGAAAGGAATATTATTATTTATGTTAGATTTCAAATAATGTGGTAATCAAAGGAAAGTGTATTTAATGTTAAAACTATTGTAAGATGTGAAAATTGTAATTTATACACTTGGTCCATGCGTAGATAATGCATTAGGATATGTGTAGTAGAAAACCTGTGGTGAATACCCTACCTGTAGGGGAGCTGGAAAAGGTGGAGGCAGGCAAGCGCGGGAAAACGCACACTGGCGCGGTTCGGCACAACGGGCTCAGTATTACAGTCGGAGGCGAGCAACGGTCGGAGTTGGGAATCGGTCAGAGGAACACGTACTGTACCGAGGAGGCTACCCAGGAAAAGTGGATTCCATTGAGCCTCGGATGAAACGATTCCGACGACTACTTGGCATGGCTATATTCTGTGGCACAAAATTGGACAGATTACGTCGCTAAGAAGAAGGAAAATGCCAATGCAGTGAGAGCCTTAGCCGTGTTTGTATGTGTGCCGTGCTGCTCGCTATCTCGCTGCCCGCCAACCGCCGCACCGACTTGCACAGGTCAAACATTTATTTCATCTTTAGAAGTGTATCTGTGTGGACCAGTGTCGAAAATGTTTCTAACTGTTCAATAATAACGTGAATTTTACCAGAATTGCCTTAGCCGTGACTTATCCTGATCACTGACCTAGTCAGGATCCTTACCTCGTATTGTGCAACCCGAGTATCCTGAACTGAAAGTTTAAAATTAGTGTCAATAAGAATTATCAGCAGTCAAACCTTTGCTATAAAGAAGTTTACAGTTCTGTGTGTTATTACAAATGTTGGTAAAGAACAAAAGTATGACTAAATTGGAAGAGAGTTTTTTTTTTTTTTTGGATTGAGTTAGCGATGTTATTTAATTAATTTGAGACAGAAATAATGACAGTTAAATTATTCAGAAGTAAGACAAAAGAGTAGTTATCCATAGATTGATAATTTTGAGTGCTAATTTGCCTTCAGTACTTAATTGTTTCAGTTTAACGACCATAACAGTTTCAGGCCCCCCCCCCCCCCCTTCTCTTGCCCATTCTTTCAAACCTTGAAATGTGCTGATCAGATTTGACCAGTAAAGCTAAATTCTATATTAATCCTAAGTGTATTAGTGTTTTTCCATCATTAATAGTGACATTGTGTGTGTGTACTTTCAAGATTGTCGATGCTAGGGCAATCTATGCCCGATTTCGGTCTGATCAATATACAAAATGCAGTTCGTAGTAATCATTGCTGTGTGGTGTTGTGTAATTTTAGCTCGTCCAAATTAGTACAAAAAAGAGAAAACTTTAGTTCAGTGGATTTTTCCGGTTCCAAACTTTACCATATAACGCAACGTTACTACGTGTAGTTATGCTTGTACATGCACCCACTTATACAAGGAAAAACTCACTCTTTGCCTAATTAGGCTGGCGACCGAATTATTAATTATAGGTAGTATTTACTGTGTGTACTTCTTGTCCATGCGAAAGATTAATTATACTTTACATTTGCTTGACTGCTTCACTGTAGCTATTGACTGAGTATAAGTCCGATCTTGCTTCTATTAGGTACACGCGGTCAACTTATGTACTAAAATCCTTGTTTATAAGGTGAAGCCCGTGAACTTATTACAGTCCAGGCTTTATAGAGCTAATGTACGTCCGAGTAGGGCGGTAGCGTTACAATACGAGGCCGTCGGCCTCGACTGATAGTGACACGAGGCCGTTGGGATCCAGCACGGCGTTCCGTATTACCCTCCTGAACCCACCGATTCCATATTCTCCTAACAATCATTGGATTTTGACCAACACGAGCAGCAATGTCGCGATACGATAACCCGCAAACGCGATTGGCTACAATCCGACCTTTATCAACGTCGGAAACGTGATGGTACGCATTTCTCCTCCTTACACGAGGCATCACAACAACGTTTCACCAGGCAACGCCGGTCAGCTGCTGTTTGTGTATGAGAAATCGGTTGGAAACTTTCCTCGTGCCAGAACGTTGCAGGTGTTGCCACCGGCGCCAACCTTGTGAGAATACTCTCAAAGCTAATCATTAGCATATCACAGCATCTTCTTCCTGTCGGTTAAATTTCGCGTGTGTAGCACGTCATCTTCGTGGTGTAGCAATTTTAATGGCCAGTAGTGAAACAGGGAATGCTTACAGCCAGTGTGATCAAAAGCAAGCAGGTAACCATGCCACAAAGACGAACTCATGCTTCCTACAGCCAACTGAGTGCGTTTTAAACGAGTAAAATTGTGGGCTTCTCAATGGTGGAATGGTCCTTTCGGAGAACTGCCACAGAATCTGGACGTGCTGCGTCAGCTGGTCAACGACGCTGGTACCAGTGGTCAGGGGAACATTTTCATACCTTCAGACGACGCTCTGGACGTCCACGTTGCACATACGCCACCCAGGGTTGTCGTATTGTAAGGGCAGCAGTGGCAAATCGTGCGGCTATCACAGCACTAACAAGAAGGTTTGAGAACCGGGACGTATCAACACGAACTATTGCAAACTGGTTATTAGCAGTGGAGCTACGGTCAGCACACCTATTGCACATCTTCCATTCACGCCCCAGCATCGATTTGCACGGCCATCAGAGGATCACTTAGGATATGGGATCGCCGCATCGTTGTATTCAGCGACGAAAGCAGATTCTGTCTGCACGCAATCGATGGTCGTTTGCGGTTATGACGTAACCCGGTCAGCAGTGTCACGTAGAGAACATTCGTCCAAGACCCACTGGCCCATCCCAGGCATTATGGTCTAGGGAGCGATAACCTACAGCTCTCGTTCACCTTTGGTGTTTCTGGAGGGTACCCTAACCAGCGCTTTGTATGTGTAGAAAGTCGAAAGCCTCGTTCTTTTGTCGTGCTTGCAACAGGAAGGTGATTTGTTGTTACAACAGGATAGTGCTCCCCCACACACTGTCCGTGAAATTAAGCGTCCTCTACAAGACGTGCAGCAACTTCCCTGGACGCACGATTTCCGGATTTGTCTCCAATCCAGCACGTGTGGGTTATTGCGACTCATCAGCCAACAACCCTTAATGAACAACCTGAACAGGTCGAGCAGGCGTGGCATAACATATCCCAGGACAGTATTCGCTATCTTTACTATCGACTGGATGCTAGCGAGAGCACCCACACTGCCAACCACGGAGGCTACGCCACATGCTAATATGGGAGTTTCAGCACGGGTTGGAACCTGGTACTTTAGAGCCGTACGTGTTATTGACGTGTAAATGTAGTCATTTCACGTACTGCATATGCACTGTTGGAGTAATAAATCTTGAGTGAAATTGAAACATCTGAAAGAGAGTACTAAGTTTTTTATTCCGGCACTGTATGTGTGAGACTTGCATGTGTAATGGAATCCATCTTTAGTGGTAACCGATATACACAAACGTATATCGACCTCAGTAACAGATAAAATTTTGTGTACAATACAGCAGAAACGTAAGATTTCTTACTTACTGTGCACGTGTACATAAACAGACGTGTCCGTCACGTGTAAAGTTGTTATGCCGGTTAACATATATGGATCTAGAAAATACAGAATTCGAAGTATATTCGTAAAGCTATTATAACCCTGTACATAACAATGGTTACATTGAAACCTTTCCGTCGGATAAATAAAATAAATAATTTAACTTACTTTCCGTCTGATGAAAGAAGGAAACAGAATTTAACTTTTTGTGCCTTGCAGCTTTCCTGTCTGGACTTGCTTTTGACAACGTGTCTGATCTGATAGTCTTTAGAGTGCACAGTGTTGTACGCCTTGTGCCTTTATTGGTAACAATATTAAGGTGACTGATCAAAAGAAGATTATTTCGACGTGAACACATGAGCTTACGCCGGGGCCCTTAGTACTGATTGTCTATGCAGTAAACCTGAAAATATACATCTATATTTTTCTTACCTTTTATTTTACTGGGTAGCCTACGGATAACGTCATCTGACTGCATGTCTGAATATACTCACTCTGATCTATTTTTGACAATTTTTTGGGTTGGCATTCATTTACTGGGATTGCAAATATCTGAGCTAAAACTGTACTTATTACTCATTTGCTTTTTTGATTGAAGTTACTGGTGAAAACTTCAATGTCATTATTAAATTAAAAATTGAGAAAACTCTACAGAAGTTAAATGGGTCTGAGCACTACGGGACTTAACTTCTGAGGTCATCAATCTCCTAGAACTTAGAACTACTTAAACCTAACTAACCTAAGGACATCACACACATCCATGCCCGAGGCAGGATTCGAACCTGCGGCTGTAGCGGTCGCGTGGTTCCAGACAGTAGCGCCTAGAACCGCTTGGCCACCTCGGCCGCCAAAATTAAATCTTGTGGTTTCTGGGTTCAATGAAAAACGATACGATATTGACTGAGATAAAATCATTTATTCTGAAAATGACTGAATATAAATTTTTAGCTCTTTATAATGATTCAATTAATAAAACTTTAGTTTGGAGTTCGTTTACATAAAACAGATTAAAAATGTAACAACGAACTTACAGTATGCAGTTTGCGCTTAAATACCTTTGATGTCTTCATGACGTCGATTTTTAATAATTCATAAATAGTTACAAGTTATATAATTAAAGTATACTTCAAGTAATATACAGCTGGTGGCGAACAGGCACACCGCTCTGTCTCTACACACAACTACACTGCACAACGGTTGAGTCAAGGGTGTTCTATCGACAATGCTGCGCGCTTCTCGCCACGCTCCCTATGTATCAATGCGCGGGCTCACCCGCCAACAAAGAGCTTGGTGCAGATACTTCAATGTCACAATCGATATGCAAAGAACTTAAATAAAAACATTTTTCTTGACATTTTTCTTACACACTGTAACTGATATTTACATATTTCTTAGCTCATAAATATTTTTCATGGCCTGTTCGATTTTCTATTGACATATTTCAACATGACCACATATAGTTTCGTTGATGTCTTCATGACGTCGATTTTTAATAATTCATAAATAGTTACAAGTTATATAATTATAGTATACTTCAAGTAATATACAGCTGGTGGCGAACAGGCACACCGCTCTGTCTCTACACACAACTACACTGCACAACGGTTGACTCAAGGGTGTTCTATCGACAATGCTGCGCGCTTCTCGCCACGCTCCCTATGTATCAATGCGCGGGCTCACCCGCCAACAAAGAGCTTGGTGCAGATACTTCAATGTCACAATCGATATGCAAAGAACTTAAATAAAAACATTTTTCTTGACATTTTTCTTACACACTGTAACTGATATTTACATATTTCTTAGCTCATAAATATTTTTCATGGCCTGTTCGATTTTCTATTGACATATTTCAACATGACCACATATAGTTTCGTTTCCCATCTTACTTCTGTGGTAAACAGATCATGAAATGTGCTCTCTCGGCATGCAGAGGTCTAGAGAGGAACAATTCTCCTGCTAAAGGACAATGAAAAATGCAAATGATTCAAGTTTTTTCGTTGCTTATTTTGTCACATCAAGAAGGCACTTTTCAACAGTGATGTATCTGTTTGGTTTATAAACTACATTATTATCTTCTCTACGCAACCATTTGTGGTCATTCCCATACCTAAAAACCAAGGTTATTTCTCAGAGCGATGCGTCTTTTTGTCTGCCGCCACTGTTCAGTTAGTCTCGACCGCGAAAGTTTAAACAAATCCTTTGACTGGAAAAATGTAGTAATTTAGATAATCGGTCTGCGATATTCACAAACGTAGATTCTTTTTCTCTAAGAGAATAAACGAAAGAACACAAATGGAGCTCAAATTATTTGGTCTTTAAACCATCCGGCCTCAGGCTTCTGAAAACGGCCTCTGAATATCGTGAATAATAGAGGTAACTCCTAAATAATAGAGGTAATACAAAAAAATGTTATTTGAGATAAGCTGGTTCTTCTGATACTACGAAATGAAACACGGTTAGACAGTTAAATTTTAACACATTATTCCTTTAGACGAGATTACATGAGACTTACAGGTATTCTCATGAACCGAAACATTATGAGCACCTTCTTAATAGCTTGTTTGTCCGTCTTTGGAATAAAATACGTCAATGATTCTGCGTATCAGTCCTATGACAGTTTATTGGTATGTTTGTGTAGGTAAGTGCCTTTACATCTCTATGCACGGTCAGCCGCACGGGATTAGCCGAGCGGTCTCAGGCGCTGCAGTCATGGACTGTGCCGCTGGTCCCGGTGGAGGTTAGAGTCCTCCCTCGGGCATTGGTGTGTGTGTTTGTCCTTTGGATAATTTAGGTTAAGTGGTGCGTAAGCTTAGGGACTGATGACCTTAGCAGTTAAGTCCCATAAGATTTCACACACATTTTTTTTCTGTGCACGGTCACGTATTTCGAGTAAATAACGGGCCGCTGATTTGCGTACGTGGTGGTGGCGTCCGATAGCGACTTTGGTGGATTCCACAGGATTTATATCAGGCGAATTTGGTCGCCGAGACATCACCGTGAGTTCACTATAAATCTCTTCTAATCACTTTAGCACGGTTCTGTTTCCGAGAAGCGGACCGTTATACTGCTGAAGGATGACATCGCCATCTGGGAAGATATCATGCATGAAGTGATGCAGGTGTTTCGCTTCGATTACTGGCACAGATCCCATGAAAGTGCATGGGAATGTCTCCCATAGCATAATACTGATACCACCAAACTGCGTCCGTGGCGCGCTGCACGTTTCGAGCCGCTCTTCAACTCGACGACGGCGTTTCTGCAGATGACCACCGATCTAGTGTAACAAAAATGTGATTCACCTGAAGAACCAGCACGTGTCCATTGATTAACGGTCGAATCACGATGGTCCGTGCCCACTGCAATCGTAATTGACGATATCATTGGGTCAACTTGTGAACACGTAAGGATGGTATGCTACAGAGCTCAGTATCCAAGAACGTGTGATTAACGCTGTGCTTGGAAACACTGAAAGAAGTCTACTGGGGCACACCTGTAATTGGCACCAGAATAAGATAAGAATATTGGTAAATTAAAATAAAACTCTTATAATATAAACGATAATAAGGATCGCTGACTGTGCGACCGCAGGCCAAAGATACTCCTTTATTGGAAGAAGAGTGCCCAGGGCGCACAGTTGTAGGTAGCTATCTGTGAACGAAAGGCGTTGGAGTAGGCAGTTATTTGTGGAGTGCTGTGTGAAGCTACCAAGAGCTAGATTAATATAGGTATGTCAATATTGTTGAACTTGGAAGCAGAAGTTTTCACGCAACCTAGGGAAGCTGTGAAATAACTATGGTTTCTGTTTTTGCCAGGCAACGGCCTTGCCACAGTGGATACACCGGTTCCCGTGAGATCACCGAAGTTAAGCACTGTCGGGCGTGGCCGGCGCTTGGATGGGTGACCATCCAGCCGCCATGCGCTGTTGCCATTTTTCGGGGTGCACTCAGCCTCGTGATGCCAATTGAGGAGCTACTCGACCGAATAGTAGCGGCTCCGGTCAAAGAAAACCATCATAACGACCGGGAGAGCGGTGTGCTGACCACACGCCCCTCCTCTCCGCATCCTCACCTGAGGATGACACGGCGGTCGGATGGTCCCGATGGGCCACTTGTGGCCTGAAGACGAAGTGTTTTTTTTTCTGTTTTTGCCAGCGAGTTAGTATAGATGAGTTGTCTGATAATTTGTATTTATTGAGTACACCAGAATGTATGTAAACAGTTTTGATAAAAAGGCTAGTTAGATATTTCACTTTTGTAAACCTTGTAAGATTTGTTAACAGAGCTACATGTATTCTTATGATCTGCATTTATGTTGGATTAGTGAAGTTAGATAATACTTGCTGTTTAAATCTCATTGTCTGTGAATCAATTCTGAGTAATATAACTTCGAATGATGATGATGATGACTCAGTGATCACAGACCCTGTAGACCACGCGCTGCATCAACTGTCTGCTTCCACCACCTTCTATCTCTCGCTGTCTCTCTTCACCCTGCGGAATTTCCTAATGCTCCAATGCCCTTTCAATGTCGTCTTTCTACCTTGTACCACGTCGACCCAATGGTTTTGTTGCCTGGAAAGTTCCATCAAATGCTTTGTTGGTGATTCTGTTGTTTTCCATTCTAGCCACATGTCCAGCCCATTGCAGTCTCCTAATTTTTTAATTTCTGGATGATAGTGGGTTGCTTCATGAACTGATAAATTTCATTGTTCTTTCGAATTCTACATACGCTATTCTCCAACACAGGTCCTCAGGTTTTTCTCATTACTTTTCTTTCGAAAACGTTCATTTTTTCTCTTTTATTCTCTGTAAGCGTCCAGCTTTCTTAACCGTACAGTACCATGGGGCAGATGATAGTGTTGTATATCTTCATCTATGTGGTGACTGACAAAGCTTTACATTTGAGTGGGTTGCTTAGTGAGTACAGACATCTTGACCCTGAGGCTATTCTTTCATTTATATCCGTTGTTATGATATTTTTACTGTTGAAACGTGATCCATGGTACTTAAACTGGAGACTTTTCTGAATTTAGAATGTTGGTTAATTTCAAAGTAAGGATCTGGGTATATGAATCGACCTATTTCCATATATTCGAATGTCACATGTTTTTGAAAAGCTAAGCTTAACTTACAATACAATTAAGCTAAAAAAACGTAGTGTTAGTAATTCACCATAATCAGTACCGCCTCATTGTCCAGGTCAGATAGTTTTTAAAGAAGTTGGATTTTCTTAAAAGCTCTCGTTTATCTGCAAAAAGAATCTCACGTGCATTTCAAGAATTACCGCCGGCACTGCACGTCACTGAGGCTGTGGTTAGCATATTTTTGTTTTTCATGAGATACCAGAATACAACGTGTTATTTCGTTGCTGCTCTAGAGGTAAGAAAATTTAATTTATTGTTATGCGCACAGAGACCAAAGTATCATTTTGAACAGGGCCAGATGATTCAGTGCTTAAGGGGCTGAATGTATTTTGCAATGACTGTATTTCTTTATTGGTGTTTAGACTTGCATGCCCAATCAATTCGTGTTAAGTTTTGCTAACAACACAGAGTAAGTACACCGGTTGCAGTTACAACACCCTGCCCGATAATTCGAGTTTTGTATCCATTCCACAGTTCACACATTCATTCAAGGTGTCAAGTTATTTCATTTATAATTATAAAAGAACTATATTTACTCTGATCTCTCAACCATTCTGTAGCAAAAAAAAGAGTTTAATGTTTTTTTGGCGCAACGCAGTTTACTAACTTTTACAAAAGTTTTCCACAGTTCATCGACATTTTTATGGTCCACATTGTTTTCGTTTGATTCTATAGTTCCATATTTCTCTCTTTGGCTTTGTACTCTGTATCCGATTAACGATGGGTTGCCAAAGTGTCAAGGTTCGGCGCGTATTTTTACAATTAGAGATACCGAAATAGGCGATTTTCCTATTATTGACAACAATGCTGAGAATGACAGTAACCACTCTGAGGTGCAACAGTTGCAAATAATCACAGAAAACATGAGTTCAGTTTCCCAAAATAATGTACAGCTTCCTGACAGTATGATTTTAAAAAATTTACTGTACGCTTGGACTGTCATTTCCGGCATAGCGGAAGACGCTGAGGCAGACGTTGCTAACACACAGATGTCAGAACACGACTCTTTACCGAATCAGGTCAGTGAACGTCCCTATTCTTGTACAGACAATCAGAAGGCCCTCCGTATGTCAGAGGACACAGTAGTGAGAAGTACTCATTCCGTTTTCAAACACTCGCCATATTCCATCAGCGGTAATTATGCAGATAATGCAACAAACGAGATGTCCGTGGTTGTAGATGATGTCTTCGCATCACAAAGCACAACGCAGATGACACCTGATGCATTTGAAAGTAATATTGAACCTATGCTTCAAAATATCATACACTTGTCCAAGGAATGATCTGATAAAATGAATGAACGATTTAATAAAAGGGATGAAGAGGTCGACAGCATACGAAAAATATTACATAACGACACTACACAGTTCAAAGAACAATTTCCCAGAATACGTGACGAGCTTAAATCATACATAGAAACGACTGATAACCGTTTCAAACAGGTAGATACAGATATTAACGTCACTGAAAATAATTCCGAAGAGCTCTTTACAGACGTTGCCACGTCTCAAGCCTCACGTCCTATCGAAAAACACGTCGACAATACAGAGCAAAATTCTATTGAGAAATTAACCATGACCTCTATTAAGCAACATGAAACTGCCAGTGTTTCCTCCAGCGCTGCCGTCAGTAACAGCAGTTTGATAATCTCTGAAAATGTTAAGGAACAATTGTGCCTACCAAATCAGATAACAATGCTAAATTGTCTCACGTCAAAAATTTCATCCCATTCCATTGATACTGCCGCCAATGCCGTCTGGAGTGACGCTGTTCAGCCACCCACGCAGTCTGAAAGAGTTAATAGTGAACTTATCAAGCCCCCTATTAAACATGATGACATTAACAGTAAAGAAGTTTTCAGTCAACTCCAAAATGGTGCATACAACGCTGCCTTTTGTCGTGAATACCCTCCGTTCACACCACAGCTTTCCGCTTCATCGTGTTCAAACATTTCTGCTTCAGTCAACCTTTGTGCTGATAAATGCTATTCCCCAACGATCGATTTGCAGACCAGATTCATACAGCAAAATCAAACCTCAGCAGATAACTTTTATTTTCCTCAGATTAATGATGCGAGCAATCAAACATCTGACGACACGTTCAGTCTCAACACAGAACATAGTTAGTTTCTTTCCGTGACGCATACTAGATTATCGCTGTGTCACAACGCTACATTTTTCGAAGAATGAGAGGATTTTCCTTACACTGAATCTTTGAATTGTGCAACTAATGCTGCGGAAAGGTAAACTACGTATACCCCCCACAGCCCACTGACATACTTAGCAGACCATTCTGAGAAGCAACATTTTTCTGTTAGATCTACTATTGCTACGGATTCCTGTGAAACTACGCAATAAATCACCATTCTATTTATCGCCTTCAAAGTAGCTACGTATAATCATGACAACCTACAGTCAGAACCCAAAATTAACAGCTACAAAAAGACTATGTTCATTACTACAGAAAATAAACACAGCAACTTCGTGGAAATCACATTCAGAATTTCAGCACGGATGCAGATGTTATTTTGAGCAAACAGAGTTTTATTAACGACGACAAGCCATCACAATCTGATGTCACAGCCTGTAAGAATGAAAGTCACAACAGTTCGACTTTATTTCAACAGCCCACGTATCTTTCTAACGAACAAAACATTCACTCTGATTACGTTAGAGATCTATAATTGACAGCAGCTTCATAAAGCTGACCTCACACTGTCAAGCTACATCTAGAATAATTCACATAAAATTTGTGAAACCACTCAGAGTAATACTTTCAGCACAAGGAAAGGAAAGCCTTAGCCGCGACAGCAACGTCGTATGAAGCATATTCAGAAAACCAGTATATATGCAGATGTTATTTTATGTGAATAGGATTTTATTATCTACGATCAGTCAGTTCTGCCTAAGGAGACAGCTCATCAGGAAAATGCCAAAAACAGTTCCAAATTATTTTCGGAACAGACTACGCAAGAGGAAGAAAATATTTTATATTTAATTCACCGTTTATTTAATACAAGCAAACACACAGATTCCGATGTACCGCCACGCACAGTTATCCTATACAAACTGCAAACAGCTCTAATAACGCTGAGAATTCTCCAGTGTTACAAACTATTCTAGGTCAAGTTCAATCAGTAGTGCAGCCTATTGAAAGCATAGGGGGCACGGGCGGAGGAAGTGTGATATCTGCAGCAAGTAAGTGCCATGCCGTCCATGAAACCAGCAGCGACGCGGTCAACAATACCGTCCGGCCTCACAGCGGCACGCCACAACATACTTCATAGCAATGTAACGCTACACCGACCAAAACAATCTCTGCTCTTTATACATCAGTCCCACTGATGTCAAAGCTACTTCCTATTACTCGCAATGCCCATATGATTGAACCATTGTGCGCAGATCCTATGATTTTAATCGCCGAGTCATCAGCAGCAAATCAATCAACAATAACAGAACCAGAATTGAATACCAGCAGCACCAAACTGTCAACAATATTTATTTAAAAACATTGATTTCCAAAACTAAGCACATCTGCATTAATTTCGATAATGTTATGCCAAGCCATACAGAGATGGATCAATTATGTTGCGCTATGTAAATACAACATAGCAGATTCTGCTATCACATAAATTACTTTTTATACGCTTATGCTTTCCCAGACAACGACGTTACACACCATTTAGACACTGATACACTGAATGTGTCTACTTTTTTAAGTCTTTTGTAACTAAGCAACACCTGATTGATATGTACTGAACTTAAATTTCCATCGTACAGCATTAATGAGAAGTTACTGAAATATCAATAATGTAAGTACAAACCTGTAACAGTTAAGCTTTTTATTCTTGTAAATATGCACTTCTGTATTTGTTTATTCAGTTATGTGTACATTGCCACTATGTGATGTCGATGGCTAAATTGAGTACACACTCAAAGGCCAAATAAAAAATAAAAATAAAAAATGTAATCCTTTGCGCCAGGAAAACGGCTCCGATTATGAACGTAATTATAGGCGCTTATTTCAGCAACAAGAATTTCAAAAGAAAATTTTACGGCATTTATTCTACGAAATTTGTATGTAACAAGTTAGTTTACTTCCGCTATATTTTTCTATAGTGAAATTCTATGATGCTAATATGTATTTTGTGTATGGTGTGTCCTTTCTCAGAAAATCTGTGTTACCTAGTGCCAAATGATTCTAGGTGTTTGAGGGAGACTGTCACAGAAGCTTTGCACCTAAAAACATATTTTTTTCACAATTTCGTATGAGATTGCATATGCTTTTCTTTCAGGTTACTAATCACATCTACAGGTTCCATTATTTCTGCAATTCATTCCCATCTCTGCATATTTATCTCATGATTTACAGTGGTATATTACATTTTTCTAGTCAGTAAGCTGTATTTCACTTAGTACTCCTGTCTTTATGCTTGCATATACCATAATCACATTTTTTTCTTTCCTAAGCCATAGCAATTCTTGACTCAAGGCGAATGATCATTGACTGTTAATCATTTTCTTTATAGATAAAGTGCACTGTCTTATCAATCACTCCCATATCCTTCCCTGTAGCTATGCACATGGTTAGAGATATAGGTCATTTACTAGACTGAAATATATGAAGCTCGAGGGTGCTATAGAACCTACAAATACTCTCAATACACTCTTTGCATATACAATGCCATACTTTGATTTTATGATGCTATTTATCTAATATGTACTCATACAGGCCATACAGAGCCATACTTTTATATAATACTGTTATTTATGCACTCTGTTCTTATAAAAGCTATGTAGAGTTACGTATTTTCATTATGAATTGTGCATAGGCCTCTGAGTGCCAAATAAGGTAATTGTAAATCATATTTTAGGATACATTCTCAGTTTTGATGTTTATGCTATGGAAAACGAGGCCACCTTGAGCCAGAAAAATGTTTTCTATCACATTTGCTATTATGGTCAACATTTATTTCATGTAAAACCAGGCCACTGTGAGGCTCAAAGAAGATTTTTCTCAATATTTAGTTATGGAGGTCAGCAATTACTACCTGTTTTACTAGGGCACTTCATCATTTTATAGCTATTAAGATCAGCATTTACGTATGTACTAAGGCCACTCGGAGTCTCTGATTGATATTTTCTATTCAATTGTTTTGGATATTAAGATTTTCGTGTACTCAATTACTAGGCCACTTGGAGCCCCAAACAATAGCGACTAATATCAGCAATTATGCATCTACTAAGGCCACACGAAGCCTCTGGTGCATATTTTCTCTACAATTATTATAGTTATTAAGATTTGCTATATTCCAAGTACAAGGCCACCCGGAGCCATTCAGTTCTTGATTTTACTGCTAGTTTTTCTTAATACTGTACATACAAGGCAACTGAGAGCTACAGTACAATGCTACGAACCAGTGATGTTCTCTCTCATGTTTAATTATTCTATGTCTAATTAACAGCCTGATGACACACGTATTGACATTGTCTTATTCAGAGGTCACTTTCAACATACTGACACCGAACTTTTTCTGATCACATAGATTACTCGATGTTGATATAGGTAGAAATTGTAATGTTCCACCACCTTACCTAAGTTATTTTTTTATACCTTCCATTATCCAGACTCCTACCTCTGTTGATGGTATTGAAGCAATTTACTACTGGTATTCATACTTCAACATAAGTGACTATATGTGTTGTTAGGATCTCAGAAGAACCTCTACTATGAAGAGCAGTGATGATGCTTGTTACCACGTTAGTGATAATATGATAATCACCAACTACAGTTGTTGGTAATTTGTTGCTGAGTACCTCTTGTATCTCTGCAGAAGATTGAGGAGGATAATACGGAGTTCAGATGTATTGGTACACTGAATGTAATTCACATTGGTCTCTGATATGTTGTTGAACTTGCACAAAACAAAAAGAAATTGTCTTTATCATGCAGTCACTTCAACATACTCATAGGGTCAGCCATGACTCTTCCTTTCCCTTGTCCAGTCCTGTACCGTTAACATGACGTTCAGAACTGTATACTGATTTTCCTTTACATGATTTGTCAGCAACCTAGTTTATGAGATAATTTGAATAAATATTATAACCAGATTACGATCTATACTAGTGCACCTGAGCACTATCAATTCTTTCAAGTTTAATGATGTTACAGAGTTATAACAATTTTCCACAATTTGTTTTATAAGGTGCTTCCAAATATGTGCCATATTTGTTAAACTCCACTGGACGGTTGTTAAAGGAGTCTACTGGGGCATACTTGTATGTGGCATCAGAATAAGATAAGAGTATTAATAAATTAAAATGAAACTAGTATACTATAAATGATGAATGTCTCTGATAGGTTCCATAATGCAGATCGCTGACTGTGCTCGCCCGCAGAGCCAAAGATTCTGCTTCGTTGGAGCAGGAGATCTGTGGGCGCACAGTTGAAGGTAGCTGTCTGTGAATGAAAGACGATGGACTAAGTAGTTTTTTAAGATGTGCTGTGTGAAGCCCCCAAGAGTTAGATTAATTTAGGTATGTCATATTATTGAACTTGGAAGCAGAAGTCTTCATGTAACCTAGGTATAGATGTTAAATAATTATGATTTCTGTTTTTGCCAATGTGTTAATATAGATGAGTTGGCTGGTAATATGTAATTGTTGAGTAACCCCAGAAAGCACGTAATCTGTTTTGATAAAAGGGCTAGTTAGATATTTCACTTTTGTAATGCTTCCAAGATTTGTTAACAGGGCTGTATGTAATTTGATAATCTCCATTTATGAGGGTCGTTCGGAAAGTAAGGAACGATCGGTCACGAAATGGAAAATACAGTGAAAATCTGATGAAGCTTTGCACAGATGCATTGGACAATGTCTCTAGTACGATCTCATCATGTGCTGTTTTCAGTTCTGAGCTCACAGTGAGAAATTAAAGGTGACTAAAAATTAGCGTCTCCCACCAAGTATAAGGGCCTGGCCAAAGATTTCGCCTGAACCTGTGCAATCCACATAGCACAACTATCATGTGGTTCATTCTACACGACAGTTCTCGGCCACACTCTGCCGGGGCAATAAAGATGCTCCTGCAGCGTTCTCGATGAGAAGTGTTTGATTACCCACAATACAGCCCGTAATTGGCTACCTCTGAGGTTAATCTGCTCAAATGAAGCGCTGGATATGAAGACAATATTTTGTCACAGACAACCAGTTGGAGTCCAGAGTATAATACTGTCGAAAAGGACTGGCGGCTGTCTTCTATAACGAGGGATTGAAAAGTTGGTACAACGCTACGACAAATGTCTGAGTGGCGACTGTGTAGAGAGGTAGCTAGAAGGAGTAGCTAACCGTTGCCAATAAAACAGTTTTGATTTTCATTGTGGTTTCCATTTCGCAACCTATCGTTCCTTATTTACCGAAAAGCCCTCGTGTGATGGATTAGTGAAGTTAGATAATACTTGCTGTCTAAATCTCATTGTTTGTGAATCAATTGTCAGTAATGTAACTTCAAATGTCAGATGTTTTTGAAAAGCCAGACTTAACTTGCAATATAATTTTGCTAAAAATCTCAGTGTTAGTAATTCAACATAATCAGTACCGCCTCCCTGTCCAGGTCATATAATTTTTGAAGAAGTTGGATTTCCTTAAATGTTCTCGTTTATCAGAAAAAAGCATTTCATGTGCATTTCAAGATTTACCGCCGGCATTGAACATCGCTCTTCCTTTTTTTTTATTTTCATGAGAGACCAGAATATATCGCGTTACTCCGTTGCTGCTCTATAGGTAAGAAAATTTAATTTATGGTTATGTGCACAGGGACCTAAGTTATCTTTTTGAACATGGCCAGATGATTCAGTGCCGAAGGGGCTGAGTGTATTTTGTAGTGACTGTATTTCTTTATTCGTATTGGGAGTTGCATTGCTCAATCGATTCGTGTTAAGTTTTGCTAACAACAACGCAGAGTAAGTACACCAGTTGCAATTACAACACGCTGCACGATAATTCGAATTTTGTATCAATTCCACAACTCAGACATTCATTAAACGTAATCGTAAACTTATTTCATTTATAATTATAAATGAACGTTACCACACTTGTGCGTGTAACAGCGTTGTGCTATTTCGGCAGAGATGCTACAGATCACCATCTATCCTACCTTACTCAGCAGAGAAGCCTCCCAATCCCACGTTCTGTGAAGAGTCGTGGTCATCCAACCATTTAGCACCTAGTGGTAGTTTCACTGTACGTCTACTTCTCTCCACAGTTGCTCACGACAGTAGCAAATGAACATCCGAACAGTTACACCGTTTTCGAAATACTCGTTAACAGGCGTTGTGTAACAATAATCTTCCCTTTGTCAAACTCATTTATTTCAATAAAGATCCACGTTTGCTGCCCACACCTTAGCTAAGGTGATCCCCGTACATGTCTGCTTCGTTTACATTCTTTTGTTACCATGTCAAGTGCTCGGAACGCCACCAGACGGCATCCAACATCCCGAAGGGCAGCGGGCTTAATGTTTCGGGTTCTCATCGTAAGCACTGCTTATTGCACGATCAGACAGAGAAAGACAAGTGAAAACAGAAAAGAAGCTAAAGGTAAAACATCAGCTTGACAAAAACAGGATAAACTGGGCGACAGGTAGCCTCTCAGTCGGATCTTATTAACAATACACACTCGTATTTAGCGATCAACGAATGAAAGTTTTTCATTCTTTTGATTTTAAACACTGTTTCTTAGGAAAAAATTTATTTCACATAACCTCGTCCGTGATTATAAAGAAACGCTATACTGTCCATTTATAGTACTACCTACTAAT
Source organism: Schistocerca serialis cubense (assembly GCF_023864345.2). Classification (NCBI taxonomy): domain Eukaryota; kingdom Metazoa; phylum Arthropoda; class Insecta; order Orthoptera; family Acrididae; genus Schistocerca; species Schistocerca serialis. Next base: position 338,946,818 of record NC_064644.1, on the reverse strand, counting down.
AACAAATTAGTAAGACGCCTATAATGTTAACAGAATTTTAATTCGACAGTGGTAGTGCGTATAATAGTTAAGGTATCGGACTGCTCTCATTTCTCCAAAAGATTTCTATTGAAAGGAAGCAGCAGCAGAACAAACGGGAACTGAACCAGCGTTCTATCAGTAACCAGGTAAATGCCTTGACCAATATTCCAGGATTAGAATCAAGAACAGCTGCCAACATGAGTAACGTAGAAGTAAATATCCTCGGAGTAGTGAAACAGCTTAAATTACTTAATAAAAGCAAGTCTTCTGGCTCAGACTGTATACGAATTAGGTTTCTTTTATAGTATGCTGACGCATTAGCTCCATACTTAACAATCATATTCAACAGTTCTCTCGATGAAAGATCCGTACCCAAAGACTGGAAAGTTGCACAGGTCACACCAATATTCAAGAAAGGTAGTAAGAGTAATCCACTAAATTACAGGGTCATATCATTAACGTCGATATGCAGCAGGATTTTGGAACATATATTGTGTTCGAACATTATGAATTACCTCGAACAAAATGGTCTCTTGACACACAGTCAACGTGGATTTAGAAAACATACTTCTTGTAAAACACAACTAGCTCTTTATTCGTATGAAGTGTTGAGTGCTATTAACAAGAGATTTCAGACCGATTCCGTATATCTGGATTTCCGGAAGGGATTTGACAGTGTACCACATAAGCTGTCACAGCTCGTACTAATTGACGAAAAGTCGTCGTGTGAAACAGAAGTGATTTCTGGCGTTTCCCAATGTAGTGTTATAGGCCCCTTGCTCTTCCTTAGCTACATAAACGATTTGGGAGACAATCTGAGCAGCCGTCTTAGGTTGTTTGCAGACGACGCTGTCGTTTATTGACTAATAGAGTCATCAGAAGATAAAACAAATTGCAAAACGATTTAGAAAACATCTGAATGGTGCAAAAATTGGCAGTTGACCCTAAATAACGAAACATGTGAGGTCATCTACATGAGTGCTAAAAGGAATCCATTAAACTTCAGTTGAATGACAAATCAGTCAAATCTAAAGGCCGTAAATTCAAGTAAATGCTTTGGAAATAAAATTAAGAAGAAACTAAATTGGAAGGAACTCATAGATAATGCTGTTGGGATGGCTAACAAAAGACTGCGTTTAATAGGCATGACACGTGGCAAATGTAAGAGATCTAGTGAGGAGACTACCTACGATACGCTTGTCCGTCCTGTTTTAAAATACTGCTGCGCGGTGTGGGATCCTTACCAGATAGGATTGACGGAGTACATCGAAATAGTTAAATGGGAGGCAGCACGTTTTGTATACATCGCGAAATATGGGAGAGAGTGGCACTGAGATGATACAGGGTTTGGGGCTGGACATCATTAAAACAAAGGCGTTTTTCGCTGCTACAGAATATTCTCACGAATTTCCGATCACCAATTTTCTCCTCTGAATACGAAAATATTTTGTTGACACCGACCTACATAGGGAGAACCGATCATCACGATAAAATAAGGGAAATCAGATCTCGTACAGAAATATATAGGTTTTTGTTCTTTCCGCGCTCTATACGAGATTGGAATAATAGATAGTTGTGAAGGTGGTTCGATGAACGCTCTACGAGGCACTTAAATGCGATTTGCAGGGTATCCATGTAGATGTAGATGTAATTAGTAAAAGGAAACAGTCGCCAGCCTAATTAGGCAAAGTTGTACCAAGTAATAGCGCGGTTCGTAAAGAAAAGTAACTGTTGGGATTGACGTTACTTGATACAGAAATTATGTTTTGTAAATAAGATGCCAAACACTAGCGAAATTCACAGAGCAAAGTAACAGGTATTTGGCGTGAACCATACGGAAGGAATATTAACCGTTTTTGCCACAACTGGCTCTTAATAAGATAGTATCTGTATGTTAAGCCAGAAAGCTACTTATTATTATAGTTAAATAATTACTGATGGACGAGCAATATGAACTTGGGCAAGAGGTTCTTTTATGTGCTAGTTACTGGAAAATACTATCCTTGAAATTGTTGTCAGATAATTACGTTCTTTATTCCTATTATTGTTTGTATTCGTAAGGACCACTCACATCTTTTTACTGTTTAGTCAAATGGAGCATGTTGTACCTAGATCTAGTGTAGTTGTAGCCAGTTGTTTAATGTAGAACACAAATGTGCTATAAGTGCACTTCATTAATCCTGTAATTGTAATGTGAAAGTTAAATGTGGCTCAAGAATTAGCACGGAGATCCAGAAAGTAATCTAACAGTAGACTTAGATCAAGGTAGAATGATTTAGTCACTACACAGTATGAGAAATCTATTTATATACACAAGAACTGATAAAAACTGCTACTCCCAAACCCGGACCATAATTAATTCTTATGTTGGCCCTTCATGTCTACTAGCCAGTATCTGTTAGAGTGATAACATGTTTTGCAGTTAACTGTACTACTGTACTGAGCTTTCAATAAGAACATTCTTTGAGCTGTGTACTTTAAATCTTCTCTTGGCAGTTTTATTTTGGTGAAACTTCGAGTATCCTTTTACGAAAAACACTTGGAGGACCTCAAAACTTAGGCTAACTGAGTGATTACGAAATTAGGTGCTCCATAAAGTTTCTTGGAAATAGTGAAAGTTCACTGAAATGACTTTTCAGCTGGGTAAAATAGGATAATCGGAAATATCGTAGCACTTGGGAGAGGACCCTTTGTATTTATTTATTTATTTAACCTGATCAGATTAGGGCCATCAGGCCCTCTCCTACATCGGACCAGTGTTCCACACATGCAGCATTTCACACATCAGAGTTACATCGTGACAATAGTTTAAATGAGAAAATTAGATTACTCCAGTGACAATATGAATAAAGAGTAGTGACTAAGACCTAATAAGGTAAATGCGGCAGTATTTTTACAACAGGTGCTATACATACAGATTATGATAAAAGCAATAATAACAACAGTAAAAAAATCAAATAATAATGATAAACGTGACTAAGACCTAATAAAGTAAATGCTGGCAGTATTTTTACAACAGGCGCTATACATACAGATTATGATAAAAGCAATAATAATAACAGTAAAAAATCAAATTATAATGATAAACATGAGAAAAATTGTAGGTAAATGACTATGGATAAAATACGGGTGCTTAACAAGAAGTTTACAGAATACACACTTACCACTGAAAAATGAATTGCATAGCTGGTCCATGCAGTCTTACTGTGCTCAACTGATAATTTGAGATGAAGGCGGTGGCATTTTCAATCTCCTGTGGCTATTCAAAAAAGGCGGCAAAAGCCTTCATGGCTCTTGCCATGTAACAAGTTCTGAAAATTCTGTTCTTAGCGTCGAATTTTCGTACTACTTAGATAATCAATCAGTGTCATGGATAGTGTCAAATTACTTCCATATCAGAGGCTATGTTACATAATCTTGCTGTGCTTCTTGCCTCATTCAGTTCACAAGATGCGAACACTTTGACTGTTAGTCGTCGACTGGCTGTTATTGCAACAGAGTGTTGCTGTTCGATCGCCAGATGCACCTACCTTTTTTATTCCAGCCTAGCCAGTTTCGTTGCGAAAGGATTTACCTCCATGTTTTACACGATTTCAAACCTACTCTCTCTATGCACGAATCGATATTACAAGTTAAGTGTTAACATGTCCTTTCTTTTACAGTATAATTCTTTTGAAATTGCATCTATAGATTAATTACAATTAGATAAATGACCACAAATAATGAATAAAATATTTACATAGATGATAGATCAAAGAGCATGGTTATACAGAAGTCACATAAAGTAAAAACAGACAAAAGGTTAGATGAGACAGTTATAGGTAATATCGATAACAGTGTTGCACTCGACCAATGTTTCAGTGATGTTTTCTGTTAAGGATAAATCGGCTACCTATCAAGTCCTACGCTTAAGGCGCACGGGTAACTTCACTTCTACCACCAGTCCATCACCTATACCGTCTCTATTGGTACTTCATAATACTCATTCTACAGCTTTATTCATATCTATTCCCTTCCAGTACTACCTGAACCCGTAACCTGCACTTACGATATAGTATCAGATGGCGACAGCACCATCGTCCTTATACACAGTCAAATCACATTACTGTGAGTACCGCCTATGTTCGAAGCTGATTTGCAATACCCACTCACGAACGGCAGGGAGGGTATTCAAAACATATCGGGGGGGGACGAGGCAAACAGTGCAGACATTGTTGTAATGCGGAAATGGTGCGATTAATCTGACATCCAAAAGGATATGGTTATTGGCTTTCGGGACAAAGGTGGTAACATTTACGAAACAACTAAATTAGAGAACTGTTCTTGTGCGGCCGTGGTTAAAGTAAATCGTGTATGGCAATGGCGCCGAAGCAACTGTGGTACGCGAAAGGCCACAGATGACAGGGTTGAACGACGACTGCAGGGATGTGTACGGGCGAACAGAAGTGCAACTACACTCCTGGAAATGGAAAAAAGAACACATTGACACCGGTGTGTCAGACCCACCATACTTGCTCCGGACACTGCGAGAGGGCTGTACAAGCAATGATCACACGCACGGCACAGCGGACACACCAGGGACCGCGGTGTTGGCCGTCGAATGGCGCTAGCTGCGCAGCATTTGTGCACCGCCGCCGTCAGTGTCAGCCAGTTTGCCGTGGCATACGGAGCTCCATCGCAGTCTTTAACACTGGTAGCATGCCGCGACAGCGTGGACGTGAACCGTATGTGCAGTTGACGGACTTTGAGCGAGGGCGTATAGTGGGCATGCGGGAGGCCGGGTGGACGTACCGCCGAATTGCTCAACACGTGGGGCGTGAGGTCTCCACAGTACATCGATATTGTCGCCAGTGGTCGGCGGAAGGTGCACGTGCCCGTCGACCTGGGACCGGACCGCAGCGACGCACGGATGCACGCCAAGACCGTAGGATCCTACGCAGTGCCGTAGGGGACCGCACCGCCACTTCCCAGCAAATTAGGGACACTGTTGCTCCTGGGGTATCGGCGAGGACCATTCGCAACCGTCTCCATGAAGCTGGGCTACGGTCCCGCACACCGTTAGGCCGTCTTCCGCTCACGCCCCAACATCGTGCAGCCCGCCTCCAGTGGTGTCGCGACAGGCGTGAATGGAGGGACGAATGGAGACGTGTCGTCTTCAGCGATGAGAGTCGCTTCTGCCTTGGTGCCAATGATGGTCGTATGCGTGTTTGGCGCCGTGCAGGTGAGCGCCACAATCAGGACTGCATACGACCGAGGCACACAGGGCCAACACCCGGCATCATGGTGTGGGGAGCGATCTCCTACACTGGCCGTACACCACTGGTGATCGTCGAGGGGACACTGAATAGTGCACGGTACATCCAAACCGTCATCGAACCCATCGTTCTACCATTCCTAGACCGGCAAGGGAACTTGCTGTTCCAACAGGACAATGCACGTCCGCATGTATCCCGTGCCACCCAACGTGCTCTAGAAGGTGTAAGTCAACTACCCTGGCCAGCAAGATCTCCGGATCTGTCCCCCATTGAGCATGTTTGGGACTGGATGAAGCGTCGTCTCACGCGGTCTGCACGTCCAGCACGAACGCTGGTCCAACTGAGGGGCCAGGTGGAAATGGCATGGCAAGCCGTTCCACAGGACTACATCCAGCATCTCTACGATCGTCTCCATGGGAGAATAGCAGCCTGCATTGCTGCGAAAGGTGGATATACACTGTACTAGTGCCGACATTGTGCATGCTCTGTTGCCTGTGTCTATGTGCCTGTGGTTCTGTCAGTGTGATCATGTGATGTATCTGACCCCAGGAATGTGTCAATAAAGTTTCCCCTTCCTGGGACAATGAATTCACGGTGTTCTTATTTCAATTTCCAGGAGTGTACTATGCAACAGACCATCCAGATAAACCAGGGGGCTAAACCGTATCTCTTCAACAACCGTTCAGCGATCTTGTTGCGTATGGGCCTCCGCAGGAGGCGACTTGTTTTCGCACACATGCTGAGTGCTGTTTACCGGCGACGAAGACTGGAATATGTTTGCTAGTATCGAAACTGGGCGCCCATTGAATGGCGGCAGGTGGCCTTTTCAAATGAATCAGATTTTATGTTCCATCGGACAAATGAACTTGGTGTCTGCGGCGTGAAATGCGTGAAAGAAAACACACTGCATCAATCGTTGGAAGGATCTAGGACAGAGAGCGTACCATGGCTGATCTCGTCGTTCTGGAAGGGACATTGGAAGTAGGCTGTTTAGGTTTTTATGTTGGTAACGCCGCCTAGCGGTCTCTATTAAAATCATTGATTGCGCTGTGTGCGGTCTGTGGCTGGTTGGAATTGTTGGAGGTTATTCGCCAGTTTAGTGTTGGGCAGTTGGATGTGAACAGCCCGTAGCGTTGGGCAGTTGGAGGTGAGCCGGCAGGAGTGGTGGATCTTGGAAGAGAGATGCCAGAGTTTTGAGATATTAGTTTGAGCGGACGATCTGTAATTGTGTCGGTCAGAAAAAGGAAATCTGTTAAACTGGATGTTATATATACTGTATAATGACTTTGGAACATTATAAACGCAAATACACTCTTTGTTCTCTATCAAAATCTTTCATTTGCTAACTATATGCCCATCTGTAGTTAGTGCCTTCAGTAGTTAAAATCTTTTATTTAGCTCGCAGTATTGGCACTCGCTGTATTGCAGTAGTTCGAGTAACGGGAGATTTTGGTGAGGTAAGTGATTCATGAAGGGTATAGGTTATTATCACTTAACTCTTCCGGGCTGAGATGCCGTGGTCCATACATAGGACTCTCACCTGACGTTTCGCCTTCGACTGCGGAAGGCATCCTCCGAGGATGCCTTCCGCAGTCGAAGGCGAAACGTCAGGCGAGATTCTTATGTATGGACCACAGCATCTCAGCCCGGAAGAGTTAAGTGATGACAACACCTGCCGCGAAAGCCTTCATTCTATGTTATAGGTTATTATTAGTCAGGGCTATTCTTTTGTAGGGATTATTGAAAGTCAGATTGCGTTGCGCTAAAATATTGTGTGTCAGTTTAGAAATGATCAGAATAATTAAAGAGAAAACAGTCTTAGTAGGTTTAGCTTCACTCTGGAGCTTGAAAATCAAGTAGCGTAGAAGTTTTACCAGCACAGTCATTCTTTACATTCAAAGGGGACGTTTCACTTATTCATGGGACTGGATAGTGTAGGTTCCATCAGTTCTGTCTCCAACGACAGAGATGTGTGAATGTGATGATAAACATAGGAGTGAAGTGATTTAATATGTTATTAGTTCTATTCACATAATATTTGATTCTGACTGAACACGATCTAGTTTCACTTGGACACAGGAGATGTCACCGTCCATGGAGAAAGAGTGTGACGCAGTGGAGAAACTGCTTAAAGGTAAAAATCTTTGGGAATATAGCTGTGGTAGAAGAAGTTTCTCTGTAGCTAGAAGTACGTAAATAAACGAGAATTCCGAGTGCACTGTGTTTTTCTGGAAAAATTTTTGACACGCCCACAAGGTGGCACCAAGGAGACTTAAGGGAAGCGTATGTCCACTGAGTCCTCGATATTGATAATTTTTCAGAGGATTTAGCATATAGTTAGATTTACCGAATGCTGTCCAGTACGATGTGCGTCTCAGGTATTTTTGAGAAATTGAGATTCTAAGTTTTGTCTGCCGATTGAACAGTACTGGAGCAATGGCGTTAGTGCATCCGTATAAGACGGATGACTAGAAATCTGCCTATATCGCGTTAGGATGACGACGTGCTTTCTTCCTCAATCTTCCACCTTACACTTCTATTTCTACAAGGAAAGGAGAGGAAGAATAGTAATAATGATACTCATTTTCATACATCCTTTGCGAGGTGTAGTTAAGATATCTTGAGGACGCGTGATAGAATGAGCATTTACTTGCGGATTCAAGCATGTATCTCTGATTCAGGGTACTTTATTCGAAGTCGTGTAGCATGGAAGGACTTCAATGTAAAATACGGATGAATGTACGAGGACTTTTTAAGAAGTAATTCCTCAGAACATTTTATGTGAAAACTCTTAAAGCTGTTTTGATGAAACAAACGTTGTTAATATTCTGTATCTTTATTAATCATTTTCACAAATTTATTTCACAACATAGTCACCCTGGCGATGAATACAATTCTTCCAACGGGAGACCAATTTGTTGATACCGTCACTGCACAGTGTTTGAGTTTGTTGATGGAGTCACAACCTCATCTCTTCTTGCACCGGTTCATCACTATCAAAGTGAAGTCCTCAAAGGTGTTCTTTATGGTTTAGAAACAGATGAAAATCAGATGCGGCGAAGTCGGGACTGTGTATAGAACGCTCGATAACAGTGAACCAAAGGCACCAGACTGTCGCCCATGTTGCAGCGCTCGTGTGTTATGTGGCATTGTCATGCTGAAAGACAGAGTGCTCCATGTGTGGACGAACTCTTAGAATTCGAAACTCGATTACAGTATGCTGTTTCTCACTTACCGACATAGTTACTTTTCGCACAGCCATCTCACACGCTGTAATTCGCAGGCCTCTAGCGGCAGAGGTCTGCCAATAAGTAGGCTCGAAGACGAAAGGCGTGGATGTTAGTAAGTCTTGTTTGATTTAAAAAGTTTAAAGAGTTTTCACATAAAGAAATTCAGAGGTATTACTTTTCCGCACTCCGTCGTATTCAGGCTATAGCTCGCCACGAATGTACCACATCTTTTACACCACATCGTCCTTTCTCAAAAACATAGTTCATTGTAGCAATTGTAAGTGGTCTGCTTCTGTGTCGGCAGCGCTGTTTAGCGCTTTGCATTGAATCTCCGATTGCGCTTTGTTTGTAAAAGACTCTGTGGCTGGTTGGACTCGCTGCTGAAGTCAATCGCCAGTGCTGTTGGGCAGTTGGAAGTTAGTCGCCAACAGTGATGGAAGTACTGTTGGGTAGTTGGAGGCGAACAACCAGCGGTGATGGATGTTAAATGTGAGAAGTTAGCATTGATGGAGGGTAGAGGTCTGAAGTGTTAGCGTAGGCTAACGACCTGGAAGTATCCAATTCGGTGACTGAAAATTATTCATAATTATATATCTTTGTACTAGATGTCAACGGCGATTTATATTCGTGTTTGAACTGGATGTCACATTATTAAGGTGAAAAATACATTATTTAGTTTTCAATAAAATCTTTCCTTTGCTAACCACATGCCTATTAGCAGTTAGTGGCTTTAGTAGTTAGAATGTTTTATTTAGCTGGCAGCATTGACACTCGCTGTATTTCAGTTGTGGTTGTGCACCCGCACAGTCGCAATCGATGGCTGCTGGCCATCTCTACAAGGACTACAGCGGGTCTGCGTCCTTGGTGTTCCACTACTACCATAATCTCTACAGGAAATACTGTGGGTCTGCTGTGTGGTGAGCTACTAATTCTACCAATATTCTTCAAGACTTCAAATCACTCTGCTCTGGGTAGCTCTATTGTGGCCCATTACCAATATTCATGGCAAGAGTCAACACTGTGTTTCCGTTTGGAGGAAAACACTTCTTCAAGACTGCATGGAGATCCACTACTTGCTCGTGCATTTTCTTTTACTGCTCAGACTTAGTGCATAAAACTGTCGTCGACTACTACTCTGAGATATGATTAAGACTATCTTCAGGGACTGTGAGGACAATATTTGCTTTTGACCAACAGTGCATTAATAATTGCGTGCATTTGATCTATTTGATATTGTTAATATAAAAAAGTTTTAACAAATTGATCCTGGCCACTGCCCGAAATAATTAGTAAAATTTTTATATGGGGAGCAGGGGGGCTATGTATGTGATCTGCTTCTGTGTTGGCAGCGCTTTGCATTTGATCTCTGACTGTGGCTGGTTGGATTCGTGGTTGGAAGTTAATCGTCAGTAGTGTTGAGCAGCTGGAAGTTAGTCACCAGCAGTGATGGAAGTACTGTTGGCCAGTTGGAGATAAACAGCCAGCAGTGATGAATGTTAAATGTGACAAGTTAGCATTGATGGAGAGTAGAGGTCTGAAGTGTTACCGTAGGCTAACGACCTGGAAGTATCCGACTTGGAGACTGAATATTATTCATAATTGTATATCTTTGTACTAGATGTCAATGACTATTTACATTCGTGTTTGAACTGGATGTCACATTATTAAGGTGAAAAATACATTATTTGGTTTACAACAAAATCTTTTATTTGCTAACCACATGCCTATTAGTAGTTAGTGGCTTTAGTAGTAAGAATGTTTTATTTAGCTGGCAGTATTTCCACTCGCTGTATTGCAGTAGTTCCTGTCATGAAGATTTTTGTGAGGTCAGTGCCTAATGAAATGTATAGGTTATTGTTAAGATTTCTTTTCTGTCAGGTCCATTCTTTTAATTTTTTGAAATCAGGTTGTAATTTTTTTGTTCAGGCAGATAGCGTTGCGCTAGAATACTGTGGGTAAGTGTCGACATGATAAAAAAAGGTAGTGAAAAAGTAGGTTCACTTGCATTCAATTTCACTCAGCTGTTTAAGTAAAATATTTTAGTGAAGAAGTTTCATAATATATTTATTTGCTGAAAGATTTGGAAAAAAGAAAAAGCAAATGATGTGACTCGAGTGGAACTGTTCGCACTCTCGTATGGTATCAAGTAATATCGTAAAACGTTGAACTTGGATTTCTCAAAGATGTTTGAGATGGTCATCTTCTTAGAGCAGCATTTGTCGTCTCTGAGTATGTACTATAGCGATGTGGCAGTGAAGCAAGAACACTTAGTTTTTGGTGTATGATTCCTCAGTGAGCGCTGTCACGAGTTTGTAATGTCACATTCCATTTGTTGGAGATCGTATAACGGAGTGCAACACAACGACTCTAGCCAGTCTAGTCACGTATTGAGATGCTTACGTGAGAATTTGCGTGAGATCTCAAATATTGGAAGAGACCTTAAACAATTAATAACATACAGGCGTCATTGAACATCCCGGAACCATTCTTAATTACCTACGCGCTGGTGAAATAATTGGCGTGTTACCAATTTTATTTCAAGATTCTCTAAATTTCAATTGAGAATTAAACTCCATTGAAAATTCAGAGATATACCGTTTCTTTATACACCGAAGAACAGTAATCCGGGATGAATCTTTGGATGCGGTCGTTTTGAGAGGATTTAATTTTATGCTTAAAATAGCGTCAACCATTAAACTCAGGAAAAATTTTCAACGGCTCTTGGGAATTAAACTCTATTAAAAAATGAGAAATATACCGTTTTCTTATACACTGAAGAACAGTATTGCAGTATTTGTTTATAGATGTGGTCATTTTCAGAGAATTTAATTACGTGTTTAAAATGGCTTCAACCGTTTAACTCGGACAAAAATACGAACTGCTGCTTCTTCCTCCTTTAAGAGACACATGATATAGTGAGGACTGCGTTTCGTTGGTAAGATGATGATATTTAGTTTGTGTAGTGCTTAACTGCGCGGTCATCAGTGCCTGTAAAAAGTCCCAATTTTTACAATCCAGTTTTTGCACAACTCAATCTAGCCACTGTCACGAATGATGATGATGAAATGGGGAGGACAACACAAACACCCAGACCCAGGCAAATAAAATCTCCAACCCGGCCGGGAATCGAACTCCACGGTAAGAGCCAAGGCAGGATGTGCAGCCTCTGTGTACAACTACAAGCCGTTGGTACCATACCTATTTTTCGAGCTCGGAAGCTCACTGGAGGACATTAATTAGGTGGCCTTAAAAACTCTGGAGCACAGACACCCCAGCCCTCTTTTGCAGTCTTCTCCTTTGACCAAGAGTTCCAGGCAGATGATAAGATGAGAACGGGCTTTGCTAGTGGTAAATACCGCCTTGACTCCTATTACAGCTGGCTGATTTATTATCCTGAGCAGTAGACGGCAACATCACCCGCTTGTAGTCGTCACTGTCTTATCTCAGCATGCACGACTACGGTTAGCTGTCGCAGTGGGACGACATCTTGTGGCACTTCACAGGAACCACCCACCATCCCCTTTGAGCCCTTGACCATCATCTCATGGGTTCGACTTCGTCTCTCTAGCATATTAGGATTCACATATTCACTCACCTGCATCGGGCACGTTAGTTGTGTAGGTGTCGTTTAAGTGATCTTGTAGATCCACATGTCGATTGCTGTATGCGGTTGATTTCTCTATCGACTCCCTGGTATGTGTGTAGCATTAAAATAACAGTGAAGGCCTCTCTTGAGTCTGTATTGGTGAATTCTGATGAAATACATCTAATTGTTGAACTTCATTCTGTGTTGATATTGTTGAATCTTCAGTACACCTTCCTAATTAACTGATATCCCCAGGGAATATTGATGAAGTGGATTGCAAGCCTTAGTCGAAACTGAGGAAGATATTTGTTCCCTTCCTCATAAATTGTGAATTTCCTCCCTTAAAAGTAGAGCCGGTGGCTGAGGAAATTCGGAGGAAGTTGATGTCACCTGATGTTTGGACACAGTGATCGTTTCGGGACAATCGAATGTGAGTAGTCTGTAGAACAGAAGAGCTGAGGATCAGAACACTTAAAGGATTCTTAGAGGAGCCAGTTGAACTTTTACAGTGTTCTGTAGTAGGGAAGATGCCTAACTAATAGCTGCTACTTCGAGATGGTATCCATGGCAATGACCGCCGCTGCCAGTTGGTACAAATTCTGTTGTCGACAGCGCCGTGGGCGTTCCCACCCCGATAATCCGAGACGTGAGGATGAAATCGCACACTTGCATCCCGCATCCCCAGTCCTCGCCCGTGGGTTGTTGGCCGTGTACGACCGCCCGTCTGTTGCTGTCTGTTCTGTATGGGAGGAGGTAATACTTTGCTTCCCTTAAACCTTGTCCTGCTGCTGACAAGAGCTTCTAACCTCACATAAGGTGTGTCTCCGGTTGTCCAGTCAAAGCGCTCTATGAATAGGCGGTAAATATTTGTATTTTATTCTAACGTTTTTAACACATTGGTATTATTGATCTGCAGTGATTAAAATGTACATGCTTAAAACTTACATGCTTCATTGCCTGATACCTGACATGCCCCTATAACATTTCTCTCATCTCTATTTTAAAATTGCGTGCACGGTTTAGCACATCTTAAATGCATTGTAATAACTAGCCTAACACCTCTTTAAATGAATCGACGGAACTAGTAAGCATAAACTGACCCTATATTAATTACTTATTCTAAAGTTCAAATATCCTTGTGAGTTTTATTTTACCAGAATTACTGATACAACGCTGTGGCCCGAAAAAGTTTTCAAGGACAGCTACTTCAACGTCACATCACATTCATTAATTATTGTTTTTATTCTTGAGGTACAGTCTTAATTGTTTTATACAAAGACATATCTTTTAGTCATCACTCTTCTGACTGTTTTGATTCGACCGCCACGAATCCCTCTCCTGTTCCAAACCTTTCAACCCTACGTCTTCCATTATGTGCAGGATGTATTCCAATTTCTGTCTTCCCCTACAATTTTTACCCTCTAAAGCTCCCTGTCGTGCCATAGAAGTTATTCCCCGATGTCTTAACCGTATCCTATCATTCAGTCTCTTCTTCCTTTCAGTGTTTCCCACATATCCCTTTCTCTGCCGGTTCTATGGAGAACCAACTCATTCTTTGCCTTATCGGTCCACCTAATTTTCAACGTTCTGTTGTAGCATCACATCTCAAACGCCTCGCTTCTCTTCTGTTGCAGTTTATCGCACAGTCCATGATTCATCACCATACAATGTTATGCTGAGAAATTTCAACCTCAAATTAAGGCCTGTATTTGATACTATTAGACTTCATCTGGCCAGGAATCCATTATTTGCCTGTTCTATTCTGTTTTCTATGTCCTCTTTGCTTCGTTCGTCTTGGTTTATTTTGTTTCGAAGGTAATAGAATATAATAAATTCGTCTGTTTCATGATCAGCAATTCCATCTTAAACTTCTCACTGCTCTCCTTTCTGCTATTTCTATTACTTCCTTCTTTCTTTGGTTTTACTCTCAATCGATATTCTGTATTTATTAGACTCTTTTTCTTCATCTATACTGAGGGTTGAAATGTCATCAGCAAATCTTATCATTGATAACCCTCACGATGAATTTCAATCACATTTTTAACGTTTCTTTAATTTTTGTCATTGATCCTCCTACGCACACGTTATACAGTATTGGGAAAAGAGAGCATCCCTGTCTTACACCCTTTTTAATCAAAATGATGTTCAATAAAGACAATACAGACATGCCCCTCCATGGCCGCATCTAGTGACAACTGCAGACTGAGGGTGATACGGCGACCGGTCGGCAACGTTGCTGGACCTTCGTGGTCTGTTCGTGGGTAGTTAACTTTTTTTTTGAGGGATCATGGAATCATTTAATTCCGGGTTATTCAGCCACTGTACTTGATAACCCCGTGAATTTTGTTCGGAAGTGAGTCGACACCGCTGCGCAGGTACGTCGCATCTAGGGTAAGCCTAAGCCACTCGCTGAGGATTTAATGGCGCAGTCCCACCATATAGAAAGGATGCTGATGTCAGCATTTTACCCCTTGTTCCAGCAAGTCCCACAGATTTTCTATGGGGCTCAACTCAGGTGATTCTACAGGACAATCGACATGTAATACGGTGGGTTAATGTCAAGAAAATCTGGTACTTATTCTTCCATCCAGTTGAACTTTGCTGTTGGCGTCTTCATGTGCCTGTGTTGGTAATGGCCTCTTGCGAGGTGACCGATTCCAAATGTTCGTTGTATGCAGTCCCTGTCGCAACGTTCTCTCGCTGACAGGTGGGCATCGACCTACATTCACCACCTGCAGCGATTCCTGTCAGATTTGGCAGCGGCGTTCCTCCGCAAACCATGAAATGAGTCTCCAGTCCCTCTAAGTTACGATATTTTTCCGATCACAAATCTGGCGCCTCGTTTCGTGGCAACGTGTGTTACACCAATGCCTGTGGAAACGTTGAACAGTCCGCCGCGAAGCACCAACAAATCCGCAAGCTTCACCCACCATATGGCCATGGCCAAACACGATTGCCTCTTTTTGCCACTCAGTCACGTCCTTACATTTACCTATGTTTACGTATAATGTCCGCATGAAATATAAATATCTCTCTGTTTACTACTGCCTTATGCTCACGTAGAGGCAGTGCGCACAGGGTTGAGAACGTGACTCGATCGCTGTGACATCTGTAAAACCTTAAAGGTTCATGTCTGCGTGCGCTCTGGGGTTACTAATTTTTCTGTCCAGTGAGCTTACCTCGAGTCAGGAAGTGATCTTGTCTGCTGCAAGACATGTGTACGTGTGGGCAGTGCAACCAAGTCTGAAGAACCAAGGACTCTCAACATGGCGACCATTGTTGTGGTTTTCTTCGACAGGGCAGAATAGATCGGCGCGCTGACAATGGAGTGGTCAGCAAGAACACTACACACCGCAGATGACATTACTGCGGCTTCGCTGAAATGCTAACCATCTGAATCTCAAATAATTTAGTACAATTCACGACAATCTGTCGATGCTGTTTTCGTGTTGTTGCAACGATCATGACCAGTAGTTCACGTTACCAAAATATTACTATTATTATCATAAATCCATGCGTCTACGTGTTAGGCCATCCGTGCCTTTGATTGATTACTGAGAAATACTGAGAATTGTAAGCTTCTTCTCTTCGCTTTGCTAGACCTGGATTAGTTATCGAGGAACACTGTGAGAATTCTAAACACCTTTGTTCCCTGGACTTGGAAAAGGCTTTTGTGCGATTACCATGTGATCTCACATGTTATTCCTCCCAAGAGCTTGAAGTATCTGCAAAACTTCTTAAACAGGTCCAGCCAGAAGCCACAGAAGTCGATTACTACATCCTGCAGGGGTATCAGACACCTCTACTCTTTCTGTGGGTGTCGATTAGGGATCAGCTTTTTTCCCCATTCTCTTCATCATAATAGTGGACACGACCCCGAGATATTTTCAGAAATTAACACCTCGAACACTGCTACATATTGATGATTTTCTGCTCGCTGCCGAATGCAAGAACGACCTTCAACGACGAGTCCAAGCATGGAAGAGCTGCTGTGAACAGACCGGACTACACATCAATACAATGTGCCTTAGAAGGACTGATCAATATTCAGCGATATCACAGGAACGATCGTTTGAAGCAGGAAACTTCGTTTTACAAATTATAGATTTAAAAATATGTATTTTTAACACATCCACACCTAGGTATTAAACTGCATCTGTTGCACAGTTCACAATAACTGTTGAATTATTCCACCACCAGCTTCAATACTTCTGTGCACTCTTGGGAGAATATGTTGTGTCGCTTGTCTGACTGCCTCTGCAGTTCTCTGATGAGGGTGGATGCATCCATGATGCGACCAAGTAGTTCATCTCGCGTATTCACCTTTCATTTGTACATTTCAGATTTCATCCAATCCATTAAAGAAAGATCTAATGATGTAACATTCAATGACATTGATGATCAGTTAATCGTACCGCCACGACGAATCCAGGTACTAGGGTGAGTACCGTTATGTTCCTTCACACATCTATCAACATATCGCGAGCCCTGTCATGCTGGAAGTTCGCTGGAGCCCACGAGGCCACAGGAACGTACTCAGTGGGTTCAAGAAACGAATTTTTCAAAAATTTCAAGTATTTCATTCCCATAATTCGCTCTTATAAAATGACTGGAAGTAACATTTTATATGTTCTACCTCGAAAACTATTGGGACTGGGCAACGTTTATATAAAGTTTATGATTCTTATGAGCATTCCTTTCATATCCCCGAATATTGATCATTTCCGTATCTGTATAAGAAAGGTTTTAGTACGTGTCAGCCGGCCGCGGTGGCCGTGCGGTTCTAGGCGCTTCAGTCCGGAACCGCGGGACTGCTACGGTCGCAGGTTCGAATCCTGCCTCGGGCATGGATGTGTGTGATGTCCTTAGGTTAGTTAGGTTTAAGTAGTTCTAAATTCTAGGGGACTGATGACCTAAGATGTTAAGTCCCATAGTGCTCAGAGCCATTTGAACCATTTTCAGTACGTGTCAGGAGATGCAAATAATACAAACACCATCAAATTCGACAGTATAAATCTTCCAAAAATAAAAATGTTCAAGTGCCTTGGCTCAAAAATTACTATTTAGACCTTCCCGTAGTCAAGAACCGCGCTACCAAAGCGTAGCTTACATTGCGGATAGTGACGGGTGTGGAGTTTGATATGAAGATCGTGGACCGGCTCAGATAGAATTCATAACCCTCTGCATTCAAGCCAGCTGCCTTGTACGCTGTAGAATGTTGGTCCACAACAGAATAAGCTAAGCAACTACTTGCTGTAATGGAAATCAAAATACTGTGGTGACTATCTCTCCTGACCCTTCATTATCATGTGACCAATACTGACACTCGCCGGTGGTATGGGTTACCTACTGGCATTGAGAAGATAAAGGAAAGCTGTTTACAATGTCAAGGACAAGTATTTCAAATAGGCAAACAAACAATAGTAAAACGCGTGTTTTTTTTAATCTGATGGTAAAGCACATACTGGGAGAACGAGGGAACGCGGGCCAGATACCCTGCAAATAGAGCTCAAGATAACAGGGCTGCAACGTGTCAAAGTACAGAATCGTGCCACGTTGAGACAACGAACAAATAGATCGGATCCCATTATATTGCGGGTCCAAGACTGAGGAGGAAGAAGCATACTTTACCAAACAGGATTTGATAATGATCTGCTGTCATAAAAGGGAGTGCTGAAACGTAACACCTCTGGAATTTTTGTGTGAAAACTCTCAAAGCTTTCCGAATAAAACAATCTTTATTAACATTATATATCTTTATTCTTCATGTCTACATATCTATTTGTCAACATAGTCACCATGGTGGGAGCGGCTCTAGGCGCTTCAGTCTGGAACCGCGCGACCGCTGCGGTCGCAGGTTCGAATCCCGCCTCGGGCATGGATGTCTGTGATGTCCTTACGTTAGTTAGGTTTCAGTAGTTCTAAGTTCTAGGGGACTGATGACCTCAGATGTTAAGTCCCATAGTGCTCGGGGCCATTTGAACCATCACCATGGTGGTGGACACATTTCTCGCGAAGTGAGACCAGTTTGTTAATATCGTCTCTGTAGAATATCTGGCTGTTGACGGAGCCACAACCAAACCTTTGCTTGCACTGCTTCATCACTATCAAAGTGTTCCAAGGTGTTGTTTGAGCTTCGGAAACAGATAAAAGTCGGATGTGGCCAAGTTATGAATGTATGGGAAAGTACGTAGCTAGGATTCTGTCAGGAGGGCGGTCCGATTTGCATGGTAACAAAATACAGCTCTGTCTTCTAATATAAGGTTCACTATCGTACAGCAGAAGAATTTTGACGTTCTACTGAACACCTCATAATGATAATGTGTTCAAACTTCTTTTGACAACACCTAGCTTTCTCGTACTATTATCTTGTGTTTAAATTTCTGACTTATCTGAAACCAACATCAAATCAGCACAAGTTTTTCAGTCTTTCATTTCTCTAATATTCTTCAACTTCCGCAAGTGATCAAGAATTTCTTTTTGAATTATTATTTCAATAATGAACTCGAAATTATAGCAAATAGTTTTATTTATACATCAAAACGGAATAAACAAATGTTACGAGGTACAGCTTTGGGGTCTTAGCATTGATTCACACAGTGATTTCAACTAGATTTTTAATGTATGTGACGTCACAAATGAGTTTACATTTATGCATGATAATATGGTTATACAGTCTTTGATGCTAATACACTTCTCAGTGATGTACAACATACGTTATTGCTCATATAACGTTTATTTACAAATAAGTAGTGACGGTTGTACTCTCTGTGCCACGGATATTACGAATAAGACATTTCACGGTACATCTTTCTTACAGTAAAACTTGAAGGAATGTTATATCGCCGTTCCACAGGTAAGGTACCTTTATGAGCAGATGCATAGTAGAAAGTGACTATAGCTAGGTACCTTCCAACGTAAATATCGTTGAACCACGCATTTGTCGAAATCTTACGTATACTGACAATAAAATTAAGTACTGTCTGCCGGAGAATTGAGTAACTATTCCCCAAATTAAGAGAAGTACCGGTAAAGTAACGAAAAAATGTGTTCATATAATTGTTTCACGAAAACGTATTGTTAAATTGTTTTTCAAGTTTGATAATGTCGTTGAAGTGCAACATCAGTGGAGGCGGGAGTTTGAATCAGAACCGCCAACCCGCCTAACAACTGAACGCATCTTTGACAGGTTTGAATTCCAGGGAACGATTTGTAATATTAACAAAGGAAGATCAGGAAGGCATCGTACAGCTACAAGGCCTGCTTTGTCGGCTCTCGTGTTGGAAACATTTGTTGATTCTCACAAAAGTCTGCTGCGCAATGTGCACGCGAAGTGGGGTTTACCAGTACAGGTGTACGAAGAATTCTGATAGCTGCAAAGTGGAAAGTTTACAGTCTACGGTTACTGCACTCGCTTAATGATGACTATCCTGATCGCCGAATGCAATTTTGCGAATGGTATCATTGATGACGGATAATTTGTGACGAAGGTGGTTTGGAGTGCCGAGGCACAATTTAAACTTAATGGAACTGTGAATCGGCATAACAGTGTGTACTGGGCACCGGAAAATCCGCGTGTTTATGTGGATAAAGCGGTCAACCTACCAGGAATTCATGTGTGGTGTGGATTATCATCTAGGGGCTTCGTAGGACCCTTTTTCTTTGATGCTTCTGTCACTGGAGAAGTGCACCTGGAAATGTTAAGCACATAAATTTTGCCAGGTATAAGTGCGTTGTATGGAACTGATGAGGAGGTCTTCTTCCAACAGGACGGAGCTCTGCCACACTACCACCTAACCGTACGAACTTTCCTGGATGAGAATTTTCCGGGGCATTGGATTGGACGAAGAGGGTCCATTGAGTTACCTCCATGGTCGTTAGATCTAACACCTACGGACTTTTACTTGTGGGAAACTGTACGAGATAACGTCTATCGACGTAGACTGGAGGAACTTTGCCAGGAGATTACAGCGACATGTGCAGTGATTTCCACTGTAACATTGACTTAAGTAGTTGTGGCTAGCGCTCGTCGTTCTGTTATGTGTTTAGCCGCCAACGGTGAACATTTTGAACATTCAAAGTAACCATATGCTAAACTGAAAATTGCACAACATGTGTGATCAATGATTAAATGTAAAATTAACACATAAGTACTACTTTTCTTTCATTAAAGTGTGTATACATTTCGTTGGCGGACTGTGTACATTATGGACGAAATGGGAGGGGGGCGACGATAGCGATACAGATGCCTCCGACGAATTCGAGCAACCAACTGAAAAAATCTTTTAGAAGCAAACAATCTGCAGAATGTGCTGTCATCACATAACCCTTTCAGCTCTCCACAAACCCTCCCCAACGTTTAATATCGGGACTGCTTTTTATGACTGACAAGGGAACCTCCCCATCGCACCCCCCTCAGATTTAGTTATAAGTTGGCACAGTGGAAAGGCCTTGAAAAACTGAACACAGATCAATCGAGAAAACAGGAAGAAGTTGTGTGCAACTACGATAAAATAAGCAAAATATACGAACTGAGTAGTCCATGCGCAAGATAGGCAATATCAAGGCTAAGCTGAGCTCGGAAGCGCCGTGGTCCCGTGGTTAGCGTGAGCAGCTGCGGAACGAGAGGACCTTGGTTCAAGTCTTCCCTCCAGTGAAAAGTTTAATTCTTTATTTTTAGTTTATGTGACAAAGTCTTATGTTTTCATCACTTTTTTGGGAGTGATTATCACATCTACAAGAAAACCGAAATCGGGTAAGGTAGAAGAATCGTTTTACCCATTCGCCAAGTGTACAAGTTAGGTGGGTCAATAACATATTCCTGTCATGTGACGCACATGCCGTCTCCAGTGTCGTATAGAATATATCAGATGCGTTGTCCTGTGAAGGAATCGGTTGACCTATGACCTTGCGATCAAATGTTTTCGGTTCCCATTGGAGAGGCACGTCCTTTCGTCTACTAATCGCACGGTTTACCGGTGCGGTCTCAAAACACAGACACTAAACTTATTACAGTGAACAGAGTCGTCAATGAACGAACGGACAGATCATAACTTTGCGAAAATAAAGAAATTAAACTTTTCACTGGAGGGAAGACTTGAACCAAGGACCTGACGCTCCGCAGCTGCCCACGCTGACCACGGGACCACGGCACTCCTGAGCTCTAATAACCTTGATGTTGCGTATCTTGCGCATGGACTACTCAGTTTGTATATTTTGCTTATTTTTTCATAGTTCCACACAACTTCTTCCTGTTTTTTCGATTGATCTGTGTTCAGTTTTTCAAGGCGTATCCAGTGTGCCAACTTATATCTAAATCTAAGGGGGGTGCGATGAGGAGGTTCCCTTGTGAGTAACGCCTGGGTGACCATGCGAGGCAGCGGCCTGTTTCAGGCCTTTCTCCTGACATTTTATCGTATTTGCATACCTAATTTGCATACGAGACTCTCTTGCTTCATTTACTTACCGATTCAGATTTTACTTGTGAATCTTTCACCGGTATCGAGCGCTGATTACATGAGTGGTTAGGGGTAGCTTGTAGCAACGTGGGCACCCACCTCTCTGTGCCTAACCTAACATCTTATTCTTGTAGAGCTTTTTAGCACTAAATGTACCCAGGCTAGACCAGGGGAACTCCTTTCCGCATGGGAGAACACGGCAGGAAATTTCACACGCCTTGGAGGAGCTGCCGGTCACTGAAAAGGCAGTTCCTACGCTACGAGACCGCACGACATTCCGATGCACCGCTGGTGGAATGGGTGAGAACTCTGCTTGTTACTAACCTTTGGGATGAGTGCTCAGTTGTCACTCGCGTTTATCCTGCTGTGTACGGCCTCCAGACGTGTGTCCTCAAGCAAATTAAACAGCGATTCGTACCTCTGCAAATTTCCAAACTTTGCCCGTCTCTTGGAAACGCTGTGAGAATCTAAACAAGTAACCCTATACGTGGAAACGGGACGACACTCGTCTCCCGTCTCCGTGTACATCCATCTCATTACCGGAGTCATATTTGAATTTGTATGGGTGTCTGATCGAAACTGCTTGGTGAGGCTACTTGGAGACTGTGCTGGTATGTGTTTTTCTTGACTTTGACCCTCTCCCGGGTCTTCGGAGTTTCACTTTGAACTTCAGCGCAGCTGCGGCGAGTAATCAGGAGGATGATGAGATCCGTGATCCGCAGCCACATCACATCGGCTCAGCCCAGCAACAGTTAGCAGCGGCCGCAGTTCGGCGCACCCCGGCTTGTCGGGAACCACCTAAGTTGCAGCCGCGGTAACGTCGCATTTTCAATCCACACTCCCGTCTTCAGGAATAACGATACATTGAGCGAAGAATAGTTCATTGTGGGTCTCTACTTTTTAATCTTCCTTGGTCTATCCGCTTCACGCACTAGGATGGAAGTTTTCTGATATCTAATTCTTGCTCGTAGCCACTCATGTTTGTTTCGCTATAGAGTTAAGTGATTGCATTTCACCCAAATAGCGACATTTCTTTCTGATTCTTCCTTTATTCCTTGATCTGTTGTATGCTCTATTCCAATTCCTACCCTTTTTGCATAGTTCTAAAGTTTGCAATGATAGCTGAAAGTGTAACACGTATCCTTTATGTTTCTGGGCATCACCTCAGTCGTAATTGTCCAGCTTTACACTGGTGGCAATCCCAGCAACAACCCATTTCTAACCATTGTTCTATTTTAATTGTGCGCAGTCATTCATAAGCTGCTTTATAACCTCGATGATTATGTGTAATGAGTAACTGTTACACAGTGTTTGAGTAAATATTGTTTTACTAATCAACCTCGATCATTCAGCAACCACTAAAGCAAATTATTCAGTTAAAATATCCGGGTACTCCATCCATAAGCTACAGGCTAGGCCCTTGACGAGTTCAGGAACTTATCAAATAACGTTCTCCGATGCGCGCAGCAGCTGACTTTTCAAGCAACCTCTAAACTTCAAGGGGATAATCTATCATATTATGAAATCTCGTGTGATAGATTCAGCGTTGGTCCAATCTGCATACCCACGGAGCACCTGATAAGCAAGAGGGCGTGTTCACAGCACACCCCGCTTCTGGCAAGAGATCGGGCCATATTTTGCCATTCGGGCTATTAATGATAAAATTTCGAGCAATTTTTTTTAACGAAGAGCCGCCATCGCAGTTTGGGCGATATTTCTGTTCATCAAGGAGACTTTTGGGCGATGGAGGCAAATCCAACAGTATTTTTATGCACTGATTGCTTTTTAATGTTATTTGTGGTTATGTTTACCGCTTCGCTGCCTTATGAAATAGTAAAACATTGCAACCCCATACTTCTGTCAGTCTCCAAATAACGACTCCAGTGCTAAAATTAAACAACTGTAGATTTATAAACAGGCTGTTATAGCAGTGCATACATATTTTTAACTTAACATAGCGCTAGTTGACGAATCAAAATGTCTTTACCGATTCTTTCTTGTTCAGACTTATCTGTAATTAGTAACAATCACAACAGCACTCAAAACAAATTCAGCACTTGCATGAAATTCAACTGCAAGTAAGAACTCAACAGATTAACGAAACAAAACATTAAATGAACTCAAATAAGACCAACAATTTTCAGTATTTGGTCTTGGCTAAACTAGGTACCTGCTATAGCCGACAATGTTATCGATAAGCTATATACGAGGGTCAGTCAATGATTAAAGAGACTAATTTGTCTGGAGAAAAAAAGCGTTTATTTTTACAAAAAATACTTTTTCTTCTTTTTAACATAATCCCCTTGAACATTTATGCACTTGTTCCACGGGTTAAAAGCTTTTTTATTCCGGCTGCCAAAAACTCTTTATCTTGATGTTTGAACCAATTTCCCACAAACTTTTTCACGTCCTCGTTTGCCCTGGAACCTCTTCCCACCTAATGCCTCCTTCAGCGCACCAAACAAATGGAAGTCACTAGGTGCTAAAACAGAACTGTAAGGGGGGGAGGAAGTACTTCCCAGCCCATTTTGTCAATGGTTTCACGGGTTAGCTAAGTATTATGAGGATGTGCTCTGTCTTGCTACAGAGTCACACCTTTCCTCTGAGATCCACGAAGTCTCGCTCTTTAAACCTTGTCTAAAAGTAAATCCGAGTAGTACTGTCTGTTCATTGTTCGCTGATCTTCAACATAATCACAAAAAAATCTGGTTCTTTAGCATCCCAAAACACCGGCAATTAGACTTTTCCTGCTGATGCTTGGATTTTGAATTTTTTCTTGACAGGTGAGTTGGTATGCTTCCACTCCATGCTTTGTCTTTTTGATTCTGGCTCGTAATAGGGAACCAAAGTTTCATCACAAATTAAAATTTTGTTGAGGAAGAGCTCACCCTCTCTTTCATAACGTTCCTTTAGCTCTGCGCACACTCTCAACTTTGTTTACTTGTGCAGCCGTGTCAACTCGTTTGGAACCTCTCTTGTACATGTTTTTCTGTACTCCCGCTTGTTAGATATATTGTTATGAACTGTACCGATACTAACTTGAACCTTATCGACTATCATTTCCACAGTCATACGGCGGTTGGCACGAATAATGTCAACAATTCGATTTTCAAGTGAGGAAGTTGACACTGCAGCTAGTCTTTCAGAACGGAGTTCGTCAGTCACTGAGTCGCGATCATTTTTGCACTGCTCTGCCCACTTGTAAAAAATTGCACGATGGTGAATAAGTATTAGGCATTCTACAGTACATACTCACTGGTTTCTCGCCTTCAGCAAGTAAGAAACGAATATCAGAACGTTGTTCAGCTGATGTGGGCGTTTCCAGTGGACTCGCCATCTTGAAATGTATTTTTGAAGTTGTAAACAAACCAATGTTGATACGTCAGCTGATCATGGCTCATCCCAGTAATGCCAAATTAAAGCCATAACAGTACCAAACTTGTCCTACTAACAGTTATTCCCCAGACCAATTTGTCTATTTAATTATTGAATGATATAGTTTAAATCTATCGTTGGCCTTATTGACTATCGACAGGTCGTATCCCTTTTTCGGCGTGTGATTGAAAATCGCATCTTTCAATTTCACTATAAGCTAACGAGGTCGTGTGTAATTTCGCTTAGGTGATATGGGAGTAGGGTTGGGGTCGGTACCCCCTGTACTCTTCATTTCGCTATGCCGTTCGTATGTAGGATGATTGATGACAGTGAATGCAAGGCATCAGATTGTTGGAAACGTCTCAGGGCTAATGTGTGGTCTGGCACTGTCGCACTGAGAGGGTGGACCATGTGCGGATGAACTTTCCGAATTCAAGTTTTCAATTTCCTGATGGCCTCTCAGTACCTTGCAGAATATATGGTGGTGCCTTTATGCATGAATTCCAAATGCACCAAACCCTGAACATCCCAGAACATTGTGCACATGACTCTGCTGGCACGGTCTTGAATTCTTTTGGAGTTGTCAATCCTTTGTGGCGGAACTCTGTTGCTGCCCTCTTGTTTCCGGGGTCAGAACGTTAAGCGGTGGTAGGGGCGGGGGGGGGGGGGGGGGTAGGGCGTCAAACGGCCAGACTTCTCAGCAGCAGAGCCACCACAGGACACTTTAATTTCCACTGTCCATACTATAACAAATAAATTGATAAAACTTTCTCAGCATGGCCAGGAAGTATTGAGAATTCACACTCATAGCAGTGGAAGTTCGAAAACATAACAAATAATATTTTTCTAACACGTAAAATTTCGTCATTTTTACTTACTATTGGCTCCATTTGTTGTTATAGGTACAGTTGTCTTCATAAGTAGGAGAGATTATTCTATCAATTTTATACAGCATACAAACCGTCCTTACAGGTATAGAATTTTCCAAATCAATTCAGAACTGTGGTGAAAATTGAGGTAATGAACTATAAACTTTGAGTTTTTTTCCAAACACGAAATATAAAATGTAACAGCTCATTCATTTCTTCACATATTAAATAAATGCTAGAGTTTCATACACCTGTAAGTACGGTTTGTATGCTGTGGGAAAATAATCGAAGAATCTCTCTCGTTTATGAAGAAAATTTTACCCGTAGCAACAAGTGCAGTCAATATTAAGTGAAAAAAGATGATATTTCACAAATAAAAATTATTTCGTTATGTTCTTGAACTTCCACTGTTATGAGTGTGAATCCTGAATCCTTCCTGGTCATGCTGAAACGTTTTATGAATTTATTTGTAAAAGTATAGACAGTGGATATTAAAATCACCTGTGGTGCCTCTCCTGCTCCAAGACGGCCCATTTGACGTCCTACCCCCTTCAGGAACGCCTCACCCTTACGCTCCAAACACAAAGGACATTGTAGACAGACGTCCAGTCTACTCTGTTTCGTGCCCTGAGTGAGCACTCGAGGCACGCACCGTGCACAAAGTTTTCTGAACCGCAGTTCTGTGCTGACGACATGTGCAAACTCTCGTGATATGCCAAAAATATTTCGAGCTCTGTCTGCGTTATCTGACGATTTTCCGTGATGAGTTCATTAGACCGACTCTGATCGGTCTCTTCGGGTGCTGTTCGCGGTCGTCCACTCCCAGCTCTGTCACACTCGTTCAGTTTAGCGGTACCGTTTCCTATATTACGTTTCACGAACAACCCAACGCCGCATATTACTGATGGCGATACAAACATCATCATCCAACTTTCATTCTTCTCTGGATTTCAATTTGAGGCATTTTTTCTGCGGGTAGAAACTCTATTACAGCACGCTGTCTCTCTCTCACGCACCGACATAATTTTGTTACTCATCGCCACGTTACACACTACAATTCGGAGCACTCTTGCGCAGGCGGTTACAACTTCCGTCAGTGAAGCGGGAAAGTCCACTGAGTAATATGCATGAGATGTAATACCATAACGGATACTGAGAACAGTATACAAAATTCGGTGCAATTACTTTTCAGCACGCCGTTGTAGTTCTAAAACGTGCACGGCTGTTCATGTGTGTCTCTCGGGGTTCAAAAGACGTCTGTCGATAGAGCATCTCTTCAAGTGTTTAAATCACATTAAGGTGCTCTACATGTGGAACCTTTCTGAAGCGGCATACGTCAGTATTTGTGTGCATTTGATTAGAGTCACTGCTGCAGGTGCACAGTAAGTACAATTTGAAAATCCTATTATTGCTTGGCCTGTCAACGATTTTGAACCATTTCTATGAGAGAATAAAAAGTAGGTGACTTCTCTGCGTGTTTTAACATGCTTGCTGTCTAGGAAAGTTGCCTATTACGAACCGAAACTTGGAGATATCCGATATTTACTAATACGAAAAATTTTTCTGTATGTCTTTTAGTTTTCGCGTAGTTCGCCTGCTGAAACACGGGGGGCACTTATGTGTAACCCTATGCAGGGTGGTCCATTGATTGTGACCGGGCCAAATATCTCACGAACTAAGCATCAAACGAAAAAACTACAAAGAACTTAACGCGTCTAGCTTGAAGGGGGAAACCAGATAGCGCTGTGGTTGGCCCGCTAGATGGCACTGCCGTAGGTCTAACGGATATCAACTATGTTTTTTTTTTTATATAGGAACCCCAAGTTTTTTATTACATATTCATGTAGTACGTAAAGAAATATGAATGTTTTAGTTGGACCACTATTTTCGCTTTGTAATAGATGGGACTGTTAATAGTCACAAACGTATAAGTACGTGGTATCACGTAACATTCCGCCAGTGCGGACGGTATTTGCTTCCTGATACATACTCGTGTTAAAACGGACCGTTTACCAATTGCGGAAAAGGTCGATATCGTGTTTATGTATGGCTATTGTGATAAAAATGCCCAACGGGCATGTGCTATGTATGCTGCTCGGTATCCTGGACGACATCATCCAAATGTCCGGATGGACAGTTATGTTATTTACGGAAACAGGAAGTGTTCAGCCACATGTGAAACGTCAACCACGACCTGCAACAAATGATGATACCCAAGTAGGTGTTTTAGCTGCTGTCGCGGCTAATCCATACATCAGTAGCAGACAAACAGCGCGAGAATCGGGAATCTCAAAGACGTCGGTGTTGAGAATGCTACATTAACATCGATTGCACACGTACCATATTTCTATGCACCAGCAATTGCATGGCGACTACTTTGAACGGCGTGTGCAATTCTGCCACTGGGCACAAGAGAAATTACGGGACTATGACAGATTTTTTGCACACGTTCAATTTAGCGACAAAGCAATCATTCACGGTAACGTAAACCGGCATAATACGCACTATTGGGCAACGGAAAATCCACGATGGCTGCGACAACTGGAACATCAGCGACCTTGGCGGGTTAATGTATGGTGCAGCATTATGGGAGGAAGGATAATTGGCCCCCATTTTATCGATGGCAATCTAAATGGTGCAATATATGCTGATTTCCTACGTAATGTTCTACCGATGTTAATACAAAATGTTTCACTGCATGACAGAATGGCGATGTACTTCCAACGTGATGGATGTCCGGCACATAGCTCGAGAGCGATTGAAGCGGTATTAAATAGAATATTTCATGACAGGTGGATTGGTCGTCGAAGCGCTATACCATGGTCCGCACGTTCACCGGGTCTGACATCCCCGGATTTCTTTCTGTGGGGAAAGTTGAAGGATATTTGCTATGGTGATCGACAGACAACGCCTGACAACATGCGTCAGCGCAATGTCAATGCTTGTGTGACTATTACTATTCGCTGTTGAGAGGAATAACGCTACACGTATTGCCAAATGCATTGAGGTTGACGGACTTAATTTAAAGCACTAATTGCATTAATGTCGTATTTACAGGTAATCACGCTGTAACAGCATGCGTTGTCAGAAATGATAAGTTCGCTAAGGTACATGTATCACATTGGAACAACCGAAATACCATGTTCAAACGTACCTACGTTCTGTATTTTAATTTAAAAAAGCTACCTGTTACCGGTAGGTATTAAAATCCATGGACAAGATATAAAAACTTTGCGGATATAAGATGAACATCAACAAATGCAAAACAAGGATAATGGAATGTAGTCGAATTAAGTCGGGTGATGCTGAGGGAATTAGATTAGGAAATGAGACACTTAAAGTAGTAAAGGAGTTTTGATATTTGGGGAGCAAAATAACTGATGATAGTCGAGGTAGAGAGGATATAAAATGTAGACTGGCAATGGCAAGGAAAGCGTTTCTGAAGATGAGAAATTTGTTAATATCAAGTATTGATTTAAGTGTCAGGAAGTCGTTTCTCAAAGTATTTGTATGGAGTGTAGCCATGTATGGAAGTGAAACGTGGACGATAAATAGTTTGGACAAGAAGAGAATAGAAACTTTCGAAATGTGGTGCTACAGAAGAATGCTGAAGATTAGATGGGTAGATCACATAACTAATGAGGAGGTATTGAATAGAATTGGGGAGAAGAGGAGTTTGTGGCACAACTTGACTAGAAGAAGGGATCGGTTGGTAGGACATGCTCTGAGGCATCAAGGGATCACAAATTTAGCATTGGAGGGCAACGTGGAGGGTAAAAATCGTAGAGGGAGACCAAGAGATGAATACACTAAGCAGATTCAGAAGGTTGTAGATTGCAGTAAGTACTGGGAGATGAAGAAGCTTGCACAGGATAGGGTAGAATGGAGAGCTGAATCAAACCAGTCTCAGGACTGAAGACCGCAACAACAACAACAACAACAACCTGTTACCAACTGTTCGTCTAAAATTGTGAGCCATACGTTTGAGACTATTACAGCGCCATCTGTCACAAAGTGCAAAGACTGATCCAACTAAAACATTCATATTTCTTTACGTACTACACGAATATGTAATAAGAAATGAGGGTTCCTATTTAAAGAAACGCAGTTGATATCCGTTTGTCCTACGGCAGCGCCATCTAGCGGGGCAACCATAGCGCCATCTGGTTTCCCCTTCAAGCTAGACAAGTTTCGTTCTTTGTAGGTTTCTCGTTTGACGTTTATTTCGTGAGATATTTGGCCCGGTCACTGTCAGTGGACCACCCTGTAGATATTGTACAATACCATAATTACGCAGTTCTAGATAAGTTTGCCCTCTCGAAAAAATCCAGTTCGCCGTATCGCGCGACTTACTAAATGTTGTTAGCTGTCTAATTTTACAGTGGCTGTACGCTGTTGGAAGGGCTGGGCCTTACCACGCCCTCTGGCTCTGCCGCGGTTGCAGGCCCTGAGCGCTCGCGGCAGACGCGCGACAGGTGGGCAGCCGCGCCACCAACACCACGGGACGGCCTCTTTGCCTCGCCTCGTCTCAGCTGACGGACGCCAGCGCTGCGCGCCAGCTGCAGCACAGTGGAGCCAGAGAGGTCGAGTGTCGGAGAGCGGAGGACGAGGACGCCCGCCAGCCGCGGGTCCCCGCTCTATTACGCTATTCCCAGCGCAATCTGCCCCGGGAAGCTCGCCGACAATCAGCCGGCATTACTGGCGGGCCCCTGCTCTGATCTTGCCGAGCAGGCGGGCAGCGTCGCCTCCTGATTACTTGCCGTCCTGTTTGCTGGCGCTCATGACGCCACTCACTTGTAGCGCCGACAAACGCCTCACTCCGTGACCACAGCTGATAACACATGCGCGGAGTCACCAGTCAGAAGGACCATCCGTCTAACACTGGCCTCCTACTACAGTTGAGTTGCGGCATTTGAGAGGCGCAAAGGAAAGACCATTAAGTAATATGGTGAAACAGAAAGATGGATGATTCTAACACTTACCGGCTGATACACTAACTGACAAAAAACGTGAAACGTCCTGCAGGTGCGGAAAAATGAAATAACGTACCACAAAAAATGGTTCAAATGGCTCTGAGCACTATGGGACTTAACTTCTTAGGTCATCAGTCCCCTAGAACTTAGAACTACTTAAACCTAACTAACCTAAGGACATCACACACATCCATGCTCGAGGCAGGATTCTAACCTGCGACCGTAGCGGTCAAATTTGCAAGGAACTTGGAAGAATGACCCTGTTGTGGATTGGCAGGAGACCAACCCACTAAATTTAGAGGAAGCCGAAAAGCACGCGTTTTAGCTCACGCAGGCTGGCGTGAGGTCTGGAACAGGACAAGGAAATTAGAACTTAGAAAAACGGACGCAGATGGTGGAATACTTAACTTTAATCCATTAATGTTGAACGGAGCTCTTGTCTGTACATTATTTACAATATCAATAGCAATTGATAATGGTGCCTTGCTAGGTCGTAGCAAATGACGTAGCTGAAGGCTATGCTAACTATCGTCTCGGCAAATGAGAGCGTATTATGTCAGTGAACCATCGCTAGCAACGTCGGCTGTACAACTGGGACGAGTGCTAGGAAGGCTCTATAGACCTGCCGTGTGGCGGCGCTCGGTCTGCAATCACAGATAGCGGGTCCGACGTATACTAACGGACCGCGGCCGATTTAAAGGTTACCACCTAGCAAGTGTGGTGTCTGGCGGTGACACCACAGACCCCACTTACCAGTACGGTGTAGGACTCCATGTGCCCGCGATACATGCACAGTTTCGGTTCGAAATGGTTCCATAAAGCTATTTTATTCTCTCCTGAGGCAAACTGTCCCACAACTGTTGTAACCTGTGTTTGATATCCTCAATACGGGGAATGGTACAGAGTGGACGTCCGAGCTGGTCGAACATACACTACTGGCCATTAAAATTGCTACACCACGACGATGACGTGCTGCAGATGCGAAATTTGACCGACAGGAAGAAGATGCTGTAATATGCTAATGATTAGCATCTCAGAGCATTCACACAAGGTTGGCGCCGGTGGCGACACCTACAACGTGCTGACATGAGGATATTTTCCAACCGATTTCTCATACACAACCAGCAGTTGACCGGCGTTTCCTGGTGAAACGTTGTTGTGATGCCTCGAGTAAGGAGCAGAAATGCGTACCATCACGTTTCCGGCTTTGATAAAGGTCGGATTGTAGCCCATCACGATTGCGGTTTACCGTATCGCGACATTGCTGCTCGCGTTGGTCGAGATCCAATGACTGTTAGCAGAATATGGAATCGGTGGGTTCGGAGGGTAATATGGAACGCCGTGCTGGATCCAAACGGTCTCGTATCACTAGCAGTCGACAGGCATCTTATCTGCATGGCTGTAACGGATCGTCCAGCCATATCTCTATCCCTGAGTCAACAGATGGGGACGTTTGCAAGACAACAACCATCTGCACGAACAGTTCGACGACGTTTGCAGCAGGATGGACTATCAGCTCGGAGACAATGGCTGCGATTACCCTTGATGCTGCACCACAGACAGGAGTGTCTGCGATGGTGTACTCAACGACGAACCTGGGTGCACGAATGGCAAAACGTCATATTTTCGGATGAATCCAGGTTCTGTTTACAGCATCACGATGGTCGCATCCGTGTTTGGCGACATCGCGGTGAACGCACATTGGTAGCTTGTATTCGTCATCGCCATACTGGCATACCACCCGGCGTGATGATATGGGGTGCCATTGGTTACACGTCTCGGTCACCTCTTGTTCGCATTGACGGCACTTTGAACAGTGGACGTTACATTTCAGATGTGTTACGACCCGTGGTTCTACCGTTCATTCGATCCCAGCGAAACCCTACATTTCAGCAGGATAATGCACGACTGGATGTTGCCGGTCCTGTACGGACCTTTCTGGATACAGAAAATGTTCGACTGCTGCCCTGACCAGCACATTCTCCAGACCTCTCACCAATTGAAAACGGCTGGTCAATAGTGGCCGAGCAACTGGCTCGTCACAATACGCCAGTCACTACTCTTGATGAACTGCGGTATCGTGTTGAAGTTGCATGGGCAGCTGGACTTGTACACGCCATCCAAGCTCTGTTTGACTCAATGGGCAGGCGTATCAAGGCCGTTATTACGGCCAGAGGTTGTTGTTCAGTGTACTGATTTCTCAGGATCTATGCACCTAAATTGCGTGATAATGTAATCACATGTCAGTTCTAGTATTATATATTTGTCCAATGAATACCCGTTTATCATCTGCATTTCTTCTTGGTGTAGCAATTTTACTGGCCAGTAGTGTATTTTATATCGTGGACAGATCTGGGTGTATTGATGGTCTAAAATGTGGTATCATGTATCGATACCACCCCACGGGCGTCTTAATGTTGGCAGCGGAATCAAATGGTTCCATTAGAAGCCGATAGCGGTCGCGAGGAATCAGGCCTATCCAATGGAACACTTCCACTGAGCCATGCCTCTAGTGGCTCGGTAGCACGAGTGCCCTCAGCCCCCCGCAGAATAGGAGGCCCAGCGCAGCCAGATAGTCTACTCGCGGTTCGTGTCTCTTCGCAGGTGACGCTACGTAGACGCCAGCTAGTCGCGGCTCCGACACCATTGTTAGTGCACACAGTTCAGACAGCCTCTTCCTTTTTGCTATTGTATGAGCTGAACCTTCGTACACTTACTGAAATTCAAGTCAAATAAATCTCCTGTTGACTGTGTTAAATTGCTCGCGAATCATTTCTCCTCCGGTCCAGCTGTCCTACAACGATAGTTTCCACACCACTCTGTATCCCACCTCTCCTTACTGTTGTGTACGAAGTCGTACACAGCATTGGGAACATCTCAATATCACTTCGACAGTTCCTAGAGACATGTGTCAGGCGTGGACGAGTATTGTCCTGTTGGAAAACATCATCACGGTACAATAGCCTAAGAGGTAACTCAGTAGGGCGCAGAATATCCATGACGTGCCCTCAGAGTTACGTCAATCGCCACTTGCTGTGACAGCAAGTCATACCCGACGGTTCCCCACACCCTGACGCCACGATTAAAACAGCTATGAGTCTCCAAAACATTGGAAAAGTGGAACCTCTCACCAAGTCGCCGCTGTACTCGACGATGATGGTCGTGTTGGGTAGAGGTGAACCACTATTCATCGCTGAACACAATGTTACACAACTCATCAACAATCCATGCAATACAACTTTGTAGCAACGAGGATTTAACAAAAAGAATAAAGTCTGAATATCAACCTGTTATTTTCTTAACAAAGAAAAATCGCAAATTTCGTATATAATTGAAGCATCGAAACGTACACTATGCTCTGAGTTCCAATCCTATCGTCGATATTATTCAAACAAAATAGTTTTTTACATAGCTCTCTTGAATGGTGGGCACAATGTCTGTTACTGTGGTTTGACATTTAACGTGCATAACTTCCCGAAAGCTGGGA
The DNA here is from genome assembly GCF_023864345.2 of Schistocerca serialis cubense. Lineage (NCBI taxonomy): Eukaryota > Metazoa > Arthropoda > Insecta > Orthoptera > Acrididae > Schistocerca > Schistocerca serialis. The sequence goes on along the minus strand of NC_064644.1, from coordinate 338,912,564 downwards.
CTCCGTAACTGCCCATTTACACTATGGATATATAACTTTATTTAACATGAAGGCGCCTCTCAAATGACGTGAAACTTGTAGTTGCGAATAAAGTATCTTCATATAGCTATGAAGCTTTTGGAAACACCTCATCGTTCTTGACTTTTTAATTGTTATGATTTTTGTGATAATCTGAATGATTATTGAGTGTTGTTATTGTTATTCTGCCGTGGTAACTTACGTGGAATTGCCCCTTCAACGTCACTTTACTCAGTTGACATAGTACTTGAGACAGTCGACATACAGTAATAGTAACTACGTACTCATCAAAATCACTATGTCTTTAGGTAGTGTATTTGTTTCTGAGTTGGTTTGAAGACACATGCAGTGATATATAACAAGCAGTATGGGTACAATATCAAAACGATTTCAGTCATATTTCATGGTAACGTTAACTGTTGGAGATGCTGGACTGTGATGATGGTCAGATGGTTCAGTTGACGAAAGCGACGTAAGATGGACCCAAGAACGGGATACAGGGGACGGTTGTTGGCTGCATAAGGATCCATCGTGACGTCTAGGATCCGGATAATGAGGTCGATGACTGCAACAGCAGGCAGTATGTCTCACTGCAGTTCGGTTGCATCTCAGTGAGGCATGAGGTACCCTCTGGTAATCAGGTTACGTGTAACAACTAAACGAAGGCATTACAACTATGCAATGCACGACTTACTTAAGTTGTGCTGAAATGTGAACGGTGTTAATACACAAGTGATCTTTCACATAGATAAAAATAACAGGGAATGACTTAAATACATGAAGCAGATCTGTCCTTAGCCCGGGAGGGGGGGGGGGGGGGGTCGGCTTATATTTCATTTTTAAATCATTGTTACATACTCATCAAAATCACTATGTGTCTAGTCAGTGTATTGCTATTTAAACAGTCAATGATCACTTTAAATCAGCATATGAGGTCAGCGTTAGGTAATGTCCACAACATACCTCGAGAAAATGTCTCTGTCGGGCAAATCTTCGTTCATGTTTACTGTGAGGTTTAAGTCGATAATGTCACCGCGCACGTTACTTCACGTTGACAAGCAGATTTTTGCTGGAGTCACATGCGATTCTCGGCTACTCCAATCGGAAGCATAGCGTTCTTTACGCGCCTATCGCCATTACTCAGTGAGCCCTAGTGCTAATAGAATTGTGTCACCACATTCAAAGAGGATTTTAATCTTCGATACAGCACCACGAGTGGGGTAACAATTCGCTGAACCCGACGTAGGTAAGAGCAAAATTCTTCACAGACTTATTCACAGTATATTAAAGTGTCTTATAGTTTCACTGTACACTCACTAATGCAAAAACATTTTTAAAACTGAGCTCAGTGTTTTGTAGTCTTCCTGCAATTATTTCTTATAGATATGTGTATGAAATATATATATATATATATACGGTGACAAAGATGCCCATAGTTGATAATAAGAGTAAAACCGCGGAAGGCTACATACATTTGATGATATTGGTTTCTTGAGGAAATTCGTGGAATATTCCCGCGTCAGCCCCTGTACTTTCATGAAGTTTCTATAGGGGGAGGCGCTATGAGTAGCCTTCAAAACGGCGGACGTCGTCTGTAACGAAGGTACGTTCCAAGCAGAGAGCTGTCACTGACTTTCTTCTGCGGAAAACTAGACCATAGCACACATGCCTAGACGCTTGCAGAATGTCTACGGTGGCCTGACAGTGAGAAAAAGCACGGTGAGTCCTTGGGCAAAGCGTCTACCATCATCGCAAAAGGTCACCCAAACCTGTACTATCTTGAGCTCAAAAAACTTCATTCGATTGTTCTTCATCATCCACCCTACCCCCCAGATCTCACATCCTCCGAATTCCACGCGTTTGGCCCAACGAAGGAGCATTCTGTGACAAGCAGTAACTCTATGATGGAAAGATTATTGAAGCAGCAAGACGTTGATTCTTTCATATTCCAGCTCTGATTTCATTTATTTTTAGAGGCACTAGGGAAGACAACATAAAACACGGTTACAGCTAAAAATTTGTACTACGGAAAGATATAGCATAAATTTTTTACGCACTGAGGGATCCAGCTTCGTACACAGATTGAAACGCCCTGTTAAACCCGCAGGACAGGACATGTAATTGGAATTGTGGAAAGGGGCCAAAATGAGGGGCTGTCAGTTACAACCCAACACTTATAACTTTATTTATTGGACCAAACATTACAGTACAAATTCTTGAACTTAGTATTCGGCTGAATACGCCACACTATCTTATGCCATAAGGGCGCAACCACTTTAATTTGAAAAAAAGCCAATAACTCAAAATTCAGACACCAAAAAGAATATTTAGAAGCAGGAGGCCTCACGGTAAGTAAGTCCTACAATTTGGCTGAAGGCTCAAAAGCCTAACACTTGAAAAGCAGCAACCTTAATTTAAAGACGGCTGAAGGCCGATGATTTAAGACTCAAGGTAAAATTAGATAAAAAAAAGCGCCAAGGCAGAAGGTATTATCTTCAATTCGACTGAAGGCCCCAAACCGTCTGATGCTCGAAA